>NC_073744.1:59429207-60175041 GCF_029784135.1 Toxorhynchites rutilus septentrionalis | reverse complement strand
CAGTTTGTTCGAATTTACGCACTACATTAGCGATTGTGTGCTCTGTAGGCCGTCCATGACGACCAAAATCCGTCCGTAATGCTCGAAAAACATTTGCCGGTTTTTCATCATTTTTATAGTATAATTTAACAAAATTAACACATTGTGCAATGCTAAAACGATCCATATTGTAAAATGGCAGACATTCAACTAACGATATGACGCTTTGGTTGACAGCTATGTCAAAGGTTGTTAGCGCAGGGCTGTATACTTTCGGAAGCCCGAAATGGAAAACCCTGTACACGTGGAAACATGCGCATTTAAAAATAATAATTGAAAAATATTGTAAAGGGTGTGTCACATCAAATTGCATCACGGAAAAAACGCCGTAGAAATTTAATTTTTAGGAATTATATCTTCGGCTTTCGCTTATAATCAGATAAGAGTGTACGTTGACGTTGACAAGCTTCACTGTCAATTTTTCGTAAATTTGGAAAATGTCGTCGAACGAAAAAGAGCGCCGTGAATTAATTCTGTGCACTCATTTCGAGAATCCGGAGTTGTCACATCGGGACATCGGTAAGATGCTGGGAATCGTCCAATCCACGGTCAGCAGAGTACTAAAACGATACTTCGAGAACCTAACCATCGACCGGAAGGTGAAGAACGGCAAAAATGGATGCTCCGTCAGTGAAAAAGATCACAAGCGCGTAGTTAAGCAGTTTAGACGTGATCCGAGAAGTTCGGTCCGGGATGTGGCCAATAAGCTGAATTTGTCAAGTTCATTCGTCCAGCGGACCAAGCAACGGGAGGGCCTGCGTACATACAAGGTTCAGAAGGCTCCTAACTGCGACGAAAGGCAAAACAGGGTGGGGAAGACGCGAGACCGGAAGCTGTACACCGAAATGCTGACGAAGCCGCATTGCCTGGTAATGGACGACGAAACCTACGTCAAAGCGGACTTTCGTCAGCTGCCGGGCCTGTTGTTCTACCACTATTGAAGCTTACTACCACTATTGAAGGAGCACGAGGGCCCGACCATCTTCTGGCCGGATCTCGCTTCGTGCCACTATTCAAAGGACGTGTTGGAGTGGTACGAAGCCAACGGGGTCACCTTCGTGCCAAAGGAAATTAAACCGCCCAACGCGCCGGAGCTTCGCCCAATAGAGAAATATTGGGCGATTATGAAGCAGGCCCTCCGGAAGAACCCAAAAGTTGTCAAATCGGATGCGGACTTCAAAAGAAAGTGGATTTCTGTTCAAAAAAAAACTACAACCTGACGTTGTACAGAACCTTATGGACGGGGTAAAGAGGAAGGTGCGAGCATACGGGCTTGGGCTCGAAGTATGAATAAAAAGAAAATGCCAAAAGTTGTTTAATAGTTTTTATTTTACTGTCTAAAATTTTCAAAAGGATCGGTCTACTGGGCGAATTTCTACAGCGTTTTTTCCGTGATGCAATCTGATGTGACACACCCTTTATTAGGAATTTCGGGCGTTTAAGCCCACTCGGTAGTCGTCTATCTAGCATCGTATATTGTTTCACATTTCTTTGATCACCTTTTGAACCCACAAGTCGTCCCAAGTTTGGATTCAAATCTCAATTATCTTACGTAGGAATCTACTACTCAACTACCGTTAAATTGTTTGGTTTCAGCGGATAAACATTGATTTGGGCTAGACAGAAAGGAAGGGCTTCAATTCTCCAGCGCTATGGAGAGTACATCCTGATGAGGCGAAAAAAGTTACATTAATATCCATCCAACATAATCACCACATTTCAACGATGGGATATGACTAAGCAATTGAGCGCGGAGAAGAAATCGTGAATTACCGACGTCCGGAGTTGCGGAGCAAGATTCTGGATGTGGAGCGTTACTTTTAGGGCATTTTCCGTATCGCACTCTTCTAGCCCCTGTGTAGTTTAGATAATATTGCTGCGCACGCTGGAGGTCCACACCAAGTTCGAAAGGTTGAACCCTACTAATGATGGTCTTCGCGATGGTGAGCTTCATTTAGAGTTCGAGTGCATTCGGAAAGCGATGGGAAGGGAAATAGAAGGAGATGATAGCTCCGAAATTATACGCTCTATAAGTGATAGGATAGAACTACGTTCAGATATGAAATTATTATTCGTTGTTTATACTTCGGAGTGTTAAGTGCTCTTAGAAGGTATGATTACGCGAAGCGGCGATATGTTTTGAACTTGAGCAGTTCCAGAAGTACAGTTTGTTTAGATGAACGCATAGCATATGATTCATGAGTGAAAAATTCATTTTACTAAAAAAAAAGAAGATTTCGCCTTCGAAGACTAGTGAAACCAGAGTTTTAATAGTAACAAAAACTGCCTGCATTTAATTTTCCCATAGGTCGTTGTCTCAAACGTGGGCCTAATCGTGGGTATTGTTTCCTTTCACTTCCAATTAATCACCTTAACCGATTCGAGCGTGTAACTCATCTCGTGCAGCAGATTAAAATTGAATCTCGTCTACGCGCGCTCATACCCGCTAGACATCCTCTCATCACCATCTTTTCTCGGCGAAATGGAAACGCTATTCATGTTAATAATCAATTATACCGTCGTCTCGAAGGGAACCCTTCCTCGTGCTCTTTGACCCACTCGATAATTTAAAAGAAGGCGAAAACCCCAATTTCCTACCGACGTTGCTACATATATCCATTTGTCCCGATCGTATGCGTCAAGCTCAGCCTGGCCCGAATGTAATGAACATGACGGATTAGACACCTTTTTCCTTTCATCAGCTTTATCCGCAGCTCGGGGCTGGAAATCATCTCCCATTACGCTGGCTTTGTTCATTCACGAAGCCCAAATCTGCTAAGTCATGCGAAATTCGGGGCTGCTTTAAAGTTCGGCCGTCCGCTCGTCCAGCCGGTAAATTGTGTTTCTAATCGAATCCTGGCGTGAAAGGTAATGTTCTAGGCGTTTCTTTCTGGATGGTGGCTTGGTGATGATCCAATTTTTACCGAGGGATGGAATGGAAACAACTTGACACTTCCCACGTCGCATAGTTACATCCCTGATAAATTTCAACCACTTACCACCACCAACCGAACCCGCGAGAACATTTAGAACGATCCGAGGCAGAGCGTGCAAAATTTCCCACCATAAGTTGAGAAACACAAACCATCCTTACTATCCCTCGTCGTGATTCTCACGGAATCGAGCGACAATTTGTTGCTCACGGAGCGTGTCAAGAACTTATGGAAGATTTACTTTGTCTCAACCAAGAAACCGAACCGAGATCACCGGAAAAAGTTTGATTTAATAGCCGAAAAAAGGCGGGCGGGCGGTCGTACGAAGTGAAGCAGGAAGCGAGTCACGTTTTCCCGCAATTACAGGAATGTTTTCGAGGATATGAACGGTGGTATGAGTGGCGTTTGGAAGCGACAAATGCAAAGGGACGCTTGAAACGCTCGATCAGTGGAAAGATGAGAAAATATTTGATGGCTGGGAATTGTTCTCGTATTGTTGACACAGGACGTGGTTTTGTGCGTGGAATTTAAGTATGGCATGCAGAAAAGTTTCCATAATTACCATAATTAATGTGGATGGATGACCAGACAAGAACCCTGGTTTTGAAAAGGTCATAGATATTTTGGATCTATTATTTTAATCAATTGAATTTTGATGCAATATTAGTTGCTACAAATTCTCCAGCACGCAGCGCATTCAACTGAGTTGCAACTCTTTTCCGGCAGGTTAAATACTTCCTCGTGATCATGAGGTATCTCACTTGGATAAAAACAGGAAGTGGGTTATATCTATGGTATAACCGCAAGGGCGACGTAGGACCATCATTGATTTAGAGATCATTTGTTTGAAGTTGAATCTAAATCCATTCTGAATGAATGAATATTTGGGGGACTTCGAAAACGAGAGCGTTACGTTTTAGGCACAAGGTTTTATGCATCCAATATAGGATACGAAAAACCTTGTTCTGAAGAATAATCCTCTGAAGCTTTCCTGCTACTTGTACTTGATTGACAAATCACAAACCCAAATGTATTTTATGGATATTTTATGGATAGAAAACATTAAAATAAACTCTTTCGCTTGAATGTAATTTTCAATTCCAAGGGGAACTGGCAGATTATTTTCCAGCAACGATTAGATATTTCCACATTTTCCTCGATACTGGAAGCCCACCAGTGGTTAATGCTAATTCGATAACCACCTGTTAATAGCACTTGATTGAAACATATTTGGTCACAGTGTTACATGGATAGAAAACATTCAAATAAACTCTTTCACATGAATGTATTTTTAAATTCCCAGAGGAACTGGCAGATTATTTTCCGGATCTTTCTCGATGCCGAATGGCATCCAAACGGAAAGAATTCCGTGCGTGTATGTGTGTGTGTAGCGGCTGCTTCGATGGTCACCTTCTCTTCTCCTGAAGGATCGGCTTCTCTGTGCTCCCTCACAGTTTCAAACAAACTGCTTGCGTTTCAGGGCAGATCTCGATCCTTCGCCGTCCAGCACCCTCAGCAACGATGTTGTCTTGTCGATGTCCTCACGAAAAATGAATGTGTCTCACCACCAGAATATCGCTTAAGTATGCTTTTTGTGCGTGATTGAATCGAGAGAAGACGTGGTTTACGATGGCAATTTGGAAGGCAAACTAGAGGGGAATGAACTCTCTGAGCTCGGAACTTTCGGCGACTGAGCAATAATCGATTGCGGGCGCATACAATATTGGATACGGAAATATTCTTATGATGGGGAAGAATAATCTTCAGAAGCTATCCTGTTAATTGCGATTGATTGAAAAATCTCGCGTAACTTTTGAAAAGGTCCAATGTAACATTTTCGTCAACTCGAGAAAAATGAAGTTGAAGACCCGAACATTATTCCGCGAATTGTCTTAAAAGGTATCGATCTTTATCACTACTTTTACCACTAGCAGTCAATAATAACTCTGAAAAACCAATCGTAATAGTTGTTCCGTGATTTGAGCTTAAATTTGAAGCCTCGGAGCGAAAAATGTTACATTGGACGTTTTGACTGCCCCTGTTTGCACATTGGACATATTACGTTTCACGATAAGAATTTGAAACTAATTACTGAAGAACAATCGAAACATCAGCATTTCATTCTAAAGACAGATTATTATTGTCATCACTCGTTGAATTGCACTGACATAGATAACAACACCTGAAAGAAACAAAAACTCAAAACGACCGAAGTACGACTTCGTGTTGTTTTGATTGCTTTGTTACTTCGGACGTTTCGAGCGTCGGAGGAAAGAGACGTCTGAAGTAACAGCCGAATGGTTGAATTCCGAATCTGTACATTGGATATTTTTTGCATCGGCGATTAAAAGATGAAGAAGATAGATACGTGAACGATTGTTTTTATAATGCATTCAATGATTTGAAAACTAATAGCGTGCATCCATTAACTCGATTTGTTTACATTTGTTACATAGGACCTTTTCAAAAGTTACGCGAGAAATCACAAAACCAAATGTATTTGGTCACAGTGTTACATGGATAGAAAACAGTCAAATAAACTCTTTCACATGAATGTATTTTAAAATTCCCAGAGGAACTGGTAGATTATTTTCAGTAACGATGAGATAATTCCACATTTTCCTCGATACTGGAAGCCCACCAGTGGTTAATACTAACTCGATAACCATCTGTTAATAGCACTTGATTGAAACATATTTGGTCACAGTGTTACATGGATAGAAAACATTCAAATAAACTCTTTCACATGAATGTATTTTTAAATTCCCAGAGGAACTGGCAGTTTATTTTCCAGAAATGATTAGATCTTTCCGGAACTTTCTCGATGCTGAATGGCATCCAAACGGAAAAAATTCCGCGCGTGTATGTGTATGTAGCGATGTCTTCCCGGGGAACCGTTTGTGGCATCACTCTCCTCCCTTCTGGCCTAAGGTGCACAAACAGGCTCTTGGTGACACCGTTCATCCGCGCTTTCATGATAAATGAAGAGCTTCACCACAACAGCGACAACATGCTCCAATCACTGTTCAATTAGAACGGAGTGGATTTCCGAGCGGCGCTCGCTTATATACCGATTGGTGATTTCAATAGCCTGTTTTGAAAACAATTTTAAGACTATTGGAACAAGTTTTTGGATCAAAAAGTAACAAGTATAGAACGCGTAGACATTTTATCTTTCGAATGAAGTGTTTGTCATACCATTTCGTTCAGTTGTTTAGGAGCTATTAACGCTCAAAATCTCGTTCTCCGGCGTAACGCTTTCGTTTTCGAAACTTTGATTTTACACCCCGGTATAGAAATGAAAGACGTAGTCCTACGTCAAAACTCGAAACAAGGCACCCGGAATTTGAAATATAACATTTTAGTATGCAGGGGAATCGTTAACTGATTTGTGGAATAACCTAGTGATCGATGGCTATCCAGTCTAATCAGGAGATAGGGGAAGGATGGTAATGACGGATACCTTAAGTAAACGTTGATTTTTCCGTGAACTTCACAAAAAATATATATAGCTATCCAATCACAAATTGATAGTCTAGGTCTTTTTTTATGATAAAATTTGTCTTTGAGGCAGAAATTTTGCAAAATGAATGTGTCCGACTTTAAAAAAAAAATAAGATTGAGTCGGGAAAGACGGACACTTGGCGGGAAAGACGGACACCTGGGGTGGGAAAGATGACCACTATCTGAAAATTCAAGTTTATGTACTTGATATGTTTTGGTGGGCCTTAAAAATGATCGAACAAAAAGGCTAGACTAAAATCACCTAAAAGGCTTGCAATTTGTATTATTTTTCTATGTCCAAAATAGCTGCCGGCATTCGGAATGACAAATTTGGATTAGGTTTTAAAAACTGCTCTGCTCTGCCATGATATCTGGTTGCACTTGCAAACGTAGTTAGGGGGCATCTGTTAAACAAAGAAGGAGGAGATAATCAATTTGTTTCAAAAACAAAATGTTCGTCTTTAGTCGGTGGAGTGTCCGTCTTACTCGACTTGATTGGTATTTTGTTTTCATAAATATTTCTGGAGTAAAAATGATAAAACTTCACCGCTGATTGTGATGGTAGTGATGGAAGTGATGGTAAAACATTCATGTAGCGAAAAATACCCCAAAAAATTACTCGATAACAATGAGAACCTTATCTTCTGCAGACGAAAATTTACATCCAGCTTTTTTGTTTTTATTAATAAATTTAATAGAAAGCCAGCTAAGTGTACACAGTTAGTGTCACAGGTATTGATACACTGTATTGCAAGTTTGTATAACATTGAAATTTAAAATAAAAATGTAATTTATTAATAATACCGGGGTGTCCGTCTTTCCCGACTTTCCCCTATTAAGTCCGCAAACTCCCAAATCGACGAAGCGGAATTAGTCAAGTCGTGTTGTTTGCTCGTCACGTAAAGACATCCCAAGACCTTTTGCAAGTAGTGAAATGTAACGGCAGGAGCTGCCGCATTGAACGAAGCAGTAGTTATGTTTGTGTAAATCAACATCAATTTCTACCAGTTCATGGTCTTCTCAGCTAAACGCCAGATGGTTTGAAAGCACCAATCCCAACAGATGTGAGCATTAATTTTCCATCTCTGCTTGTTCGAATTTCTATGAACTTGTCGAAAGTTCTTCCGAAGTCACTACTCACATATAAAGAACTTTCGTCTAAACATTTGATTCCGACCTGGGCAGATTTACTTTTTTTTACGTTGATATTCTCATTACTTAAAAAAGCTACAAATTTTTCAAACGACTTTGAATTTGTGTACAGATTAGCGTTACGTAAGGGAGGGGGGTTCGTCTTGCGTTACTTTTTGTTACATAGGGGGGAGGGTCCAAAAACCTCATTTTTAGCGTTACGTAATTTGTGCACGACGCCTAATATATGTCATGAAACTAACTATCGAACAATTGAGAAATCTTAACCCCTATCCTAGCGGAAACACCCACTTCTGATTGGTCGAATTTGACGACACATGCGGCGGGTCCCTTACAGAGACATTGAAACCAAGCTGCCTGGGGGAAAACGGCATTGCAAATACACAAAAGGAGGGGGAGCTTTCGTTCCAACCGAAAAGTGTTCCCTAACAGAGACATCAAAACCAAGCTGCCTGGGGGAAATCGGCATTGCAACTATATGTATGTCGGGGGCATTTGTATATTGCAAGTAAAGTGAGTGAAGTGAGTGAAGCGATTAATTCTAGCAAATAAAATTGAAATTTGGAACTTTAATGTTGGTTGTTTCGTGAAATTTCATATCAAATTTTTCGATCGGTCGTATTGTAAAAAAATTAGCACAAGTGTAAGTGTAAAATTGTATATGGTAGCAGTTGTGTTAAAATGACTTGATATATGAAACTATTTTTTTTTAATTTTCATAAATAAAAACCAACGTGTGTTCCCGCTCGAGAACGGGTCGTTTGGTTGAGGCTGTCTGTTTTGTTGTGTACATTTTCACCAAAGGAAAGTTTATACGGCGAAAAGGGAAGAAACGTTAGAAAAAGTGTTTCCTTATATGCTCTACATATGAGGGGCTCAGAATGCAAGGGGTGTAAGTGACTTGATCGATTTCTCTTCATCAACTTTTTATTTAGTAATTAACTCAACTGCAAAAACTTTCCAATTTAAGTTTGCTATAGAATGCGATAGATGAGGTTCTGACCTATTTTCCACATTGGTAAATACAGCTGGGAATGTATTTGCAGCTATGTTATGACCCAAAGAGAGAGTCGATGTAGAGAAATCGATCAAATCACTTACACCCCTTTCATTCTAAGCCCCTCATATAGTATTAGGTGTTAATTAAATTCGCATTGGGTTGAATAAACACTCAGAAATTTAAAACATTAAAAGAAAATTACCTTTTCCATTTCAAATAAGTTTTATCTATACTAAAGTAACATGTTTTTACTGATGAGAAAAATTGATAATTGTGTTGGATATTGGTAATTATCTTATATTACATTGGTGAGTTTTTTTTTCTTAATTTCATCCATAACACAGAAGGCATCTCGTCTAGGATCACAGAGGGCGGTTTTCACATATCTCGTTCCACTTCAGTGTCTTTTATCTGATACGCACCATCCAACGACTGTTCAGGGCCACCAAATCATTATCAAAGAGTTTAACGATGTAATTATTCAAACATAGCCAGAATCAACAAATAACCTAACGCAATCCTACGTCAACTATGCGGTCGTGTCTTGGACACAACCCTCCTGTGATTTTTTTTTCTCGAAATTACGCGATTCACGCTCACGAAAAAAGATCTCAGTGTAAAAGATTCTTTCTTGCTTTTTCGTTTAGAATGGATAAAAGGTTACTGATTTGAGTAACGATTTTCCTAATTGAAATGGAGAGTGGCGGGTTATATTTCACGAAGTTTACGATTTTTCGACAACGCTTCGACCGTGTCAGGGACAAAGGGAGGAGTTAAGATTTTGTAGAGAAATGAATGAAGTTCTATGCGATCCTACCGAGAACTCGGATATGGAGCAATTTGTGATTTCAGAATTCTGTGTCCTCTGTACTTCTGGTATGATGTACTAAGTGAGGTAGATCTAACGCAGCAATATTTCCAAACTGAAGGATCCTCTCTGGGTAAGGTTGTGACCATACTCAATGCACCAATAATTTTTCTTGCTGTTAAAAGGAACAGACTAGTCAAAAAAAATACAATGTGGGAATGTTGGAGTGAATTGATCGTTATCATCGGGAATTACCTAGACGGTTAAACTCGTCTATGGAAGTAGCCGAAATGTTTAAAGCACCTGATAGCGGATTGCGGAATTGACAACAGTTAGGTTTTTTTATAACCTTAACGAGCTGCCTGTTTATGTCTAAACATCTAGAATGAGATATCTAGATGCGATATTTGTTCAAGGGTTGGTTTTTAATCAATTTGTTTCACGTGTGATGCATTTTTTTTAGCATGAATCAGCCATCCTTGAAGCCGTTCTTGTTCTCGATCAATCCTCGGAACATTACAGTGCAGAGAAACTATGAACGAGTGATAGAGCCATATTTTATATTTTTTTGCCTCCCAACTCCACCAACCGATCCAACTGATGGGATAACATGTGATACAGATGCTGAAGGCTCATTACAAAAATATCATAACTTAGTGAAGGCGCCAAACACATTATTCGTATTGCAAGACAGGCTGAAGAGCAAATGGAATCAACCAGAGAGTTTGAAATCCTAAAAGACAACGAAATCGTTGAGAAAGTGTCCAGCCCATCAGCTTGTGGTATCCTAGATTCAGTGTGTAGTTTGGAATGACAGTTCGAGTGAATTGATTACCGCATTCAGAGAAAGATGGATGTCGGATTATCACATTGGCCATCTTACCATACATGGAGAATGAATTAAATCAAATTCTCAGGTTGGTGAGTAATAAAAAGAGAGAAATGTGAATCATATTTTTTCTGACTTAGAGAAACAGATGAAACCAATGAGAAATATATCGAGGTGGAGTAGTAGGTAATGCATATTTGTATTGGTAAGCAAAATATTAACAGTTCGACTGAAAAGTTCATCAGGCTGACATCTAGATGGCGCCTCTTGCTAAAATCTACTTGACTATCACAAAGCACCATCTTTCAATGGATAAGTGTCAAATTTTCACAGCAATCGGTCGATTGGTTTGTGAGTTACAGCAATGAGAGAGAAGCAACTTTTGTTATTGTGGAAACAATGGAAAAGTCACAGATCAATGAAAACGATGGCAAAATCGCATGAATTGGGCTTCGAATTGCTTCCGCATCCACCGTATTCTCCAGATCTGGCCCCCAGCGACATTTTCTGTTCGCAGACCTGAAGAGAATGCTCGCTGGGTAGAAATTTAAGACCGATGATGAAGTGATTACCGAAACTTAGGCCAATTTTGGAAAAAAAAACGAAAGAGTACTAAAAAATGGTATCGAAAAGTTGCTGGTATCGAAAGTTGAATGGTACCGAAAAATGGTATCGAAAAGATCGCTGTAATCGCTGTATCGCCCTCGAAGACAATTATGTTGAATAATAAAAATGAATTTTGCAAAACAAAATAGTTTTACTGTGTTACCTTATAAACTTTTCAGCCGAACTGTTATGTCGTCATTACTTGGGTTCTATGTGAATTTTATATGGATGAAATAGCAATGTTCTAGTTACTCGCGGTTTCATGATGCTTTGGGTCAGGTTTCTCATGAAATCTTGCAAATGTTTGTTTTTTCTTGACGGATGACAGTTGTATTGTTTCTATTATTTATCTGGTGAGAAAGTCCAGAAAGCAGTCGTATTCTCAATCTTCGAAGGCAGTGGCATTTTCGGTGAGGTGCTGCTCATTGTAGACTAATGTCGCACTAATGTCGGTGTGTGATGTGGAGAAATAGAGCCTTGAAGGTACCAATGTGACCGACAAGAAAGGTTGCTAGGAACGTGAAACAGGAAAACAGTTGAGTCGGGTTAAGCCCAAGACCAGCTGATTAATAAACAGTCTCACAGTGAATTTTAATCACGGTCAAAACAGTTGAACCGGGTCAAGCCCAAGGCCAACTTGTACTAAAAGTTTTAAGTCGAGTATAGCTCAAGGTGTCCCACACTATCATGCCGGGGGTTCGGGTTCGATTCCCGTTCTGGGCGGGGGATTTTACGTCAAAAAAAAAAAAAAAAAAATCTTTGAGCTTGCTCTGTGGTCACGCGTATTCTAGAGCTTGCCACTCCAGAGTACATTCAAGGCGTATTATTCGGCATAGAAATCTCAAAGGCAAGAGAGAGAAGGCAAAAGTTCAATGGAACGTTAGTGCCATCCAAGAAGAAGATAGCTCAAGGCCAAAATAGTTGAGTCAGGTTAAGCCCAAGGCCAATCAATGAATAAAATAAAACAATCAAAATTCGCCGAGTGAAGCTCAAGGAAGAGCTTAGTTGGGTAATGCCCAAGACTAGCATACACATAAAATTTATTTATGTAGTCGAATATTCAAAACAAACAAGTAGAAGTGAAAAGCAACAAACATTAAAGATAAATTGATCGGAATAGTTAAATATTTACAAAAAAACAGCCACGCTATACGCTCATGAAATGGAACAAACATAAATGACGTTGACTTTAACACTTTCGACGGCCCGTCACCCAGATATGGGTGACACTTTACTCGTTCAAATTGAATAGGAATTTCAAAAGGAATTCGACAGAATAGGCACCTAAATGTAACTATAGGATATGTAGAAAAATAATAAAATCATAACCATATTAATATAATGTTTATACTATACTTTTTATCAATTTATAATACGGATGGTTTGTACTGCAGTTTTCTGCGAAACCCGTAGAATATGATAATTAAGTTTGATCTTCATTTAATAATTCATTCGCAAGTTGGGCCCCGCGAGAAACCCAAAAACAGCGCATTGGACGACGAACGTGTTAAAACAAATTTAAAATTACTTGCACTGATACCAGTTTACAACATTCATTGTTAAATTTCGGTAAAGATGTGCGGGTTTTTGTGGGTGAGTGATATTTCGTCTTCGGAGGAGTCAAGTGAGGAACCACAAAGTGTTGAGAATGGGAAAAGCCCAGAAACAACTTAAGTGGAAGTCGATAAATTGCGTAGTGTTGCGGAAGAAACAAAAGTGGAAAGCAGGAGAAAGCGGCATCGAAATGGCCATCGGGCTCGTGGCTGCTCAAGCCATTTGAAGACAATTGACCCCTAAACATACGCAAATCGGAGATCGCAATCGGATATTTTAATGTGAGGAGAGGATGTGGTATTCTAGATTTAGTGTGTAGTTTTGAATGATAGTTCGAGTGAATTGATTAAGGTACACCGGGTCAAGTTGGAACGATTATTTCGAACTTGAAAGTTATCATAAAAAATCACTAGATCACTAAATTGAAATCTGTTTGCAGCATATACAAGGTATAACAGATGACTTTCGATAAAAAATAGGGATTCACACTGGATGCTTCGAAAAATATCAATTTTGAAAATGTTTAGTTCTCATATGTATTGTTTCCCGTTGTCTCGTAGAGCGGGGTAAGTTGAAACGCGGAATTATCATGAGTTTAATGTGCGGTTTTGCTTCTCGAACTATCTACAACTGATTTATGAAACACTAAATTGAAAGAATTACATATTATATAAACATTTGGAAAAAAGGGTTTTGGTATACGTGAGATGTGGGGGAGTAGTCTCATACACACAAAATGGACACAACATACTACAAATTAATATGCGAAACAATAAAATCAAGAATACTATTTTAGACGGCCATGTCAGAGTAGAGCCACTCGAAACGGCCACTATTGAGGTTTATGGGATCATTCTAATATTCAAATATTACATAAAACACTCGAAAAGGGAGGAGGGGATGGTTTGTCCAAAATTATTTAGGAATAAATCCACCTAAATCTAAACATTTTTATGCAAATAACGATTTGTTTCATGTTGTGTAGGGAAGAAGGAGTCTAAAGGGTGTGTCACATCAAATTGCATCACGGAAAAAACGCTGTAGAAATTCGCCCAGTAGACCGATTCTTTTGAAAATTTTAGACAGTAAAATAAAAACTATTAAACAACTTTTGGCATTTTCTTTTTATTCATACTTCGAGCCCAAGCCCGTATGCTCGCACCTTCCTCTTTACCCCGTCCATAAGGTTCTGTATAACGTCAGGTTGTAGTTTTTTTTGAACAGAAATCCATTTTCTCTTGAAGTTCGCCTCCGATTTAACAACTTTTGGGTTCTTCCGGAGGGCCTGCTTCATAATCGCCCAATATTTCTCTATTGGGCGAATTTCCGGCGCGTTGGGCGGGTTCATCCCCTTAAGGTAAACCTGCCCGTTTACCGTGCCGGTCATCACGAAAGGGGCGCTTTCCGCAAGAGCAGATCGCTTGCCACACCATGTACTTTTTGGCAAACTTGGATAGTTTCTGCTTGCGAATCTCCTCCGGAACACTGAATTTGTCCTCTGCGTAGAAGAACAACAGGCCAGGCAGCTGACGAAAGTCCGCTATGACGTAGGTTTCGTCGTCCATTACCAGGCAATGCGGCTTCGTCAGCATTTCGGTGTACAGCTTCCGGGCTCGCGTCTTCCCCACCATGTTTTGCCTTTCGTCGCGGTTAGGAACCTTCTGAACCTTGTATGTACGCAGGCCCTCCCGCTGCTTGGTCCGCTGGACGAATGTACTTGACAAATTCAGCTTATTGGCGACATCCCGGACCGAACTTCTCGGATCACGTCTAAACTGCTTAACTACGCGCTTGTGATCTTTTTCACTGACGGAGCATCCATTTTTGCCGTTCTTCACCTTCCGGTCGATGGTTAGATTCTCGAAGTATCGTTTTAGTACTCTGCTGACCGTGGATTGGACGATTCCCAGCATCTTACCGATGTCCCGATGTGACAACTCCGGATTCTCGAAATGAGTGCACATTTACAAATTTACGAAAAAGGTTTACGACAGTGAAGCATGGCCAACGTGATCTATACACTCTTATCTGATTATAAGCGAAAGCTGAAGATATAATTCCTAAAAATTAAATTTCTACAGTGTTTTTTCCGTGATGCAATTTGATGTGACACACCCTTTAAAATAGTAAAAAATTGCGTTACGTAATATTTGAACGACCCCTAACTTGCAAAACTTGCAAAACTAACAAATTTTACTTGTATTATGTCCGTGTATTCAGAAATAATGTAACATACTGAGGAACGAAATATAAATGATTCATATTTTTTAATTTTTTTATCATTGAATCATACAGTAATCATCCACAAATAACGTCCGGCATCTGCAGTAATGTTTTAAAAATAGACGAGTTTCACTGGTTTCAATTTACCCCAGGGTTGGAAAAAACATGGGGTGAGTTTCAGAACGCTCAGAGCTATACGGAAAAAGATTTTTCAGTTTGGTTCTCAAAACCACTACACTTGGTTATTCCTATTTGATTACCTGACGAGCGATTCGGGCGGTATTTTTGAAAAAATCAGTGTTTTTGGACCGATTCAGTCAGCGCGCAAAAATGTTTGTTTTGATTTCACGGTTCAAGTAAGAGTAAACAAAAGGGCGGATTGCGTTAATGCATTCCAAAATTCTGGTAATGGCTGTCATAAGGTAGGCTGAAAGATAATTTTTACTTTATATATTTTTATCGCGTCAATCCATCATTCCTAGTGAAAGTTATGATTCCCGTTTTAACTTACCCCGAATTTCAACTTACCCCGGTGTACCTTATTGCATTAAGAAAGAGATGGATGCCGAGTTTTGAGGAATTGATTGTTGTTGTTTGTCGGATTATCACACAGCTGATATTCACTCTTGCACTTGGAACCAAAATGTTTAGGAAATCCTTCGAATTCGAAAGTTACGAGCCGTTTATTTGGAGGGTAAACGTAGCATATTTTTTTTAGTTTTGGTTCAGTTTACGATGGAGTGTTCTTCTAATTGACTCCAAACTTTGAAAAATAGGCTGAACGTATCAATAGAAAACGTTCACAAAAGTTTAGGGGATACGTCAGATTAAAAATTTGCCTAGAAATTACTACAACATTTGCAAAATTATGAAAGGGTTTTTTTTAAAACACTATAAATTACGTGTTTTTGGCACTTTTTTAAAATTGATGTAAAAAATTCAAACATTATGTTTCTCCAAAAAACGAAATAATCTTGCACATAATTTATTGGAGTTTTCAAAACTACCTTTCGGTCTGCGGTGAGATCATTAAGGCGCGTCCACATTATGCCGAATGATGCCGATCGGCCTGTACCAGGCGGCAAATTCGGTTCGTTATGTAATGTGGACGCCTCATCGGATGCACGAAGCCGAAGTCCCATCGGATGCACGAAGCCGTCACGAACACACGAAGCACTATGTCGTCAACGCTAATTTACGTCGTTTTGTTTTGGTTCGACTTTCTCGAACCGGACCCACTTGTTTCGGGTTGGGTTCGGTTTGATTCGAGTCGGTTTTCGGCACGTCGGCAAGCCCGAGCGGATTGGCGTAATGTGGACGCGTCTTTATGATTTGAATTATTCATCATCAAAGACGGAGGGGGAATTTTTCATTCAAACAGAAATATCTGGTTGTGGAAAAGTTCTACCTGAGCGTTCTAGTATGAAAGCTGGTTGATGGGGTTAATTGGATTTGCTATTGAGATTGTCAATAGAGTAAAATAGTTAATATCCCCAAAATAATCATGCGCAGCATAGCCTGAGCAGTTCAAACGATGCATCGTGGTGGAATTTACGAGCTGAATTGGAAAGTGCTAAGAGGCATCGAAGCAAGCCGTGGACTGTATCTCGTTTCTTAACTTCTTTATCCATCTCCTCGAACTTCCTTCTCCTCTTCTTCTCGTCTCTTCGTCTCCTCGTCTTCCCATCATCTCATCTTCTCATTCTCTACATCTTCTCTTCTCCTCGTCTCCTCGTCTCGTACTCTAATCTTCCTCTCGTGAACTTGTCTCTTCCTCTCCTCGTCTCCTTCTCTTCTGCTTATCTCCTCCACTCCTCGTCTAGTCCTTTCCTCGTCACCTCAATTTTTCATGCCTCTCTCTATGTCTTATCGTTTTTGTTTTCTCGTACCTATCCGTTTTTCTTTGTCTTTTCTTGTCACTTTTTGTCACTTCTCGTCTTTTTTTTTCCATGTTGGATGTGAACCACTGCGTCCATTATTCTGAACTATTGTGGTATATCCCATTTTTTTTATACTCCGCTTCAAGCTTACCTACTGCTTATTGATGAAGAAGTAGACTGAAAGCTATAGCGAGATAGGTGCCAATCAGGAATACTCTGTTTGATAAATTTTATAATCCTGATCGGCGACGCAGACCAAATTTCCTTGGGCTCCAGAATAGCCTTATCAAGGTATTGGAGTCTGCGTCTAGTTAGAGCTCCACAATTACAGAGCAAATGTTCCGAGGTTTCGCTTTCGGTATTACAAAAACGACAAATATCATCTTGCACTAAATCTATGTTTTTGAGATGGTATTTACTCGGACAGTGTCCTGTTATAAGGCCTGTGATTGTGCCTGTCTTTCTTATTAAGACTCAGCAATTGTTGAGTAATTTTAATACTCGGCGTGATAATTTTTTTTGACTGGTTAAGCTGTACCGCCAACCAGTTGGCTAACACTTCCCGGTCTTCCCAGTTCTTCAGCTCACCTTTCATCACACAGTCAGAAATTCCACAGAATGGTTCTGGACCAGTGAAAGGTGAGCTTGAGCCGTTCCTGGCAAGTTCATCTGCTCGCTCGTTTCCCTCTATTCCACAATGGCCAGGAATCCAGTACAGTTGTACCGAACTTATCCGACTTAGTTGCCGTAAGAGGAGAATGCATTCCCAGACAATTTTTGAGGAGCATTTAAAAGCATTTAGAGCTTTAAGTGCCGCTTGACTGTCTGAGAATATGCAGATGTTAGCATGTCTATATTTACTTTTAAGGCAGACATTTGAGCATTCTATTATCACAGCTATTTCTGCTTGAAAAACTGTTGGCCGGTTTCCCATAGCTACAGAGATTTTTTATGGGACCATACACTCCAGCACCTGTTCTGATTCCCATTTTTGACCCATCAGTATAGAACATGATTGAACCATTACGAACACTGGGACCGCCTTCATCCCATATTGAACGAGAAGGTTCGATTACACTATATGGAATGTAGTAGTTAGTCCTAGGTTCCATCCAATCACTGTTCATCTCTGAGGATGGTCCTACGGGTAAGAGATTCAGGATGCTCAAGTGACCAATTTTGTCTCTGTCTAGTATTTTTTTCCATTGTTTAAGCTTTAGAGCGCTTTTCTTAACCTCTAGCTGAACATGTTGGTTCAGAGGTAGCAAGTGAAGGATAGCCTCCAGTGCCTTCGAGGGTGTGCTTCGCATTGCTCCAGTAATTGCAATGCATGCTAGTCGTTGGAGTTTATTTAGCTTTTTTGTAGCTACAATCTCCTTGGTCTTTGGCCACCAGACTAATGAGACATAGGTTATTCTAGGCCGCACAATGGCAGTGTAGACCCACATTACCATTTTTGGTTTAAGGCCCCATGTTCTTCCTATCATTTTAGAACATGCCCATAGGGCTGTATTGGCCTTACTGATTATTGCATCTAAGTGCGCATTCCAGTTGAGTTTAGCATCTAGGATAACACCTAGATATTTCACTGAAGCGCTGCATTTTATTTCCACTCCCCAAGATATAAAGACTGCAGATGCTGTTTTTTCTTCTTGGTGAATGGAACAATTGTTGTTTTTGAGGGATTTATGATCAGACCTTCTGTGGTACACCAAGTTTGTGTAAGGTTTAAGGCCATCTGCATTCTGCTCGATATCACGTCGTCGAACTTGCCTCGTATCATTATGACTAGATCATCGGCGAAGCCCACAATTTCAAAACCTTTTGTCTCTAAACTTGTCAGAAGGTCGTCAACTACTAGTGACCAAAGGAGAGGTGATAGAACGCCTCCTTGTGGGCAACCCTTTGTTGCAATCACATAATTAGACGACCCGCTCAGCTCCGATGTGATTTTTCTGTGTGTTAGCATGCCATGGATCCATTCGACTATACAGTTATCGAAGTGTCTTCTTCTCATTGCCTGTGCCATTGATAGATAAGAAGTATTATCAAAAGCACCTTCGATGTCAAGAAACGCACATAATGCGGTTTCTTTTGACAAGAGAGATTTTTCAATTTTTGTCACAAGCATGTGTAGTGCTGTTATTGTGGATTTGCCTGATTGGTAGGCAAACTGGTATTTGGATAGTGGGTGTTTGGACATGAATACAGACTTTATGTATTCATATAATACTTTTTCCATAGTTTTCAACAGTATTGATGATAAACTAATTGGTCTGAAAGCCTTTGGAAGTGATTTGTCGCGTTTTCCCGCTTTTGGGATGAAAACTACTTTCACAAGTCTCCATATCGAAGGAATGTGCTCTAGTATCAGACTTGCCTTAAAGATCTCGATTAGAGACGGAATTAGTTTTGATTCTCCATTTTGAATCAGGGCTGGAAAAATCCCATCTGCACCTGCAGATTTGTAAGGTAGAAAGGATCTCACCGCGTTTACTACTCTGGCCCTCGTGAAGACTAACCCAGCAACTATGTTAGCGACATCCTTTGCACTTTCGGGTTCTATGAGACGCCTTCGAGAGCATATTGTGTCGCCATTATAGCCAGGATTTGTATCCGAGTGGACAGATGTAGATCCCGGAAAGTGACAACATACCAATTATGAGAACACTTGTAATACTAACCTCGAGCCAACCGCGAGTAATCGGTTACATATTACTAACATAGTTGTAAGACAAAAATTGTCAAAATACTGGATTCCCGGCCCCGTCAGGCTAACGCCACATGTGCCTTAATAAAAAATATATTTTGGAAAAAAAAAAAAAATCAGTAAGTCTAGCACTTCTGAGGGGGTTTTTGTGAACGAACCGTCATCCTTTTTAAGCGATCCAAGCCCGTTCGAGTGGTCTTTTGCCAAAGTCTTGTTGAGTCTAGCAACAATTGGGGTATTTTCAATGCTTTCGCAGTTATATACCCAGGATTTTCGTTTAGATCGTCTCAGTTCTCTTCTGTACTCAGTTAGGGCTCTCTTATATTGAGACCAGTCCGAGGTAATTTTTGCTCTGTTGAACAGTTTACGCGCCGTTTTGCGAAGCCGTTCGAGCCTTTTATTCCACCAAGGAACGTTTCTTGTCGAAGAAACTTTTCTCAGTGGGCAATTACTGTTGTAGGCAGAGACTATCGTTTCATTTAATTCTTTTGTAGCTGATTCAAGCTGCTGAATCGACCTTATTTTCGAGTTTAGAGTTTTAGACTCGAGTTCAAGTGCATACCGATCCCAATTGGTTTTTTTGGGATCTCGGTATTCTCTATGAACTTCCATGCCACCGTTCCATTCAAAAATAATGTGTCTATGATCAGACAAAGACGCCTCATCGGAAACGTGCCAGTTATGGATATTTTCTTGAATATCCGGGCTGCACAGCGTTAGATCTAAGACTTCTTGTCTGATAGCGTTAATGAAGGTTGGTTCATTTCCTTTGTTAGCAATATCTATGTTGTTTGAAGAGAGAAATTCTAAAAGACACTCACCTCGGTAGTTAATATCCGTACTTGCCCACATGGTATGATGAGCGTTGGCATCACATCCGATAATGAAGTCCTTGTTAATTTCCCTGCAGTAGTTTACAAACGCCGCTACCTCTCGTGGAGGAACCTCAGGAACGTCGCCTGGAAAGTAAGCCGACGCAATTACGATGTCGGCCCTTCCTTTGGCGGTAGGAATTTCCACTCTGATCGCGACGATGTCCCTTTGAATGAACTCTGTAATAGGAAAGCATTTAATGTTTGCATTTACTAAGACAGCAGCTCTTGGGGAGTCATGCTTGTCATCATAGAACAACTTACATGAACCTGTTTGAATGCTTCTCGTCTTATTTGGTCACTCCTCTCGTCTTTCATCATCTCTCCTCGTCAGTCTTTGTCACTTCTCAACTTTTCTCTTGAATTTTCTCGTTTCTCCTCGACTCTTGTCGTCTCATTTCGCTTCTCGTTTCTCGACTCTCATCATATTATTTTATTTTATCCATTTGTTTATTTTATTCAGACTCATTGGCAGGTTTTTTTTCGTCGTATTCCTTTTGTTGCTCTATTCCGTTGGACCGAACAGCGGAGACAGATGATAGTTGCTTCTAATTGATGTCACACTTGATGATTGTTGCGTGGACGTAGTTATAACAACAAAGATGGTCCGGTAAATTGAGTCCCCAGAGTTTTGAACTCTCGATTTTGAGCGAAAGCCATGTAGAGTATTATTTTTTTTTGGAAAGTCTAAACTAATTCCTGTGCGTTATTTCCGACATAATCCAGATTTAAAATTCTGGACCTTCTGAATTCAGATTTAAGAGACAAATCTAGAGTATCATCCATAATCGGGTCCCAGAGACAGTTTACGAATTCGGGCTCCATATTTAGTTTGCTGATTTCAAATAGGTTGTAAATGCTTCATTCCGATGGCTTTATTTCGTGTTATTAACCTAAACCTACCGAAGTTTCATGTATACCTATTCTTACCACAGCGGGTCAAGTGGCCCTCCATGAATAGATAGTGAACAATGACCTGATTTATATATTTTTGTTGAGAAACATAAAATACCATCTTTCTCCTGTATATTTCGACATTTTGGGATTATTAACAATTATACAAAACAATTATTGACAAAATAATGAAATTACAATTTTCTGGTTTGGATAGTCAGCAACTACAACAAAATATATAAAGCAATAATAAAAATGTGTAATGCAATGGTTTTTTATCACAACCACACATACAAATCTTTCTGATATCATATGATTGGTTGCACAGGTCAAATGACCCGTTGCGCTAGTTAGGCAGATTACATATATTTCTCCGTAAAAAAATAACACGAGAGGAGTAAACACTGAATAATATATTCGATGTATGTTCTAAGAAAAGTGTTGTGTTGATAAATGTGTTATTTTTGCTATTCCGCAGGTTCAGGTCAATCACTGAGCTCATCTACGTATTATACAGAATGTGTTGATTGCTGCTATCATGGGGTACATTTTACGACAATCACGTGAAAAGCAATGCGAACTCTGGCATATGTCCCTAAATTCATGTATCGCCTCTGTTATAAATGGGGAAATTATCCTATAGTATCCCAAGAAATCCCTATCGCCCCAAGTCTCATCTTTGCTCTCCACTTGGGAAGCGATGATGGAAACACAATAAACTCGCACATTATTTACTTGACTCATCCCCAACAGGCAGTCGAGATTAGCTACGGCAAATAACGCATGAATATGGATTTCCGGCACCGAACTGACTTGATTTATTGCAGCGACAAAAGAGACAAGCTTTACTTGCTTTCCTTGTGGCATCCCCCGAAGCTATTAGAATCCGCTTTATCCCCGATAATGGACCATAGCTATGCAGATATTCATGAGTGAGAAACGATACCGTTTCGCGCTCCTGAACATGATGAAAAATAAAGGAAAATAAAAAAAAGAAGAAGTGAAATACAGCCTCAGATTATTTCTCATTATTCCGGTAACATCAATTTCTAACTAACTAATTTCTAAGTTCACTTAGAAATCAAATAATAAGCGGGGATTAGAACTATTTAATAAGTTTTATTTTAACCATTTTATTAACAGTTGCTGTTTAACTTGAACTTCACGAACATACTGACTGTACTCATCATACTCGACTCAACTTTTACTGCCTTTTTGTTTCAATATTTTGTAAAGTCCTAGGTCTAAGTTTATTTTTGTTTAGGTTTTGGAATTCTTTCTTTAAATGGAATTCGATTTCTCTAAGTCGATCCATCAAAGCAAATTTGTTGGTTTATTTTGTACAAACTATTTATCAGTTTGTTGATGTAACCTCTTGCCAGTTTCATAGTCTGTCCAAGTAATTGGATCATCTCCAGGCAATTCGCGAATTTTAGCTAATAATTCTTCCCAAGAGTTGAAAACTTCGCTTGGTTGCAATGGTGCAAATGGTCCCGTACCTTTTCCTTTTCCCACTTCATCTAAGAATTCTAAGAATTCTTTTAGCTCATCTTCCGACATCATCTTGGAAGTTAGTTTAATTATTGAAGTTGAATTATTGAATAAAAAAAAAATATATATGTATAAGTGTTTTTATGCTGTCTCCTGTAGACCAGCGATAGTTCGTGCGGCTCTCAAAGCTTCTGTCCGCGTACAATTTTTATACATTTTATAAATTTTATTAATCGCAAGCAATAGTGTAATGATTAAAATCACACACAATACGACTTCGTTAGTTTTGTGAAATTGAGAATGCTGCTCAAGGTAATTTAAAACTGTGACCTGTGGATCTCCAGTATTCGTTACCTTTTTAGAACTAAATAATCCCATTTTGGTTCGTATTCAAATTCATATTCAGTTCGTATTCAGTTTCATTAATATTTGTATTCCTTAATTATTTCTGTCATTTAATTGACGAAAATCATTTACTTGCATATAATTTACTTGTATTTAATTCATTAAAGCTTCTCCATATCATTTTTATGTAATTATAAGAAATTTTTTTTTTTTCTTGGGAGCTCTTTGCATTCCCTCGTATATAATCTACAAAAAAAAAACTAATTAAATAATTTACTTGCAAACTTTTCTTTGGGCCGCCGTCGCTTAATCCGCTTCTGACGCTACCTGCTGCTCGCGCTGGTTGCTACTCACGCTGCTCGTGATACCACTCCGGCACCCGAAACATCATCGCATCGATAAATTGTTTTCTTGGTAAGCTCATTTCGCGGTTAAGATCCTTCCACATTGAAGTGGGATCATTCCAGGAACCATCAGCAGAAAATTCAGCCCGCATTTTTTTAATGGAGTCAAAATATCGCACCCAGCACGGGGAGCAGCGTTCAATTGAGTTTATCTCGTTTTGTTACTTTCCCGTACCCGTCAGTATCCGCCTGTGAACGTCACGAAAGGAAGACGTGATCCTTCCACTTGCTTCTTCCTCTTCGCATGGGCGGCATCTTTGCCATTGTTGCTGCCGTAGTAATATTTTCCGTGCTTTTGGTGCCTTCCCGGGTGAAGTTTCCCAATGTCCAGGAGAGAAAAAAGCTGCTGTATACATACTTAGAAGAAAATTTGCTGTGTTCCGCCGAAGAAAAGAATCACACAAACACATCATCCCATCACTGCGAAGGATCCCGGGGAACCGACTAAGGGGAACGAGAAGTCTTCGTAATGCAGTCTCTCAACAAGATTTGATCCGCTCCGGTAGCTTTGCTCAATGAATTTCTTAAACTTCAGACAGACTCCGGCATCGGGGGCAATATTGGCGAAGGACAGACAGCATCTCGAGGCCACTGCAGCAGTTCTTCTCGGAATGCGTGTAGATCGAAACCAATTCTAGCTTTTCATCGGTTCAGCAGTAAACGGATTTGATACTTTTCTGTTACAGCAAGTCCGTGAAATCCATCCCCTCGCGCTCATGCAATGCACATCCATTCACCCGAAACGTTCGCAACTACTGCTCCGGTGGGACCACATACGGAAAAGTCGAGTGGGATCCCGAATCGATACCGTGGCACGGTCGAATAATCCTCTTATGGGGTGTATGGTGTGGGCGAGGAGCGTGGGATGAAGTGCGGACGGTATGAATAAGTCCTATTTTTTCTTTCTATTGCACGTATATCGATACGATACATAATTTCAGATTTGAGCCGTTTGAATCATACGGTTTTAACGTCACCATCTTATCATCGGTTGTGTTTTGTTTTGATTCAGCATTTTTGTAAGGAATTGATTTTTCTTGGGAGAGCTTAGCAATCATATTCTCGAAGTATACACGATTGTCGATAGAACGTAACTTTTTCAACCATTATACATTCTAACTGAAGCTGAAATTTTTATATGCCTGTCTACATAATTTTTGGAAGCTAGAATTCCTGGCACTGTTTTCGTTCTTGTTATATTTCTTATTTTGTACTCTGTGAACAACCGTTCAACGGTTGCTGAGGCGTGCGGCTTAATCAGATTTGTTGTAATATTTTTGCTCATTTTTGGAAAAGCTATATTACGACAATAATTTTAAGATCAAATGTTACCCCAAAAGTAAGACACATCCTTGTTTAAGTTCACAGTGAAGTCAGTAAAATTTAGATTTCAGATCTCCCTAAATTCATAATGGATACCCTGAATATCTTTTCGATCGGAAATATTTGGAAGACTTTACAGAAGGGCCGAATGCGCCTTCTAGAGCAAACGAATGTCGATAAAAAGGAGGCAAATTAATGGGAAAATTTCATACCGTACATCCGTGTGCTTATAGTAATATTTAGGAGTATATTGTTGTGGATCCTGCTGAAAGGATTATAACCATACTTACCTAGTTCACACAATCCCTGATATACTCACCTTAGTCAACCTCAGCTACCTACATTACAAACCCTGAAAATAATTGTCAAATGAAAAGAAAGAGTATAGTTCAGTTACAATCAATGTCCTGGAAAAAAGGTAATGAAGATGGTCGAGTTTCGAGCGACACAGCATGCTCTGCTATAACTATTTCGCAAATAGTGACGTCAGTCGTTGTGTTTATCTTTGATTGCCCACCGCATCCATGTAAAAATGCTATTTTCTGGAAGTAATTTATCAATTAAAAACGTACATTTTTGTAGAGTTCCCGCTGAATATGAGGCTAATGTGATAGCGTGGAATGAATATTTGTGAAATCACGTCGAAAAAGACGGATAAAAGTGATATTTCCATGTGCGATTTTCACTCCCCCACGTTCATAGAAACAAACGAAGTTTCATGATTTTACCGTTATGAAGTTGATGTTTCGAAGGCTCTCAGTGTCGGTTTGTATGTTGTGAGATAATAATCGCCAATTAATCAAAATTTCACCGAAAATGTTACTGCTTTCGAGAACTAAGCATACGACTGCTCTCTGGACCTTTTTACCACATGAATAATCGAAATAAGCCCCGATATAATTGTCATCTGTTAAAAAACAACCAGTTAAATGATTTCATGAGAATTTTGGCTCAAATTATCATGCAACCGTGAGTACTTTCAACATTGTGTTGTTACTTCCATATACATTCCATATTGAATGCAAATAATTACGACACGATATTTTACTTGCCAATACAGATACACTTCGCCTACTGCTCCACCTCTATATGTACCTCATTGAGTTACAATAGAGAATTGAAGCCGTAAACTTCGTGTTGTCTCCATGCAGTGTTTCTATCGAGATGTGGAAATTCGAAGGAATCTAATTCTCAACTTTTAACATGGTGCTGAAACCCGGAACTTGTGATTGCAGTTTCGTAAATGTACAAGTGTAAAGATCATTTTTGTTCCAGCAAGACGTTCTCGCCAGCGTTTGTTATTTGCGACCTAGACATCGCACTATTTTCAGACGAAATCATCCTCTTGAAATGTGCTTCAATCTATTGAATAACTCAGTTAGTTTTGATTTTGATATTAGTAGGGAAATGTTTAAAAATAGAATAAGACGATTATTATAAATAAGGAGTTTTCAGTCTGTGCAGCATTATAGCTGAAGACGTAGTATAATAATAATAATAGCTTTGCAGTCGTTCTCAGTAAATATTTTGGAGATACTCTCAATCAGCACCATCACGTGGTATTAGTGGCAATTGATACAGAAGCAGATATTGATCCAGTACCAGCAACAGAAACCATTCCAACGACAGTATCAGCAACTGATTCAGCCGTAACTATTAACGTCAAAGATACGTGAACGTGGCAATGGAGCATTCGTCGTTCTGCTGAAGTAAGGTGACGTAGTTCATTGTAAGGAACCCTCGGGACTCGCAACAAAGAGCCAACGAAGAAACATGTTTGAGGTTAGGTGCAGCCACTCGTTCTAATTCATCATGGATTCCACGACGCGACATAAAGAAAGAAAGCAGGTTAAGCAAATCAATGCAAAGTGGGCCAATATTTTGGATATAGCTAAGTTAATTTGCGATTTCACAGACCAATATTCCAAATCGCAATGTGCAACAATTCTATTTCGCCTCAAAATAGTTAAGTTCAATAAAAATTCACAAGACTTATACGATTGGCATGAGTTTCTTGAGATGATTATACGTGATAACATTTCGTTAATAAACATTCTGAAACCGCATTACCTGCCAGCTTCTCTGGAAACAAAAGTTTCTGCTTCAACTGACTATGCCGTCGAAAGCACAGACCGTTCCGGACATAAATATCCATCGATCGGGCCGTACAAAGTTGCACTCTCTTATATCGTTTATCCCCGAAAGAATTCGCAAATCGGACAGTTAATCGTCGCTGTCAGTTCATGTCAACCATCGCTCTTGTTTACGTTAATCATCGCAATCGTCAGTAAACACAATCGCTTCCAGTCAACCATCACTTTCCTACAAGTTAATCGCTATGGGTTCCAGTTAACCATCGCTATCGTTCAAATTAATCATCGCTAACGGCTCCAGTCAACCGGTACTATCGATCCCAGATCACCAAATCATAGGATCCAGTCAATCAATCTACCGGTTATAGTCATCACGACGTTTTCTTGGAAGTCAACACTTCAACGGGGACCGGTATGTTGTGTATCTTGCTGAAAGGATTATAAACATACTTATCTAGTTCACACATTCCCTGATATACTCACCTTAGTCAACTTCAGCTATCTACATTACAAACCCTGAAAATAATTGTCAAATGAATAGAAAGAATATAGTTCAGTTACAATAAAGAATTGAAGCTATAAACTTCATGTTTTTTCCATGCAGTGTTTCTATCGAGATGTGGAAAATTCAAAGGAATCTAATTCTCAACTTTTAACATATAGGGTTGGGGAAAAAGAAATGTCGTATTTCCGATCGAAATTTGACGCTTTATTTAACATACTTAAAAGTATCCAATTTAGGCCAAATATGCGCCGTTTTGTTCGCAAACTTGTTGCCATTTAGAAGACAACTTCATTATCCTCCCCTTATAAAACCCCCCTTCCTTATTTGCAAAAAACTCAGACAGCCAGTTTTCGCAAGCCTCTTTTGAGGCCAACTTAGTATCATCAAGAGCGTTTTGCATGGATCGGAAGAGATGATAATAACTTGGAGCCAGGTCCGGACTATACGGTGAGTGCAATAGGACATCCCATCCGAGCTCCCGTAGCTTCTGGCGGGCCATCAAAGATGTGTGAGGCCGAGCGTTGTTCTGGTGGAAAACAACACCATTTCTATTGATCATTTCTGGCCGCTTCTGGTCAATCGCCTGCTTCAATCGGTCAAACTGCTCACAGTAGAGAACCGAGTTGAGGGTCTGGTCATAGTTGAGCAGTTCATAGTGGATGATTCCCTTCCAATCCCACCAAACACACAGCAAAACCTTCCTGGCCGTCAATCCGGGCTTGGCGATGGTTTGGACTGGCTCACCGCGCTTCGACCACGACTTTTTTCACTTTAGGTTGTCGTACGTGATCCACTTTTCATCATCTGTCACCATCTTCTTCAAAAATGGATCTAGTTCGTTCCGTTTCAGTAGTGCATCGCAGGCGTTGATTCGGTCTAAAAGATTTTTTTGCGTCAACTCGTGTGGCACCCATACATCCAGCTTTTTTTGGAATCCAATCTTCTGCAAATGGTTCCAAACGATTTTATGGTCTATACCCAGTTCCTGGCCAATCGAGCGAGTGCTCACATGCCGGTCTAATTGGATGATTTCAACGATTTTATCGACAGCCACTACACCAGAACAAAATCGATCAAACCAACGTTGTGCTGTGCGAATCGTTACAGTATCGGGTCCATAAACTACACGATTTTTTTCGGCCGCCTTCGTTGCAGTTTTACCTCGCAGGTAGTAAAAACGTGAAATATGGCGAATTCCTCGCTTGGTGGGCACCATCTTTGATGCGCAATAACTTGAGACTGAAAAGGACAATCACAACACTGTCAAAACGACACTTATAGCACAGATTGTCGTCTTTAAATAGCCGTATAGTATGACCCGATGCGATAAGTACAACACAAGATATGTTTAAGTGTTGCCATATAACGACAATATACGACATTTCTTTTTCCCCAACCCAATATATACACTAGGGTGCCAATGAAAATGGTCATCTCGAATTTCGAAAAGTTACCACATAAAAATTGTTCACACCTCGAAAAAACACCCTATGCCAAATATCAGCTCAATCGGACTTAAGGGGGAGTGGCGCAAAGCAAAGTTTGAACTTTTTGAAAATCGAAAAATCACCCAAGGGGTGAGTAAAGGAAATCGGGAATCGAAAAAAAAAGTTGATGTCAAATGTCTTAAAATTGCATGAAACGTCGATATCTAGTGTCATCTCGAAAAAAAGAATTTGTCAAAAATCGGCATTCTGGGACTTACGGAGTACGAAACGAAAAGTATGTTTTTTGGTGCCAATAAAAATAGTTATTTCGATTTTTCATTCGGAACTTGCTACGAAATGTTGATTTGCACGATAATATATCCTATGCAAAATATTAGCTCATTCGGACTCCATTTACTGGAGACACAAACGTTGAAATTTGAGTTTTTTTGAAAACCGAAAAATCGCCGAAAATCAAGTTTTTTTTAAAAAAAAAGGTTGATGTCAAATGTCTTAAAATTGCATTAATCATCGAGATTTACAGTTATCTCGATTTTTTTTGTAAAAAAAATGTTTTTTTGGCACTTGGTCGTCTCTCCGCCAGAAAAATAGTTTTTAGACGAAAAAATGATTGAAAATTGAGATAAGTGTAAATCTCGACGTGTCATACAATTTTAAGACATTTGGCATCAAAAATTTTTGTTAAAAACCACGATTTCCGGTGATTTTTCGGTTTTCGAAAATTTCAAATTTTAACGTTTGTGACACCAGTAAATGAAGTCTGAATGAGCTAATATTTTGCATAGGGTATATTATCGTGCAAATCAACATTTCGTAGCAAGTTCCGAATGAATAATCGAAATAACTATTTTCATTGGCACCCAAAACCATACTTTTCGTTTCGTACTCCGGAAAAAAACTTAGTCCCAGAATGCCGATTTTTGACAAAAAAAATTTTTCGAGATGGCACTAGATGGTACCCTAATATACACTCTGTCCAACTTCTATAAGACCAGGTGATGATCTTGCTGCTTTGTTTCAATGTGAACAAACAATGCTTCAATTTATATTCTAGTGTGTAGGTATTGGTGACTACCATACATTGCATGATTTTCATATGCGCTTGCACTGAGCGTAAACCAATGTTTTCGTATTTTCAAGTGTCAAGATTCTATAAGACCAGTTACATTTTCCGTTATAGTTGTTTTTGAACAATTAAATCTGGAAAATACAGACAAAGAGACAAATCGGTGCATTTCGCCATGAAAATGTTGGTATCAGAGAAATTTCTCGTCGGATTGGACAATCCAATCAAGTAGTGCTCATTTATTTGGCGAATCCTCAAGGATACGGTAAGAAGAAGAGAGCTCCACGTAAATCTAAGCTCTCTGACCGGGATAAGCGGGACATAGCTAGAAGTGCAAATAAAGCAGCATAACTGCTCTGTCACCCGAGTCAAATTTTGATAAAAAATCCTCACATAAAGAGGGCTTAAAAAGTTAAAACTCCTCATCTTACACCATTTCACATCGGAAGACGTCTGAGTTTTGTCAAAGCTCACATGAACCGACAGTGGGACATGGTATGTTGTGACAAAGAATGTTTCCAAAAGAATACAATTTGCTATATACCTTAACGAAGAGTTCTTCAATGTATAGGTGACGGAAACAAGTTCAATTTGGATGGTCCTGATGTTTTAAATGGGTACTGGTGTGATTTATAGAAGAAGGAACAGTGTTTTTCAACCAGGAATTTTGGTGGAGGCTCGTGCATGGTTTGGGCGGGATTCGGCGCAACCGGAAAGCTCAAAATAGCATTCACATCATACAAGAATTACACACATGTTCTGGAATCCTCTCTCCTACCGTTTTTGCGTGGATATCGTCACAAAAAATTTACATTCCAGCAAAACAATGCTTCTATTCATACCAGCAAGTAAACTAAGCAAAGGATTAAGGACCAAAAACCTATTTTTTTGGACTGGCCGGCTCGCTCTCCTGACTTGAATCCTGTTGAAAATCTTAGGGGGGATCCTTGTATGCAGAATCTACACTGAGGAAAAACGGTACACCACGATTGAAGAACTCAAGTTCGCAATTTCGGAAAAATGGAAAAATATCGAGAAATCCGTTCAGCAAAATTTGGTAAATAGTATTCCAACACGAATTTTGAAGGTTATTTGTCGAAATGGCAAGGTTACCAACTATTGACATGTAAATCAGCCGATCGTTTTGAATTTTTCATTGATAATACTTATGAATTTTGAAGTGGTCTTATAGAAACTGGACAGCTGAAATTATCATATTTAAGCACTATAAATAAACAAACAGCTCTTTTGAACGAAATTGACGTTTAATATACTTTATTCTAAGCAGTCTACAATGTATGAATGTATCTTGTTGAAATTCTAACTGTTTGTGTTACAACGAAATGGAATCAGGGTGGTCTTATAGAAGTTGGACAGAGTGTAGTAGCAATGAAAAAGCTGGATGGAACTGTAGAATTTCAAAGAAAACTGGAAATTTTTGCCTTTGGCATTTTCGCCGGCATGTTTAAAAAAAACTGGCAATATTCAGGAAAAACTGGAAAGTTGACAACTCTGCGCACAATTCACATTATAATTTGTGAATTTCGAGCAATATATTTAAATTGACAGTCCGTGGTGTAGTCTACCTTCGGTTATGCCCCGACATTACCCACCCGTGTTTTCCGAATATTCGTATAAATCAAAGCGCTGCTTGGCAAGAGCGCGTTCCATATATGCAATCAAGTCTCAATAGGAAGAAGCTAAATCTTGTGAGCCGTCGAATCTAACTCACAAAAATCTGTAATGCTCTATTAATCGTGCTGGAAGTGTATTCTTCTAGCCAAACTAAGGGTACGTCTTCTCCGGTAATTATCTTCACTTTGTGGGTGGCGAGGTTATCAACCGGCACGATTCTCGCTCCACCGCTGTCTTCTTATGTCTCTGTTTAACCCCGTTTAGTACCTTGTCTGTTCATCCCCGAAAACACGTCGTATGGACCACCGAAAGTTTCAACAACCGAGCAGAAGATATAGGAAACGCCTCGAACTCAAGCAATCAAGCGAGCTGAGATTTATGAATTATAATTTGTGGGTATTAGAGGCACGAACAAACCTTTCGTGTCTTTCCCCCTATTTGATGGTTTCAATGGATTCGGAGTTTAGAGTGCGGTTCGGTCTTGAAAATTAAATCACTCCTGAGATTAGGTTTTTTTTCCGAGCCGCAGCAGCAGTTACGAGAGATAATGAAACGGGATGTTTCAGTACGAAGTGAAGGTAACGTAGAAATAGCAGGTTTGGGGGCGTACATTTTCGTTCGTTTGTTTGTTCTGCTCTGCTAAGCTGGGCTATGGGTTTTGTTCGGAATTTGGAATTGGAAACTGTATGCAGCAATTCCAAATGAAATCGTCCGAAAAATGCCGATTTTAAAAACTTGTATTTTTGATTCCAATGAAAGTGTGTATTCCGTTTGGGTTGGAGAAAATATGAGTTTTCCACAGCAATTGGGAATTTTTTGACTCAAGCGTAACTTTTGAAAAGGGCGTATCGATTTGAGCAAGAGAAATCTTTGATAATTTATATCTCAAAAACTATAAGACGTACCGAAATAGTGTCTTAGAAAGAGTTATAGAGTATTGATGGTGGAATATGAAAAAAATGTACACTGAGAAAAAAAATTAGTACTCTTTTTTTTATTTACAAAATAAAAATTCAGTTTGCAATATCAAAAATACATATTTTTTAGATTTTTTAAATTTTTTTCATTCAAACAGAAGTCATGTACAAAATTCAAAAAATGGGCCCAAGATGGTAAAACTATTTTTGACGAACTTTGTGGAACATCGAATTATTAGGAATTTTCGAAAATTCGAATTTTTGTATGTTAGCAATCATTTTTAGCCACAAGTTATGAATCCTGATGTGATTTAAAACAAAAAAGGTTATTATCTATCTCCTTCTAAATGTAGCCATTCTCGAGATATTTAAAAAAAAATATTTGTAATTTATTGTCTTTTTAATAGTAAATAGACCCTATAAATATGTTTGTCGTGTTATACCATCATGTTCATGAGATTTTATGAATTCGCTTATAATTTCCAACAACTTTTCCAAATACATCGTTATGGTAAAAACATATGTTTATGAGTTACGTTACGAAACATTGGAAGACATGTGGGTTAATACAAAACGTAGCGAAACTAAAAAATATTTTTTAACTTAATACAAACTTCAATCAATCAAAAAAATTGTTGGAAATTTTAAGAAAATTCATAAAATTTCATGAACATGGCGCTATAACACGACAAACATATTAAAAGAGATTATTTACTATAAAAAAGATTATAAATCAGAAATATTTTTTTAAATATCTCGAGAATGGTTGCATTTAGAAGGAGATTGATAGTAACCTTTTTTGTTTTAAATCGCATCAGAATTTATAATTTGTGGCTAAGAATGATTGCTAACATACAAAAATTCCTTTGCGGGTAATTCGTCCCCTTGCTATAAATAGTAGATTAAGTTGAAATGTAAATACACTATAGATATACGAATAGATTTATAAATTGAGTGTTCATCAACATTGTTACAATTTCCTTATATCCCATCCTTCTCCTAAAAATATGTCACCCTTCTAAACTCGAGTACACCGCGAGTAATCGGTTTTCCACCTTACTAACCATAGATGTAAGAAAATTGTTTATATATATAGTTTTAAAATTATATTTAAGAATTCGGCTCCTTTAAACTTAAGTAACTGAGCCTGTAAAAATAAACGAATTAAAAAAAAAAAAAATACAAAAATTCGAAGTTTCGAAAATTCCTAAAAATTCGATGTTCCACATATTTCGTCAAAAATAGTTTTACCATCTTGGGCCCATTTTTTTAATTTTCTACATGACTTCTATTTTAGATGAAAAAATTGAAAAAGATATAAAAATATGTATTTTTGATATTGCAAATTGAATTTTTATTTTGTAAATAAAAAAAAAGTACTAATTTTTCTTCTCAGTGTAATTTTTTTTTCAATTTGAGCCAACAATACTCCATAACTCTTTCTAACACACTATTTCGGTACGACTCATATTTTTTGAGATATAAATTATCAAAGATTTCTCTTACTCAAATCGATACGCCCTTTTCAAAAGTTACCCTTGAGTCAAAAAATGAACCATGATGATGTATTTGGAAAAGTCGTTGGAAATTATAAGCAAATTCATAAAATTTCATGAACATGACGGTAGAACACGACAAACGTATTAAAAGGGATTATTTACTATAAAAAAGACAATAAATTAGAAATATTTTTTTAAATATTTCGAGAATGGCTACATTTAGAAGGAGATTGATAATAACCTTTTTTGTTTTAAATCACATCAGGATTCATAATTTGTGGCTAAAAATGATTGTTAACATACAAAAATTCGAAGTTTCGAAAATTCCTAAAAATTCGATGTTCCACAAAGTTCGTCAAAAATAGTTTTACCATTTTGGACCCATTTTTTAAATTTTCTACATGACTTCTATTTTGTATGAAAAAATTAAAAAAAATAATTAAAAAATAGGTATTTTGGATATTGCAAATTGAATTTTTATTTTGTAAATAAAAAAAAGAGTACTAATTTTTTTTCTCAGTGTATATTTTTTCATATTCAACCATCAATACTCTATAACTCTTTCTAAGACACTATTTCGGTACGACTCATAGTTTCTGAGATATAAATTATCAAAGATTTCTCTTACTAAAACCGATACGCTCTTTTCAAAAGTTACGCTTGAGTCAAAAAACTCCCAATTGCTGTGGAAAACTCATATTTCCTCTAACCCAAACGGAATACACACTTTCATTCGAATCAAAAATACTCATGTTTTGTCATTTGTTGATTTCATTTGGAATTGCTGTATGGGAATCGCGTTTGAGACAGTGAGGCAAACAATCTTCCTATCATTTAAAAGCCAATCGACCGACCTCTCGGCTGAATGTATTTTTCTTTAAACTTTGGATTCAAAAGCTAGCAATTATAATCGCGTTAGGCGCTCCTAACTGATGACTGAGTGATAGTGGATGACATCGATCAACATAACATGGCTTAGATTCAACTGAAGACGATCAGTTGTTGTACGGAAATAACGTAAAATAAATCGAAACCATGGCTAATTATCAAAATCTTTTTCTATTCAGGAGTGCTGAGGTGATTAGGTACTCTCTTGAAACTGAAATGCCACCTTTCAAAGGAAAATGTTTCAAATTTCGGAACGAATGTCGATTCTCGAAAATATACCTCGAGCCAAAAAAACATATGCGAAACACATTCCGCTAAGTTATTTATCGTCTCTCTTTCTCTGAAGACTTCACTTTGGGAAGTTTCCAATTACAAATACAATTACCAGGGACTGCTAGCATCGTTTTCGTGCACTTGCCTGTCACTTGATCCTTTCCGTGTGTCACATCCGTGGGACTTTTTTTTGTTGTTGTCTTCTCCTTAACGCGTGGTGTGAAAACATGTGTTCCATCTGCCAGAAACCAGAAGATGGTTCGCGATAGTCAAAACAAAAGAAGGAAGTGGATGTCCTTAGAGATAGAACAATCTTTAATTTTCCCAGGGAAATCTGACGGATTTTCGCTGTTCTTCTGTGAAATGCTCAGAAGCGGAGTTCCAAATCTTCTCACGCTTCGATCGGAAATTTATTGTCGACTGCGTTTCGATGGAGCCTCAATGAAGTGTCATATCGGAAGCTCTGACTAATTAGTACAAATATATTCAGCCTGAAAACAAGTATCCTGACATGGGTGGAACATGTGTGTACGATCGGGTTTAACTTGGAAAAATAATTAAGTTTATAGAGTTTGGTCCCGGCCGGCAATTGAGAGGATTGCTCTCATTGATGTTGTTTTTGTTTATGGTCCAATTAAAAACATGTTCGGTGGTAAGTTCATAGTGAATGCATTATGGAACAGCAAAAAAAAACAATCATCATCACGATAGCGGCAGCGACAAATGACTTTCATGGGGTTTGTGTTGTCGTTTGTCGTTTTTGCCGCTCCGATCCTCCACTGGTCGAGAAATGAAGGAGTCCGCTATTAGTGTATGATTGGCCCGGGAATGACATGGTGGTTTTACTCGTTTCTCTCTAGACATTCTGGCACTGGCAGTCAGAACGAGGATCGAGATATGCAGTGTCATAATTATCGAGTCATAATGATAAGTAGGTGGCGAATTGTAGTAGCTGTAGGAAGCATTCGAAACCATGATAATCATGTTTAATTTGTTTTTGTGCGTCCGTCGTGCTCGATATTCGTTTGAGTGCAGAATTAAATTTAGTTTCAACGACAAATTTATTCGTTTCGTATTAATTTCATGTTTTTTTTTTGCAACATAGAAAATACAATAACTAGAGCACCGTGAAGATGCCTAATATGAAGAATATCAGGTGTACATTAGGGTGCCAATGAATGTATCGGAAAAATCAACCTTAAAATTTCAAAAAGTTGCCCCATACAAAATGTTTACCATCTCGAAAAAACTCCCTATTAAAATTTTTAGTTCAATCGGACTTCATTTATTAGTGTTTCTTGGAAACCGGAACATCCGGAAATTGGGGTTTTCAAAAAAGTTTTGATGTAGGACTACATTTCTACTCTGGAGTGTAAGTTCAAAGTTTCGAAAATGAGAGCGTTACGCCGAAGCAACAAGATTTTGAGCGTTAAATGATCCAACCTGACTAATGTTTTTATTTTTGAATTTTGACTTAAAATCTATGCCAGAACGAATATCGTTTCGAATGTGATGAATATCAATTTGTTGTTTTTGATATTCAAAGTATAACTAACAGCGAAGTTATGAACCCCACTCAATGCCGCATTCATTCATTATAGCAGATTTGTTCATGCATCAGCGATATGAATAAAATGAACTCGTTTGTTATTGTCATCAATATAATAAGGGAAGTGTGTTTCAAGCTGAAAAATATTTGTTGATATTCTAAGACACTGGATAAATACGTCTTTCGAAATATAAAATGCCTACGCGTTATATGTTTGTTATTTATTGATCCAAAAACTTGCCTCAATAGTTTAAAAATTGCTCTCAAAACATTGAAATCATACAAATATATATATATATATATATATATATATATATATATATATATATATATATATACAAATACATATATATATATATATATATATATATATATATATATATATATATATATATATAAATAAGCGAGTGCCTGCTCGGAAACCTTCTCAGTTATGATTGCGCAGCGGTTGATGTACGATCGCTGGAATACACTCTGCCCAACTTCTAAGACCACCCTGATTCTATTTCGTTGCAACACAAACGGTTAGAATTTCAACAAGGTACATTCACACATTGTTTAATGCTTAGAATAAAGTATATTTAACGTCAATTTCGTTCAAAAGAGTTGCTCGTTTATTTATTGTGCTTAAATATGATAATTTCAGCTGTCCAGTTTCTATAAGACCACTTCAAAATTCATAAGTATTATCAATGAAAAATTCGAAACGATCGGCAGATTTATATGTCAATAATTGGCAGCCTTACCATTTCGACTAATAACCTGAAAAATTCGGAACGGATTTCTCGATATTTTTCTATGTTTCTGAAATTGCGACCTTGAGCTCTTCAATCGTGGTGTACCGTTTTTCCTCAGTGTAGTTTCTGTGTACAAGGATCCCCCTAAGATTTTCAACAGGATTCAAGTCTGGAGAGCGAGCCGGCCAATCCAAAAAATTAGGTTTTCGGTCCATGATCCATTGCTTAGTTTCTTTGCTGGTTTGAATAGTAAGGAAAGCTAGCTTGAGCTTTCCGGTTGCGCAGAATCCCGCCCAATCTACCACGGTAAGCTTTGCCCTTTCAAACCCTCTTTATGTGAGGGTTTTTTTTTACCAAAACTTGAAGAATTGTCACCCGAGTAACATTTGAATTGAAATATTGCTTTATTTGCATAGGCGATTTTGAGATATCCGAAGCTGTTTTAGCTATTTCCCGCTTATCCCGGTCAGAGAGCTACAATTTAGATGGAGCTGTCTCCTTCTTACCGTATCCTTGAGGATTCGCCATATAATTGAGCACGACACTCTGCTACCAAAATTTTCTTGGTAAAATGCATCGATTTATCTTTCTTCTCTCTCCGTGAGCACTTTCCCCTTCGGCATTTTCCAGATTTATTCATCAAAACAAACAAAACAACGGAAAATGTAACCGGTCTTATAGAAACTTGACACTTGAAAAATACAAAAACATTCGTCTACGCTCAGCGCTTGCACACACACGCATATCTAATACATGGTAGTCACCAATACCTACACACTAGAATATAAATTGAAGCATTGTTTGCTTACAATGACACAAAGCAGCAAGATCATCACCTGGTCTCATAGAAGTTGGACAGAGTAAACAAATTTGTGTGATTTCAATAGAAAACAGTCTAAAGCAATTTTTAAGTTATTGAAACTAGTTTTTGGATCGATAAGTGACAAGCATATAACGCGTAGACATCTTATCTTTCGAATGAAGTGTTTATCATATCATTTCGTCCAGTTGTTTGGGAGTTGTTTTCGCGCACGAATTTTGGATACAAGCCAATGTCGAGTATGTGTCGTGAATTCAATAGACACAGTACAAATTTCGACATCGGGATATCCCGCACATCACTTAGGAAGAGATACATCTCTTCAATCACAAATACCCCTTCTAGTTATTAAGTTTCCAATTATAATTTAGTATAAAAGCGTCATTTGGGTTCTGTATACCCGTTGATTAGTCGAAGAAATGAATAAATAAAAGGTATTAACGCTCAAAATCTTGTTTCTCCGGCGTAACGCTCTCGTTTTCGAAACTTTGAACTTTGAACCCAGTATAGAAATGAAAGATGTAGTCCTACGTCCAAACCGATAGCATAGTTTGCGGATTATTGCGCATCGGAGCATTGGGGCATTGGACATATAATTTTGCTAATGGATATTGACAAACCACTTGGACATTTAAGAAGCTCAGTGTTTCAGTGAAGCTCTAGACAACGAGTGATCAACAGTACATGTTAATACTGAGAATTAATTTGACAATTGTTAGTAGTTTTAATAGTTCCTTGGTTGATATAGGGAATAGGGAATAGGGAATAGGGAATAGGGAATAGGGAATAGGGAATAGGGAATAGGGAATAGGGAATAGGGAATAGGGAATAGGGAATAGGGAATAGGGAATAGGGAATAGGGAATAGGGAATAGGGAATAGGGAATAGGGAATAGGGAATAGGGAATAGGGAATAGGGAATAGGGAATAGGGAATAGGGAATAGGGAATAGGGAATAGGGAATAGGGAATAGGGAATAGGGAATAGGGAATAGGGAATAGGGAATAGGGAATAGGGAATAGGGAATAGGGAATAGGGAATAGGGAATAGGGAATAGGGAATAGGGAATAGGGAATAGGGAATAGGGAATAGGGAATAGGGAATAGGGAATAGGGAATAGGGAATAGGGAATAGGGAATAGGGAATAGGGAATAGGGAATAGGGAATAGGGAATAGGGAATAGGGAATAGGGAATAGGGAATAGGGAATAGGGAATAGGGAATAGGGAATAGGGAATAGGGAATAGGGAATAGGGAATAGGGAATAGGGAATAGGGAATAGGGAATAGGGAATAGGGAATAGGGAATAGGGAATAGGGAATAGGGAATAGGGAATAGGGAATAGGGAATAGGGAATAGGGAATAGGGAATAGGGAATAGGGAATAGGGAATAGGGAATAGGGAATAGGGAATAGGGAATAGGGAATAGGGAATAGGGAATAGGGAATAGGGAATAGGGAATAGGGAATAGGGAATAGGGAATAGGGAATAGGGAATAGGGAATAGGGAATAGGGAATAGGGAATAGGGAATAGGGAATAGGGAATAGGGAATAGGGAATAGGGAATAGGGAATAGGGAATAGGGAATAGGGAATAGGGAATAGGGAATAGGGAATAGGGAATAGGGAATAGGGAATAGGGAATAGGGAATAGGGAATAGGGAATAGGGAATAGGGAATAGGGAATAGGGAATAGGGAATAGGGAATAGGGAATAGGGAATAGGGAATAGGGAATAGGGAATAGGGAATAATGAGTAGAATAGGTAGAATGAGTAAAATGAGTAGAATGAGTAGAATGAGCAGAATGAATAAATTTAGTAGTCATTAACACCTTAGCCTACGATTTAGTTTCCAACAGAGCGAACCATATGCAAACGCTTCGATGGGTAACGCATCGAGTAATTTCGCTACCTGGCTGAGCGCCCTATGATATGCAAGTTTACCACGAGTGGAACTCGAAGTTGTAGGTTTTGGCACAGTCATTTCACAAAGAGTGAGACCCGACGTTGTAGGTGAGGGGATTGATAGTCAGTATGAGTAGAATGAATAAAATTAGTAGTCATTAGGAGTCGGAATGAGTAGAATGAGTAGAAAGACAAAAATTAGTAGGATAATTGTGTTAGTGACTTTGACGTACAATTCAAATATCGCCTGAAGGCTGGAAAAGTGAATTCGAGAAATATTAAACCATTCACTTCAGAACGAGAATCGATCATTATACTTTCTCTATACCTGAGCTTGTTGTTGTACCGTTCCATACGTTGGTAATTTCGGAAATAAATCTGTGGTCAACTGTGGATCTCCAATTTCGCTGAACGACTTACAAACAACAACAAAAATCACTCGAATGGTAATTATGCATCAAATTTGGGGTCCCTAAATGTTGCATGTTTCATTTTGCACGACTGCCATTGGTACTCTCTGTTTCGCATCGAAAGGCGTAAAATCGAAATGCTAATGTTACATATGATGACTGTAGCTTAATTGATCCAAATCGCGCACTGTTCGCTTTGATTTGGCAGGCTATCCGTGACTAATGACCGAGCTGGAAACTGATGAGGTTGGTTAAATCCGACCTTGTTCGCCGTATGTGTAATGATGAAGCTGTCAGCAGGGTCATTTTGTGGAACGGTAACGACCACGCGAGTAGCGTCGTAGACTAAACGGATCAATTTTCCGAGATTTTGTTTGCGCCAATACAACAACAAGGAACAAGCGCAAAACGGCACTCATGTCGGGGGTAATTGGTCTCCTGCAGCGCTGTTGACGGTTGTGTTGTCACTCCGTTGTAGGCTCCGGTTCCCCGTAGGCTCGTTTGGGTGAGCTTGCTACCAAGCTAAATCCGAGCGAGGAACTAGAAACCATGGCTGCGTACAACGCGAGACGGAGGGAATGTTGGGTTTTGTGTTTTGAGACCGGTTGTTTGTTTTTGTTTCAACTAGAGGCTGGTAATAACAAAATTCCTTCAGCGTGTTGCAGAAATTCTCCTGTGCGTTATTGAGTCTGCGGAATGTAATATCAGCACTTTTTTTTCGGGTGGGTATTATATGATATGATATGCTGGAATTTGTCGTGCTGGAACTACATAGTTAGGCATTATTTTTATTTCGTTTTTAGCTGATGTGCACATGTGCGATGTTTACTGTTTAAACTGAGATAGAATGTAGAGGATTGTGAGCAAATCCAAAGCTGGACGGAATTCAACTCGATTTTGTAGATAGTCATGTTAGGGACTCTTTAACTTGTCACATAAAACATAAGCATGTTGGTAATTGCCATAGAGAACATCACAGATAGCACAAAAATAAATGGAGAAAATGATAATGAATATGCTGAGACGGTTTTGGTTTTATGTTTATGTTGCTCGCATGGAAAATGGAATAAGCCGTAAATCTTCTGGCGACATAAGTGCTGGGATTTCCATTCCAATGTTTTGGAAATAATTTTAGCTCTCAAGTTGATGAACGGAGGAACAAATTCGGTGCGCTTATTTGAATGGGATGCATTGCTGGAGATTAGGATTGTAGCGTTGTTTAATTTTACGGACGCAACGATTTTCGGGACGAATTTTTATTACTTCCATTGCTGAAGTGGAATGAACATTCAAATCATCCTTTGCATGAACTCTTGGCTTTGGCACGGGATACTATACACATAAGCAGATGCACTTATTACATCGTTTGAAAATTGTGTTGATATCACCATCGCATATTTGTATACTCAGCCAAAATAATCGTTTTCGGATAGTTTGTTTTTGAGTTTGTTTCGAGATACCACTGAATTAAAGATTACCCCCAAGCCATCCATATTGATATTATATTTATTTTGACTATCCACAATACCTAATTTGTCTATTTTATGCCTTTGGGACCACCAGTTTACGGGCTACATACCATTAAATAGGACCCAATCAGCAGCTGAATATGTGGACATGCTCAAATTACCTGATAACCTTCGGTACCCAGGGGCGGCCGACCAGATATCATCAGGTTTATAGTCCCCGCATCATTTGGCCTTGCGCGTCAAGTCCGGCGTTCGTTTGGGTCAATTTTTTACGACAGATTAATTAACGATCCCCGGACAGTGATGAGGAACGCGGAGTGTCTCGTCGCGGCGAATCTTCGACTGATTGTACAACACTTTCTTATATTCAAGTTTTATTTTGATTGGTACAAATTTTATGGTACTCGATTAAAACTTTGGTGGCTTGAGGCACGATGTCTCGAAGCGTTGCACTTTACAATCGGCCATCACTTCGACGAAGGCTGGTCTCGCCAGCGAAGGGTATTAATTTTATTACGCGCTACTGTCTTTTCACCGCTGTTTCTGATATGCATTTTGTACGATGACTCTAAGAAAGTATAAATACAAGTTTCGGTGCAATAGAAAATATATCATATTTTGAACTGTATCTGAGTTAATCCGACACCATAAACCGAGAGAGCATGAGAAATTGTTTTCCCACGAACAAGACTCAAACTCATAGCGCAAACACAAGAATCATCCTCGCAAAAAAAAAGGATAATCCATTTGCTCGTGTTTCCCACAGTGTTTTCTTTTGTTTATTGCACCTACAAAATTCTCCCACACACAAGATATGATCGATTGCCGAAGTAAAGTGGCGTGGGAGATTCCTATATGCATTTTTGGCTATTCCTTTTCGATCCTTGAAGCTTCAATCACACACGAACAGGCGAAACGCCAGACCATTCATTGCGGAACAGTATCAAAGGATTTCTTCCACCATGCGTTTTGATTTTGTTTTGGTATGTTTGCTTTGTCTATTGGTTTCGCCCATCTGGCGATCTAATGCATGGGAAATGATTCCACGCGGGTAGATTTGGGTCACCTGTGTTTCTACTTTGTTTCGTAGTCTGATGGCATCAGGAAAAAAACCAATTGTCTCAAGTTGGAACTAATTGACAGTAAATACAAGCTCTCCGCGTTGCATCATCACGGCACAACAAGTTCAATCAAAAGTATATTATCCTAAAATTAAATTCTTCGCTGCGTAAAACGTGTTCGGGCAGGTGATCAGGTGCAACGGAATGGATGCATTCATTAGGGAGGTTTAAACAGTAAACACAGTCTACCGGATCAGACGCGGCAGCCGGCGGAATCTGGTTTAATTTATGTTTGTCTCAGTTCGCCACACGAGCACCAGGTGCACCGGTCGTAGTCAAATCGCAAAAGGCTACACGCCGAAAAGCAAAGATTCCTCCGAGCGGTGATGGGACGATCGCAGAAGTGGCTCAATTGGATGCAATGGATGTAGCGTTAAATTAAACAAAGCTTGGTATGTTGGTCCATAATGGACTTGTATCCTATTGATCTTGTAGTTTTCGAAAGAACCGTATCACTTTTTTTCGAATCTACCAAAATGTCCTTGCGTACACATACTGTTAACGTAGATGTATGGGAAAAAAATGACCTTCGAATTTCCAAACGGGACTTGCTTAAACATTGATTCCCACAAACTTTCAGCTCAACCGGATTTCATTTACTAGTGTCGCACTGTAGTCAAAGTTGAAGTTTTGACGTAGAACTACGTCTTTCAGGAAGGGTGCCAAATCAGAAAACAGGTCACGTTTTTATGAAATAAAGTTAACGTTAATAACTGTTTTCACTGTGAACGAATTCTCATGATTTGCATACCAATCGAATCGAAAATCTCTAAGATTTGTTTGATATGCTATACATTACAATTCGCTAATCTCTAAACGGTTTAAATTCATGAAAACTGGAAGAACTTCCTTTTTTCCCATATATTGCCTATTTTTGTGCTAATCCTACCCATATTGCAAATGCTTATAACTCGAACATTTCTTAACAGATCGGAAAGATGTTTGAATTAATTTAAAAGAAATATTATTTCGCGTCTATCTCAATTAATAAAATGTTATTTTTCATTAGATGAACAATTGAATAACTGTAAAATATAAAGCGTTATATAAACGCCCTAACTGCCAAGTTTTGATTGGCCCGATTTACGGTTTCCCCAACACAGACTTCAAAATCGATGTACCTATGGAAATCCGCTTTGCAAATATACATGCAAGTTGAGGGAATTTTTGTTACCACCGAGCTGTGTTTCCGTAACACGGACTTCAAAATCAATGTGCCTGGAGGAATCCGCTTTGTCAAAACATGCAAGTTGGGGGTATTTTTTCCCACTGAGCTGTGTTTCCTTAACACGGACATCAAAATTAATGTGTCTGGGGGAATCCGCTATGCAAATACATGCAAGTCGGGGGAATTTTCTGGTGTTGATTACTTTTATACTCGCTTGTCGTTATGCCGGAATATGTTTCCCTAAAACGTACTTTAAAACTGAGAAGCATTCACATATTTTGGTAGTCCTAGGCATCGTATCGAAGATAAAAGTACGTTCATCAAATTTATTTGTAACGAAGAACATAATCCATTACAAAAATTTCGATGCATTCTAAAATAATATTCTAAGTGGAAAACAAGTGGATTGCATAATATAATTGCGTAGTTCTACGTCGAAAATATGCGGTCGTGTCCTAGAAACACCCCCTTACAATTTTTTTGAAAACCTAAAAATCGGCGGTGGTACATGATATAGGAGTTTTCAAACACAATTTTTGATGCCAAATGTCTTCAAATTGCATGAAACGTCGAGATCTACTGTCATCTCGAAAATCGACACTTTGGAACTTTTCGAAATACGAGGCATAAGGTATGGTTTAGGGTGCCAATGAAAATAGTTATCTCGATTTTTAAACGGTTTTATTTAGCTTGCCCTGCAATTTGTATGTTTGTAACATGTTTGTTTGTAGCGCTTTACCACATTAATAGAAATTTGAATCCCTTGCTGTTGACCGATTGATCTGACATTTGGAACCAGGGCTCAGCATAGTCATAGTCAACTGAGGATAGTCGGCTGACTAACCGATTGACTATATCCATAGTCAGCCGGTAAATGACTTTTGGCTCTTCACGCAGTTTCTCCGCCAAAACCGACTGAACAGTCAGTCGGGCGTTTAGTCGCTACCTCGTTCTACCGACTCGACTATATCATTCCATTCTTCCCAGTCAAATTGTCCTCATTGCATTTTGAAGTGACTTCCCCCGAAACGAATTCGTTCCTCTCTCTTTCCCATGTATCTTTATGCATGCATCGATGTTTGAGTTCACCGTGGTTTGACAAACGCTACAGGTGAGCTAGATTTTTTTGTAGCGTACACGGAAACTACTCACACGTATAAAATAGCCTGCAGTGTGTGTGCGTTATTTTGCACGCCTAATATTTACTAATACTAATACGAGGACCTTTATAGCATACTTGATAAATGTCTAAATTCGTTGGTTTGAGTTCACGATGGGTAGAAAAAAACCGTCCATTGATGGGGTAACTACTTTATTGCATCAGGAATCATGTTTTCGTTCCTCTTTATATGGACGTGCGTACGCGTGTACAAAATAAGTATCAGGGGGAAATGGAAATGTGGATTGAAGTCAGTTGAATGAAGAGGCAGATTTGTATTCATTAGTTGAGTCAGTTAAAATAACCACTGACTGGACCAGTTTTCCCAGTCATCCTCGCTAGTCAACGCTAGCCAATTCATTGTTTTAGTCAAGTCATTTTTAGTTGGCGGCGACTGCCGAAGCAGTTCTAGTCGAAGCGAAGCTACTGGGAGTAGAGTCGGTCTTCATTTTTCACCTTCGAAGATTTCGGGCCCTGTTTGGAACACACCTTTATCTCTGCAGTCATTATAAAACTACGTATTTCATGATTTTTAAAACCCCATCAATATGGGTATCAAATGAAAGGGATTGACTTTTAGGATACAGTTATTTATGAAAAATGCAAATCCAAAATGGCGGATTACATATTTTCTCAAAATCCCATCAATATGAGTATCAAATGAAAGGGATTGACTAGTTGGACACAGTTATTTATGAAAAATGCAAATCCAAAATGGCCGCCATCACAAAATGGTGGATTACCTATTTTTTCAAAACCCCATCAATATGGGTATCAAATGAAAGAACTTGACTAGTAGAACACAGTTATTCAAAAAAAAAAGACAAATCCAATATGGCTGCCACCACAAAATGGCGGATTACATTTTTTCTCATAACAAACCCCATCAAAATGGATCTCAAGTGAGGGGGCTTGACCAGTAGATCACAGCTATTTAGGAAAAGTCAAATCCAAGATGGCCGCTGTAACAAAATAGCCAATTACTTTTTTAAACGGTTTCATTCAACTTGACCTGTTAGTATGTCTGTAGGGTTGTCCCACATTAATAAAAAATTGACCCCGTTCCTTTTGATTTATTGATCTGAAATTTGGAACAAACCTCTATCTCTGCTGTCATTATAATACTGTGTATTCCATTATTTTGAAAAATCCAATTTGGCCGCCGGTAAAAAAATGACTGAATGGCTTGACTTGGAGAACACACTACATTATGGACAACGTAAATTCAAAAAGGTGTATGTATTTTTTTGTAATCACCTCAATATCATCATCATCATCATCAAAATATTCCGAAGAAAATTAGGTAAGAAATAAAAATAAAAAAGGTTGAATAGTTTTATTGTAAAGAAATATTCTAATCATACAGATAATGTACTAAAAAACTAGAAAATAAAAAAAGTAAAAAAAACTAAAATGGTTTAATGTACTAAAAGTTAGAAAATAATTAGGCAAGTATCAGATAATAGTTATCATATCTCTTCCTTCATTAATCCAGGGCAATGATGAGACTAAAATTAAATCGTGGGGCACGTCGGATTTCCATTATCCACAGTTAGTTGTTTCATGATATGCCCCACGATTTTATTTTAGTCTCATCATTGCCCTAGATTAATGAAGGAAGGGATGTGATAACTATTAACTGCTACTCGCTTAATTATTTTCTAGCTTTTAGTACATTAAACCGTTTAACTTAAAAAGTTTTGTTTTTCTTTTTTTTTATTCGGAACTTGCTACTGTGAAGAAGGCGATCAGTAAAAAGAAAGTTGGTGCCAATACCGGTGCGGTACCCGGTGCGGTGTTTATTTCGATGTCCAACATGTTTACATTCTTCTTCAGTTTGGTAAAATGGCGTCGAATCAAGTGGAAGTACGCAAACACATTTTGCGCGAACGGCAGCAAAATCCAACGATTTTGGCGATCTCACCAAAAAGCTAAAACTGCTGAAGAGTACCGTGTTTATCGTGTTAGTATTATTAAGTTTATGTTTGCAAATCGTTTTACCAGCGCTTAACTGTGGATCGGAAGGTTGGAAGCGGAATAACTCGAAAAGTTTGCTTCCGACAGATGGACCGAAAGGTGGTTGCCATTATTGAGAAACATCCCAACCTTTCAGTTAGAAATGTGGCTCGAAAGGTTGGAAAATCAAACCATATGTACAAAAAGTGAAGCAGAGGCAGGGATTGAAGGCGTACAAAGTGAAAAAGGTGCCCAATCGTGATGATAAGCAAAATTTCGCTGCACCTTACACCCAGTTTTTGCAAAAATGTTCATGCACCATAATGGACGATGAAGCCTATGTTCTCGAAGACTTCAGACAGCTTCCGGGTCTCGCTTTTTATACTGCAATGCGAAGGAATGCCGTAGCCGAGTGTTTCCGGATCAAGAAGCAGTCTAAATTTCTCAAAAAGTACTTGGTTTGTTAGGCCATATGTAGTAGTGGCCAAAAATTTAAACCTATCGTCTCTACTGGCACTATCAACAAAGATGTCTACGAGAAGGAATGTCTCCAGAAGCGGTTGCTACCATTCATAAGAAGCCACGACTCTCCAGCGTTGTTTTGGCTAGAATTGGCCTCTTGTCACTATGCAAAATCCATCCTGGAATGGTATAATGCACATGAGATCAAATATGTGCCAAAAACAGCAAATCCACTGAATTGTCCAGAACTTCGCCCAGTGGACTATTCGAAACTAAGAAGAAAGCGAATGGCATTAATGATTCCAAGAGAAGATGGAAAAGCGCCGCCGCCAGCATATCTGAGGATACTGTACGGAACCTAATGGCAGATGTTCCCAAGAAAGTTCGTGAATTTTACAGACAACGTAATTAACATCGAAGTGAGCTTTCCTTGTTATAGATATAAGTCTATTCTACTGAAATAAACAATCGGTTTTATTGTATTACGTGAATTTTTGTTTTACTGGCATCATCTCGGTGTCCGAAATTTAACGTGGACAGGCTTTATATTGTAATAAACTGTTTTTTTTAACGTGAGATTATGTCTTTCGGGGAGTTATTGGGGATATAAAATGAAAAACGGAAAATCTTTCGCATCGCGAAAATTATCCAATTTCGAGAACTTCTTGCTCATTTGCTGGATTGATGCCTCTTGTCTCAGAAACCAGAGAATTCATTCGTCTCTAGTTTGCTATTCAAATTTGCATCGAAAGTCTCACCCCCTATTGATTCATTAGCCAACAAGGAATATATAAAAGTGTCGAGGGGAATTCAGTGATCGTAGCGCTTTGGATGTTGAATCGGAATATCATACCTTAGGGTTTCTCTAAAGAGTTTACAGAAATATATTAGTTGTGACGCGATTGCTGGCGTCAGTTTGTTTGTTCAGCTCATACCTGGATAGGAGGTGAGGTGGTAGGCGATGAGAAAAGAACGGAGCTTCGATCGCTTCATGTGGAATTTTGAAAATAAACGCTATGAAATTAAGAACAACAGACTTTTGAAGAAATATACGTCAATAGTAAAAGTACGATATCCTAATACATCGAAATCCAGACACTTAAGTGCTCACGATCAGGGATGTTAAAAAATCACATTCAACCAAATTTATCTTGAGAAAGACAATTCATTCCCGCTCGACGCTCGCCGGAAAAATATGTCAACAATCACTAAACGGAAAGTGAGTGTTGTGAGGAAGGGCAGAGCGAGCGCAAAATATGTGTAGACTGATTGGAAGCGACAGTTTATTCGTCTGTCTATAAATAGTATCCTTTCAAGGTATATAACTCGTAGACATTTTATCTTTCGATTGGAGGGAATTTCATGTCCCTTGGTTCAGTCGTAAAAGAGGTAAAAAGGCTTAAAATGTTGTGCCCCGACGCAACGCTCTCGTTTTCAAAACCACCCAAAACATACTTATACTCATCCACTCACACATTAACAAGAAGAACGTTCAGAAATTTTTCAAAATACCCATTCGTTCATTCATTGAGACGATTCATATGCAACTTCAAACAAATGATTACTAAGCCAACGGTAGCCCTACGTCCACCTTGCGGTTATATCACAGATATAACCCACCCCTATTTTTTCATATGGGACGTATTTGCGATCAACGATCAGCGCGAGAATCTCTTCGAGTCAAAAACAACCGAAACTTAATGTATCCTTTCCATCCTCGCTGCCTTCCTTAGGTACACTCTTTAATGCAAAACTTCCACGAGGAACCATGAACAAGTCCACAAGCAAGTGGAATGCAGGTATATTTAAGCGGAGAAAAAAAGAACAACAATTTGGCACCTGTTGCACGCGTATACTTGTGCGATAAAATCAACAAGAAAGAAAACATGTTTTTCCCGTGGATACGCAGAATCACACTGAACACCTTGCTTGTCTCTTAGCGTACCTCTCGTGGACCCCACAGTTTTGGCTTACTTCGTTCCATTGCTGTCCGGGTTTGTGATGTAGGCTGTTTTGAATAAATCTTTTCGTCCGGATGTATATTCATGTTCTGGGAGAAGCGCGGGCCGCCAGCTGTTCCTGATCCTTTTCATTCATGAACGTTCATTTGCCCAACACTTGGGTATGTCAATGAAGATGTGTATAATGTTATCATAGAGGGGCACTTTTGGTGCGTTCTGTGTGTAGGGTCAATTCCGTTGCGTCAATTTTACTGGAGCTGAAGGAATCTGGTGTTGAATAAAACATTCATAATATGAAAAGAGACAATATATATGAAATCAATATTCGTGGATTTATTAATTACCTTCTGTGAATACTTCTACAGCTCGTGCGGAATTGATGCCAATGAGAGCACGATTTTCACATAACAATATCCACCCATAAATCTACTCTGGTTCACATCAGGATTGTCCTCTTTCTCATGCTACGATTTTCACAATTAATCAGTACATCACGATTCACCACAAACAAAATAAACTATTTGTTGAAAACTCATGCAACTCGAGCACACATACCGACAATACGCGATAATTTCCGTTTCGAATGAAGGCAACGGAGATGCGACAGTCATCAGCAGGCAATAACTTTCGGATCCGGAAAAAAGGGAGCTTCCCGTATTATTCTCGCTCCAACCCGACGAAACGAAATAGCTTTCTCGTGCGCGTCGCAACTATGTTGTTTCCAACCCGCGCCAAATCCACCCGGAATTCCCACGCGGAAAATCCGAGTCGTCGCTTGATAAATTTTCTTCCTTCGCCTTCATTGTTGTGTAGTCGAAAGAGTGTGCTTTTTTTCGTGTTTGTTGATAGTCTAGAGTGGCAGCTTTTTATTTGCACACCACGCTATTTATGCTACCGTGAATTTTATAATTGAAAGCATAAAACGGAAACCGTTCAGTGCAAACCCCCCGGGGTGGGGAAGGATGTTATTCTCCGAAACAATATAACAAGGATAATGAACATTGGAACATTTGCTTTGTGTGTTGAATATGTTGGGACTTTTCGCAGCCGGATGGAAATAATATCGGTAATGGCTGCCACGGTTTGTATTTGTTCTCCGTCTGGTTCGGTTTGTTTCGGTTTGTGACCAAATTGGTTCATTTGTGGCAAAGTGCAGACTTCCGTGGGCTTGAGTGGATGATTCGAAAAAAAGGAAGAAAAATGTTACTGAGCACGATTTTGTGATAATTATGTGTCTGACGATAACAAGAGAGTAGGTAGTGATGTCCTGGAAGTTGGAGGATTATTTGAAATTAATTTAAACAACTTTGTGCCAGCCGTGGGATGGCTAACAAATCCTACAGATATTTTTTTTATTCGCGTATTGCGCCATCTCAATCTGGATAATGGAATTTTAATAATTACGACACTTCTCAACTCGGGGATCTCGTTTACATCATAATCGATTGGATGTGTTAATTCAGCGTGAGTATTGTTTGACTACCAATTTCTTCGGATCCAACTCCACTGGACTTTTTACTCGCAATTTATGAAGAGTAAACTTTATTCCAATAAACCAAATACCATACATTGGCAACATTGGCAACATTGGATCCAAATTTGCAGGCTCCCAATGTTAAGGCTTTCAATGTCAAAGGCTCCCAATGTTAATAACTTACCGAATATCCAAGTAGTTTCTCTATATCTCTCAGCAAAACTACATTTTCGACGCTCCCAAAAACATATTTCCCAAAGAAATAATCCACAAATTATACCATACAGCACTTTTCGCAGAACAGCAATAGAAAAACCGAGATCGACTGTGATGGTGGCAGTGGAATGAATTTGAACTTCATAACTCGAGAACTTATCAAGCAAATGGAGGCAAATTTGGCATGCGGTGGTACTAAACTTTTCTATGGTGGTTTGACACTCCTCCTACCTTTCAAAGGTGGAGGTCTGCATAATCGTGCAAATGGAACCAAATTTGGCATGTGGAGGTTTTAGGGGCAACCAAAATTTCTATGGTGACTCGACACATATATCCCCCCCCCACTTTATGGACATTATTGTTATCAACCCATTTTTCATTGCCATTAATTATCCGCTTCAAACAAGGATCGAGTTCATTGCGCTTGAGATGCATACCGCAAACATCGATACGCTTTATTAAATGAATTCCATTTAGTCTGTATGGTACCCAAACTCCAAATCTTTTAACAAGTCCAACACGTTTTAAATGATCTTGGATTGTTGATTACGGGATTTTCGACTTCTCTCCATACTAAAACTGACGTTTTAGCTAACAATTTTTAGCAAAAACACTTGTAACTTGCTTCTAAACTAAAAGTGCAGCTAATAAACGTCAGAGGAAAACAAATCATAACATTGAAATAAGACATTCAGAAACACCATTGATGCCATCTATGTGTGAAAATGGCCCATAGTACTTTTCTTGAATGATTACGATTTCGCAAAGTATTAAAATTTGATAAATTTTCTAAAACTCATATCTCCATTTAGAAGAGTCCGCACCGCATATTTCAAGCTTTGTTGAATTTAAATTGATTTCTAAAAAAATATAGCAGGTTGTGTCCAAGACATGACCGCATTATTGACGTGGAAATACGCTGTTATTTTGTTCAGTTCGCTTGTTAATAACTTCGGATATTTTTCTGCGAAATTTTAGAAATAACTTTCAGTACAATGGTTTGGTCGCCATAAAATTGTTGTTTTTATTATAGACTCAGTTGACGGATATCATGCTACATGTTATTCAGTATTGTTTCGTCCGGACAACAAAAACCAACCAGCACCAAACAAGCGTTCAGTATAGCATGCATACAGAGCCATACATTGGTGACTTGAAGCGACTAAGAACATAAACACTTCTCATCATTTTGCGCTATTCTCAAAAGAAACGCTTTTGTTAATACTACTGGTCTCGAAAGAAGTTGCATTACTTTCTCATGCTCGTGATAAGTGCAGCTGTTATCCTTAGTGGAGAAAGTTTTGCTACAAGATTCTAGTACGACATTTACTTTCTTGGAAACTAAATAAACATAACAAATTATGTCTGGTAATCTCCTCGCAAAGAGTTGCATTGCTTTATTATGTTCAAGATTAGCGCAAATGCCATCCTTGTTGCAGGCAGTTTTGCGATTGACACGCGAACCCAAATAACTCACAACATTCCAGCACGACATCCACTATGGTTTAGCTTGATATTCCTCAAATAATAATTTGGTGCACAACCTTAACGCCTGCTTCGCCATAGCGTCAGTTCGATGCATTGATGCAATGTGATAATGTAATGATTGCAATGCCAGAGACATCAGCGAGTAAGAAATTTGGTCGCGTACACAGCTCAATCAGAAAAGAAGACAGATGATGACGCAAATCAAGGAAGAACAAGCGATGTTCATTACTGCGTATCTAGAACGATACTGCAAGTTTGGGATCCAATATTTATGCTTTAGACAAATATTTCCCTTCGTTCTTCTTCTTCTTCTTATTTTCTTTGTTCACGGAGACTTTGAATCATGCCCCTTCGTTACTTGCCGATAAGTTGCTCGATATTGAAGGCACGGGTAGAGAAGCTAACAAATAAGCAGAACAAATATATGGGAAAATGGAAAGGCTTCTAGTTTTCATCAATTTAAGCCGTAAATCGTTAAAATCAGTTCGCGGCAAAAGGTATTGACGCAAACTTTATTTCATGAAATCGTGACCTGTTTTCTGATTAGGCACCCTTAATGAACGACGTAGTTCTACGTCAAAAATGTATAGAAAAAATCAAATGGGGGTCTTTGGAGACATAAATGTTTTTAATATAAAATTCAATTGTTAAGAAAAAATGAACAGTGTATTTGTAGTGTTTTTTCCCTCTAAATAGTATTTTTCAACAACTATGCCGTACAACTTCAAATAATTATGTGGCGCACAACCTTAACGCCTGCTTCGCCATAGCATCAGTTCGATTGTGATGCAACGTCAAGGGCACTAACGAAGTCCTTATGATGATGGAAAACAAGCGATGTTAACTGCTTCGAACAAAGAAAAAGTCTGAACATTTGACTCAGCTTAGTTCATGCCTCCCTCTTTGTTTATATGTATTATCGCGGCTGCATAATTTGCACCACCAAACAATCGTCCATCATGGCATCAAAATATAAGCTGATTGTTGCATCGCGACAGGACCAATGTACACGGATGTAAATACAAATGGGGTTTTAGCGTTGCGAAGATGTGCTATTTGTACATACGGGTTATGAAGCACGCAAGTACGCACACAAAACCATATACCGATGGCTTGAAGCAACTAAATATACACACACTTATCTCCGCTTTGTGCTATTCTCAACAGAAGCTCTTTCTATTAATATTTCCGGTCTCGATTAGCTTAGCTGTCATTCTTGGTGGAAATAGTGTTACTGTCATGAGAAACAACAATTTTCTTGGTGAGCCGATGACAGCCTAGTTTTATAATTCTCCGCATAATTGTGTAGTTATGTACCTCAATGGAATGACGACAGTTTGACGTAATGATTGCAATGCCAGAAACAGCGAGTAAGTAATTTGATCGCGTCGACAGCTCAATCCGAAACGAAAACATGCTGACGCAAAACACGGAAGAACAAGCGATTTTCAATGCTTCGTATCTAGAACGATACTGAAAGTTTGCCTTCCTTTCTTTTAATTTCTTTAGTTCATTCTTTTTAGTCTTCAAAAAGGCCTTTGGAAACCTACTTTTTCCTCGTATTACTCCTTCACCTCCATTGCCTTGAGAAAGTCGAATGAAACTTTCAACTGATAGCTGTGATCGTCCTTCCACATGTGAAACCGTGAAACACTGTGAAACAAAGCGACAAAAACCCATGCAAATGATAACGAATAGGGCAGTTTAAATCGTCAAATGAAAGCGTCTGCTTTCAAATTCAAAAAGAAAGATAGCAGAACGAAAACGAAATTGAAGAATCGATGTTGCATACTGTGTTGAATACACACAAATTGAAATTCACTGAAGTGAAAGGAAGAAGTAAAAAAGTCATTTTCATCTTTTAATTTCGAAATTGTCAGGCCCTGATCACATCCATGGAATGAACCAAGGTGATAATGCAAGATAAGTTGATTATCATCAGGACCTATGAGAAGCTCAAGCAGGAGTACAACCAAGGTTGTGATAAGTTCTGGTAACAACGCAATAATGAAACACAGTATCCTGCGTTGTGGGATATAGCTGAAAAATATCTTCTCGTTTTTTCATCATCATACTTTGTCGAGAAAGACTTCAGTGTGGTTACAAACAATCCGAGACCGAAAGAACTATTTGAGAATCAATGAACGCGGAGATTTAAGGCTTTCAGTAATCAATATTGAATCGTATTTTAATATTTTGGTAGTTGCGGATAGATTGGTTCATGATATGAGTGCTTTTATAGTTTATAGAGTAATTTGTATTAATAAGTTTTAATTATGCTTGATATTTACTAAATTCTATGTCTATTTATTCTGGTGAATATGATGAGAAAATATTTTTTTTCTGTATTATAGTGACTCCCAACACTTTTGACTGGTAGATCACATTACTTCCATTTTTTGGAAGAATGTAGGGAGTGAGAATTGAACTCGTGACCTTTGCGTGAGGGGTACGGATGTTATCACTACGCCAGATCGCCTCCATGGAAAATAATGTCAAGTTTACCCATTTAACTAACTGCAATATTTTTAAATTACAGATACAGTAAGAAAAAACTAAAGATAGGATTCTCAATAAATTTGGCTATAGGGGTCTGAGGTATGACTTCATTCTGGAAAAGGGGTCTCTTGCCCAAAATAGTTTGAGAACCCCTGCTCTTGGCAAATATTCCCCTTCGTACTTATTTTTCTTCTTTTATTCATCCACGAATACATTTTTTACACTTTTTGGCTTTAAGAGGGTTTAAACTTTTCAGTTCATTCGCCTCTGACACGAATACTTCAAATCATTCCCCTTCATTGCTCGTTATTGACGGCACGGGTAGGGAAGCTCACAAATGTGCAGAACAAATATATGAGAAAATGGAAATGCTTCAAGTTTTCCTCAATTTAAACCGTTTACAAACCAGTGGATTGTAATATATAGCATAACAAACGCATCTTAGGGAATTTCCGATTCGTTTGGTATGTAAATCACTGAAATTCGTTCGCGGCAAAAATATTCATTAACGTTAACTTTATTTCATAAAAACGTGACCTGTTTTCTGATTTGGCACCCTTAATAAAAGACGTAGTTCTACGTCAAAAGTTCCATTTGTATAGAGTATGTCCAAGTGCAACGTATCGTTCAAATCGGAGTCACTCGAATATTTCCCATCTGTCATTTGGCGTCATTTCTCTTCAGATAAACTGCTTTATCTGCACATTGCTTATTTTTCTTGGTTAATTCCTTATTTGTGTGAAGTGCTCACGCGAGTGGCGTAAATCATGGATCAGCAGAACATTTCACTGCATGCTGTAGTTATGACTTTAAAAACCACAGGCTTCGCCATTGAATCATAACGAACCGAGCCACGTATATAGGTCAATCTATGGCATCACATCATCTGTTAACGCTAAGAAAATGACCGCAAGCATTTTGTCTTATAATTCCCCGAGAACCATTGCAACCGTTTTCCCCTTTGCTCTCGAGGCACATGGTTCTCATTAGATGCTTAATTATCGCTCGAACGTGTAAATTACCGTGATGCTTGGAAACGCATTACGGTATGATATAAGGAGCAGGAGGTGCATCTTACGCAAACCAGCCGCCTGACTCTTGAAGTCCAGCCATGGTTCGAACCGAGTGATGTTATCCTGTGCTTCCATCCGTTGGTGGAATCCTGCGGCTTGAGTGGTAGAAAGTCTCTTGTTCCGGTGAATTATCGCACCCCTAATGAAGAAATGAGAGACGAGCAAACTGGCAGTCATAACATTAATAAAAATAGAAATAACAATAATGAGATTCGCTGTCGGAGATAATTCCCTGCTCCATCTTCGCAGCTTCACCTACTTTCTCGAGCGAGGAAAATTATTCACTTATTGGGTAAGCGCAGTGCTATTAAAGGGTGTGTCACATCAAATTGCATCACGGAAAAAACGCTGTAGAAATTCGCCCAGTAGACCGATCCTTTTGAAAATTTTTGATAGTAAAATAAAAACTATTAAACAACTTTTGGCATTTTCTTTTTATTCATACTTCGAGCCCAAGCCCGTATGCTCGCACCTTCCTCTTTACCCCGTCCATAAGGTTCTGTACAACGTCAGGTTGTAGTTTTTTTTGAACAGATATCCATTTTCTCTTGAAGTCCGCCTCCGATTTGACAACTTTTGGGTTCTTCCGGAGGGCCTGCTTCATAATCGCCCAATATTTCTCTATTGGGCGAAGCTCCGGCGCGTTGGGCGGTTTCATTTCCTTTGGCACGAAGGTGACCCGTTGGCTTCGTACCACTCCAACACGTCCTTTGAATAGTGGCACGAAGCGAGATCCGGCCAGAAGATGGTCGGGCCCTCGTGCTGCTTCAATAGTGGTAGTAAGCGCTTCTGTAGGCACTCCTTAAGGTAAACCTGCCCGTTTACCGTGCCGGTCATCACGAAGGGGGCGCTCCGCTTTCCGCAAGAGCAGATCGCTTGCCACACCATGTACTTTTTGGCAAACTTGGATAGTTTCTGCTTGCGAATCTCCTCCGGAACGCTGAATTTGTCCTCTGCGGAGAAGAACAACAGGCCCGGCAGCTGACGAAAGTCCGCTTTGACGTAGGTTTCGTCGTCCATTACCAGGCAATGCGGCTTCGTCAGCATTTCGGTGTACAGCTTCCGGGCTCGCGTCTTCCCCACCATGTTTTGCCTTTCGTCGCGGTTAGGAGCCTTCTGAACCTTGTATGTACGCAGGCCCTCCCGCTGCTTGGTCCGCTGGACGAATGAACTTGACAAATTCAGCTTATTGGCGACATCCCGGACCGAACTTCTCGGATCACGTCTAAACTGCTTAACTACGCGCTTGTGATCTTTTTCACTGACGGAGCATCCATTTTTGCCGTTCTTCACCTTCCGGTCGATGGTTAGGTTCTCGAAGTATCGTTTTAGTACTCTGCTGACCGTGGATTGGACGATTCCCAGCATCTTACCGATGTCCCGATGTGACAACTCCGGATTCTCGAAATGAGTGCACAGGATTAATTCACGACGCTCTTTTTCGTTTGACGACATTTTTTCAAATTTACGAAAAATTGACAGTGAAGCATGGCCAACGTGATCTATACACTCTTATCTGATTTTAAAGCGAAAGTTGAAGATATAATTCCTAAAAATTAAATTTCTACAGCGATTTTTCCGTGATGCAATTTGATGTGACACACCCTTTAATATAGCTTGTGTTGACTTTTCCCCCAACGCTGCTGACTGGATGATTCCTGGTATTTACACGACTGAAAATGGGGTGATGATGGAAGTTTTGCTAAGTCAGATGCAATCAGACGGGAGAGTAGGAATGGTTGATCGCCAAAGAACACATCATCACTAGTTTAATGGAGCCATCAATTTGAATGCAATTGGTTGCTGCTAGTCATTCTTTTCGGAGAGTTCTATGTAATTGAATCGTTTGTTTGGGAAACCCCATAAACGCCACTTTTATCAAAATTGACTTTTTGGCAGTTTTTAAGTCCTTGAGGGTACCTACACCGACTATCAAAATTTCAGAAAAAGTTAATTCTATGAACCCTCTCTAAATCGCGGTTGTAAATATTCGTTTGTTCAAGAAACCCCATAAGTCCATGTTCCTAATTATCACCATGGGCAGCGTTACGATAGATATACACATCCATTCATTGTTTATATCCCAGCCGTAAGAAGCATGCGTTACTGAATTTAATCGGAATGTCTTCTGATCCGGATTGGGACCACGAAATATAAACGTGGTGTTCGGCGGACAGCAGAATACAAAGCATACAAATTGATGTTCCAGCTGTGAAAGTAGGAGCGGATTGCATCTGCAGATAGGTTTGTTGGGTTGAAAATACAAGCGAACAGGACTGATATTTGCAAAACTTGATCGATATCAAACGTCATCGGTAAGAAATATCTCGGATGGATTATGTTATCTCTTCAGGGGCAATACCAATGGATAAAATGTTCCGTCATTACTCTAGCGATTTGAGAGGCAAATCATCTCTCGGGAACCGCAAGCTGAAAACTGTAATTGACCTTGTTAGACAACACATTTCGTCGTTTCCTGTAAAAGTATCCCACTATACCACCGTTGAGAAAACTACGAGGAACTACACGGAAAAACAACTATATCGTTTGAAAACAGTGGCGGGAAAACCCCCAATTGCCCAAAAATCCACTTCAAGCTTTCGCAGTTCAGTTTACTCGAAAAGACTTGAAAAACATGGCGGTGGAAAAAAATTACATTTTTGCCTTCTGAAATCGAGACCAGGTCAACTGAGTCTCCCTGCCAACCCTTCATAAACAAATGGAAAAGTTCCGATCAACATAAAGAAAATCGAGGACATAAGGAAGTTGAAAGCCTGTATTCCGGATTATAATTCATTTCATTTAATGAATACAGGTAAACCTTTTTTTGTGCGGGGGATAGAGACCGCACAAAAAAAGTCGCATAAAAAATCGTGCAAAACTTCACCAGCAGCTTTAAAAAATAGAGTTCGGTACATATTTTGAAAAAAAAACCTTTTTTTGTGCGGTAGATAGGGACCGGATTATTTTCAATGCCACGGGGAACTAGCAGATCATTTTGCAGCAGCCATATTTTTCCGGATTCTTCTCGAAGTCCACCACCAGTGGTTAATGCTAACTCGATAACCACCTGTTAATTGCACTTGATTGAAAAATCACAAGACCAAATGTATTTGGTCGCAGCGTTATATGTTAGAAAACATTTTAAAAAAAACTCTTTCGCATGAATGTATTCTTCAATTCCCAGGGGAACTGGCAGATTATTTTTCAGCAACGATAATATCTTTCCGTAATCTTCTCGATGCTGGATGGAATTTAAACGAAAGAAGTTCCGCACGTATATATATATATGTGTGTGTGGCGGCTGCTTCGATATCTCAAATGGAATCGTTTTTCTGTGCTGATACTCTCTCGGTCGTCTTCTCTTCTTCTGATAAATCGGCTTTTCTGCACTCTCTCACAGTTCCGAACAAATTGAATGCGTGTCAGGTCAGGCCAGGTGGTGAATCCCTCGATCCCTCGCCGTCCAGCTCGTCCAGCTCGTTCCGCCAGTTCAGCTCGTTCAATAACGATGTTGTCTTGTCGATGTCCTCACGAAAAATGATTCCGTTTCACCACCAGAAAATCGCTTAAGTATGCTTTTTGTGTGTGATTGAATCGAGAGAAGGTGTGGTTTACGATGGCAATTTGGAAGGCAAACTAGAGGGGAATGAACTCTCTGAGTTTGAAATTTCCGGCGACTGAGCAATAATCGATTGAAAATTATATGTTTTTCGCGATGCGAAACATTTTCCGTTGCGCGCGCATACAATATTGGATACGAAAATTTTCTAAAAAGTTAATTCTATGAACCCTCTCTAAATCGCGGTTGTAAATATTCGTTTGTTCAAGAAACCCCATAAGTCCATGTTCCTAATTATCACCATGGGCAGCGTTACGATAGATATACACATCCATTCATTGTTTATATCCCAGCCGTAAGAAGCATGCGTTACTGAATTTAATCGGAATGTCTTCTGATCCGGATTGGGACCACGAAATATAAACGTGGTGTTCGGCGGACAGCAGAATACAAAGCATACAAATTGATGTTCCAGCTGTGAAAGTAGGAGCGGATTGCATCTGCAGATAGGTTTGTTGGGTTGAAAATACAAGCGAACAGGACTGATATTTGCAAAACTTGATCGATATCAAACGTCATCGGTAAGAAATATCTCGGATGGATTATGTTATCTCTTCAGGGGCAATACCAATGGATAAAATGTTCCGTCATTACTCTAGCGATTTGAGAGGCAAATCATCTCTCGGGAACCGCAAGCTGAAAACTGTAATTGACCTTGTTAGACAACACATTTCGTCGTTTCCTGTAAAATGCATGGCTTTTCTGCACTCTCTCACAGTTCCGAACAAATTGAATGCGTGTCAGGTCAGGCCAGGTGGTGAATCCCTCGATCCCTCGCCGTCCAGCTCGTCCAGCTCGTTCCGCCAGTTCAGCTCGTTCAATAACGATGTTGTCTTGTCGATGTCCTCACGAAAAATGATTCCGTTTCACCACCAGAAAATCGCTTAAGTATGCTTTTTGTGTGTGATTGAATCGAGAGAAGGTGTGGTTTACGATGGCAATTTGGAAGGCAAACTAGAGGGGAATGAACTCTCTGAGTTTGAAACTTCCGGCGACTGAGCAATAATCGATTGAAAATTATATGTTTTTCGCGATGCGAAACATTTTCCGTTGCGCGCGCATACAATATTGGATACGAAAATTTTCTACTGATGGGGAAGAATAATTTTCAGAAGCTTTCCTGTTAATTGCGATTGATTGAAAAATCACAAAACCAAATGTATTTGGTTGCAGTGTTATATGGATAGAAAACATTAGACAACATTTCGCATCAATGTATTTTTCAATTCCCAGGGGAACTGGCAGAGTATTTATCAGCAATGATTAGTTCTTTCCAGATTTTCCTCGATACTCGAAGCCCACCAGTGGTTAATGCTAACTCGATAACCATCTGTTAATAGCACTTAATTGAAAAATATTTGGTCGCAGTGTTACATGGATAGAAAACATTAAAATAAACTCTTTCGCATGAATGTATTTATCAATTCCCAGGGGAACTGGCAGATTATTTTTCAGCAACAATTGAATCTTTCTGGAATTTTCTCGATGCTGAATGGCATCCAAACGAAGAGTTCCGCGCGTGTTTGTGTGTGTGTGGCGGCTGCTCCGATCTCTTCCCGGGGAACCGTTTGTGGCATCACTCTCCTCCTGATGGCCTAAGGTGCACAAACAGGCTCTTGGTGACATCGTTCATCCTCGCTTTCATGATAAACGAAGAGCTTCACCACAACAGCGACAACATGTTCCAATCGCTGTTCAATTAGAACTGAGTGGATTTCCGAGCGGCGCTCGCTTATATACCGATTGGTGATTTCAATAGCCTGTTTTGAAGGCAGTTTTAAGACTATTGAAACAATTTTTTGGATCAAAAAGTAACAAGTATATAACGCGTAGACATTTTATCTTTCGAATGAAGTGTTTATCATACCATTTCGTTCAGTTGTTTAGGAGCTATTAACGCTCAAAATCTCGATCTCCGGCGTAACGCTTTCGTTTTCGAAACTTTGATTTTACACCCCGGTATAGAAATGAAAGACGTAGTTCTACGTCAAAAAATTGCCCAAGAAAATAACTCAAATCCACGCCATTCAATGTCCAATTTCCTTTTGTTTCCCTGCTTTGCGATGGGACACATTGCCTTTTCGGTTGCGCGTGGCTGTTTTGTGCTTTTAGTTGCACGTCGAAACGTGTTGCTGTTAGAAATCATGTCATGCAAAAACCTAGAAAAACTTAGAGCATTTGATGAAAGGAGGGGAATGATTTCAGAAGTGGATAATTGAGACGCTTTTCTATGCTTTTCTCTCTTTTTCTTATGTACTAAAATGCATCGAAAAAACTATATGGACGATAACTTCGTCAACATTCGCTATCCAACTCTTGAAGAGTAAAGTTCAGTGTCGTTATTGTGCGTTGCCACTTTTACTATTATGCGATTGGTATAGTGTACGAGTGAAGGTCATTGCTGTCCGCTTTTGAATTGACCTTTTGTGAAGTGGAACAAAGGAAGCAGCGCTCTTGCAGCTTGCAGCCCTTGGCGGCTGTTGAACATTGGCATAACGGGATCGCCATCGTGTGGCTGTCGTTAACGGAAATTATCATCACGTGACCGTGTGAGCTATTATTGCGCTATTGTGTTGATCCATAGCGCGTAGCCTCTGTCTCTCCCTGGTTAGGGCAGTAGAGCGCAGTATCGGAACAACTTTTATATTAAGGTACACATATTTAATATTAATATTATTGTTCAACTCATATGTTCATTGCTTAATATTATCATCATAATTTTTTGTTTGTTTGTTTTGTTATTTTTTTTGTTGAGATTATTGTTAAAATCAATAATAGAAATAAGACAAAAATTTTTGTAAAATGGAGAATAGTGGAGGATCTCCAGAGATGGAGATCTCCGATAATGAATCCCATTCAAGATCTGGGAAAAAACATAAACGAGTCCCTCAAATAGAAGATAATTCTTCTGGGGACGAATCTGCTCATCCTTCCAAGCCCCCCTCTAAGAAAATAGCAAGCCTCCCTTCTGAACCCACTGTTACTTCCACTCCCCCTCTCCCATCATCGATTTCGCTTCCCCCTTCTGATGTTTCCGATCCAACCCAATCCTCGTCCTCGTCTTCTCCCTCTGTTGTCTCCGCTCCACGTGTCAGAGTTTATCCAGAAGATGCACCTGGAACTGGCCCGTGGGTTGTTTTCCTCCGGCCAAAACCAAAAGGAAAAAGCCTTAACGTGATTCAGATCATGAAAGATCTGGCCAGATACACTTCTGTATCTGAAATTCGCAGGGTTAGACCGAACAAATTGCGGGTTGTCGTGAATGAACGGAAACACGCAAACGAGATTGTTGCTGACCAACACTTCACTCTCGAATATAGAACATTTATACCCTCCCATAACGTAGAAATTGAGGGGGTGATAACTGAAACGGGTCTGACGAGCGAACAAATAAAAAAAGAAGGAAAAGGCAAGTTCAAGAAGCTTCCCTCAAAGGAAGTAAAGATCTTGGACTGTCGCCAACTCGGGAAACTCTCCCATGATGGGGACCAAACTAAATTTACGCCGTCAGACTCGTTTCGAGTCACCTTTGCTGGTGCCGCCCTCCCTGACTACGTTATGGTGGACAAATTGAGACTAACTGTGCGACTCTTCGTGCCAAAGCCCATGACTTGCAACGAATGCAAGTCAGTTGGTCACACTTCAGATTATTGTGCCAACAAGGAGCGCTGTGCCACTTGCGGAGAGCAACATGAGGGGAAATCCTGCAGTGCGAATGAGCATAAGTGTCCATATTGCGGAGGATCCCCACACGCGCTCTCAGCTTGTGAAACTTACAAGAGTCGCTGGGAGAAACAGAAGCGCTCTTTAAAGGAACGCTCAAAGCGCACTTTTGCGGAAATTTTAAAGGGCGCTTCTCCACTGGCCCAACAACAACAACAACCAATCTCAACACACAATATCTTTTCCACGTTGCCAGTTGATGAAATGGAAGCGGACACAGCTAGCGGGGGCACTCCGTTTATTTTCAAAGGGAATCCCCGGCGCAAAAATGTGACCACTCCCAAAGTTCAAGAACAAGTCCCCCCGGTGATACCCCCAGTTAGCTTGCCTAAAAAATCGAGTGCAGCGGACAAGCAAAATCAGGTTCCTCCTGGCTTCCGTGGGAATAGTTCACCTTCGAACGACCCAGCACTCGAGAGGACATCGAAAACCCCAACTGTCCCTGTTTTTCCGTCCAGCTCAACTTCCCAATCGGGATTTATAAAGTTGTCTGACCTTTTGGATCAAATCTTCAAGTGTTTTAATGTTTCCGACTCCATCAGAACCCTTGTCATCTCAATGCTTCCAGTATTAAAGACAAATTTACAGCAATTGATGCAAACATGGCCCCTCCTTGCAATGATTATCTCTCTTGATGTCTAATTTAGATAGAGAGGTCGGAGATATCACTGTTTTTCAGTGGAATTGTCGTAGTCTTATCCCTAAATTGGATACATTCAAATTTTTAACTCATAACTTCAATTGTGATGTTTTTGCTCTGTCCGAAACTTGACTTTCTTCGCGAGATGATATCTCTTTCCACGATTTTAATATTATACGCTTGGACCGTGATGATAGATACGGAGGGGTGCTTTTGGGGATCAATAAGTGCCACTCATTTTTTCGAATTGACCTTCCACCTATTGGAGGGATCGAAGCTGTTGCTTGTCATGCAAACATCGGAGGCAAAGACCTCTGTATTGTCAGCTTGTATTGGCCTCCGAGAGCTGCGGTTAGCCGCAAACAACTTGAAGACATGTGCTCACTCGTTCCTGAGCCACGATTGATCTTGGGAGACTTCAACTCTCACGGAACTGCCTGGGGGGAACAGTACGACGACAATCGTTCATTGTTGATATATGACCTTTGTAACAACTTAAATATGACCGTTTTGAACACTGGGGAAACAACACGTGTGCCTAAACCTCCTGCTAACCCAAGTGCTCTTGACCTCTCGCTTTGCTCGAATTCACTATCGTTAGATTGCAAGTGGAATGTAATCCAGGACCCCAACGGTAGTGATCACTTGCCAATCAAAATTTCCATCACCATTGGGTCGAATTCTTCTGAATCTATAAACATGGCATATGACCTCACAAGACACATTGACTGGAAAAAATATAAGGACGCGATTGCTCTAGCCATCAATTCCAGAGATGGTTTACCTCCATTGGAGGAGTATAACTTCCTTTCTCGTTTGATCTTTGACAGCGCGGTTCGCGCTCAAACGAAACCCATCCCAGGTTCCACTATTCGTCGAAGGCCTCCCAATCTATGGTGGGATAGCATATGTTCCAAGCTTTATGTAGAAAAATCGAATGCATTTAAAGCTTTTCGGAAACGTGGAACCCCTGAAAATTTTCAGACGTATTTGGACCTTGAAAATCAATTTAAAAACTTGATCAAAGGGGAAAAACGTGCTTATTGGCGAAATTTCGTGGGAGGTTTGTCACGAGAAACGTCAATGAAAAAATTATGGAAAGTGGCTCGAAACATGAGAAATCGCTCTTCAACGAATGAAAGCGAAGAATATTCACATCGATGGATTTTTAATTTTGCACGGAAGGTTTGTCCTGATTCCGCTCCTGTGCAAAAAATTGTTCGAGATATACCACAAGATAGGTGCGATCTTGATTCCGAGTTTTCGATGGTAGAATTCTCTCTTGCTCTCCTTTCATGTAACAATTCTGCTCCGGGATCGGATAGAATTAAGTTCAACTTGCTGAAAAATCTCCCTGATGTGGCGAAACATCGCTTGTTGAACTTATTCAATCGGTTTCTGGAGCATAATATTGTTCCAGATGATTGGAGACAAGTACGAGTTATAGCTATTCAAAAACCCGGAAAACCCGCGTCCGACTTCAATTCGTACCGCCCAATAGCAATGCTGTCTTGTATACGGAAATTGTTGGAGAAAATGATCTTGTTTCGCCTTGATCGATGGGTTGAAACGAATGGCCTACTCTCAGATACACAATATGGGTTCCGCAGGGGCAAGGGGACGAATGATTGTCTTGCGTTGCTCTCTTCAGAAATTCAAATGGCTTACGCCAAAAAAAAACAAATGGCTTCAGTATTCTTGGACATTAAGGGGGCCTTTGATTCTGTTTCAATAGAGGTTTTGTCAGACAAATTACACTCTCGGGGTCTGCCGCCTCTATTGAATAATATGTTATATAACTTGCTTTGTGAGAAACATTTGAACTTTTCTCACGGAGATTCGGCAGTAAGTCGGGTCTCTTACATGGGCCTCCCCCAGGGCTCATGTTTAAGCCCCCTTTTGTACAACTTCTATGTAAGCGACATCGACAATTGCCTTACACAAAATTGCAGCCTAAGACAACTTGCAGATGATGGAGTGGTGTCTGTCGTAGGATCAAACGAATCCGACCTGCAAGGACCCTTACAAGATACATTGAACAATTTTTCAACCTGGGCCATTGGGCTAGGGATCGAATTCTCCACGGAGAAAACAGAGATGGTGGTTTTTTCTAGGAAGCATAGACCAGCAAAACCAAAGCTTCAACTTTTGGGTAAACCGATCACTCATGCTATGTCATTCAAGTATCTTGGGGTCTGGTTCGACTCTAAATGTACTTGGGGGGCCCATATTAGGTATCTGAGTAAAAAATGTCAACAAAGAATAAACTTTCTCCGTACAATTACCGGCACCTGGTGGGGAGCCCATCCCGAAGATCTTATTATGTTGTATCGAACAACTATTCTCTCAGTGATGGAGTATGGCAGTTTCTGTTTTCAATCAGCTGCCAAAACACACCTCATTAAACTCGAGCGAATTCAGTATCTTTGTCTCCGTATTGCGTTGGGATGTATGCCCTCAACGCATACCATGAGTCTCGAGGTTTTGGCAGGCGTACTCCCACTAAAAGATCGCTTCAATTTATTATCTCTTCGGTTCCTCATTCGGTGTAAGGTTATGAATCTATTGGTGATCGGAAATTTTGAGCAATTGATCGAGCTAAATTTTCATTCTGGATTCATGAGTCCATATCGTGAATTCACCTCTATGCAGGTTGTTCCTTCTTCGTATATTCCCAACCGTGTTTGTTTTCCTGACTACATCAATTCCTCTGTACATTTCGATCGGTTCATGAAGGAGAAAATCCATGAAAATCCAGATTATCTTAGATTGGGGTTCGTTCCTACAATCTTCAATGCAAAGTATGGGCGTATCAATTGTGATAATATATACTTTACTGATGGGTCCTCTATGAATGAGTCCACTGGATTTGGAGTGTTCAACGTATTTTTTAGCACCTCACACAGTCTTCAGAATCGTTGCTCGGTATATATTGCTGAATTGGCAGCGATATACTGGGCGCTGGACAGCGTCGCCTCACGACCTGTTGAACACTATTACATTGTAACGGATAGTCTTAGCTCTGTCGAAGCTATCCGTTCAGTGAGGCCGGAAAAGCACTCGCCGTACTTCCTTGAGAGAATACGAGAAATTTTGAGTGCTTTATCCAGACGCTGTTATGTCATTACCTTTGTCTGGGTCCCTTCACATTGCTCAATTCCGGGTAATGAGAGGGCTGACTCATTGGCAAAGGTAGGTGCAATTGAAGGCGATATTTATCAGCGTCAAATCGCCTTCAATGAATTTTATTCTTTAGTTCGCAAAAATACCATCGCTAACTGGCAACGCAAGTGGAATGAAGATGAATTGGGCCGGTGGTTTCACTCGATTATCCCTAAGGTTAGCCTCAAACCGTGGTTCAAAAGTCTAGACTTGAGTCGGGACTTTATCCGCACCTTCTCCCGACTCATGTCCAATCACTGTTCGTTAGATGCACTACTCTTTCGTTTCAATCTTGCCAGCAGCAATCTCTGCGTTTGTGGCCAAGGTTATCATGACATCGAGCACATTGTTTGGTCGTGCGAGGTGTATCTGGTCGCCAGATCGAATTTAGAAAACTCCCTTCGGGCCCGAGGAAGACAGCCCAATGTGCCGGTGAGAGATGTGTTGGCTCGGTTAGACCTTGATTACATGTCCCATATATATGTTTTCCTTAAAGCTATAGATCTTCGTGTGTGATTGTCCCTACATCCTTATACCCTCCTTTCCTTCCTTTGCGGGTAATTCGTCCCCTTGCTATAAATAGTAGAATAAGTTGAAATGTAAATAAACTATAGATATACGAATAGATTTAAGAATTGAGTGCTCATCAACATTGTTACAATTTCCTTATATCCCATCCTTCTCCTAAAAATATGTCACCCTTCTAAACTCGAGTACACCGCGAGTAATCGGTTTTCCACCTTACTAACCATAGATGTAAGAAAATTGTTTCTATATATATATATATATATATATATATATATATATATATATATATATATATATATATATATATATAGTTTTAAAAATATATTTAAGAACTCGGCTCCTTTAAACTTAAGTAACTGAGCCTGTAAAAATAAACGAATTAAAAAAAAAAAACTTCGTCAAATATGCTTCGTTTACACCCACAAAAAAAACCGCACATGAACAGAAAATCGCACAAAAAATTCGCACAAAAACTGGTTTCACTGTATACAATATTAACATGCCTCATAACCCTTTTTATTAGCAGCTGCAAAACTATTTTAAGTATTGCTTGACTTCAAAATGTGGCAATAGCGCAGATGGTAAGCGCGTCGGCTTTCCGAGCCGAATTTTGGGGGGGTTCGAATCCCGCCATTGTCTAAAGTTTTTTCCGGGTTGGAAATTCGTTCGACAACCCTTGAGCAATAAGCATATCGTTGCGCTTGCCACACAATGCATGAGCCTCAATCTGTGGGAGTACCCCTTCCCTCCTTCAACGCAGAGCACAACTTGTAAACAACCCCATTCTTCTTGGCATGAACCATAAGAACATTAAAAGTGCATTAAATTGAATTGAATCACTTCAAATCGATAAATACACCACTGATTTCTCGTTTGTTTGAGAGACCCCCTAAGTCCACCAACTTTAAAACGTTATATTTTGAGCCTAAACTGTCATATTGATGAAAAAGGTGTTTCACATAATGTTCAGTCTGGGAACAAAGACCAAGTTGCGGTGGACTGTTTTTTTTTGGGAACTTCTGAGTTCGGGACCAATTGACTGAACAGGTGGAGCTCTCGTCGATGATCGTAGTGGGATGTGGGTTGATTTGCTGGATCGGAAGCTTTGAGAAAGGCTTTTCCTCTTTCGGAATGGTTAGAATGTAGAATAAAAAGATGGCGGAAAATAATAACTATAAGCTATATTTCTTTTCTCTTCTACAATTCTATCTTCTATTCTTCGGTGCTGTTCGGCTGCTGCTTCTTCTTCTTCTTCTCTGTTCCCCGATGTTGTCGTCGCGAAATTGTGGTGATTTTCGGTTTGGTTTGGTTGGTTTTTGATTATAGTGATTTTAAACTTTTTCAGTTCATTCATCTCTAGCCTTGAAAAAGGCCATTGGAAAAACTTTACTCTACTCCTGCACTACACCTCCACCCTCATTGCCTTGAGAAAGGCACTCGATCCCTCGTTGTTCAGCTCGTCTAGCAACGATGTTGTCCAGTCGGTGTCCACACAAAGAATGATTTGAGTTGATTTTCGGTTTTTATTTCTTAATTTGGTTTACATTATAATATAATAGTACATTTCAAGTGTTCGACCTAGGGTTCTACATCTTTAAGTTAGTTGATTTTCGGGCAGCGCACTTCACTTTCATAGCGAGCGCAAATTGCGTTTTTGTTGGTTTTGTCTGCTGTGCTGCGTAATTTCTACGCTGGTGGTGTGGCATACTATGTTCGTAGGCGTGGCATACGACGGGGTTTTTCGCTTCCGTTCGGACGGAACACATAGAGGGAGATGGGGGTAAGACGGGCATGTTAAGGAAAACTTCAATTGTATTTTTGGAAACTCATGTTTTCAAAAATTTAAAAGCAGTTACTTACAGTTTAATATACTGGTTTTCGAAATAACAGGCCAAATGATTTATAAAAATGTGTTTTTCCATGTTGTTTACTGAAATTAAAACAAACCGAAAGATAGAACATTTTATCGGTGCAGGTATAATGGGCATGTAGTGAGGGGAATATGGACAGGTCCATAATATACGAAGCGTAGAAGTTTATCGCTCGCGAGAGGAATAATTTCACTTCCCTTCCCTGGCCTCCCTGTCAACTCACAAACCGAAATATAACCAGCAGCAAAACCAATTTTGCAATTAAACCACTCAAAATGCTTAATATCGAAGCCACACAAGTTACATCCACACGCGGAATCATGTTCGATTTTCGGTTCTTGTTTCTTTATTCCACTTTTGATCAGTATTCATTGTCATAGAATGGTTCAAATATTATAGAATAGTATGTAGAAGGGTTTCCGATCAACAGAAATTTGATATTCATAATGCAACTATACAAATCAACCACCTGTCCATTATACCTCCACTGTCCGTCTTACCCGCGGCTCCCCTAATATGTTTTGGTTGTGATAACCGAACCTAATAGCAACAAATAGGAACCTGGTCTTCCTATTTGTTGCTATTAGGTTTTAGAAAAAAAACCTGTTTTTAGTTGTTTCTCGAAAGCGCCTCAAATTGACTTATAAGGTTTCTCAATCAAACGATTCAATTTCTTTTTGAAGAAAATCGCTGAAAAACATAAAAATTGGAATAATTTGAACGACTTATGGTATTATTAGTAACTACAGATATGGGGCCTTTCCACAAACCCAAGATCTTCTTGATTACAAGTGATTTTCATGAAGAAAAATCGATTTGCATTTGCTAGTTGCGTAAACACCAAAAATCGGATAAATCAACATCATTGACCCTATGCATAAGTTGCGCCTTATTGACAGCATGGATAGGTAAGCTTGCAAATGTATCGGTAAATTGGTGTGCTCCCAATTGGCGATCTAACGTAAAACGTAAACGATCGGTGAGACATCTGGATTTTGCTTTTGAACTTAGAAAATGATGATAAGGTAACCTAAAATTCAAAAACAAATCACGTATATTTTACTTCCGGACATTCCAAGTAATTTATGGAAAGAACTACAAACCTTCCATAAGCTCTCATTGCAAAATTTAAAACCATCATGGGCGCTGCGGTGAAAGTGATGACGGTTTTAAATTTTTCAATGTGTGTTTATGGAAGGTTTGTAGTTCATTCCATAAATTACAATGTTATAATCATGAAAAAAATATTTGACTGCGATGAGTTTGGAAGAAATTTAATTGAGGGGCTTAGAATGCAAGGGGTGTAAGTGACTTGATCGATTTCTCTTCATCAACTTTTTCTTCAGTTAATAACTCATCTGCAAAAACGTTCCAATTTGAGTTTGCTATAGAATCCGATAGATGAGGCTCTGACCTGTCTTCCGCATTGTCAAATACAGCTGGGAATGAATTTGCAGCTAAGTTATGACCAAAAGAGAGAGGCGATGTAGAGAAATCGATGAAATAACTTACACCCCTTTCATTCTAAGGTATCCCCAGCGAGCTCCTGAAGCAGAACATCATTAGAAGATACCACGAATCCACGCAAATTAAAAAGAAAGGTACGTGAGGTACGTCGAAAACTCTCCCTCTGAGGTGACTAAAGGGCCCCAACGAGTGACATCCGGCGCCGCATCGATACTAACCCCACGTTTATTGAATAAAATAAATATATAAAATTAACCCCCTCTACGAGTTGTCTATCCTTCTTTCTCAGAACCAGTCCACATTGGAAAAGGTGATTCTAGGATTCCGTTTCGAGAAAATACGGGTTGAAGAGTCCTCCCGAGTTCGGTGGCCGACCTTGAGAAAATATTCAAAAAAAGAGGTGAGCTAAGCTGAGCAGGTTTCGCGGTGTAAGCCGCGAGAAACTTTCAATGAATCGATATTATATCGACCGTGGATCGATCTCCATCACTGATGATTGTTGCGTGGACATAGTTACAGTAAAACCTGTTTTTGTGCGTTTTTTTTGTGCGAATTTTTTTGAGCGATTTTCTGTTCTTGTGTCGTTTTTTTCGTGCGATTTTTTTGTGCGATGTATGAAAAGAAGCATTTTTAGTTTTTTTTCGATGGTTTATATCCATTTCAGTGCGAAAAAAGCATATTTGCGTTCCAGTTATCCACTTCTGAAATCATTCCTCGCCTCTCATCAAATGCTCTAAGTTTTTCTAAGTTTTTGCATGACATGATTTCTAACAGCAACACGTTTCGACATGCAACAAAAAGCACAAAACAGCCACGCGCAACCGAAAAGGCAAAGTGTCCCATCCCAAAGCAGGGAAACAAAAGGAAATTGAACAGTAAATGGCGTGGATTTTAGTTATTTTCTTGGGGGAAACTTTTTTTAAGCGGTCCCTATCCGCACAAAAAAAGTTTTTTTCAAAATGTGTACCGAACACGATTTTTTAAAGCTGTTGGTGAAGTGTGGCACGATTTTTTATGCGACTTTTTTGTACTGTCCCTATCCCCCGCACAAAAAAAGGTTTGCCTGTATTCTGTGACAACACAAAGATGGTCAATTGAGGGACTTGAGTTTTGAACTCACGATCGATCGCTTACTAAGCGAACGCCCAACCAAAGTGGCTGCGGAGACCCCCTGGTTATATGTATTGTCTGAAGCCAAATTTGAGGAAAAAAATTTTCTGATTTTTTTTTTGCATAGGGCCACCCTATCCGGTATTACTTATATAGTAATCGATATTCTAGTTGTATCGTATATAGTTTACAACCTATTCTCATGCCTGCCAAGTTTTTTGCGCATAATTTCATCGAAATCGGTCGAGCCGTTTTGGAGGAGTTCGGTAACAAACACCGTGACACGAGATTTTTATATATAGGGTTGGGGAAAAAGAAATGTTGTATTTCTGATCGAAATTTGACGCTTTATTTGACATACTTAAAATTATCCGATTTAAGTCAAATATGCGCCGTTTTGTTCGCAAACTTGTTGCCATTTCAACGATTTTATCAGTTTCCACGACGATTGGCCTACCAGTACAGGGTGTAACTTCGACAGCCACTACACCAGAACGAAATCGATCAAACCAACGCTGTGCTGTGAGAATCGTGACAGTATCGGGTCCATAAACTACACGAATTTTTTAGGCCGCCTTCGTTGCAGTTTTACCTCGCAGGTAGTAAAAACGTAAAATACGACGAATTTCTTGCTTGGTGCGAAGCTCGTAGCGAAGGTAGTTATAACCTTTAACTTTATTTTATAAATTATTTCATTTCGTGTTTTAGGATTTGGCACTTTCACTGAAAGACGTGATTGTTTGTAAAAAAAAATATATGAGTAGAGTAGAACCCTGATTATCCGCAAGCGGATGATCCTGGTTGAGTATTACATGAAATTAGGAAAATCGAAATTTTTTTTTCGATGTCAAATGGCTTTCAAATACGTAACACGTCGAAATCTGGTGTTTTCTGAAAAAAAGTTTTTGGCTGAAAATCGACCTTTTGGGATTTAGTCAAAAAATCATAATTTGAGTGGTTTGAGACATCCCTAAATCATGTCCGATTGAGCTGAAATTTTACAAAGATCATTTTTTGAGCCAATAAACAAAATGTACATGATGGGTTGTTGGAATTCGATGGTGGTTTTTTTTGCATATATCCATCCTTTAATTAAGGGTGCCAAATCAGAAAACAGGTCACGTTTTTATGAAATAAAGTTAACGTTAATAGCTGTTTTTGTCGTAAACGGATTTTGGCGATTAACATACCAAACGAATCAGAAATTCCCTAAGATTTGTTTGATATACTATACATTGCAATCCCATAGTCTGTATATGGTTTAAATTGATGAAAATTGGAAGCATTCCCATTTCCTCATACATTTGTTCTGTCCATTTGTGTGCTTTCCCGAACAGAGCTGTCAATAACAAGCAACTTATCGACGAGCAACGAAGGGGAAATCGTAAGATGTAAAGTATCCGTGAACAAAGGAAAAGAAAAAGAACGAAGGAGAATGTTTGCTTAGAGTATAAACAGTAGATCTCGTTGAGGCAAACTTTCATTCTTCGTGAGGAAATCGACTGAACAACATCGTTGCTAGGCGAGCTGGATGGCGAGCGATCGAATGCATTTCTCAAGGGAATGGGGGTGGAAGAGTAATATTATGGATAAAGTAAAGTTTTTCTAGGTCCTCTTTGAAGGTTAGAGACGAATAAACTGAAGAAGTTTAAAGTTTCAAGCAAGGAAGAAAGGCGTTTGCCGTTCAGTATCGTTCATGATACGAAACAATGAACATCGCTTGTTCTTCCTTGCTTTGCGGCATCACATGTCTTCGTTTCGGACTGAGCTGTGAAATCTCATTTGTAATGATAAATATAAACAAGGAGGGGAGATAGCGAGAGGGAATTGTTTACGCTAGGGTATCAGTAATGAATCACTGCTGAGGCAAATATTCAGCCTTTTTCCAAGCAGTTAACATTGTTTGTTTTCTATCATAAAGGCTTCGTTGGTGTCTTTGACATTGTATCAATGCATTGAACTGACGCTATGGTGAAGCAGGTGTTAAGGTTGTGCACCAAAAAATTATTTGGAGAACAACTAGTTATTCAATAAGTTATAATAAATCATCAATTTATTTAGGTTCGCGAGCAGATAAAGTTTATTTCGCTTATTTAGTCATCAAGATAGTAAATTTCATTCTGGAATTTTTTATGTGATTTGGTTTCGCTTACCAGTAGCTAAACTTTTTCCACTGAGAATGACAGCTGCGCTTATTTCGATCATGTATTGTTCTGCGAGCACGAGAAAGAATCATCAAACAATTATCGTCAAATGATTCTACAATTAAAAAAAAACATTTCAGGGCGACCAAACTGGTAGAATGGCTTTTTCAAAATTTTCGTAGCATTATAAAGTAATATCCGCAGTTATAAACAAGTGACTTGAATTAAACTACAGCGTAGTTCTACGTTAACATTGCGGTCGTGTCTTGAACACAACCTCGCACTTTTTTTTTGGTCATGGCTTCTACATTATTTGGCCACTGTTGTACATGACTTCATAGAGGGATTCCGCGGATAATCGGGGTTCTACTGTAAACAAGAAAAAAAATCAAAAATGATGTAGGTGTAGATCTAATGAGTGCCGCGCAAACTTTTTGCAAATCTGTAAATTTTGCTCTATACTCTATATTATACCATAAAAACCTTCTCTATTTCACGAGTTCACGGTTCGTGGTTGGTATAATCGCGCCCGGTTCTAATCTCTAAAAAGCGAAACTCAATCTACGCCAGCCCAGAAATAATGGATAACTCATTTTACAGATATGAACATTATTCGGAATGACGATTATAATAGCCTCTGGCCGAGTTCGTTGGTCAGCTTTCGATGGCCGCCGGTTTAATCCGCAGCTTTGCCCTAACCTTAATGCGCGCGCTTGTGTTAATTAGTTCATGAATAAATGGCCGGAAATGCACACGTGTTCGTTCCTGTGGTCCCAGCGGTTGACATTGAAGCCGAGCCGACTAGCGATCAGCCAAGTGCGCTCCGGATCCGGATTGAATGCTGCACATCGGCATTGCGGATTTTCGCCTAATCAAATCTTCTTTTGTGTCATAATATCATGAAAAATCAAGCATCGTGCCGTAATGACACAAAAGGTGGTTCACTACCCCGTAATCACCACGGCATTATCGTAACCATCAGCATCTGACCGCAGGTTCTCTCTGTGACCGGGGAAGTGTGCAGCGAGGACTAATTTATCAATCTTCGTACCTGGGCTTTGGGTGGTTTGGTTTTGCCCAAACTGCCAGCGGTTTGACAAGTCATTTAGATCCTATCCGCGTTCCCTATGGTGTGATTCCATCCCGACACACAAGTGCTGTAGATTGCGATAGGCTATGGACGCTGGCAATGGGTGGTTGGGGCAAACATTGTTTCAACATTTGCGATGGCTTTGCAATAATGAGAGTCCGTTCTTCGTTGGTTCACTTATGTTTTTACGAATTTGGAATGATGTAACGGTAATTTGATTATGCCATTTGATAGCACAACAAGATATGAATAATAAATTTTATCTGCAAAGGCCAACATTTCCACTTGATTACATAACGTCGTGCTCTGTCCACACGATGAGAGTAACGTATTCATATCTCTCCACATATTAGCATCATCTCCTAATCATTCATCAAGTCCCGCATGGTTTCCCACTGTCGCTTTGATTCGCCACCGCCAAAGCGAACAATTCTTAGGAAAACGCTCCGTTCAGTCGGTTCACTGCTCCGAGATATTTTTCCTCCTGCTACATCAGTCATCAGCTATCAGATCTGGTCCATGTAGCCCGGCACAAACCCATCCCTTCATTGGACATGCCAAGCCATGACTCTCTCGGTCGCATCGGACTTTTCCCAGTGCCGGGGCATCACGCCGGGCCAACCCGAGATTGATGATAAAAGCTGAAGAAGTTCGTTCTATTCGTTCGCTTGTGTGTCTCGTTGGACCCGGCCAGATCCAAACCGCATTTGGATCAGCAATAAAAATATAACTGTCGTGAGCTTGAGTCACGTTTTGTTACACATTAGCATGATGCTCCGGTCATCCGCAAAGTTCTAGAGCGTACCTAACAGAGCGTACAAATCCCCGCAGCACGACTCTCGCTTCGGGATGACAGCCGCGGTGATCGTTCTGCGTAAAAACCACAGGTACTGGGAGCAGAGATGCCAGCATTCTTATATTGAATTCCGTTGAAATGGACTACAGAAATGATGAAACTGTACTTTGACTAAAACTTGGTCGAATTTAACTATTTATCAAAACCTGTTTATACTTTATTTATTTAGTTGTTATCATAGATATTGTATGGAGTTCTGTAGCTGTTTTTATATCTACGGATATTTCCGTAGATATGGCAGCCTTGACTGGAATTAATCCAGCTAAAAATAAGCTTTTGTTCGTTCCCATTTGGTGGTACTTTCTGGCTCAGAAGATTCTTGTTTTTAATTACCTGTGCTCATTGAACATTTCGTGTACATATTCCAGCAATGAAAGCTTCGCGTTTAAGTCTGCCGAAAACATGCGCCCCGTCAGTGTCCATCCAGCTTTTGACATATGTCGGCCTTTTTATGATAATGAGCTCATCACGGCCTTTCTGGATGTGAGGGAAGAAAGAGAAAAATAAAAACCTGGAAGATATACAGCCGATTCTCGGAGACGCATTTTATTGGTTCTTATTCTGATGAATATTGGGCACTTTTCTCCCCGTTACGGGCGATGTCTGGTGGTTTCTTAAAGCTGTAACATAAACGCTGGAACCAAACCTTTTGCTATGTAAAGCATAAATCTTCGGATCTCATTTGCATCAAGTGCTCGCGCGCCCTTATTTTGCGTAATCGCTGCTTCGCTCTAGGGCGAGGGAATTCACTTTATTGCAACTTAACAACTGAAAGGGCGCTTTAAACAATTCGTTTATTTGGTTTTATTACCGCAAGCGGAAGAGATTTTTATGCTGCTGAGACAATCCGGAGACATATTCGAGGGATTCGTCTGAGAAAAAATAAATACAATAAGAGCTCGAAATGGAGTCGCGAAGGGGAGTAAAGTGTAATTTTATTATTTTGTGGTAATTGGTTCGATGGAGTGAATTGGGATTTCATTATTTGAAAAAAAAAATGCTATTCAACGAATACTTCTTAGTTGATAGGGTAAGAGGGGACAATTTGGACCTCGTAAGCAAATCGCCTAATATTTCCAAACCTATACGGTCTAAATAAAAAATGCCACATTGTACACTGAGCTACACTTGTATATAACACTAACTAACCCAGCAAACTTCGTCCCGCCCATTTACTTGATTAATTCTCGAGTAATGCAGAAATTTGTGTTTTATTTTTATGGCAGCCACCCCTAAGAGAGGGGGAGGGGTATCTAACCACCATAGAAACATTCATTGCACCCTAAAGTTTCCATATGCCTAATTTGGTTTAATTTGCTTGATTAATTCTCGGGCAATGCAAAAATTTGTGTTTCATTTGTACGGCAGCCCCCTCTAAGAGAGGGGGAAGGAGTATCTTAACACCATAGAAACATTTATTGCATCCTAAAACCTCCACATGCCAAATTTGTGTTTCATTTGTATGGCAGCCCCCCCTTTGAGTGGGGGAAGGACTGTCTAACCATCATAGAAACATTTATTGCACCCTAAAACTTTCACATGCCAACTTTGGTTTCGTTTGCTTGGTTAATTTCCGAGTAATGCAGAAATTTGTGTTTCATTTGTATGGCAGCCCCCCCTTAGAGAGGAGGGAGGGGTCTCAAATATATCACGAAAACCTTCCCCGGCCCCAAAAACCCCTACATACCAATTTTCATGTCAATCGGTTCAGTAGTTTCCGAGTCTATAAGAATCAGACAGACAGACAGACATCACTCCGTTTATATATATATATATATATATATATATATATATATAGATAGATAGATAGATATAACAAAACTAGCTGACCCAGCAAACGTTATTCTGCCATATAAATTCTTTCTAGTGAACATTTTGGTTGTTGAATAAAAGAACTAATGTATTATAAGTATGTTTGAATGTTTGAATGTCAATCTATAAAATTGTTCGAAATTAATTTAAAAACAAATATAACTTAGAAAAGAAGAACGAATGAAATGATTTGAACGAAAGTTAGTTTGATGTTTATGTTGCCTGAAGTTACAGCGAATATTGTCATTCGATGAACTTACCTGAACCGTTCGTCGACTCTAGGGTTTTATTGACAAAAACAATAACAGGAATATCGATATCGGTGCGGAGCAATCCAGAAATATCAGTGCAATCAAGTATTTCATGGCGTTGTCGTTCAATAGAGGAGTATTCTCATCGGTATTCTGAATTTGATCCACAGTCATATTACTTCCTTTATTAGCGGACTTGCAAATGTATTTATTACTTTTACTGAATGACAAAACTCAACATTAACATGAGAATTGAATGTTTGCTCAGCTAAGGTTAATATGGTTCTACTCAACGATCTTCAATATCAATATCTCCGTCGTTGATATTTGTGAATGATTGTCCGCAATTATCAATATTTCTTCGTTGATATATTAGATATCCGCCTACGCTTGTGTTCGTGTCGTTTATCAAAGGGCTTGGTCGGGTAAGGGAGTAAAAATTGTTCCCGAACCAAAATCACCAGCTGTATGGCAAATATTGTATAGGATATTATTTAAGAAATTTTGACGGTGTTTTTGAACCCTTATGTGGTTGAACATTATTATTTCACGCCATCTTCAAAAGCTTTGAGATAAAAATTTGAAAAAAAATACTGAATGGCCATCTCACTATGGCGTATCAAGAAAAATCATCAAAAAAAAAATCATCAAAAATTGAAGTACAAAAAAAAAATTGAAATTTTGTAAATTGATTTTTTGGGATTTAGAGGTACAGTGCTACTCTAATTTATATTTAAATGTGTTTTTAGATATGTGTGATTTTTTTCAGTGTTGCGCGGTACCAAAACATTTTTTTTTGATATATCCAAAGGCTCCGGCTGGGTAAGGGAGAAAAATGCCCCAAAACCAAATCACCAGTTTTATGGAAAATATTGTATATGGTGCTAAATAAGACATTTTGGCAGTAGTACCATATATTTCAGTCCTTATATGGTACACCATATGGTGAAAAATGCACCTTTTCGTTTTTTCACGCCATTCTCAATAGCTTTGAGACAAAAATAAGAAAAAAATACTGAAAGTACATCTTACTAAGGCGTATCGATAAATATCTTCAAACATATTTTTCTTCAAAAAATCTAATAATAAAAAAAAATACCCGTCCCAAAAATATTTATATATATAGGGTTGGGGAAAAATAAATAACTTTGAGACCCACTTCTGCTCTAATTTTAATTTTTTCTACATGTGGCGTATTTTTTCCTGAATTTTTAAGAGCATTGCGGAACAAAATGTGTAATAAATGTTTCTATGGTGGTTAGACACCCCTCCCTTCTCTGGAATGGAGAGGGGGTTCCTTAAAAATAATACACATATTGGCATGTGGAGGTTTTAGGGTGTAATAAATGTTTATATGGTGGTTAGTCACCCCCCCCCCTCTCTAAGGGGGGGGGGGGTCTGCCATACAAATGAAACATAAATATCTGTATAACTCGGGAATTAAATAAGCAAATGAAACTAAATTAGGCATATGGAGGTTTAAGGGTACAATAAATGTTTTTACGGTGATCAGATACTCCTTCCCCTCTCTTAGGGGAGGCTGCCATACAAATGAAAAACAAATTTCTGCATTACTCGAAAACTAACTAAGCAAATGGAGCCAAATTAGGCATGTGAAGATTTTAGAGAGCACGAAACGTTTTTATGGTGAATAGACACTCTTCCTCTCTCCCTTCCCCTCAAACAATTATTCCATGTAACGGAGAAACATGTTATTTGCAAGTGGTTGAAAAATCTTGAATGCGAATTGTGTATGAAAATAATCTGATATTATAATCATGAGTTTTGGTAGAAGTACTAGGAATTTTATAGTAAAAGGTAAATTCAACGGGATCGATTAGAAGGTCAATCAATGAACAGTTCTGCGATTGGACTCATGAACTTGCGCTTAGTAAGAAAACGTGAATGTTTGAAGGTATTGATAACAAAAAACAAATTTTGGGCGGGACGAACTTTGCCGGGTCAGCTAATTCAATATAAATTAAAAATGCCCAAAGGCCAAAAAATTATTTTATTTTCACGCAATCCTGTAAAAAATAAAAAAACGCTATATGTGGAAAAAACAACACATATAAACGAATTTGAATAAAAATTAGAGCAAAAGTGGGTCTGAATCTCTTAATCCCAAAACACAAAATCCAAATTTCTATATTTTTTTAGTACTTCAATTTTGGATGAACTTTTTTTTGATAATTTTTCTTGATATACCATGTGAATATGCATATTGTATATTCAGTATTTTTTTTCAAATTTTTATCTCGATGCTTTTGAAGATGGCCTGAAATAAACGAAAAAGTACTTTTTTCACTATAGATCCTATGTTAAACCACATAGGGGTTCAAAAAAAAAACTGCCAAAATTTCTTATTTAATGTCCTATACAATATTTGTCATACAGCTGGTATTTTGATTTGGGGGAACTTTTTACTCCCTTACCCTGCGGGGCCCTTTGAAATAAAAGTTTCAGATCACCGCATTAACCATGTTTGTGGCAACAATATCAAACAGTCACCCATATTCCGGAGTCAGATTGGTTTGAATAGATTTCACGATTCGATCGGAATCGACTTTTGCATTCTGAAATCCGTCCAATCATTCAATCGTTCAATGCAAATGTGGCAACCTTGCTTTGACGCAAAAAAAAACAATCAAAATAATTCACTCGTATTTATGGAGCAATTCACTCTATGTCAAGATTAGCAGATCGAAAAAAAAATTAAATTTGTAATCGATGTTGAAAACTTAGAAAACTAGAAGGCATAGACATAGTCCTGACCACAACATTACTATTTTCTATAAGTTTCTTTGCATTTCTGCCAAAACTTTCAGACACAATTTTCGTTCAATATTTTTCTCCACTTGCACAGAATGTGCAGGAGGCTTTACTCGATCAAGATCCATCACAAACGCAACAAGAACTCGCAGATACACTTGGAGTAGCTAAGCAAACCATATCCGATCGTTTAAAAGCAATGGTAATGATCCGAAAGATAGGACATTGGGTGCCGTATGAATTGAAACCACGAGACGTCGAACGCCGTTTTTTCACGTGCGAACAACGTGTCCGTTACGACAATCCTAAACGTCGGGCAACGTATGAATACCCCGGCCATGCATCAACATCAACTTCCGCGCGGAATATTCACGGCCAGAAGATTATGCTGTCTATTTGGTGGGACCAGCTGGATGTGGTGTACTATGAGCTGCTAAAACCGAATGAAACCATTACGGGGGACCTTTACCGACGACAATTGATGCGTTTGAGCCGTGCACTGAAGGAAAAACGGCCACAATACGAGTAAAGACACGATAAAGTTATTTTGCAGCACGACAATGTGCGGCCGCATGTTAAACGGTTTTATTTAGCTTGCCCTGTTTGTATGTTTGTAACATGTCTGTAGCGCTATCCCACGTCAATAGAAATTTGACCCCCTTCCTGTTGACCGATTGATCTGAAATTTGGAACACACCTTCATCTTTGCAGTTACTATAAAACTGCGTATTTCATGATCTGAAAAATCCAAGACGGCGGCCGCTACAAAATTGCGGATTACAGATCGGACTCGATTATATATAGTCGACCATTATTTTTCAACAATTTTTTTCAAATCCTATACATAATCGAATCTCAAGAAAACATTTTTTTCATTAATATATGAATGTCAAACATTAATAGAAAAATAGCTTTTTTGTGATTCGATTATGTATTGGATTCGAAAATCAACCCCATCAATATGGGTTAATGGGTTTGACTAGTAGAATACACTTGTTTATGAAAAATGCAAATCCAAAATGGCCGCCAAATGCAAATCCAAATGGTCATGTTCTCGTAGTTCTCGAACCGCGAAAGTTCATTCACCTTTAGTATCTGAAATGACGGTTTTCCCAGGATTCTCAGTTTAAAAGTACGTTTTAGGGAAATATCGGTCTGCATAACGAAAAGCGAGTACAAAAGTACTCAACACCAAAAAATACCCCCGACTTGCATGTATTTGCAAAGCGGATTCCCCTAAGCACATTAATTTTGAAATTCACGTTAGGGAAACAAAGCTCAGTGGGAAAAAAATATCCCCGACTTGCATGTTTTTGACAAAGCGGATTCCCCCAGGCACATTGATTTTGAAGTCCGTGTTAGGCAAACACAGCTCAGAGGGAACAAAAATATCCCCGACTTGCATGTACAGTTGCAAAGCGGATTTTCACAGCTACATCGATTTTGAAGTCTGCGTTGGGGACACTGTAAATCGGGCAAATCAAAACTTGGCAGTTAGGGCGTTTGAATAACGCTTGACATTTTACAGTTTTTCAATTGTTCATCTAATGAAAAATAATCTCTATATATATATATAAACATGTTCTTTTCGTTTGTGTACGCGTCAAAACCTCGAAAAGTAAGGAACCGATTGAGCTCAAAGTTGGACACAATATACAATCCACTTCAAGGAGTGTTGTTACGGCATAAAAAAATTGGAAAATTGGAAGAAAAATGATTTTATATATGACGAGAGTGCGTTTCTGAAATTGAGCTTCTAATGAAAATCGACTATTCAGTAATGAATATGTGTTCTATGTGATGGAAACATTTTTTTCCACATGTTTGACAAAATTTCGAACTGAAATTGAGTTTCGAAGTGATTTAAAATTTATCGATTTCCCTCATCTATCTCTATATACATAAATTTTTTTTGTTCGTTTGTGTGCGCTTGAAAACTCGAAAAGTACGGAACCGATTGAGCTCAAACTATGATACAATGTACAAAACAACCAAGCACATCTAGGATTGTTGTTACAACATAAAAAATGATAAATTCAACTCAACTATGCAACCACAATGTGCCACAGCAAAGCGTGGCAGGGTACAGCTAGTATTTTATAAATTGTGATAGACGCGTAGAAATATTTCCTACCAATTGATGCAAACATCTTTCCGATCTGATAATAAATGTTCGAGTAATAAGCATTCGAAATACGGGTAGGATAAGCACACAAATCGGCAGAACAAATGTATGAAAGTAAAGGAAGTTCTTCCAGCTTTCATGAATTTAAACCGTTTAGGGATTAGCGAATTGTAATGTATAGCATATCAAACAAATCTTAGAGAATTTCCGATTCGATTGGTATGCAAATCATGAGAATTCGTTCACAGTGAAAATAGTTATTAACGTTAACTTTATTTCATAAAAACATGACCTGTTTTCTGATTCGGCACCCTTCCTAAAAGACGTAGTTCTACGTCAAAACGCTCTGCTTTGAAAAACGAACGATGAAGCATACCAAAATCGCGATTTGTGTCGGCAACCTTTTCGTTCAATTGCTGTTGACATTTCGATTTCTGCGTTCGTTGAGCTTCAATCATGGTTGCCAGGTGGTTTTTCAGATGTTTTCACATGGTATGAAAAAATGTATCCAAATGTCTCCACAATCATATTGAAGGAAACTAAAATGCATTACTTAATTTTGAACAAAGCTTGATAGGTTATTCAAGGTTTATAATAATTATTATATAAGTTATAATAATTATTATATAAGCTAAAACAAATATAAAGATGGCGTCAGATATATATATCACCCCATCAATATGGGTATCAAATGAAAGGGATTGACTAGTAGAACACAGTTATTTATGAAGAATGCAAATCCAAGATGGCGCCCGCTACAAAATTACGTATTACATATTTGCTCAGAACCCCATCAATATGAGTATCAAATGAAAGGGTTTTGAACCCCATATTGATGGGATTTTGAGGAAATATGAACATAATCCGTCATTTTGTAGCGGCCGTCATCTTGGACTTTCAAGATCAGGGAATACGCAGTTTTATAATGACAGCAGAGATAAAGATGTGTTCCAAACTTCAGATCAATCGGTCAACCGGAAGGGGGTTAAATTTATATTAATGTGGTACAGTGCTACAGACAAAGTTACAAAGTTACAAAGTCATAAACATACAAACGGGTCAAGCTAGATAAAACCGTTTAATAAAAAAGTGCAAATCATAATTATATTAAACGTTTACCGAGCAAAAATTCGTTTTTTATGATTCGATTATCCGGAGTGAAAAAAATTCAATACTCCGGATAATCGAGTCCGACCTGTACTTTTGTTTCCTAATTTCGCTCATGTTAAGAGAAATCTCATGTAAAGTTGTATTTTTTTGAAAAACATTTTTCATAAATTGCTTCTTATATCATTTCTTTCAGTAGTTAAAGGAACGGCATCGCTGCCAATTTATTATGACGTATGAAAACTTAACGATTTCATCACGCTATTTAAAGATGACAGAAAAAACTTAACGATACCTGTCAATCCCAAGTTGCGTACCTCAGGTTGCTTCGTGTGCGGATCCTAGTCCAAGTTTGACAGCTGAGATAAAAACAGGTTGAGGTTCATTTTCAGTTGACTAGTGTGTAGATGGCCTTATATGTATGGTTCTAAGTAAGATTTAAGAAAAAAAATCTTTTTGAAGCAGGACTACGTCTTTTGTTGTATACCGGGGTGTAAAATCAAAGTTTCGAAAACGAAAGCGTTACGCCGGAGACCGAGATTTTGAGCGTAAATAGCTCCTAAACAACTGAACGAAATGGTATGATAAACACTTCATTCGAAAGAAGGAAGGAAGGTCTTGTATTATAGAGACTTTAAACTTTTGCAGTTCATTCGTCTCTAGCCTTGAGAAAGGCCCTTTGAAAACTCTACTCTACTCTATTACTCTCCTCCAGCGCTACCACCTCCGCCCTCTTGCCTTGAGAAAGACACTCGATCCCTCGCCGTCCAGCTCGTCCAGCAACGATGTTGTCCAGTCGGTGTCCACAACAAGAATGATTCGAAAGATTTTATCTTATCTTCTTTGTTTCTAAGAGGCTTTAAACTTTGCAGTTCATTCACCTCTAATCGAAAGATAAAATGTCTACGCATTATATACTTGTTACTTTTTGGTCCAAAAACTTGTTTCAAAAATATTGTTTCAAATTGCTTTCAAAACAGTCTATTGAAATCACCAATCGGTATATAAGCGAGCGCCGCTCGGAAATCCACTCAGTTATGATTGAACAGCGATTGAGGTGCCATCCAGGAATGAATGAATGTTTCCCTAACAAAGACTTCAAAACCATGGAGCCAGGGGAAACTGGCATTGCAAAATATATACAAGCAGCGGGTACTTTTGTACTCGTTTGCGTTTATGCAAATCTGAATGTTTCCCTAACACAGACATATAAACCATGGAGCCAAGGGAAATTGGCATTGCAAAATAGATACAAGCAGCGGATACTTTCGAACTCGTTTGCGCTTTTGCAAATCGGAATGTTTCCCTAATACAGACTTCAAAACCATGGAGCCTGGGGGAATTGGCATTGCAAAATAGATGCAACCTGCTGGTACTTTTGTACTCGTTGCGCTTTTGCAAATTGGAATATTTTCCTAACACAGACTTCAAAACCATGGAGCCTGGGGAAATCGGCATTGCAAAATAGATACAACCTGCTGGTAATTTTGTACTCGTTGCGCTTTTGCAAATTGGAATATTTTCCTAACACAGACTTCAAAACCATGGAGCCAGAGGAAATCGGCATTGCAAAATAGATAGAAGCAGCGGGTTCTTTTGTTCTCGTTTGCGTTTATGCAAATCGGAATGTTTCCCTAACACAGACATATAAACCATGGAGCCAAGGGAAATTGGCATTGCAAAATAGATACAAGCAGCGGGTACTTCTGTACTCGTTTGCGTTTTTGCAAATCGGAATGTTTACCCAACACAGATTCCGAAACCAATAAGTTGGGAAGATCGGCATTCCAGATCTCGGCAGTACTTTTTATACCCCCATGCATTTTTACACTCCGGAATGCGTTTTGCTAACACGGTCTACAAAAGCGGGTATAAATGCAATGCTTCGGCTCATTTATTCAAGACTGCATGTCCCTTCATGTCGCCAGCTCACTGAACTTCAACGCATACCGTTTGATGATTAGGCAAAATGTTGATGACTATTTGCTGCGATAACCACTGCTATATTGAATGAATTGACCTAAATTGGGATTTGTTTGCAATTGAATTGTTTCATTCATTCACTAGTTTAATCACACGAGTGTCGTTCGGAAATCCACTCAGTTATGATTGCACAACGATCGATGTACCATCGCTGGAATGAATGGATGTTTCCCTAACACAGACTTCAAAACCATGGAGCCAGGGGAAACTGGCATTGCAAATTGAATGCAATCATCGGGTTCTTTTGTACTCGTTTACGCTTTTGCAAATTTGAATGTTTTCCTAACACAGACTTCAAAACCATGGAGCCAGGGGACACTGGCAGAGCAAATTGGATGCAATCAGCGGGTACTTTTGTACTCCTTTACGCTTTTGCAAATTGGAATGTTTCCCTGACACAGACTTCGAAACTATGGAGCGTGGGGAAATTGGCATTGCAAATGAGATGCAAGCTGCGAGTACTTTTGTACTTGCTTGCATTTTTGTAAACCGGAATGTGTTTTCCCAACATAGATTCCGAAACCAATAAGTTGGGAAAATCGGCATTGCAGATCTCGGCAGTACTTTTACACCGCCATGCATTTTTACACTCCGGAATTTGTTTCGCTAACAAGGTCTGCAAAAGCGGGTACAAATGCAACGCTTTGGCTCGGTTATTCAAGACTACATATCCCTTCATGTCGTCAGCTCACTGAACTTCTACGCATACCGTTTGATGATTAGGCTAAATGTTGATACCTATTTTCTGCGATAACCACTACCATTAAGCATGAATTGATCTAAATTGGGATTTTGCAAAATGTTTCATTCGTTCACTAGTTTAATCAATAATTTAATCAATACATACAATAGATAACTCTGCGCAGCGGCGATATCGTACCCAATGTGGAACATCCGAGGTGCGATTATTGCTAATTGAAAAAACACAAATGGTTACTATGCCAACGTCAGTCCTACGTCAACCTTGCGGTTATATCATAGGTATAACCCATCCATAGTTTTTTTTAATAGGGTCACCCTAATCAGTATGAAACATATGGTAATCGGTACCCTAGCGGCATCATATATAGTTTATGATCTATTCTCATGCCTACCAAGTTTTTTGTGCATAATTTTATCAAAATCGGTCTAGCTACGACAATACTATAATGTTTTGGTAGAAGTACTAGGAAGCTTATAGTGAAAGGAAATTGTAAAGGGTCAATTAGAACGTTTAACGTTTGTTTATTAAGAAAACGTGAATGAAATCCTATTCTGGGCGGGACGAGGTTTGCCGGGTCAGCTACCAAACAATAAATCTTAAATGATTCATGAGATAAAACAATACATTAAACGTATTTCAACGTTTAAAATTAGAAACGTGTGAAATTTTTCGTTTATTGTTACCCAGAATGAGTTATTCCTATCCGATTCATTTAAAATTTCATTTAAAAAAAAACATTTTCTTCTCAAACCTGATAACGTGACGCAACAAATCGAGAGCAATATTCTTACCACATCCCCTCGTCCCTTTATCTTCCGACCAGCTGTCCGACATGCTGCTGGTGGAAAAATGAAAATCGCATTAAACTTTTTTTTATGAAGGGGTCTTCGAACAAACCCACTGCCAGAGCCGCGCGACCGCAGCAACCCCACATTGTAACCACAAGCAAGTAAGCGGTGGAACACAATGTCGCGCCCTTTACGTTCCAGTGAGCGGAATCGGGATCAGCATTGTGCCGCACCATACCTTGCGTTCCAGCAGTTGTCCGCTCGGGACCCAAAAGTTGGTCTGTCTAATCCGGTTTGTACTGTGGTTTGGCTCTGTTTCAGTTTCATTTTGTTTCTGGTTGGAGTGTGAAACAGAAAAAAAACAAAATCTCGAGGAAAACTTTTTCGCTCGACAGATAATAAATCCCCCGATGAACCCAAACATGTACACACGTGGTGGTGGTGGTGGCGGCGATGCTTTTTGCGGCATTAAAAGGATTTAATTTTGCGGTGGTCCGACCGGTATTACTCCCAACATCAAAGAAGTTTCATATAATATACTTCAATCTAACCAAGATTGGCAGTGAACGCAAATTGTCAATATTGTGAAACGGCAGCAGCATGGCTAAGCCCAGGAGACTATCCCAACATCAAATGTTGAAAGTAGGCACTGTCACAGGCTGCATTCACAGACCCGGCCGTGTCTCGGCCGAGCTCGAGTGAAGCCATGTGTCGTGATAAAATCAACCAGACGAGACTTACGGAAGCAATCTCGCGAGTTTCCCACACTCTCCGTTTCCGAGCGGCATGTCGACGGTCTCGCAGGATTAAATTCTACGCTGCATGACAAGCGTAAGGATGCTCTCGCAGTCGGTACTTTCGAGAGGGCTTTAATCGAACCGGTCGGTTAGCGCACTGACAATGCGTGTCGAAATAGGAAGGATTACCCGGGAACTCGCATGGTTAGGTCGTGTGGCCAATTCGGATTAGAGGGCATCTGATACCAGCCAACGATATAAAATTGTTTAATATCCGTTCAATTCGAGACGGGGGTTTACAGTTCTTTCCCGTCTGTGATTTGTTCAAAAGCTACACTTATGTGAATATGCCGAACCGATCCAATCTTCCCTAATATGCAGTAGGAAAAAACTGAAGTGAACATTTAAGCAAAACATTGCCATAATGGACTAACTCAAATGTTCCTCCCATTAGAACGTCCATCTACGTAACTACGCGCCATATATTGCACCGCCCCCTCTCTCTCTCTCTCTCTCTGACCCACTCTTAATTTCCGTCGGAATAGGCGCCCACGCAAGTCCCAGCCAAGGCAGTCAAAGTCTACGTTCCAAGATCAAGATTCTGCTCCTCTTTTTTCCTTGTTTGTTCAGGGCCTCCGTACCTTTAGGGCGGCAAAAGCAATTTTCTTCCATACTAGAAGATATCAACATCAAATTGAAAAGAAATCGCCAGATAATTTCAGACCATATCACCGTGCGGTATGAAAGCATGTAATTTTAGGCTATGATGATAGCTAGGCTTCTGCCTCCGCTAGGTCGCTTCCTGCGAAGGCTGGTGATGTACCTTTCAATGGATTCGGAGGACAGAAGATGCTGATCGGGAGGCGAGCACATAAGTGGAGGATGTGCGCGCATTCAAGCAGCAAAAACTCAAATAAAAGACCACGAGCATATTTAATACAACGAGCGAAATTTAGCTTCTACGTGGCGCTTCCTGGCTTTTCTGAAAAGATCTTTTTGTGTTTATAACTAGCAGTATGGTTCTGTGCGCCATTGTCTTCCCTCTCTTTCTTTCTTTCTCTCGTTGTGTTTTTTATGCTGGTTATGCTCCGTGCGGAGTCTGTGCTAACCGAGAATTGCTTTATTGGAGAACATTATGAAATAATGAAAGCAAACGATTCTTACAGGAATTAGCTGCTCCGGAAGCGAATAATTCATGATTCATAGCAACCGCATTTTGAGAATAATGTTTACTGTTCTTCTTCTTCTTCTTTTTCTTGCGTTTTCATCTCAGTACTTACTTTATGTTTCGGATTCTGGGTTTTCAGGATAGCCATTATCGCTGTTCTCCCGTAGAGGAATCTATCCAATTATTGGCGCAATGGATGACCCCAAAAAGAAGAAGGACTGTGAAAAGTATATTTCATTCTGCTGGAGAAGACTCGGTACATAAAAACACCATTGTTCTTGTCATCCTGGAAGATTAACTTGCTTGGTATTTATCCCATTTTCAGCAAGTCAATATTTGACAATTATGTTGCACTTGTTCTAACTGTTCGAGCGCTAATTTGCTCCCCAGCTGCATGGTTCCATTTTCTGACAAAAATTTAACTGGATGCTTTCCGATTGCAAGTAGAGCTCGTCAGCAAAATTGGGCAATCCTGATAAGCCATCAGCTGTTTGTAGCCATAGGAAATTATAAGCATATAAATCATAACCTAAAAGTAAAAATGAAGTGCTTCGTGCGATCATGCAGTCAGGGCCCGAAATTTTCGAAGATGAAAACTACAAGTGGGTTATATTTGTGATATAACCGCAAGGTAGACGTAGGACTACCACTGGCTCTGTAATCATTTGTTTGAAATTACATCTGAATCAATTCTCAATGAATGAATGAATAATTAATTCTAAAGAATGCTGAAAGTTTTCTTGTTAGTGTGTGAGTGGATGAGTATGAGTATGAAATTGAAATTAACATGAAAATCAACTATTTCGAACTTGTTGGTGGTCCAGAGAAGAACCGTTGGGTTCGCGTGGTTTTGCAAAAGCAACTGATGAAGTTTGATACATAATCCTTTTTTCTTCCCGTGAGAATAATACACGAGTGTTATACACACGAGTTTGATATGATTGCATAACGGGAACCGAATGCGCAAATCTCCCTTCGCTCGAGTGCATTTGCAAGCGAGTAAAAGAATCCACAGCCTACATGCATTCGCGATGACGCTTTCTCCAGGTGCCTTGATTTTGCGTCCGTGTTCGAGAACACATTCTGATCACCATAAAAGCTATCATCATCGATGAGCTAGATTGGTGTGATTTCAATAGCCAGTTCTCTAAGCAATTTTGAAGCCATTGAAACGTTTTTTTTTCTGGAACCAATAAGTGGCAATCATATAACTCTCTGACATTTTATCTTTTGAATGAATTTTTCTATGCAAATGGTTATTCTAATTGACGTGACTAGTGAATACAAATCTGCCTCTTCATTCAATTTGATTTCAATCCACACTATTACTCCCCTTGAAATGAGTCTCGTTACCCGCGTAAACAATCCTATTTTAACATTCATATAAAATGAAACGAAAACTTGGTTTCTGATGTAAAAAAAGTGATTACACTATTAATGGACGGTTTATTGTCTACCCACCGTGAACTCAAACTAACGAATTAAGACAGTTATCAGGTATGCTATAAAGGTCCTCACGTTAGTATTAGGCTGTCAAAAAAGTCCTGCGGTATTTCCGCGAGGTGTCGTTGTAAGCGCGTAGTTCTAGTTGTATTCATTGTATCGAGTTATACTATAGCTTGTTGGAAAGGTATTTTTGCGTGCTATACTACAGTCCAGTGATTTTCAACCGGTGGGGAATTCCCCCCTAGTGGGGTATTTGGTCAATAAAAGGGGGGAATTGGGAATTTTTTAGAACGACATTTACTCTCTTGGTGGCTAAATAAATGAAATGACTACTGTCTGTTAATCTCAATAACCAAGAAAAGAGTTACATTACTTAATTATGATCAAGATTAGCGTAAATGCTATGCTTGTTGAAGGCAGTTTTGCGATTGGCACGCGAACCCAAATAACTCACAACATTCGAGCACGACATCCACTATGGCTTAGCTTGATATTCCTCAAATAATTGTGTGGCGCACATCCTTAACGCCTGCTTCACAATAGCGTCAGTTCGATGCAATGATGCAATGTCAAAGGCACCAACGAAGCCCTTATGATGACGGAAAACAAGCGATGTAAACTACTTCGAATAAAGAAAAAGTCTGAATATTCGCCTCAGCAGAGATCCATTATTCATACCCTAGCAGATACGAATGGGGTTTCAGCGTAGCGAAGATGCTATTTGTACATACGGTTTATAAAACACGCACAGGAAAACGGGTTTATATCAACAGAATTCACAAATTTGTGAAAGTTTCTGAACACAATACTGCATGCTATTTCATGTGTGTGAGTAATTTTCGTGTACGAAACAAAAAATCTCACTCAGCTGTAGTGTATGTCAAACTACGTTGGACTCAAACATCGATACATGTATCCGTGATACATGAGAGAGAGAAACGAATTTATCTCCCTAAAAGTCTCCCTAAAAGTCATTTCAATATGCAATGAAGTCCTGTTGAGTCACGTTGACTTATAAATTGCTGGAGGAATCCTTAACTCATTTTCAATTGAATACGGAGGCGAATTTCTTCATAGTCCCCTGACTATTCTCAGTTGAATACGACTTTGCCGAGCCCTGCCTGCAGCAGTGATTTTAGTTGCAAATCGCCAAACAAAGCTTCTGGGAGGGTATCCAAACATCGAATGTGTTTTCGAATTGTATGGGAATAGTTGGTTCCAATCGATTTGGTAATCGATAAGAGAATAATCGATTTTGGAATCAATTGATGACAATCGATTTGGGAATCGATGAGATAACAATCGATTTTGGAATCGATAAACACATCAATCGATTTGGAAATCAATGAGAGCGATAAGAATACAATCGACGAGATAAAAATCGATTTGAGAATCGGTTTAAGAACAATCGCTTGGGAATCGATGAAAGAGCAACCGATTTGGGAGTTGAAACAAGAATAATCGACTTGGAAATCAATGAGAACGACGAGAGAACAATCGGCTTGGGAATTGATGGGAGAACAATCTATTTAGGAATCGATAAAAAATCAATCGATTTGGAATCGATGAGAGAAGAATCGATTTGGGAATCGACAAGAGAACAATCGATTCGGGGATAGATAGGAAAGAAATCGATTGGGAATCGAAGAGATGGCAATCGATTAGATGACAATCGATATAATGGCTGAGGTGGAAACAAAATAAAAAATTATGCAAGTATCATACCCATTGTTGTTTACCATTGACTTGCTGTATGCAGCAAGTGGAATAGATGGAATTCCGACTTTACACATCTCGCATTGTTGAGAGAGTGTGGCATTAACATTAAAGTATGAAGGGATAGAAAATGCGTTTCCTTCGTGCTCTCACGCAGCGTTCGTGAAACAGAATTATTCGTATTCGTTCGACTCAATACATTAATCTCATTCAAATGAGAAGGTATAGCGTTTAACAATGAACTCTGTTGGATCTCAATTGACGATGGGAACCAATTTCAAACGATCGAGCAATACTTTTTTATGAATGGTATTCCTTGTGGTTTTTTCGTCGATTTCTTTCGATTGAGTTTACTAACATTCCCACGACCATCTTACCCTTACTAGAAGCTATCGCTTGAATGACTCATAATGTATCACTTACGCAAACTAACATTGGCACGCAGAGTTACTTATGGCATTCAGTTTATGTGCACATTTTTCACTTCCTAAAAGATTCCAATATTATACGGGATTCAAATTTAAAGAACAAACATGTAAGAGGGGTACCTGAACATAAATATGAAATCCAAAATAAAGCTGTTCAAACAAACCACGAGTTCATCTTATCGCTACTGTCCTTCTTACCCACTGTTACTCTACAATGCGATCGATGTTGATGATTTCACTCGTTTTGATTCATCAGTACTTCCTTGAACTCTTGACTGTTCACTCGTATTGGTGGAATAGCCATCTAAATCAGCCTTATCTGAAAAAGTTCTTCCCAAACAATCGAGCTTCCGCCTGCAAAGTTTCGGATCTAAAATAAACGTAGCTGTCCATCCCATCTGGTTTACTATTTCAGGTGATCTTCTCTAATGAAAAGAAACTCAACCTGGATAGTATTGACGACTGGTCATTGGCAGCAATATCTTAGATTGTAGGGGAACGTTGTGGGTGTGAAGACATTGGTCATTTAAGCAAATTTCTTGATATCTTGGAAAAAAAAAATTATTCTACTTCTTGTAAAGGGACAAATCCTTTATTTTTTACAACAAATTATAACACAAAAACTACAAAATTCTGGTCAAAGGATGAAATGTAGGAGACTGTTTAAGTAAAAAAATGTGCCATAAAAATACCAACAATTTTCTATAGAAAAATTACACTACAAAAATTTTTTCTCGAAAACATTATTTTTCATCTGAAAAAATATGTGAATAGCCATTACAATTTCCAAAAAAACATATTTTTGAGAAAAATGAATTATAGTTTTCAAAATATTGTTTTTTCGATGATATTTTGTTTTTAAAAATTTGTTTGATATTTTTTAATCAAAGCATAAATAATTTCCTACATTTTATTCTCTAAAATTTCCAATATTTTCTCGAAAAATCTTAACAAAATATTGGTTATAGAACGGAATGTAGGACATTATTTGTGTTTTCATTAGAAAATATCAAACTAATTTCTAAAACAATATTTCACTGAAGGAAAACGTTTTTTGAAAATTAAAATCCATTTTTCTCACAAAAAATGTTTTTTTTTTATTCCGGAAAACAGATATGAATAGCACTTACAATTTCCAATAAGTTACTCATACATCGGAAGATGGGCACTATTACAGGGGAAGAGTTTTTCCCACAATTACTTTCTCATGTTTCCTTTGAAAAATTGCTATCAATGTTTAACTCGTTACATTTTTATGTATGAATTATCGCAATTTACATGTATATGCAAACTTTTTTCTATTTAGAAACACGTCAAGAACATGTCAAACGGGAGAATTTACACACGAGTAAAACATCATTTTTTCAGGAATCTCCATACAAAAATGCCTCACATTTCAGAAACTATAATAAATAGAAAGTTGACGTCTGCGTTAAAAGTTTCTCTATCTATCTATCTGTATATATAAAAATGGATTTCTGTCTGTCTGACTCTTATGATCTCGGAAACTACTGAACCGATCAACATGAAAATTGGTATGTAGGGGATTTTGGGGACGGGGACGATTTCCGTGACAGTTTGAGACCCCTCCCCCCTCTTTAAGGGGGAGCTGCCATACAAATGAAACACAAATTTCTAAATTTCTCGAGAATTAACCTAGAAAATGAAACGAAATATGCCGTGTGGAGGTTTTAGGGTGCAATAAATGATTCTATGGTGGTTAGATACCCCTCCCCCCTCTCTTAGGGGGGACTGACATACAAATGAAACACATATTTTTGCATTACTCGATAATTAATTAAGCAAATTGAACCAAATTACACATATTGTGGTTTTAGGGTACAATAAATCTTTCTATGGTAGTTAGACTCTCCACCCCCCTCTTCGAGGGGGGGCTGCCATACAAATGAAACACAAATTTCTGCGTTACTCGAGAATTAATCAAGCAAATGAAACCAAATTTGGCATGTGAAGGTTTTAGGATGCAATAAATGTTTCTATAGTGGTTAGACTCTCCACCCCCTCTCTAAGGGGGTGCTGCCATACAACTGAAACACAAATTTCAGCATTACTCGAGAATTAATCAAGCAAATCAAACCAAATTAGGCATAAGGAGGTTTTAGGTGCAATAAATGTTTCTATGGTGGTTAGACTCTCCACCTCCCTCTCTCAGGGGGAGCTGCCATACAAATGAAAGACAAATTTCAGCATAATTAGAATGTTTTAGGGGACACGAAACATTTCCATGGTGAATAGACACTCTTCCACTCTATCTGAAGGGGGGGCGGGGGGTGGTTGGATTCTGTCATACAAATGAAACATACATTTCTGCATAATTCAAGAACTAATCAAGCAAACTGAACCAAATTTGGCATGCGGAGGTTTTAGGGGGCAAGAAACATTTTTAAAGTGGTTCAACACTCCTCCCATCCTTCTGAGGAGAGGGTGGGGTGCGGGTGCTGCCATAGAAATGAAACAGAAATTTCTGCATGACTCGAGAACAATCAAGCAAATAAGACCAAATTAGGCATATGAAGGTTTTAGGGTGCAATAAATGTTTCTACAGTGGTTAGACTCTCCACCCCCCTCTCTAAGGGGGAGCAGCCATACAAATGAAAGACAAATTTCAGTATAATTCGAAAACTAATTAAGCAAATGGAGCCAAATTTGTCATGCGAAGATTTTAGGGAACACGAAACGTTTCCATGGCGAATACACACTGCCATACTGCCATACAAATGAAACATATATTTCTGCATAATTCAAGAACTAATCAAGCAAACTGAACCAAATTTGGCATGTGGAAGTTTTAGGGGGCAAGAAACATTTCTAAAGTGATTCAATACTCCTCTCACCTTTCCGAGGGGAGGGTGGGGTGCGTTCGCTGCCATAGAAATGAAACAGAAATTTCTGCATGACTCGAGAACTAATCAAGCATATAGAACCAGATTAAGCATATGGAGGTTTTAAGGTACAATAATCGTTTCTATGGTGGTTAAACACCCCCCCTCCTCTCATAGCCCCGCCTATGCAAATGAAACACAAATTACAGGGTGCGTCTTTATTCTACCATATTTTCTGTATAAAATATTTATTCCATGTAACGGAGAAACATGTTATATGCAAGTGTTTGAAAAATCTTGAACGAAAATTGTGTCTGAAAATAATCTGATATTATAATGATGAGTTTTGTTAGAAATACTACGAATTTTATAGTAAAAGGTAAATTGAACGGGGTTGATAAGAAGATCGATCGATGAACAGTTCTGCGATTGGATCCATGAACTTGCTCATAGTAAGAAAACGTGAATATTTGAAGGTATTGATAACAAAAAATAAATTTTGGGCAGGACGAAGTTTGCCGGGTCAGCTAGTATTTTCATAAAATCTAAAACTGAGTCGAATACACTATATCACTAACTTGAATTTAAACAAAATTAAGATTAGTTGTAATTTCTTCAAAGAAAACACGAAAAAGTTGTTGTTTGAAAAATATTTACGCTGTAAATGTGCCCATCTTCCGTTGTATGGACGAGTTGTTGGAAATTGTAAGGCTATTCATATATTTTTTTGAGAATTTAATAAATACTTTTTTGAGAAAAATGAATTTAAATTTTTAAAATAATTGTTTTCAGTGATTTTTTTAAAATTTCTGTATTTTTTCATGAAAATTTTCTTATATTTCATTGTTGGACCAAAATTTTGTAGGTATTATAATTTTTGAGTCATTCGAAAAAAATTGGACCCTTTTCGAAAAGTATCGTTCTGAATTTATATTTCGGACACTTTGTTCTAATATGTTGAATGGCTTGATGCACTGATGATATAACTATAAAATTAATATCACAATTGCTTCTTTTGAGTAATCCCTTGGTTTCACTATCACTTCATTTAAGAATTACATTTGAATTATTACATAGTAGGAAAAAATCCATCCCCAAATCCAAAATCCACTCATTATCGTTTGTTTTTGACGTTTGCTTAGCGTAAGCACGTAGAATTTACCCCTTCACCAATATTTAAATTTCTCTCGTATTTCATCAGTTCTCGTCATCGTTATCAGGTTACTGTGATTGCTTTGTAAGTGTTTCACAGTTGAGTATAAAATATAAACAAGTGTAATGTAATTTTCGTTAAAAAAATTACAAAATAAAGTGTCCGAAATATGAATTCAATCTGTCCGAAATTTGATTCAGTGTCCGAAGTTTGATTTTTATTCGCTTCATTTGAAAAGCATTTTAAATATTCGATGATTTTCCAATGTTTTCAATCAAGTAGGTACCAAATTAGAAAGCTTAAAAGCATATCGAACTAATTTATTAAAAATATCAACCAAATAATACCTGTGCATAGAGTTGAGATCTGTTTTCTGCATCATATGCCTTAAGTGTCCGAAATATGATTCAGAACGGTAGTCTAATTTTATTTGAATATTTCAAGTATGCAAAGTTGTTTAAACTGCTATCTGAGATGGTGTTGCCACGGCTAGTCAAGTTGGCGTGCAATTTGTCAAAGGAGTGATAGATTTTCCATCTGGTTTTATAGTTATGAAACTTTGGCGTTTCAGTTTTTTGAATGGTTAGTGCCTTAACAAAATAATGCAGTTCAATTGAACAGTCTTATGAACGAAGACAGTTATTGTACCCTAAACTATATACACCATTTCACAGCTCGTACACATGTCTGGAAACTCAAAAAAATTGAGTGTAGGAATTGTCGTTTTTAGCGTATGTAAAACATTCATACTAATCATTGGACATGTAACGCTAAATTTTATCGAACCCCCAATACAATATTATGTAACATTTTCTCAGGTTCATGCATGGCGAATCATATTCCAATAACCTCGGTGATAAGGGCTGAGGCTGTTTGACTGCCCTTCAAAGTTTAAATTAGAATCATAATTTTATCAGCCTCTCGAATAACAAAAGTTTTTGTATTTTTTTTATTTGTTTTTATTCTTTGGTTTTTCTCCCGGACAATACTTCCAAAGTACAACTGCTGATTTACATATTGTTCCCAACATTTTGTTCGCGTCGTAATCTTCCGTCGGTCGGTTGTCAGCCTGTGGGAAAGGAAGTGAAATTTGATTGCGTTAAGAAGATGCAGAAACAAGAGTTTGTGAACTCAGGCAGACCTTTTCCCAAGGAGCGCTAACTTGTTGGCATGAAATGCGATACTCGGAAGAACGTGGGATCCTCCCGCAAGATGCGATATTAGAATAAGCGAGGTAGATGAATGAGCGACATGAAGACGATTGCAGGAGGACCTTTGCAGATGGAGTGGAAAAGGAAAAAAAAAACAGGATTTATTCCATTCATTCGAGTGCTCCGCCTTCTGGTTAGTCTGCAGGTTCATTTTTTATTATTTTCAACACTGCGCTCATCATCCAAACTACAATGTAATGCGAAGAGCAGTGGTGGAATGAGCTGTACTATCTAAGTATCAATTTGCCAGCCTGATTTTTTTTGTAAACTATTAAAAATGTCCGCCCTTCCAAACTCGCACATCAACTTGAAAGGTCAGCGTTTAATATCTTTCAATTTCGTATCGTGCCATTCTCTTCCGAAGCACAGAGCAGCGTCTCGATAATCCCACTAATGAAAAAGTTGAAAAAGTAAATCTAGTTTGGAATTTTTCTGTTTGGAGATGCCACGTCCGTAACCTGGGGCCAGTTTCGTACGCCGCTCTGACGAGAACCCCGCTTTGAAGTGATATCCGGAGCTAATACCTACGAATTAGGGTTTATAAATCTTGTTTTTTTTGGAGCTGGAATTTTTCGAATGGTTATTCCTCGAAGGATAGCGACCATTGGAGGTGGTTTGGGGAATTCAGTTTGCAGTGGGTTTGGTACTGGAAAGCTTGGTTATATTTTTCTTCTCTTCCCAGTACTATTCAACTTCACTGGCAGTAATCGTGAAGGTTGAGAAAAACCAGAATTATACTTATTGTTTTTCAAGTTTAAAAGATTCTACTGGCATCCAGCTATCGAAGCCAACAATCTACCAGTAAATCGGCTTATTCCACTGTTCATTCCAGTGCAAAATTCAAACCATAAATACCATTGTTATCGCTAATGAAAATCAGATGAGTTAGCCCTGCGGGACTAATGGTTACATAAGCGTTCTGGAATTCGTAATCCACCAGACAGAACCCCGAGCTGTTGCTGCTGTTGAATCCTGTTTAATACATTGAAAACGAATTTGGTGACGGCAATTATTCATGCAGCATTTCTACCCATGTCAATCTCGACCACGAGAATTAATTCTGAAAGAAACAAGTTTTCGTAAAACCTGGTGTCTTGAAGCGAAAAAAACCCGAAGGCGAAGGCATGTAGAACACCTTAATGCGATTAGCGTTTCTTATCGTCGTAACACAGCATGAAAAAATGCGTTAAGTGTATCTAAAAATCACCCAAAATCGAAAAAAAGAGAAAATTTTCCAAACAGCAATCGGTGAAATGGAAGGAAATGGCACACAAAAACAGGAAACGTTCGGTCACGAACAAGACATTTCCCTTCCTTTCGGCTTAAGTTAGGCTTGCTTTTTCTAGAATGAAAAAAAAAAACCAAAGGTCTCGACGTTTGCCTGACCGATAAAAGGGAATGAAATCTATTGAATTAAAACATTTTCAAATCACTCACGTCCTTTCCGCCGTTTCCCTGCATTCCGCCGTTTGTTCGACTTCAAACTGACCGAGACGAAATTAAGAGGTAAAAACATTGTCATAAATACCTTTTTGCTAGGCGAAGGAGACAGGCTGCAATAATAACAGCGGCTTTGAGTCGAATTGTCAAAGGCGACGAGCAGAGGAAAAGATATTCTCCGAAGGGATCGGCATGTATGTTTATTATTCCCATTTGGTAGCTTTGTTTGGTTTTATTTTGAGTTTTGGGCCATATTGGCTTTGTCAAAAGCATTGGCGAATCCTTTCTGTCGTCGGGACGGGACCCCTATTGCATCGCAACAGGGCGTGTGGAAGAGAATGCGCTCCGAAGAAAGCGCATACATCCTTCCAAGATTTCGTTCAGGGGACATTTGCGCAAAAGATTAACGAAATCTGGAATGCAGTATGTCGGGAAAAAGCGCCAACCTAATCGTATTAACTGTAGAAAGCAAAAAAAAAACTGCAATTAATGAGATTAGGAAGGTTCGAATGAATGTGTCACAGGATGGATTTCTCAGCTTGCATTGGCCACGGCAGCTTGCCGCAAGCTGTATTTGCAGTAGGATTTGCCGGCATGAAATTTTTAAATTTATGTTCACCGTGAGCCGAATCAATTGTCGTGAGCTCTCCTTCTGCCACTCTTAATATTTTCAATCAAATGTCTGCAGTATTTTAAAAATAAAAGCTCACAAGCAATTATTATACGTAAATATTATAATGTAACATACAAGATTCATTCCAAAGTAAACATTCAATCTTCTAAATTGTATTTTCTATTGGTACCAATATTAATAATAATGATTAATAATAGTTCGCAAATGTAGAAGATGATTCACCAGGCACCAAGCAGTCCTTCGCTAGGTGGCCGAAGTTCAAGCACCTCAAGCATCTCTAAGATTACTCGAGAATAGGAGCAATGTTTCTGAAACGACCTACAGCCCAGTAGATGTGTATACTCTCTAGCTTCAGCACAGGGTTGCCACATTTAATTCTGTAAACTTTTCTGATAAAATCTGTATATCTGTATTCTTAACAAAAAAAATCTGTATCGAACAAATTAAGGTTTATTTTCATTTTGAATTTATTTTTCCTATTTATGGGTTGTTAACTCTTCTTTGCATAATGGTGGAAATTTTGGGTATTGAATGCCCAAAAATAATATAAAGCAACAAGTTTCACTTTAAGTTGATCGTGTCTGGACATTGGTTTATTTAATCAACAAAGAAAAAAAATCATGCAAAGAAGGGTTCAAGTCGTGGGAATTCAACAAAAAAAAACATTAAAAGGTTTTCTCGTAATCCTCTGAATTGTATGATTTTTATACATGGTTTTGCTGAACGTTTGCCTTCAAATTTTTCATCAATTTCATCCTTGAAGCTCCTCCTTGAGCCGATACGTAAATCTAGGCTTTCAATATGGAGTCTATAGTTGTGGGTGCCAACCGATTTGTTACCAAAAAAATCTTACAACCGACCTTAGTAAAGAATACAAAAATTTCTCATCACGCCTGTTGATATCGAAACAGCTGGAACCAAGTTGTATCTGAGTCACTCAATTTGGCCCCATAAGATTCGTCTGGAGTAGAAAGTCTTGAAAATCTTTCACATCAAGGTCAGCATAAGCGAATCGTTGCCTGTAGCTCTCCAAACATAAGTTACCCAACATGATCAACAATAACATTCTTGTCTCATTATAAAGTTTGCAAAATAGAGAACTTTCTGATTGAAAAGAGCAATTAACGTTATTGATGAGCGGTAGAACAAAGTTTAGGAACAACATAATCAGTTTAGTCATAGGATCGTTTAAATGAGTCAATATACGATTGGAGGATTGATTATGATCATTAACTTGGAACAAAAAATAGTTTAAGCTCTTCGAATCGCTCAAAAATTCGCCTAACGTCATTTCGTTGCATTGCGTTCAACATTTTCATAAATCAAGGTATCTATGTATGCACTTGAAATAGAATTTTAAAAAATCTGTTAATTCTGTATTTTTGCTGAAAATCTGTAATTCTGTGTATACAGACTCTGCATCTGAAATTTGTCGAAAAATCTGTAAAATATTTTGAAGAATATTCTGTATATGTGGCACCCTGCTTCAGTAACTCGTTCGCTGCGTCCGTCCGTTTAGTTGGCACCACTCAATGAAAGCTTCTAATTGTAGCTGTGGAAAAACAGCATCGCTTGGTTTTCGTATCATGAGATACAACTTGAGGTCGTCGGCGTATGACAACTTGAGGCATTCCAGAAAGTAGTTGGCGTCATTCACATACATCAGAAACGGGAGTGGTCCTAGATGGCTGCCTTGAGGAACGCCAGATGTCACGGGGAAGGGAGGACCCTCCGACCAGTCGAATTAGAAGATAGCCAAGCAAGCAGAATGATGCGCTTGGGCATGAAACCATGCTGATCCACCGAGATGTGGTGGGCGAAATTTTTAATTTTTCGAGAATAATTAGCTTCGATGTACTACTTAAAGCGGCTATTCCACGATAGTTAGATAAAATCCTTTTGAAACCCTTCTAGTGAATCGGAAAAACGTAGGATTCCTCCCAGCATGATGGGATGTCGCCCGACCTCAGGGTGAGATTGAAAACATCGGCTAGAGGTGTTGCTAGAGCAGGCAAGCATCGTTTAAGGTCGGAATACCATCAGGACCGGAACCCCTTGTACTTTTCAGTTGACTCCCTGAGATAACTATTTCTCTGGTAATAGCAACCGTTCTCTCGGGAAGGCCGAGAAAGGAACGTTGCAAGATACAGCTACTACGTTCTGACTGCTTCGTTACTGAAAACGCTGCTGAACTGTTTACGAAATAATTCTGCAATATCCGTGATGGTGGCAGAATCCACTACACCGTTAGTTATGGTTGAGGGGAGCTTTGTTTCCTTCCTTTGAGTATTCACGTGTTGTCAGAGCCCCTTAGGGTACGATTTCAGACGGCGTTGAAGCTGTGTTAGGTGCACTTGATGAAGTTGATCATTTAATCGTCTGTAGTCCGAATTGGCCTTGGAATAACGCGCTTTTGTAGATTCAATATGACGTTTGGCATGTTCCCGAAGAGCTGCTTTTTTTCGTTTCTTCAAACGCTTAAGCCTCGAGTTCGAACAGGCAGGTTTAATAGGTTTACGGTTAGTTCGCTCAGGTACGAATTGATCAATTTGATCAGATTATGATGCACGATAACCCTGACAATAGCTCAACCTACATGCTTTCGGAGGGGGACAGTAACCGCGACTTATAGCGAGAACGAGCGCTGCCAGAACTTTTGTTGCTATTAGAGGGTGATAAATCGTGTCGGAAAATGGCGTATTTACTATCGAAGAGTTGGCTTGAACTGGTGTTATCATTGAGGAATGTTTCTGTAAGCACGTAGATGTCGTAGCAGCCGTCGCTGCATGCAATCGCGTACTTTGTTAACGAGATGTTAATTCTGCCAAGGTTTTGATAATACAGGAGGACAGTTGAACCGTTAGCATCAGCGACGTTAGGAATAGGAACTCCGCGAATGTCCTGTGGTATTCCGCTGCAACTTGGCCAAGTATCAAGCGAAGGAGCGTCGTGAATAATAAGATACTTGCCTGTCAACACAAGATGGGAAACCCCTTTCACCAGCCTCGACCACCACAGCGCCAGGATGAAACCTGTTGCAGGAACCAGGTAAGCGCGCGACTGGGTCGGGTGGCTCAAGGGTTTCCTAAGCTCTGTACACATTGCGTCCTGGGTTATCCTTAACCGTTTGCAGTGAGTTAGAATCGCTGGATTCAGTTTGGGAGCATGAGAATCTTGCGTCGTCAGAACGGCGTTAACTGATTTGGAAAGCAACACGAGAAACTTGTGGTCTATAGCTTAACGTAGAGCTGCAATTTCGAAAAACATCAGCGACAGAACAGTCACTAATACACGCGTACTTGCCTGGAAGTGCGAGCTGGGAGACTCCTTCTAAGCCTTCGTAAACAGGTCCAGGACAACTGAGACGGCAGCATGCATGATATTGATACTTTGACGATGCTGATGGCACGACTGTTACGGGGTTAGAAGGAGTAACCAAAGTGATCTTTAGCCCTGGTGAATATGACATGACACTGATGTTTCTAACCAGTTCTGTCTAAGGGCTCCGTTATGACAGTTGGGGTCGGTGGCTTCTTGTTCGAGTGTGCCGTTGGAGATAGTCTGACAATTTACACCCCGTTTTTTGGTCGACTCAAATTCACGAAAACGAACGCTCACTGGCCATGAATTCCCAGAATGAAATCGATGAACGAGATATCGACCCATCATCGACCGAACGCTGCATGTACTGAGCGAAACGACATCATCAGCTGTTGTTTTTTGTAATTCCCTCTGAGCTGTCAATCGAAACACAGCAAATAATGGATCGCGAATCAAATTGTGCGAGTGTGTATTGTTTTAATTTACACTAATTTAAAATAACGTTTTCTTTATTTTCTTCTAGAAACTATTTCAACCGGATTTCTGGAACAGTGGAGGTTTTAGGGAGCAGAAAACGTTTCTATGGTGAATCGCAATGAGATATATATAGAGGTGGAGCAGTAGGCGAAGTGTATCAGTATTGGCAAGCAAAATATCGTGTCGTAATTATTTGCATTCAATATGGAATGTATATGGAAGAAACAAAACAATGTTTAAAGTACTCACGGTTGCATGATAATTTGAGTTAAAATTCTCATGAAATAATTCAACTGGTTGTTTTTTAACAGATGATAATTATATCGTGGCTTATTTCGATTATTCATGTAATAAAAAGGTCCAGAGAGCAGTCGTATGTTTAGTTCTCGAAAGCAGTAACATTTTCGGTGAAATTTTGATTAATTGGCGATTATCATCTCACAACATACTCACCGACACTGAGAGCCTTCGAAACATCAACTTCATAACGGTGAAATAATGAAACTTCGTTTGTTTCTATGAACGTGGGGGAGTGAAAATGGTACATGAAATATTACTTTTATCCGTCATTTTCGACATGATTTCACAAATATTCACTCCACGCTATCACATTAGCCTCATATTCAGCGGGAGCTCTACAAATATGTACGTTTTTAATTGATAAATTACTTCCTGAAAATAGCATTTTCACATGGATGCGGTGGGCAATCAAAGATAAACACAACAACTGACGTCACTATTTGCGAAATAGTTATGGCAGCGCATGCTATGTCGCTCGAAATCCGACCATCTTCATTACCTTTTTTCCAGGACATTGGGTGAATCGACACTCCTCCCCCCTCTCTAAGGGCTGTCATACAAATGAAAAAAAAATCTGCATAACTCTTGAACTAATCAAGCAAATGGAACCAAATTGGGTATATGGAGGTTTTAGAAGGCAACAAATGTTTCATGGTGGTTTGACACTCCTCCCCCTTTCTAAAGAGGAGGAGAGCTGAATAACTCGAGAACCAATCAAGCAAATGGAATCAAATTTGGCATATATGGGTTTAAGAATCGATAAACGTTTCTACGGTGGTTCGACACTCCTCCCCCCTCTTAAAGGAGGGGAAGGAACTTGCATACATCAGGAACTAATCAAGCAAATTTATCCGAATTTGGCATGTGGAGGTTTTAGGGAACAAGTAATGTTTCTATGGTGGTTCGACACATCTACCATCACTCTAAGGGGAAGGGGGTGCCATACAAATGAAACACAAACTTCTGCATAACTCGAGAACTATTCAAACGAATGGAGCCAAATTTGGGATGCGAGGGTTTTTGGGTACGAGAAATGTTTCCATGATGGTATTGCAGCCCTCCCTCCTTTGGAGCAAAGAGGGTTCCCAAAAAATATTGCACATATTTCAACCAAATATGACAATTGGAAATTTTCGGAAACTCTGGAGGAATATGGGAAAATTAGAAAAATTCACCTTCAATATGTTCTACAATTACATAGTGATAAACGTTGTTAGTCCATTTGATGTTTGCGCTAACGAAATTGATCTTTGTTCGAAAGAGGATTTTAATGTGCACTACTATATCTTCTTCTATATATAAATAAAAATGGATCGTCTAATTTGTTGATGAGAGCAAAACTTGAGAAAGGAATTGTCTTATTTAGGGCTGCCATTATTCTATCATATTTTCTGTATCAAACATTTATTCCATGTAACGGAGAAACATGTTATGTGCAAGTGGTTGAAAAATATTGAACGAGAATTGTGTCTGAAAATAATCTGATAGAAGAGCCCCCGCAGACTGCAGACCTTGGCCGGACGACTTAACACGTTCGACGCCCAACGCGACGTTTTTGAGTTTTTTGCAGAGCCCAACTTGCGATTAAATTATTAAATGAAGATCAAACTTAGTTTATAGATAACTTTTACATGATCTAGTAATGTTTGTTTTCAATTGAAGACGAATTGATGACAATAACACATGCCAAAGTCATAGTATAGGGGTTTTGCAAAAAACTGCAGTACAAACAATCCGTACTATAAATTAATAAAAAGTATAGTATAAACATTATGGTTATGATTTTATTATTTTTCTTCATATCCTATAGTTACATTTAGGTGCCTATTCTATCAAATACCTTCTAAAAATCCTACTCAATTCGAGCGAGGAAAGCGTCACCCATATCTGGGTGACGGGGCGTCGAAAGTGTTAATCAGTATGGAGCGATATGCATAAGCGCACACTATTGTTTATCGACCGATAGTTCAATTCGCTCTCCATTCGCTCTCAATTCACTCTCAGTTTTTGGCATACGTGCCGTGCGAATCACTGCGAATGGGATGCACCCAATGCTCTCGGAATCTCTTTTTGATTTTCCTTCGCCGTTGTCAAACACAAATTAAATACAGTCTTTCGAGAATATTCGGCCGACAGTTGGCTAGTGTGCGCACTCTTGACAAATCCGACTGTTTGATTGACTCGGTGTGCGCACTAGCAACCAAACCCGACCAAGCTATCGGCTGAAAAAAATGTCTGCAGTGTGCGGGGGCTCTTATAATGATGATTTTTGATAGAAGTACTAGGAATTATATAGTAAAAGGCAATTTGAAAAAGTCGATTAGAAGGTCAATCAATGAACATTTATGCGTAAGGAACAGTGAATGTTTGAAGGTATAGATAACAAAACAAATAATTTTGGGTGGGACGAAGTTTGCCGGGTCAGCTAGTTATTCATAAATATATTTTACTTTTTAATGCTTCGTTCCATAGCAAACTAATACAAACAAGACGTGGGCAGTGCTGGAAGCAGCGCTGCAAGCAGGCGGCGCCTTGCACATGTTGGGAAGAAAGTGGCGTCAAATTGTTCGACAAACGCATATAAAAAGTCGATAAATCAATTACAAGGTGGCAGTATTTGGGCTCGATCGTTGACAACACAGTCGACCCAATTTTGGCAGGCTAAACGGATTTGGATTGGTAGAGAGAGTCTTTTTCCTGTGCGCTTCGTCGATGCCTTTTTTGAAGGATACGCCAATTAAATTTTACCTTAACGTTGAAATATTAGGTTGGGGAAAAAGTTATCAATTATTTTCTCGATAGCTGGCTTCAGTGATCAATATCTCGCGTAATATCGATCATACAATTTCAAGTTTAGTCTCGTTGTAAAGGTGGCATTTCGCACTAAAAAAAATATTACATTAATATTATATACAATGAAGGTCAACAAAGTGAAAATTTGGTACATTTTACACTTTTTTTTCATAAAGGCGAAAATGTAAGCTAGGCCGCTGGAATTGTGAATGGTGTTTATGGTGGTGCTGAAACAGTGAAATATGAGCAATTTAATTTATTTTAAAAAAAATTTTTTTTTCAAATTTTTCTTAATTGTTTATTTTCTAATCTATTTTTCAATTTTTTTCAGTGCACTAAAGAAAAACTAAGATATCTACTGTCAACAAATGGATCGTTTGAGGCTAGCGATTGTCAAGAAACGTACAGAATTGGCAAACAAAAGAGGTGTTGTGTTCCATCAAGACACCGCATAGACCACACAATTTCGAGAGCTTGATTGGGATGTTTTAATGCATCCACCATATAGTCCGAACCTGGCACCAAGCAATTACCACCTTTTTCTTACATTGCAAAATTTCCAGAGTGATTAGCAATGGAGATCAAGAAAAGACTGTAAAAATATATTGCTAGAGTTTTTCGCCAATGAGGGCAAAGACTTCTATGATAGAGACATAATAAGGCTACCTTTAGAATGGTCACGAATTTTCCATCAAAACGGTGCATGTTTGAACCAAATCGGACAATCCGAAGCATATTAACAGTAGTTTTGAATTTCACCCAAAAATAATGGATTACTTTTTCCCCAACCAAATATTCCATTTTTCTTGAAAAAAATTGAAGCATAAAGAAAATCGAGTAATATGGGGTAAATGATCTTGGTTTGTCCGATTTGGGATGTGTTTACGCAACTAGTAATTGCAAATCGATTTTTATTCATGAAAATCACATATAATCGATACGAGTTTGGGTTTGTTGAAAAGCCCCAAGTCTTTAGTTGCTAATACTACCATAAGGTGTTGAAATCATTCAAATTTTTATGTTTCTTAACGATTTCCCTTAAAGAGGATTTATGATCATGGTTTGTCCGGTTTTAGAAATCATAATTTTTGAATGAAAACATTCGAATTCTCAAGCAGATGTTGCATTTATCATTGTTTAAGTTTACTGTCATCATATTGATCCATTCATAATTTAGGCTTTCATCGGAATATTGCTTTTTCTAGGACATTTTAAAAGTGTTCATCTCAACACACTCAACACAGAGAAACTTTATTTCTGCTATGCGTGAAGGACACAATAAATAAACTGCAGCGCACAAAGCGGTTGCCATAGAAATCATGTGGACAAAACAACATCATTGAATTGGAAAACTCATGATCAGATTTGAGTTCATCAAAATGCGTTAATTTAGTGGTTTAGCTATGTAAATCCGACACAAATGGTGTGCAAGCATGATGTTTACAATATTTGTATGTATTATAATCCAGAAAAGGTCTGAATACGTGCCAAATAATTATATGGTGATCGATTAAAAGTTAGCTCGAATGAGGAGCGCATTGACATCAATAGAAGATGTATTTTAAAATCCTATAAAACGTGTGATTCCGTAAATATATACTATAAAATTACTTTAAATCATGAAAAAGACAATTTTATTCATATATTTTGAAAGGTGTGCTGAATTAGAGAATTCAAAAAAGTGGACAAACCATGATCATATTTTCGATTGGACAAACCAAGATCATTTACCCTATGTGGATTTGATGGTGCGATGTAATCCGGGATTATCTCTTTGTGGTCGCTTGTCTGCTCTCAGTCATCATACTTTTTTTACCGTTCTGGTCGTTTGTCTGCTGTCAGTCACCACAGCAAGAAACCTTGCTAGTCTCATATTTTACGTAACCACGTATCAGTTTATGCTTTTTCTAAACGAAGCTTGATGTCTTGTGGACCGATGTTCCTATGAGTAATAGAAAACGGTACTCAGTATCAAACAAAGTAGTCATCCACACAAAAAAACGCACAGTGCGTTGAATGCATAAGAATGTGGGACAAAAATCATAACAGCAGAATTTTGCCATTGTAACACTTTAGTGTGATGGAAAAGATTGTTCATAAGTATCAGAACTTCTGTTTACATAAATGTATCATGTTATTTGAATAATCGCACAAATGTTTCAAGCGATAAAATCTTTGTTCATCTAAAGTGAAAAGTTCTGATCATTTCGGATACGCAGAAATCATTATTTGAGTAACTAATGGTTCAAATTATGCTGAAGTAGCTTTTTTAAAGAGCAGAATAATTGTTTGCATAAGTGTCTTATGTCATCTGAATAATCTAATGTTAGACAATCTTTGTTAAAAGTGAAAAGTGTTTAATGTTTCGGATAGACATTGTTGGCATTAATTACACATTTATTGCATTAATGGCAAAAGTGTCTCATATCCAACGGATAATAAAAATATAATTATGTATTGATACTTTATATGGTTTACTCTTGAAGACTGTTTCAAAAAATTTCACACGAAGACGTCCCAGACGGTCGATTCACTGCCAATTTTTTTTCGAGATTACACCAGATCTAGACGTTTTATGCATTTTTGAGTCATTTGGGATCCATTTTTTTTTTTCAAATTTCCTTTACTCCCGCCTTGGAAGATTTTCGAGGACCAAAAAATCAAAACTTTGAGCGCTATGAGTTAACTGACCAGACGTCCCGCGTAAGATTGCGTCCCGCATTTGGCAAAAGAAGCGAAAATGTCCCGCGATATCAATAAATTTTCAATATTACGATTTGATCACTTTGATTGTCTTAAATGGATGAACCTCAATTTATTTTTTATTTGGAAGACTGTTCAAGAGCGCTTCCAATGCATCCAAAGATTAATACGTTGAGCTGGTTTCATCGCACCAACAGTGGATTTTTTGTTTAGAGAGTGTCAACTGGAAACGACAGCAACAAAGTTGGAAAATGGTTTTTATAAAAGTCTCCTTTCGATCCGCAGGCACTAACGTGAGTCAGACGAAAAGTTCATCTTTGGCCCTCTAGCTCGTGTTAAATAAGCCGGAAGAATTAGTGTATACTGGACAGGAAGAGGCAGGATTGTTTGATGAAGTATCGTAAATGAAGCATTGGGCGGCCTTACGGAAGTTGGCCGGAACCTCAACCATGGCCGATGAAAAAATGAATGTCGGCGTGTTCTTTTACTTTTTCGTGGGTGGTCAGCTGTCTTACCATTTTGCCCTTCGCCCAAAAGTTTTCTACGACGATATTTATCACCAGCCCTCCAGTGATCTTTTGGCATAATGGGCTGATCCCTGGTTCGGCATAAAGACCACATCACCTTCGCAACTATCGGTTTCGTACTGTACATCTCCCCGTTCACAATGTGACTCGAAAGAAGACCGACTTGGACATTCCCTTCCACGTCTGTCAGAGAAGGACCTTCTTCGAGAGCTTAATGTGGATGATATATTCGACGTCATCGTTTACCTGGGGAACGTAAAGTACCCTGCCATTCGTTGAATTCTAGTATCAAGTACGTCTCGTCTTTTATTATGAGCACGAAGAGAAGTTTTTCACTTTTTTCGCCGGAAATGTCTGACCTTTCCACATAAAAATGTCCATTTTGGCCAGATTCTCCTTCATCGTTTGGTCAGTTGCTTAAGGGGCGGCAGGGAGAGGATGTTGTAAATACCAGATCGGCTATATCTGGCGGACACAAAGTGCCTCAGGATGTTCAACTCCTTCGCTGTAGAGTGGAGCTGGCAGTATGAAAAAATCACCAAGTTGCTTGACAATGCAAGGCTGCGAATCAACAGCCTTGAATCATTTTTGTTATAGGTTTAATAAACGTAACATTAAAGGAAAATTTGTTCCATTTAATTATCTTTTGTAGTTTTTTAATGCATACGATAGCACTAAAATCGATGAAAAATGGATTGAACTTTTTGAGCTTTCCATTCGGTAAAGAATTCGGTGAAGAAAATTATAGAATTTGAATCGTGCTTGCCAGGCTTAAATGGTCTGACTGAGCGAGTGATTTTCAGGCGTGGACAAAATCTAAACCACCGAAAAATCACAACTGAGTTTCGATACTTAGAAAGAAATAATACAGATCAGGTTTAATTGCAAGGACACATGTTAAGAGTTTCACGAATAAATGAGACTCGCTAAACTATGATTTATGTTCAGACCACTTTTTTTGTCAAACTCGGACCACTTGCAACCCGGCTTCTGATTGACTGATGAGGAAAACAATGGAAAAAGATATATATACAAAAATGGGATTTCCAAGATTTTCACAGTATTGCCAACTATATTCGAAATTGAATAATAGTTGCATTCACATTTCAGTTTAGCGATAATTTCTATAATGGATTCTTTGTATATTTTCGTTTCTATTACGTCCGGTGTTCAGTTTCCGAAGAGAAGGAAACATTGCATCGGAATTTCCACCATACATCTTCTCGGGATTCTCTTGCCATCTAGCATAGCATAATAGCAGCGGCCTAGCAGAGAAGAGCATTCAATTATTTCCCAACCGTAAAGCAGTTAGCAATAAAATTACGATCAAATAACAAACAACAACCAAGACAGCAGAAAAAGTATTTAAAATCATGTTGGAACCTGAATAAACCACACATACCTACAAAAAAAAACTGAATAAACGCTATGTTATAATTTGGGAATGTATTATTTTATCAATATTTCAGTACTGTTAGTGTTTGAACGATATCAAAGTTGAATTTTAAGGCCTTATTCCCGTATACACTCCACGGTGAAAACGAAATGAAGAGTATATCTGGATACGAAATTAGTTTTTAAGTCTTACTACTCGGTCCGAAGGCACTTTTAAATTGCTAAAATCTGAATGAAATTTTTTTTCTGGCGTTATTTATTCATTTGAAGTACGTTTTTCTTACCCTAACTTGATCTATTTTCTATACACTTTCCGATATTCTCACTAAAACTTATCATTATAATATAAAATTGTCTTCAGATTCAATTTTTGCACGAGATTATTTTACCAATTGAGGAAAGCAAGGTTTTCCATTCACATTGAACACTAATTTGATACGGAGAAGTTAATTTTCATTCATAATTTATATTTGAAAAGTGTTCATTCTACCTGAAAACCCATCATTTTCTCTCGTAAAACGAAATTTAATGGCGTGTCGTTCATTTCGTTTTCATCGTGAAGTGTAAACGGTAAGGCCCATAATCTCTTGATAAATAAAATTAACTTTGAAATTAATTCCTTCTATCAAATCTACGTTTTTTAGTTTTCTTTATTTTTTCACGTTTAATTTTTTTGCTTACCAAAATAACAGGAGAATACTTATTGTTTAAAATATGTGATATTCAGTTGAAAAATGAATACAAAAAAATGGTGCAGCACAGAAAATACATGATACGAAGAACACATATTTTTCATGGGAAAATAATCTTCCGAAATTTTATAACATTTGGCAACCTTCACATCTCGCTTCCCTGTTATCTAGCACTTGGTCGACGAAAATGCAGAAAGAAGAGTGATAAGCCAGTTGTCACGTCTTGACTTAGGTTTTTTTGTGTCCCGCGTTAGTCACTTTAGCTATGAGGCACCCCTAAATCATATCCAATTGAGCTGAAACTTTGCACAGGTCATTTTTTGGATTAATAAACAAATTGTACATGGTCGGTTTTTGAAACTCGATGATGATTTTTTTTCCCATACATCCAATGCCACCCTATCATACATATATCTATAGTTCACTAAAAAAACGGTTATTTTTCATAATCTTGCATGTATCACTGCTTTTCCAAGGAAAAATAATTCCGACCAGTACGACACCCATGCCCAAATTTCATACGACCGCAAAGGGGTAAATAATCTATCGTTTGCCAATCACTCCATTAAGGTTATTGAGGCTGGAATATACCACAGCAGAGAGATGCAAGTCGAATACGCTCCTCTGTGTGAACTAAGCTTTCAAGAGCATTTTCGCTTCCACATTTCCGAAGTATGACATTTTTTAGCTGTTTCACGATAGTTCAAACTTTATTTTTAACGCTGCAACTTTTTTTTTTATTAAAACAAGATCGACATATTTGATCAGGTGAATGGTTTATGATAAGAATAATATTTCCGATCTAAGATTCAGACATAAGATGACAAGAAAAATATTCTAGACGAAGAAAAAATTAAGGATATAAGAGATAACCAATCATTTAAAGTTTCATTTAAAGTTCTTTTCAGAATCGATACGACGTGGTTTAGCGTCATATCGTTAGTTGGAGCTACAAGGTTTTCCATTTCGGGCTTCCGAAAGTATACAGCCCTGCGCTAACAACCGTTTGACATAGCTGTCAACCAAAGCGTCATATCGTTAGTTGGATGTCTGCTGCTGTTGCTGCCAGTGTGGAGGATGACCCTAATGTTTCGATTCCACGGCGTGCTCAGCGTTTGGGCTTGTCAAACACATCATTGTGGCGAATTTTGCATTTGGACTTGCACCTACATCCATATAAAGTCCAACTGGTACAAAAATTAGAGCGTGGTAACCATGGAATGCGTCGGGCATACGTCGATTGGGTGAACGAACAGCAAAATGCAGCAAAATGCTGAATTTCCGCATCAAATTTTCTTCAGCGATGAGGCACATTTTGAGCTCGGTGGCTATGTGAACACCCAAAATTTCCGTATATGGGGCTCAGAAAATCCACACGTGATTGTTGAGAGGCCATTGTATCCGCCAAAAGTCACTGTTTGGTGCGAATTATGGTCTGGTGGAGTTATCGGGCTGTATTTCTTTGAAAATGAGGACGGCGAGACGGTAACTATGAATGGTGAGCGTTATGGCCGCATATTAACCGATTTTTTTTTGCCACACATTGAAGATATGGATATGGATGACATGTGGTTTCAGCAGGATGGCGCCACGTGCCACACAACACGACCGAACATGGCCATATTGCGAACGAAATTTGAGGGACGCATAATTTCGCGTTTTGGTGATGCCAATTGGTCGTCCAGATCATGCGATTTGAACCCGCTAGACTTTTTTTGTGGGGTTATGCGAAAGACCGTGTCTATGCCAACTCTCCGCAAACTCTTGAACATTTGAAAGACAACATTCGTGGAGTTATGACCGTGGAGTTATACCGCCCCATATGTGCCGAAAAGTCATCGAAAATTACCTGTTCCGGATCAAGGTGTGCGAGGAAGCCCTAGGTGGACATTTGAATGATGTTGTATTTCACACATAATGGCATAAACCAAACTTTAATTTGAAATAAAAGTTTCATTGAAATTCGAATTCTAAGTGTGTTTTATTTCAATTTACTTTCGGAATTCAAAGTTGGAAAACCCTGTACTATCTGATGCCTCATATTTTGAGGCAGTTTTTCATGCTAATAATGTCGCCATGAATACGCGAATTTTTAGTAAAAACAACTTCGATGTCTTATGTGAAACCAACCGGAATGAACCGCTGGGAGTCTACGCTTGAAATTCCTCGGAAATAATTGCACATAAAAACCCATTTACCGAATGGTTTCTTTTAAACACGTGCACACCATCAGGGCACCAACATCCCGCTTTCCTGGAAGCATAATCACATTATGATGATTTTACCTTATTGTATTGCTCGTCACCGCTGTTAATTAGCTCTTACTTAAACAAATATTTAACTGCGTCGTTATTCGAAACATTGTAAGCTCAGCCCACCCCTTTCTGCATTTTGGAACCGCAATTCCTCGTTTGAACGTTCCATGTGTTAATGGGCGGCGCAGCACCTATCAGCAGGAAGTGGCGGATAAAAATGATACTCAACCGAAACTGTCTCCCTGTTTGAAATAGGAAGATCCATCCCACTCTTGTGCGGGAAGTTTTCGTCAAGACGGACGGATAATGCGTATACGCGCGTGAAGCAGTATCAAATTGATAACGAGAAAATTAAAAACCACTGCCATAAGCATAAACACAACAGCTTTAAAGCCAAACAAAACTCGTTCCCCTTGTTCCGCACCGCTTGTCCACCCGCTGTCGAGGGATGTGGGATGCGATACTCTGTTTAGGTAGAGACGCAGAGATAAACAAATGTCAAAAATGAAAAAAAAATTACTTGTCGGCTCAAGTGCGACAACGGTCGCTGGGATCGCAAGAGAGATGAGCCTATTTTAGAGTCTGTTGAATTGGGGTTGCCATAATTAGACTAATTAACATTAAAATGATATATTTACCTAAATGGCTAAGCGCAAGGAAACGGTCCGAAGAGTCGCTATTGTCGTCGTCGTCCTCTCATCTTTTCCGCACTTGATACCGAAACTCGGGGTGCGGGGATAACTAATGAGTTCGTCGAACTTGAGCGGAGCGACAGTTTGGGCAGAAGAATTTCGCCGAGATGTCAATTGGGATAAGTGGCGGCGAGTGGAAATTAACAATGATGTGCTTAGCGCATAATTCATGAAGCAAAAGACAACAGGGTGGGAATCAATCAAACATTTTTTTTATTTTGTTCACAATTTGTGAATCGTGCGGGGGATGATATAAGATGGCTCGAGACAAATTTCGAAGGTGAATCGCGTGATTATAAAGCAATTCCAAATGAAATCTACAAATGACAAAACATGAGTATTTTTAATTTGAATGAATGTTTGTATTCCGTTTGGATTGAAAGAAATACGAGTTTTCCACAGCAATTGTGATTTTTTTAATTCAAGTGTAACTTTTGGAAAGGCGTATCGGTTCTGGTAAAATAAATCTTTGATAGTTTATATCTCAATAACTATTAGTCGTACCGAAACAGTGTCTAGGAGAGAGTTATAGAGTATTGATGTTTAAATGTGAAAATATATACAGTGAGAAAATAATTAGTAATCTTATTTTTTATTTACAAAAAAATCTTCAATTTGCAATATATAAAATACGTATTTTTTATATTTTTGTTTTTCCAAATAAAATAGAAGTCATGTAGGAAAATTAAAGAAATAAGTCCAAGATGGTAAAACTATTTTTGACGAACATTTGTGGAACATCGATTTTTTATGAATTTTCGAAACTTCGAATTTTTGTATGTTAATAATCTTTTTTAACCACAAATTATGAATCCTGATGTGATTTAAAATAAAAAAGTTCATTATTTATCTCCTTCTAAATGCAGCCTTTCTCGAGATATAAATAAAACATTTCTAATTTATTGCTTTTTAATAGTAAATAGGCCCTTTTAACATGTTTGTCGTGTTATACCGTCATGTTTATTAAATTTTATGAATTAGATTATAATTTCCAACAACTTTTCCAAATACATCATTATGATAAGAATATATGTTTAGGAGTTACGTTGAAAAACATTTGAAGGCATGTGGGTTCATACAAAACTTAGCGATACCGTATTTCTGAAGTTGACACATTAAGAAATGTGTCCTTGGAAGGATTCTTCGAAATTCTCATTATTTCCCGAGTTTTAGTCAGTTTCTAATCTAGTACGCTTTGACTTAAAACTTTTAACCCGTTTTTCTAGAAACTACTTTTTCCAAACTGGCTTACAAGACATCTCAAGTTTCCTTGCACCGATTAACTTCAAATTTGGTATGAACATTCCTCATACATCTCTCTATCGCATGAACCATTTGGAATTTTAACTTATGTAATTTTGATAATTAAAAAAAATAAATCCTGATAAAAATCGTCCTACAAACTTGCTTTTATTTCCAAACCATAGCGGCGTCTGTACTAAATGCACTGAAAACTAACCCGCCTCTCAGTCGCTTCGTTTGGAGCAGGTTCATTTCCACAAAGGTTTTCCTTGTCATGTTCTTGAGTCACAACGAACGCATTGGCGGCCAAAAATGACTTGTTCATCAGTTATTTTCGCTCTTAACGTCCGTAAATTCATTTTTAGTTGAAGCAAATTGTTGTTCCAATTGGCGTGGTGAATGAATATGTGTATGGATATCTGCAACTTCATTCAATTTGATTACTATTCCACCTCGACATGCACTTCGGTGCCCGCGTATATAATCTTATTTTAACGTCCATATAAAATGGGATGAAAACTTGATTTCTGGTGCAAAAGAAGTAACATCTTTAATGGATGGCTCCATTGTTTACCTACCGTGAACTCATCTACAATTTGTAAATGAGAGAGAGAAGCGAATGCAGTCTGAGAGGGGGGTCATTTCAATATGCTATAAAGTTCATTTGACGGTGAAAAATGGACACGGACGAATTGAAAGCAGATAGCAACGAAAGTGCCCGAATGATCTTTTATGTTGACAGAGAAAATGCTGGAAGAAGCAAAGACACATTTTCAATTGAATGCGAAGGTTGATGGTTTCATAGTCCTCTGCCGATTTTCAGCTGAATATGACTTTGCCGAGCCATGTCTGTACCGATTATGCATTTATTATTTTTTTATTTGGATAACCAGAAGGGACGAAATCGTGTACGCCAGAGCAATGTTTTTTTTTCTGGATCCACACGCTTGTATTTATTTTTATTGAATATTTTTCTTCGTTCATTTGTTCTTGGATTCTTAAAAGATTCATAAACAAAAAGAAAAATAATGAATATTAAAAACATTGTTTTGATTTCTGCTCTTTCTTGGATTGTTTTTTCGAGGCTTTGTATCTAAAAATTTCCCAAACGTTCATTTGGCGTTTGATTGGTGATGATGATGATTATTATGATGTCCTTAATTATAGAGGCTTGTGTCTCTTGCTTGCATGTATCACTAGTGACGTTTTCGTCATGCTTCTGAATTGAGTAGTTCGTGTTAGGGAAACATATTCAAGTACAAGAGTATCCGTCGCTTTACATCTGATGATGTTTTGGCGTATGCAAATATTGTGCCACCAAAATAATGTCTGTGATATGAAATACATGGCGCGGTCATCAGCTCAATACCTATTACATATATCAGTACCTTAAAATGAGTCAAATGAGTTCAACAAAACGAATAAACGGCGCGGGAAAAGGAAATCCGAAATCTGTTTTTTTTTATTTTACGATTATTCAATCGTTGGTTTTCAAAAATGTATTTGATTTTCTTTATTGAAATAGATGCGAAAATATCTATAATATTTGCAATCGATTGATGCTAGCATATCTACGATCTGTCGAGAAATGTTTATGTTGTTTCTTATTTATATTACTATGCAGTGCAGATGTGATATAAGCAAATTAAATGGTTTGTGTCCTCAACTATCATCAAAGCCATAAAATGTATACATGTTTTCAAATCCATATTTCAGTAACCCAAAAATATCATTCTCAAAGAAAGAATACACAAATTATGCTACCCAGCACTTTTCGCAGAGTATGCGTGTATATATATATATATATATATATATATATATATATATATATATATATATATATATATATATATATATATATATATATATATATATATATATATATATATATATATGTATATATATATATATATATATATATATATATATATATATATATATATATATATATATATATATATATATATATATATATATATATATATATATATATATATATATATATATATATATATATATATATACGCATACACATTTGAAACACACGCAATAATATTTGTCTTGCATGAAACGTGCCGTGCCGGTTACGCTACGTGCCTGATAATATAATATTACCTTTATTCGTGCACTCAACAAATGAAAAAAACATCTTCAAATATACCTTAAACAAAAACCAATGTACCCGAACACTTCACTTTATTCCTAACATCCGAAAAAAAAGTCACAGGAGGGTTGTGTCCGAGACACGAACGCATAGTTGACGTAGAATTTCGTTAGGCTATCTGTTGATTTCGGATATGTTTGAAGAATTACATCGTAAAACTCTTTGATAATGATTTAGTATTAATATCTCTGTTAGGGAACATATTTCGGTGAGAACAAAAGTACCCCCTTGTCCAATCACTACAACCTAAACGCGCATCTTTATCGCATTGCGCTCGCAGCAAACACTTTGTGATTGTGGCGATGGCTACCACGACATCGAGCATGTTGTCTGGTCATGTATCCGGTTCCATGCTGCCCGCTCTCAGCTCACCAGAGCATTGAGGGCACTAGGCAGACAATCAGTTATCCCCGTCCGGGATATCTTAGGTAGCCGCGATCCTGATCTTCTGCTTCATCTATACCTGTTCCTCAGAAACGCCGATGTCAACGTTTAATGATGTTTCCTCCGTTGTATCCCTGTATCATATCCCTCCTATCCGATCGATAAACTTTTACTTAGTCGCGGCAATACATACACATACTCTTTACAGATACACAGGTCGAAGGTTGTGCAGGCCACTGAACATTCAACAAGAGCCAAAGGTTGTACCGCCCAGTGACTATTCTACCCTGGATTCCTCGAGTCAAGAGAGATGCATCACGATTGATATGAGGTACAGACTGGGGGGGCGTCGCTGATTAATGATCAGTTGCACCCCAATAGGAAGTATCCCATGTCGGCCACACATACATAGTACTGGAGACTGCAACATCCCAATTATGAGAATCTTTGTAATACTAACCTCGAGCCAACCGCGAGTAATCGGTTACATATTACTAACATAGTCGTAAGACAAAAATTGTCAAAATATTGAACTCCCGGCCCCGTCAGGCTAACGTCATATGTGCCTTAATAAAATATATATTTTGGAAAAAAAAAGTTCCCCCTACTTTCATGTATTTGCAATGCCGATTTCACCCAAGCAGCTTGGTTTTGATGTCTCTGTTAGGGAACATATTTCGGTGGGAACAAAAGCTTCCTCTACTTTTATGTATTTGCTATGCCGATTTCACCCAGGCATCCTGGTTTTGATGTCTCTGTTAGGGACCCGCCGGATGTGTCGTCAATTTCGATCAATCAGAAGTGAGTATTCCGTTAGGAAAGGGGTTGAGATTTTTCAATTGTTCGATAGTTAGTTTCATGACATATATTTTTTCTTCAATATTAAAAATTGTTATAAAGTGCCGAAATCGATTGACGCAAAAATTACATCAATCTATCATGAAATGACTTAGCAATAAGCATTTGAAATTGGACAATTTTCACGATGTGCTCGATTTTAGATTTTCAATTTGTACCCCAATATGTTCCCAAAAGACGTAATCCTACGTCAAAAACACGAAAATTCATTATTTTTCGACCTTCCAGACAGGCGTCCCTCCTTAAGTGAACATAGAATACATATTCGATGCGAAAAACTGAATTTTCATTCATAATTCCTTAAACATAGTGTCCTGACCCTTACTCAACAATTTATCCATATCGAAATGTCAGAATATTTCGATATCGATAAATGGTTAGGTAAGGGTCAGAACACTATATTTACCATAGAGACTTTAAAATTTTTCAGTTCATTCGTCTCAAGCCTTGAGAAGGGCCCGTGTGGACAAACTAAATGCAAACTCCCCCTTCGCTTGTCTTGAGAAAAACAGTTCACTCCCGTTCGATGCTCGTCAGCAAACGGTGTTCGCTCCACAAACATCGAACGACGTTCTTTGCTGTGATTTCAAATGGTGGATGTCATATTTATACCAAATATGTTGAAAATGGGCATGAGCGAATGTATTTGTTGCTCGTTATTGAAGGTAGGTAAGGTAGGTAAGCGCACAAATGAGTGGGAAAATGGGAATGCTTCCTGTTTTCGTTAATTCAAACCGTTTAGGGATTAGAGAATGTATATCATACCAAAGATATCTTAGAAAATTTCCGACTCGATTGGTGTGCCAATAATCATAGTTCGGTCGTAGTGAAAATAGTTATTAACGTTAACTTTAACCACCTTTCATGAAAACATGACTTGTTTTCTGATTTGACATCCTTCTTGAAAGACGAAGTTCTACGTTAAAATAAATTATGCTTCACATATTTTTATGCGTGTTTGTCTTGTGAAAAGCGCAAAAAAAAATCTACAATTTTCTGCAACGAACAAATCGAGATTTGGAAAGAATTATGTCCGTGTTTTCAGAACAAATGTACTACGACTTGGTATAAAAATAGTATAAATAATATAAAAATTAATTTTATCAATTCAAATAAAAAAAGACTTTAGAAAAGAAGAAATCAAGCCTGTAATGCATCCCAAAAGGTTCATTGGAATTTTTCATGTCCGCAAATTTAGCGGACCAAACGAAAAATTGAGAAAACAAGTTTCAATGCTAAAGTAAAAACAGCTCAATTGTATGAACAAAATTTGGGAACTAAAACATATACAAACATGATGGAGTGGATGAATCAAACTGGTAATGGGCAAGAAGCGTTCTGAAATATTAAAATAAATAAATGAATTGTTTTAGAAATCATATCTATTCGCTTGGAGCAATTAGGTAGCAAACTGGAAGAAGCTAATTTATTACAGAGCGAAATGATGAACATCTTTCAGGTTTCTGCTCAGACTAAACGTTTGGAATCGTCTAAAATGGTTAAGTTGCATGATGGGATGCAAATCATTACTGATACCAATATTTTGAAGCGAAAAATTCTTGACTACTATACAGAAACATTTTCAAATGATGCTATTCCGCCCTTAGATGACAGTATAACTGATGACCTTATAGATGTCATTGAAAAAAAAACCTCTAAACTCCGATGATCGGAATGCATAAGTTCAACCAATTGATGGAGCAGAACATAAATCCGTTCTCACAATCTGTTCTCTGAAGAATACTCTTGGGCATTAATGACGAATTTAATTTAGCACACTTTGAGTCTATGAAGCATGATTTGATAGAAATGTACAACAGTTATATGAACGAAAGAAAACGTCTTCAAACTTCGATAGTTCTGGGATGGGATGATAACTTTGATATCTAAGAAGGGTTCACTTTTAGTTCACTTTGTCTCTGAGTTCAATTTTGTGAAAAAAACATACAGAAAAGCGGGTTTATATCAACAAAATTCAAAAATTTTTCAGTGGTTCTGAACACAACACTGCACGCTATTTTATATGCGTAAATAATTTTCGTGTACGAAAAAATCTAGGTTACCTGTATTATATAGGGTTGGGAGAAAAGAAATGGTGTATTTCTGATCGTAATTTGAGGGCCATCGATACATGCATACGCGATATATGAGAGAGAGAAACGGATTCATTTTGGGGGAAGTCACCTCAATATCCAATGCTGTACAATTGACGGGGAAGAATGAAATGCGATAGTCGAGTCGTAGAGTGAGATAGCAACTGAGCGTCCGAATGACAGTTGAGTCATGTTGACGGAGAAACTGCTGGAATAATGCAAAACTCATTTCCAATTGAATGCGAAGGCGAATTTCTTCATAGTTCCCTGACTATCCTCAGTTGAATATGACTTTGCCGTGTTCGGCTCCGTTCGCCAAGGGTTTACGGAATATTCGATTCGTTTTCGAAATTCGCAAAAACTGAAATCAGTTTAAAAAAATCTGTATTTATGCGAAATAACCGAGCAACATTAGGATCACAGATTATCTCTGAAACTGACAGTTTGAAAATTTTAGGAGGTCATTTCGAAAATAAACGTGGAATACTTCTGTGAATGCATACTAGACAAAATTGTAGAAAAATATCAAACCAGTTCCAAATGGGCAGAGCGTCCGACGGTTACATTTATTTGAAAGATGTCGAATGTTGAATTATTATATACTCTGGTACGTTGCTCAGATTTTTCCACCCTCTAATGCTCATTTGTGAAAAATTAAGTCGGCATGAGGAAAATCTATATGGATTTTCATATGGATTTTCTTTTCTCAAGACGCAAAAAGAAACATAAAACATGAATCCTCCTTGAGTTCTCCTCAAAAACCGACAAGAAATGCGAGAGAATGGTTAACCGACGGTAAATATGTTAGGGCAAATTTCGATCCAAAGAACACGAAGCTTTTGTATGGTCATTTTCCGAATTCTTCAATCCAGACACCGAGCATTGAGGACAGTGTGACTGCCAAGTGAATAGTGTTTGGGAAAATGTATCGTTCAATTTTCACTCCCTTTAGGATCGTTCCACAGTTTTTGAATTTGTAAAAGATCTCATTCCAAATCGTGGAAATTACAAGCGTGTAATATCGGGAACTTGACTTCAGTCTGCTGTGAAACATGTGGTTTAAATGATTCCAATTATTATCGATTGAAGGAGAAATAAATATGGAAATGGTGCAGCCATGTTATACAGTCGCGGTTTGGATTAAATTTTCAAGATCGTGAAGATGTTTTCTGCAGTTCCACATACACGAAAAAAAAGTAAGAAAAAACCTTAAGCGGAATTATGGCTGACTGTAAGAGCAATTGCTCTCAATTTAAGGGTAACAGAACCATCAATGTTTGTTTTTCGAATGGATTAACGAGAATTGAGATGGAACCATAAAGAATTTTTAAAATTCATTTTGGGAATTTATCAAACATTTGTTGAGTGTAACGGATATAGACGAATAGACAACAAACGCAGCAAAGAGCTGGATATTTAAACATTTAAAGGTTAACAATAAAAAGTAAGATTAATATTGTCTTCAAAATATATAGAATTCATTTTTAGACCTCTTAAAGTTCTTACTTTTGAAGTACAAATTGTTGTAACATCTACCATATTCGATTGATTGGATTCACTGACTTTGGGCTGTTCTCACATAGCAAAAAAGCTTATGTATGGGAAACGATTTTCATTGAATTGTATTAGGCTGTCAAAAAAGTCCTGCGGTATTTCCGCGAGATGTCGTTGTAAGCGCGTAGTTCTAGTTGTATTCATTGTATCGAGTCATACTATAGCTTGTTGGAAAGGTATTTTTGCGCGCTATAATATAGTCATTGACAGTGTTTTGTTTGGTTAAGTCGTTCGTGAGTTATAGTGTCGCAAATATGGAGCAAAATAAAGAGAAAATCCGACATATTTTACAGTACTACTATGACAAAGGCAAAAATGCATCTCAAGCTGCCAATAAAATTTGTACAGTTTATGGACCCGATACAGTTTCCATTTCCACCGCACAACGATGGTTTCAACGTTTTCGTTCTGGTGTAGAGGTCGTCGAAGATGCGCCACGCTCCGGAAGGCCTGTCGTCGAAAATTGCGACAAAATCGCTGAATTAGCCGAGAAAGACCGGCATAGTAGCAGCCGTAGCATCGGCCAAAAGCTGGGGATAAGTCATCAAACCGTTATTAACCATTTGAAGAAGCTTGGATTCACAAAGAAGCTCGATGTATGGGTGCCACACACGTTGACGCAAATAACATCTTTGACCGCATCGACGCATGTGAATCGCTGCTGAATCGCAACAAAATCGACCCATTTCACAAAACGGCGCATATTTAACTTAAAACAGATGATTGTAACTAATTTTATGAACAAATGAAAATTCAAAAAAAATACCGCAGGACTTTTTTGACAGCCTGATATATTCCGATAATCTTCTAAGGTCCCACTTCAGTAATTAAATCCATAAATTAGCAGGTCACTGGAACAAGTGTATTATCGTTCAGGGAGATTATAAAATGTATTCCAAAGCGACAAAATCGCGTTTATCTGATCGAGTGACAAAACTTATTAAGCTAACTTAGTATAATGCCCACACTCATTTATGCTCGATTCGCTAATAAACACAGACGAGAGTGGCCCCCTGCAATGCACATAACTCGATATACAGGTGTACTTCCGATTGCAATTAGCATGAGCATACACGCACCGGAATCACGCTGACGAGACAATCAAACGTCCAAAATCACCAGTCGGTCGTTCCGTTCGACTTCGGTGAATGAGTTGCCCTTCTGACACAAACAACATACTTGTTTTATCATTCAGAGAACAGCCCACCGGTCCACCTATCATCGTCATCATTGCTCGATCCTACAAGTCGGATCGACAAGCGTGACCGATCGGTGGTTATCACCGGAATAGTTCCCGGACTCGCGATGAGCGAACAAAATTAATTCGCCGGATTTCAGGTTGCTTTCACTTGACATCCCGCCCCACTGTTCCGGAACTGTCCCCTCCTCCCAGTCGTTAACAACACGTGCGGTGCCATCCAGCCCGGGATGAATCGTCAATTTTGTTCCGCCGCGTGCTGACATCCCCCCTCCCCCCGCGTTTTATCCCCTGTATCGGCTATGGAAATATGGAACACATTTCGACAGCACGCCACCTTGCGTCGGTCCATAAATCATCCGATGGGGCAGATTTTCGAACTGGGAAAAGTCTATAAATCATGACAGACGCGTAAGCCTCTTTCCAGGCCAAATGAGAATTTCAAGATTTCATAAGCATATGTGTCCGTATGTGTGAATTGCCGGGACTTGTCGATTCGGGGCAGCAGCAACAGTGGCCGCTGTCACGTTTTGTAGCGAATGTAGCGGGTCCGATGTCGAGTCCACATTTGTAGCGAGGCTAACACGGATCGCTTTTAGCTCGTGATTTGTCAATTAAAGTTCGTAAACATGGAGGCAGAAAACAAACTGTGGATTTTGTAAGCGGATTTGATTTACGCGTTTTAGATGGAATTCAACACGGGTGGTGCATCGGGATGAGGTGCGGGATAAATTCAGTCCACGTTTCATAATACCCGGCTCAACTTCACGTTCGGTCTGAGCCACAGCTTGTGCTTCTTCAGTGCCTTATTACACAAGGATCACAACATTGATCATTCTAATGTGTTCAGATACAAACCGTCTTCTACCATTTGTATGAACTCATTAGGAACTAAATTTAGTTTTGACATTTCGAAAATTTAACGCGTACCTTTTCTTCGTCATGTGCTTTTGCATTTGTTCGATATAAGAAAAAAAAGTTTAGCAAAATCTATTACATGAAATTACATTAAAATTACATTATGGGGATCATGCTTTATCGCAAACAAAATTTTAAAAATAATAATTTGAAATGAAAGATCGATTCAAATAAATAATCAATGTTTTCGATTTTTTCGCCTGACTTGAACGTGAATGAGTGTTCTCTACATCCATATCAATTCCTTTTTTTACCAGAAATATATAATAATAAAACAATTCGAGTAGCTCAAGCTTAACATAGTAACTGTATTCACTTCCATTGCGCTTCCACCAATGAAGCAGAGTGTTTTTCATTACAGGGAATAAGTTTACCAGCGCTACGTGATCACCATCAACATAGATGAATCATTCTGCTAAGATTATGCTCAAAATTGAGCTCTCAATTTTTATGCATACATCGAAAATGCTTTCCCGAAGAAAATACTTAGATAAAAATATTATTTTAGACCAAAACACAGATTTTATTACGGCTACCTTGCTCAGGAAAGCTAAACAAATTCAAAGAAGATGATCTGTTAGTGTTATGGCATGAAAACTCAGCCAGGACGTTAGAACAACTTGGTAGAAGCTACCGTAGGAGCGCGTTTCTATTCATTTAAATTTGATTCCCCACCATGCAGATCTGTTTTCACTACTTTTGAGAATCTAAAACAAGATTTCGAAATATTCTGTTTAGATAATCTATATATAGGGGAAAGGGGGGCAGTTTCGGACGGGGGCAGCTTCGGACAACGCTTGTAAAAATTAAGTGGTACAATTTTCAACCAAATTAAAAATATAAGTAAGTTAACAGCCCTTCCACCGATAACTGTCATATGGTTTGACATCTCCTGGTCGTTTATTACTTACGAAAACAACACAGCTGGAAGTTGTAAGCATTTCCCTAGTTCCTTTGTGAACGATTTAGAAATTTAAGTTCACCACCTCAGTTAGTAACTAATATGAAATGAAAATAACGTGATAACAACGGGGAAATTGTAACCCGCGACGCCGGGGAAGCGCGCGAGTTCGTCGCTACCGGAGGGTTTACGCAGGTAAGCGGTTGGATCAAGCGCCACTCCCGCGGGGGAGACCAACCGCCGTTTTTTCGCTTTGCCCGGCGATGAGACACCCAACACCTAAGGGCGGGTTTGTCCTTTCCTTCAAAACCCTGGTTTGTTCCGCGACTTTCACCTGCGCTACTGCGGACCCGCGACACCGTTTGTCCGCGTTCCGCAATTCCAACAACAAAGGGACATTTCGACCGATCCAATGAGTACCGATTTACGCTGAAAGGGTCTCCTCACTGGACCTACTGAACAATGTCCGTCCCACCCACCTTGAAACCTAGTTTCGTAGAACAGGAGCGGGGGTTGAAAAACTTCACAAGAAGAGGAGTCCCAACCCTGGACTCGTGACCAGGGGTACCAAATGTACTGCATCACGACAGTAATCTCATGACTGTCGCCACCATTGTCCCGTGACAGTCACGCGATTGAATTTTTACTACAGTCACACAGTGGAAATGTTATGCGACATTTATTGTTACTGTCGTGTACTGTACACGAATACATTCCCATGTGTGAGTATTTTGGTATTTCGTCTGCGACAGACCCGTTTGCTCATTAGTGATGTTTTTGTAGATTCTGAATGCAATAGTTATACGTTGCTACCGTCGTTGATGATTTTTTTCCCTCGTGCTGATAATGTCGGGTGTCTTAGTATGTATTTTTCCACTACAACGTCATTTTATTTCATTTCATTTTCGCAAACTAAAGAGATTAATCTGCTGTGCAGCGAAGAATTAATAACAATTAATAACTGGCGAATTCTGCAGCATATTCCGATATGGGAAAATTTAATTTGTCGATGACGCGGCTATTCTATGTAGAGAAGTTTTCGGGGGAAATAGTGTGAGCAACAGAAGAGAATCTGTTGAAAGAGGTGCGTGGTGAAGTGTCGTGGGTGGAAGTCGTGTGAATGAAAGTTACGCGAATGCAACTGTAGGGCCAGATTAGAATGCGGCTGGGGGAAGTGTTGCGCACTTAGCAATGTAGGTTTGGACATGAAGGAGATTTTATTTTATTTATGAATAAAATATGTTTAGCGCGTAATCTGAATATTATCAACAAAATTTTAGTATTATTATCATTATTACTAACTGACCCGGTAAACGTTATGCTGCCATTTAGATAATTTTTAGCGAATATATTCGTTGTTATATGACAAACAACAAGTGTATTGCAAGTGTATTTCATATTCATATCGATATACTGAATTTGAAATACAGCCACCTTACTGCCCTTATTCACGGACTTGCAAATGTATTTAATGCTTTTCACGGAACTACAGAACTGCAGAACATTAATATATATGTTGTTCATGCAAGATTTTATTACTCTGTTACATAGAACACATGTTTGATACGGTAGAGTGTGGCTAGGATGCATAGCTCGATTGAACTTGAGTCGTCGAACGGATTACAGAATGCAAAATTGCGATCCGTTCGGGTAATTCTAACTCGATTGTATTTCAGAATACGACGTTATACTTTTACCTGGTGAATTAGGTTTGCCTGGTTGATTCTTGCTTTGAAATATATGATTCATTGACATTCAAAACTATAATTATATCATGATCTGAAGAATTTTCCACATATAGAGATATTTTGATTTGAAAATTCAGCTATTTTTGAAAGTGTGAAGTTAATAAAAAAAACATTGCCTTTTTTTATGTACAAATTTATTTCCATGAAATCTTCTACGTGCGAAAATTTTCGTTATACTTGTTTCATTTGCGATTTTTTCGGGAATCTGTTTAATGGGGGAATCAACTCTGGTAAATCGAAAAAAGGGTTTTATGCAATGTTGTACCGGGAAGATTCTTCGATATTTCATTTCGTTGAAAATCTGCATTAAAAACTATGGGGTCATCTCAAGAGTAACATGGCTGTACGAATCTTTAAGCGCATTTTTTCAGCTGGTGGTACGTTTATCTCAGAATCTAGTGGACCAATTTAGCAGAAGTTTTTTTTTCAGCATGCAAAAATGAATTCTGACCTACGAAAAGGACCTACCTGCTTTGATCGATTATCATCATTGATAACTTCTCTGATAACCACGGCCTTACGATTTTTGTTGAATTTTTTTTTATTATTCAAATGGCCGACATTTTGGCAATTTTCATAATTTTCAAAAACCGCTACAGATAATAAGATTTTTACATGCTAAAAAAATCAGCCATATCGGTCCACTGGATTATGAGAAAAACGTACAACTAGCAAGAAAATGTTTCAAAGATTTAAAAAAAAAATATCTTTCAAATGAAAGCAACATAATTGGCTCACGTAGCGTACTTTTTAGTGTAGAGGCAGTTTAGTTCTATAACTCTGTCATTGTTAAAATTCGAACATATGCGTAGGAGGGTTTTTTCCATGAAATATGATCATCTATCACCTCCTGAGAGATTCTGGGAAAATATATTAAATTGTTCTTTTACATTCAATAATCAAAAATTATATGCATGAAAAACAAATTAAAAAAAACATTTTTTGACTCGATTATATACAGGATTCTATTATATACAGTGAAAAGAAATCGGAGACTGTATATAATCGAGTTCGCGCTGCATTAGTTTCCAACTTGGAGGATAAATCTAAACACTCCCAACACTGAGTATTTCCGACGTCACCAATATATTATCGAAAAAACTCTCGCCTAGAATTATTAAGCTGTGCGTGTTTTTCTCATATGAATTGTTGGTCATTTGTGTATCTGGATTCAGGCATCCCAACAGTAAAGCATTCTTATTACAGTCGATATGAAATTAACTCGGCTTCCTATGTGTGCACGCAACTAGTGATCACAGCCATATGTCCGATACACATCTCAAAGCGTACTGGTGAAGAAGCACAAACGCATAAGATACAGGCTAGCATTACGATCGCAAGAAAAATGTCATGACATTCTTCTGCTGACAGTCACGTGTGACAGTAACCCGGGTAAACCGATGAGATTCATCGCTTCGTCAGCGACTGTTACGGCGACAGAGCGAACGGAATAGCAGACATGAAAAAATCGGAAACGAACAGTCTCCCCGGCTCACTACGGTCGGGGCACGACAAATTAGATGAATTCGACGAAACACCGACTGTTGCTGTATAGTATTACTTTATGCATTCATGCTCTGTCGCTTGTATACGAGTGTAGCGCGCTCACAGAGACTGTCGATTCAATTTCATACCGACTGTTATGAAAATGCAGTACTTTTGGGATGCCTGCTCGTGACCTACTGAAAATTCAATCGATTTGTCGGGTTTTTAGGCTACACCGCCAGCCAGAAAAGGTAGAGTGTTCTACACTACTATACTATCTTAACAACATTTATTAAATCTATATAATTATCATCTCATCCACATTACTACTACTAATATTCTAAATCACAAAACTCATTCAATTACACACTCTACCAGAAACATTTAATGAACCATATAATAAACCTACACTTCAAACATAAACATTTTATTTACAGTATCGGTTTCGAACCCTCGACCCATAGCGTTCATATACTCAAGCACAACGCGTTTACTAACTGATCTATCCGCTCATATTGAATGTGTTGCGTTCTATACCGATGGGCATTTGCCTACCATCGGCATCGTGCTTCGCTGTGTGGCATTGTTCTGTGGTTTTTCATTGTTAGGGATGTGGCTTTCTAATAATTTATCCTACATGCGCATGTGTTATTGGATAAAAATAGTTTTCGTACTCACACAACCTAGGAATTACGTGGAGCCGTTCTGCTTTATCGCCGTTCCTAGCGATGAATCGCGTTACTGCTGCGATGTCTGCACACGGTGTCATACGTGATCCGTGGGGTGATTCCTTCGTGCGCGAGTATAATGCGCCAGCGTACTACGCGCGTCCACCGGAATTGTCGGATTTGGTGGTCGTATCCAGACCTCAAGCGCGGGGTCAGAAGCGGCTCTTCCTCTCGAATTTTATTTAGTCGTTGGGAAAACGAAGTTTCTCACACCGAAAAACACTAACGACGACTAACTTTTTGACTTTAACTCGCGGTTCGAAAAACTAACTTGACCGCTCCTGCCTATTCCACGTTTGAAGTAAGAATGGTCGAGCAATATGCTCCTCAGATCAGTGAGATACTAAGAGGACCGGAACTACGTAATAGTTAACGATGTTAACTATTCAGTAATTATACCGAAGTTCCTCTGTGTTTTTATCGGTCCGGCATTCAAGCATTCGCGGGCGATACCCTTTAACCTCCCGAGCACAGTTCAAGTCGAGGTGCTCGCCGGGTTTTGGAAGTTCAAGAATAAGAAAAACCCACCGAAAGACTCTGCTATTTGGAGGAAATATCCAAAAGAAAAAATACCAACAAAGGAAAGCATGAGTCTTCTAGATGTGTATTGGTCAGTGGGTGTCTTGGCTAAATACAGTCGCCAAGTCACATTCAGCACCCATTATGGTTAAACGCTCGAATCCAAAAGCAGAGGAGGCACTCGCGCTGCCAAACGTCCCATACAGAGAAAGAAGAGAGGAGCTCAGATTAACACAACCGAGTTTGTGTTGACTCTGGGCTTCAAAGTTATCAAACGAGGGGCTTCCAAATACTCAAATCGGTACCATGCTACAAAATAAAGGTCTATTTATTAGATAAAATTATGATGGTCTTCAGATGGTGGTGGGGCAAATTCGGACATTGTTTATGGGGCACATTCGGACACTGTTTAATACCTCATAAAATTTGTGTCTGATTGTAGTTTACTAACAAACATCAATTTCGTCTGAGACCTAATGATGGTTCGAAACTACAAAAAGAAAACCGTTAAAACCAGCATCAACGAAGATGAGATGGAAAGAGCTATCGAACTAGTTTCGAATAGAACGTTTTCATGATTCTAGCTCACAGGTGGTCCAACTGGGTCCATTGTCTTTGCTAATTTCCCATCTAACGGTAGTATAACGGGAAAACTGTTTCTCAATGTTCTGGAACATTTGAATAAGGTAGCAAAAAGCAACGTAAACGAATCAGTTTCAAAAAATCAAGAATCAATCAAAAAGCCATTGCACTTTTCCGAGAAAATTGCACAATTCATGTATCTTTTCCATCTTATGTCACAAATCGCTTACAACCGCTGGATGTTTCAGTTATGGGCCCTCCAAGCAAAAGTTCTCAATTTGCCAGAACGATTGACTACTGAACCATCCTGGAAAAACTATTTCTATACACGACCTTTCAGGTATAGTTGTATCGGCTTATAATGCTTCTTTCAATCTGAGTAATATCCTAGCTGGATTCAAATGACAGGTTGCTATCCATTCTCAAGAAAGGTTTTTTTTGGACAAGGATTTTGAATGCTCAAATGATTTCACCTACTGGAGCGGAGGTAGCAACTGACTCATCGGGTAATACACCAATGCTGCAAAACATTGCGTCTACAGCACAGATATATTTTACTTTGGCAAATTTGTTCCCGGAAAATGTTGAACCTTTTCCAAAAACTTCACTGCGGAAAAGCACCACTACAAAACGGAAGAAAGCAAAATCACGAATTTTTACTGACTCTCATAGCAAGCAGTTTCCTTTCAGACAAATACTGATAAACAGAAAAACGCAGAATATGCTGGAAATAAGAGGAAACGGAAGTAGTTGCTGATAAACATAATTTTTGATGTTGTCCGAAAGTGCCCCAGTACTGTCCGAAACTGCCCCACACATGGGGCACATTCGGACAAAAAGGCAATTTCCAAAAATTCGTATAAACCATTCGTCATCGCATCAACGCACACCTTTAACACGCTCATATGATACATTGATGTCCAAATGACAACCATGGTGAATTCAGGATTTTTTTTATGTTTACAAAAAAATGCTAAAAATCAAGGAAAAAAAGTGTCCGAATGTGCCCCCCTCTCCCCTACAGTCATTCCATGCCAAACCGATATAGGGGCTGTCCACATACCACGTGGACAACTTTAGGGGGAGTAGGGGTGACGAAAATGTCCACGCTTGTCCACGGTGAGGGGGGAGGGGGTTTTGATAATGTCCACGTGGACACGTTAAGTATTTTTTAAAGTAAAACATTCAAGTTAGAAGTCAAAATTGAATGAGATCTGTTTTGTATTTACACGATTTTTTAACTTCACGTCCGCCCTGAGTACTCAGTATTCATCAATAAAAATACTGAACTGCCTGAGAGTGCTGCTCGGTCAAACATCCATATTTTTTCATATGATTGAACCTCTTTCCTGAAATGTATATTCTGAAGGTAACGCACATGAACTAGGATCAAATTTATTACAATCGGTAATAAAGGGCCATTAAATCCGCCAGGATAAAGACACCCAATAACACAAAGAATGTTGGATTTTTTGTAGTATTAATAATCACGACTTAAGTGAGGGTTGAATTCAGCTTTTGCTCTTGATGACAAAACTGTTTGGTTTGTTTTCAAGAACTTCCAAGGATTTCTGAATATTGAAACGAAGGCCGTATCTCTGGAGATCTATTTTTTGCAATGATGTTGTTCTTCATTGATGTCTGGTAATTTTCGTAATACGCTTCTTCTGAGTTGTCTGGAAAGTTCATGCTGCTACTGCTGATTAATCAAAAGAAAAGATTAATCTTTCATGCACATGAAATCGTAGATTCACTACAGATGTCGAAAATCACCGAAATCACGTAACATCACGTTTCAATCTGCAATTCGTTTCATAAACGCGACGAAAATACATATTTGTAGCGAAATTGTAAAGGGCAAATCATTTACAAGAATGTTGAGTTAAAAAATCTTAGCAAGTGAATGGAACCCCGAAGCAGGTTTTCGCTTGAAGAAAGTTATGGCTGGGTCTGGTAGGACTGGAAGAAAATCTATATCATGAGCTTCTACCATGCAACTAGTTTCGATGAATTCCAACAAGTACTGCTAGCAGCTGAACGTATGAAAATCAACGATCCAGAACGCTTCTAGGGCACTTCTAAAACTCCACCCGCCTTACTCACCAGATATTGCATCTCAGATTATTAACTGTTAAGATTCTTGTAAGAACTTCAACGTACTGCATAGCATAAGTTCTGAGAGGATGGAATTCTCAAGTTGCATGAAGGATGCTGAAATATTCAGGAAAAAACGGTGATAGATGAAAAGATGTATGCCTACAAAAATATGCTTTTGGTTTTTTCCTTAGAATCGGCATGAATTTCTCAGGCCAATATTTAGCATGATTTAACAATTAAGGGTTGTAGGTCAACGGAATCATCGACTACGATGATACTGCAGATGTTTTGTTTTTACTAGGTTTATTATAGCCATCAGGCACTACCGAACCTGTAAAAGCGAATGTCATTGATGTTTAGACGAGAAAATTCTGTTTTCAAACAAAGTGCTTGATTTCATTGTCTGATTTTTTGAAAACTCAAACAGCCAGCCAGCTTTAACAAAAATACTCGAGAATAAGCTCACAATCGATATTTTAAAATGGATATGGAGATAACGTAACCCGAACAATGTTGAAAAAAATCAAAGATTTCAAGACAAATCGTTACCATTGGTAAGGCTATAATTTTTTATCAATAAACATATGGAATAGAAAATAGACACAAACTTGAAATTAAATTTAAGCGAAAAAATAGAATTTCTTAATTTTTTCCTCAAAACCGGAGGAATGTCCACGTGGACAACAGGGGGAGGGGTATAAGGAATGTCCACGTTTGTCCACGGAGGGGGAGGGGGTGTCTAAAATCATGCTTTTTCTGTCCACGTGGTATGTGGACAGCCCCATAGCAGTTCTCAGATTTTCGTCAAAAGGGGTAGTTTTGTTCTTTATCGCAATTTTTTTTTTTAAATTTATTTTTTAGGGTGACCATTCCCATTTTAGGGTGGTCCGAAAAATCTATTTTTCCGCATTTTTGGCAAAAATGACTTTTTTCAAAAATTCATAACTTTCGAACCACTGGACCAAATCACGCATTCGACATATTAAATAATAGCCAGCTATTTTTTGGAAAAATACTACAGTTGCAGAAAATTTGAATTATGTTTTCGTTATTGTTGATTGTATTTGTTTTTTATAGCTTTCATGGTCTCGGCACCAAAGGCGCTATATTTTTTTATATTTTTTTCTGGAAAGCTTAGGATTTTTCACATAATATAGCTCGAAACCAGGGAGGTGTTTTTTTGTTTTTGAGTTATGGTTTTTCAAAGTTAACCGATGGTCCGAAACATAATTTTTTTCCCATTTTTTCCACTACAAAAAATCATAACTTTTGATCTACTAAACCGATCCAGATGATCGACATATCAAATTAAAGCCAATGAGCTAGTATCGTCTGAAAAAAATATTACACTCTGATTGAAAATGGATTTTGTTTTAGTTATTATTGATTATATTTGTTTTTTATAGCTTACATCGTTTCGGGACCAAGGGTGCTATATTTTTTATATTTTTTTTCCTGAAAGCTCTTCACATAATATATTCAAATACCAGCGAGGTGTTATTTTTCGTTTTTAAGTTATGATTTTTCAAAGTTAACACGTATTCAGTTTTCGTTCAATATTTCTATGCGACTAGACTGGATGTATGTGAATATAATCCAATTAATTGGCAAGTGTGTTATTTTTTATTTAATTTGATATGTAGATCATCTGAATCGGTCCAGTAGTTCAAAAGTAATAAATTTTTGAAAAAAAGTCATTTTTGGGAAAAAGGGAAAAATGGTTTTTTGGACCATCGGGTAACTTTGCAAAATCATAACTCAAAAACGAAAAGAAACGCCTTCCTGGTTTCGAGAAATGTTATATGAAAAAGCTTTCCATAAAATATATGAAAAAATATAACACCCTTGGTCCCGAGAGCATGAAAACTCTAAAAAACAAATACAATCAATAATGACAAAACCAAAACCTAAAATTTTTGCAAGTGTAATATTTTTCCGAGAATGCTAATTGGCTTTAATTTGATATATCGACCGTCTGCATCGGTTCAGTAGTTCACAAGTTATGAATTTTTGAAAAATGTCATTTTTGGAAAAAGGGGAAAAAGTCGATATTCGAATCACCCTAAACTAAAAATGGACACCCTAATAAAAAAATAAAAAAATACGAGTCTAATAGTTTGCGAAAAAAAAAACGAAACTACCACTTTTTACGAAAATCTGTATATGTCTGCCTGTCTGTCTTTCTGATTCTTATGGACTCGGAAACTACCGAACCGATCGATATGAAAATTGGTATTTGGGAGTTTTTGGGGTCGGGGAAGGTTGTTATGATAATTCGAGACCCCTCTCCCCTCTCTAAGGAGGGCTGCTATACAAATGACACACAAATTTCTGCATTACTCGAGAATTAATCAAACAAATGAAACCAAATTAGGCATATGGAGGTTTTAGGGTGCAATAAATGTTTCTATGGTGGTAAGACACTCAACTCAACTCAAATACTGCCGTACAAATGAAGCATACATTTCTGCATAATTCAAGAACTAAAGGGTGTGTCACATCAAATTGCATCACGGAAAAAACGCTGTAGAAATTCGCCCAGTAGACCGATCCTTTTGAAAATTTTAGACAGTAAAATAAAAACTATTAAACAACTTTTGGCATTTTCTTTTTATTCATACTTCGGGCCCAAGCCAGTATGCTCGCACCTTCCTCTTTACCCCGTCCATAAGGTTCTGTATAACGTCAGGTTGTAGTTTTTGTTGAACAGAGATCCATTTTCTCTTGAAGTCCGCCTCCGATTTGACAACTTTTGGGTTCTTCCGGAGGGCCTGCTTCATAATCGCTCAATATTTCTCTATTGGGCGAAGCTCCGGCGCGTTGGGCGGGTTCATTTCCTTTGGCACGAAGGTGACCCCGTTGGCTTCGTACCACTCCAACACGTCCTTTGAATAGTGGCACGAAGCGAGATCTGGCCAGAAGATGGTCGGGCCCTCGTGCTGCTTCAATAGTGGTAGTAAGCGCTTCTGTAGGCACTCCTTAAGGTAAACCTGCCCGTTTACCGTGCCGGTCATCACGAAGGGGGCGTTCCGCTTTCCGCAAGAGTAGATCGCTTGCCACGCCATGTACTTTTTGGCAAACTTGGATAGTTTCTGTTTGCGAATCTCCTCCGGAACGCTGAATTTGTCCTCTGCGGAGAAGAACAACAGGCCCGGCAGCTGACGAAAGTCCGCTTTGACGTAGGTTTCGTCGTCCATTACCAGGCAATGCGGCTTCGTCAGCATTTCGGTGTACAGCTTCCGGGCTCACGTCTTCCCCACCATGTTTTGCCTTTCGTCGCGGTTAGGAGCCTTCTGAACCTTGTATGTACGTAGGCCCTCCCGCTGCTTGGTCCGCTGGACGAATGAACTTGACAAATTCAGCTTATTGGCGACATCCCGAACCGAACTTCTCGGATCACGTCTAAACTGCTTAACTACGCGCTTGTGATATTTTTCACTGACGGAGCATCCATTTTTGCCGTTCTTCACCTTCCGGTCGATGGTTAGGTTCTCGAAGTATCGTTTTAGTACTCTGCTGACCGTGGATTGGACGATTCCCAGCATCTTACCGATGTCCCGATGTGACAACTCCGGATTCTCGAAATGAGTGCGCAGGATTAATTCACGACGCTCTTTTTCGTTCGACGACATTTTTCCAAATTTACGAAAAATTGACAGTGAAGCATGGCCAACGTGATCTATACACTCTTATCTGATTATAAGCGAAAGCTGAAGATATAATTCCTAAAAATTAAATTTCTACAGCGTTTTTTCCGTGATGCAATTTGATGTGACACACCCTTTAATCGATCTTCTTCTTGAATGGCGTTAACGTTCCCTTGTGGAACTTTTGCCGTCTCAACGTATGCATTAACTAGCGTCATTTATTAATACTTGGTCGAGATTTCTTAAGCCAAATAACACGCCTTGAATGTATTCCGAGGGGCAAGCTCTTGAATACGCATGACCACAGTGCAAGTCGAAATGCGGTAACGAAATTGATCTTCGTTCGAAAGTGGAAATGGATTTTAATGTGATAAAACACACTTCTATATCGTCTTCTTTCTATATACATAAAAATGGATCGCCAAATGTGTTGATATAAGCAACACTCGAGAAGGGAATTGTCCGATTTCAGTTCTGCGATTGTACCCATGAACGTGCGCTTAGTAAGAAAACGTGTTTGTGATTACGAAAAATAAATTTTGGGTGGGACGAAGTTTGCCGGGTCAGCTAGTGATGTATATATAATTTTAATGCTTCTACCTTCACTTTTTACAATATTTTATAAACATGTTTTCATCTTGATGTGTGTAGATGTAGTGGACAAAAATTTCGGGAGGAAATAAAAAATAGATCTTTTTTTTTGTTTCTATCTTGTAAAAGAATTTTGTTCGACTTGTACGATGTTCATACAATAGTGACACTAATTCAGAATCTGTTCGATGTTTTGCTTTAGATGACCAGAAGGGCTGGAATCGTATGGTACAACTTTTTCTAGCTCCCTCTCCTCACCAGCTTGTAGCTAAAGGGTTTAAAATCCGCAAAATTCGAAAAATTTGAGTTTTTATTCAATTATTACCGAATTTTCAAAGAGTAAAAAGAAACGATTAAAGTTAGTTTTGGCCTCATATATCCAATTTATTTTGAAAGCGTGAACCTTGGCCTCTACCTCAGCCATAAGTTTTTGCACGGACTCAGAATTGACAGTTTTTTTTGCATATTAACCCACGTTTTCTTAATTTCTTCTACATTTTTTACACTTTAGGTCGTTTTAGATGGTGCTCCTTAACAGTGGCCCAGTATTTTTATATTGGGCGCAGTCCCGGAGTATTTGGGGGAACGAAATCGGCATCATTCGCCCTATACTTTCGTATCCTTCGTGTAGTGACATAATGCCTAATCCCGCCAGAAGATCGCCGGACCATCGTGAGCCTTCAGGAGAGGGAGAAGCAATTTTTGGAGACACTCTTCCAAATACACCGGTCCATTGGGGTGCCAATGAAAATGGTCATCTCGAATTTCAAAAAGTTACCCCATAAAAAATGTTCACCATCTCGAAAAAACACCCTATGCAAAATATCAGGTCAATCGGACTTAAGAGAGAGTGCGGTCAAAGTTTAAGTTTTTTGAAAATCAAAAAATCATCCAAGGGGGGAGCAAAGGAAATCGGGGTTTTCGAAAAAAAAATTTGATTCCAAATGTATTAAAATTGCATGAAATGTCGAGATCTAGTGTCATCTCGAATTTTTTTTTGTCAAAAATCGGCACTCTCGGACTTAGCTTTTCTTCGGAGTACGAAACGAAAAGTTTGGTTTTGGGTGCCAATGAAAGTAGTTATCTTGATTTTCCATTCGGAACTTGCTACGAAATGTTGATTTGCACGATAATATACCCTATGCAAAATATTAGCTTATTCGGACTTCATTTACTGGTGTCACAAACGTTAAAATTTGGATTTTTCTGAAAAGCGGAAAATCACCGAAAATCGAGTTTAAAAAAAAAATAATTTGATGCCCAATGTCTTAAAATTGCATCACTCGTCGAGATTTAAACCTATCTCGATTTTTTTTTGTCAAATAAAATGCTTTGAGATAACTGTAAATCTCGACCTGTCATGAAATTTTAAGACATTTAGCATCAACAATTTTTTTTAAACCCCGATTTCTGGTGACTTTGCGGTTTTCAAAAAACTATAATTTAAACGTCTTTGAAACCAGTAAATGAAGTCAGAATGAGCTAATATTTTGCATTTCGCAAATTAACATTTCGTTGCAAGTTCCGAATGAAAAATCGAGATAACTATTTTTATAGGTATCTCAAGCCATACTTCTCGTTTCGTACTCCGAAAAACCAGACCAGTACTCCGTCCCAGAGTGCCGATTTTTAACAATTTTTTTTTGCGATGACACAAGATCTTGACGTTTCATACAATTGAGATTGAGCTGAAATTTGGCATAGGGCGTTGTTCGAGGTGGTAAACATTTTGTATAGGGTAACTTTTTGAAATTTTAGGGTCGATTTTTCCCATACATTCATTGGCACCCTACTGTTCTTTCATGGTGCTTGCGGTAACGAAAGGTGTACTCCGTTTTCCCCAAGTTCAACTCACTTGCCAATTAAGAACTTCTTGGCGAACTTCAAGTTTTTGTGTGCCCGGAGTTTCTCGGGAACAATTTATTGTACAGTTGAAGTCCGTCTTCACATATGTCTCGTCACCCATTACGCAGCAGTGTGGTTTCATTAACATCTGGTCGTACAACTTCCGGGCACGGCTTTCCGCGACCGTATTCTGTTTCTCGTCACGATTTGGGAACCATAAACGTACAAAGTCCCCCTCGAGTTTTGGTATTCTGCATGGATGTTCTGCTCACATGCAACTTTTTAGCCACATCTCTTCGAAACGTTTTTCGATACCAGACACCGTGGAATTTGCTGTGAGTAGCAACGCAGCAAGCGACCTCAAGTCGTAACAACCATTGTTTTTCAATTAATTTTCTCTACCACTTTGAAATCTACTACCGTTAAATACAGATGCTCAAACTATTAGTTATTAGTATAGCAAACTATTAGTATTAGTATAGCAAACTCTTCTCAACTACAATCCGATTGTTCCATCTTATCCGGCAATAGGTTATGGGGCTCTTGCCAGCGGGTTCAGAACTGGTGAAGAAAATTTAGTTGAAGTCAATCTATCAAGATGGGAGAAAGGATGTTATCGTTCGCGAAGCTCAATGGCTCCAACTACGATAATTGGAGCTTCCGGGTGAAGCTGTTGCTGACCAAGGAGGGCAACTGGACAGCTGTAGCGAACGCGAAACAGGAGCACGGATGCGTGAAAAACAAAGGTCGACCAAATCGGAATGATCGTGGAGGATAACCAATTGCTCCACATGAGGAAGGCCAAATCGGCAGCGGAGGCGTGGAAAGCTCTGGAGAACTTCTACGTGAAGAAAACGTTTTCGGCGAAGGCTTCCATAAGGAAGTAGATCTTCACATCACGTCTAGAGAAGAATGGAGATAGACACCCAAAATTGATTTTTAGCTCGTGTTTTGTCATCCCGATTTATGACATTAAATGATACATAACATAACAGAAAATGTCATGACTCACAAATACTGGTAAGCATTTGTATAATATACATGGTATAGCAATATAAGATTAATACGAGCGAGTGAAACAAAAGACAAATAAGCTTTCCGCATACTTTGCGGAAGCTTTGCGTTCCAGCCGGTCTTGGTTCAATCCCCTTTGACGTCGTAAGGACTTTATTTTGGCACAATCCCAAATGAAATGAGAGAAGAAAACAGAAAGAGATGTTTGCTCGCATACAAACAAACCATTTTTTAACTTTTAAAACAGCTCATTATTTGCGCATTTGACTCAACAGCACACAAAATGGAATCATTTCTGCCAAAGATGAAATGTTTTCAGCCAACGCTAGTTTTGGTGTAGAAACACACGTATTAACCCTTTGCGGTCGTATTAAATTTGGGCATGGGTGCCATACTGGTCGGAACTATTTTTTCCTTGAAAAAGCAGTGATACATGCAAGATTATGTGAATATATATATATATTTTTTTTGTGAACTATATAACGGGTGTTAAATAAAAAATGCGAATTTTTCCAATACCTTTCAGTAACTCAAACAAAGAGCGTAAAATTTTCTTTCTCCAAGAAAATTGCTCTTTGAGCTCCCTAGAAACAATAGGGGTGTTTGGTTTTGCTAGTTTGAATTTAGTCAAAGCAAAGATGGCGTCGAAACAGCACGTGCTCCGCGAACGTATTGTACGGTTCTACGAAACGCATTTCCAGCAAGGAAAAAAGTTCACGGTGGCAGATTTTTACTTCCTTTATATACCTGTCAGTACGGTATATCGTATCCTGGGTTCCTTGAACGTAGAGCGGAAGGTCGGAAGTGGTCGTCCGGTGACGATAATGACGAAGCAGAGGAAGACATCGTTAAAGAAGCTGTTTGACAACAAGGACGCAACCAGCCTGCGTGACGCCGGTCGGAAATATGACTGCTCCCACGTATTGATCCATCGGACCCTCAAGATGGAAGGAATCGTCTGCAGGAAGAAGACGAGGTCGCCGGAGTACACGGAGGAGTAGATTGAGACGGTTAAATCACAGTGTCGGTGGATGACCAATAAATACTGCGGGACGTCTTTCGTTCTGGACGACGAAAGCTATTTTCCGCTGTCCAAAACGCATATTCTAGGAAATTATAATTACTACTCCAGCGACAAGTCATCCACACCGCCTGAAGTGAAATACCAGTTCAAGCACAAGTTTGAAAAAAAGGTTATGTTGTACATCGCCATTTCCGACCGGGGCATTTCAAAGTCTTGGTTTCAGCCAAGCGGTCTGGCAATCAACCAACAAATCTATCTAGAAGAGTGCTCCGATAAAATCCTGCTGCCGTTCCTGAACGAGCTTCACGCGGATGGGAAGTACGTCTTCTGGCCGAACAAGGCGCCTTCCCATTACGCCAAGAAGACGCTGGCGTATCTTGAGGAGAAAAAGATACCGTTCGTGCCAAAGATCGTAACCCAACAAACTTGCCCCAGTGCCGCCCAATAGAGGATTTCTTTGGCTCACTCAGTGCCCTAGTGTGTAAAAACAATTGGAGGGCCAAGGACACGAAGCAACTGACTACAAGAATCCGGAATTGTATCCGGAAAATAGACGTAAGTGCCGTACAACGTTCTTGTGAGAGCATCGCGACAAAGTTGCGTCGAACAGCAGACCACGGCTCTTACTCAAACATTCACTGACATTTTTTTGAAGAAAATACATTATGTTATTAATAAAAAATACTGAAATCGATGAAAAAAAAAAGTTTTTAATGATTGAAAAAATTCTCATTTTTTATTTAACATCCATTATTAACAATATATTCATTTAACAATGTATTTTAATGTGATGTCTTTATATACAAATTATATTTCATAATTCGTCTTCATGTGAAATATTTGGAAACAGTCTCCAAGAGTAAATTATATGAAGTATTCTCAATACATAATTTTATTTTTCTTATCTGTTGAATATGATACATTTTTTACCATCGATGGAATTAATATGTAATTAGTGCCAGCAATGTGTGTCCGAAAAGATTAGCACTTTTCACTTTTTAAAAACAAAGACTTTTTAACTTGAAATAATTCAGATGACATAAGACATTTATGCAAACAATTATTCTGCTTTTAAAGTCAACTTCAACATAATTTGAACCAGTTACTCAAATAATGATTCCGAAATGATCAGAACTTCTCATTTTAGATGAACAATGATTTTGTCGCTTGAGGCACTCATGCGATTATTCATATAACATGAGACATTTATGCAAACAGTAGTTCTGATACTTATGAACAATCTTTTCCATCACACTAAAGTGTTACAATGGCTAAATTCTGCAGTTATTATTTTTGTCCCACATTCCTATGTATTCTACGATCTGTGCGTTGTCTTGTGTGGGTGAATACTTTGTTTGATACTGAGTACCGTTATCTATTACCCATAGGAGCACCGTATTGATTCGTGAACAGGTTCACTAGACATCAAGCTTCGTTTAGGAATAGCATAAACTGATACTTGGTTGAGTAAAATATAAGCTTAGCATGGTTTCTTGCTGTGGTGGCCGAGAGCAGACAAACGACCACAAAGAGTTAAAGATGACGGATTTGTTTGAGAAGGTCAACATTTTACTCCCACAAAAGGTCCTGGACGAACCGTTGTTGGTGACCACTGTGTCCAGCGGTCTGCCAGAAGAGTACGAGGCGTTGGTAACTGCTATTAAAGCCCGATCGGAAGAGGATTTAATCTTGGACATGGTGAAGAGAAAGCTGGTCAACGAGTGACAGAAGAAGAAGCAGCGCAAAAGTAATGAGGGAGATTCCAAAACCGTGCTGTATGCAGGTTCGAAGATTGAAGAAGATTGGTGTTTTTCTGCAAAAAGTTGGACCACCAGAAGGCAAGCTGGCAAACACAGTGGAACGGGGTTGCCGAAAGGAAAAACTGGTATCTCGTCGGAATGGCCAGGTGCATGCTCATCGATGGAAATCTGAACAAACGCTTCTGGGGAGAGGTGGTGGCGACCGCAAACTACATGTAGAACCGGTTGCTGTCGCGATTGATCACCGGCACACCAAATGAGCGGTGGTTTGGAAGGAAGCCTAATCTTGGACACATTCAGCGTTTAGGCGTAGACGTGTACTGTTATGTGCCTTTTGCGAAGCGGGGTAAGCTGGATAGCAAGGCAATCAGGCTGGGGTTCGCATACAGCGAGACATCGAAGTCATACCGCCAGGTGGACGAAACGACAGGAAAGGTAATCATTAGTCGTGATTCCTAACGTCTTGTGGGCCAGAACCAGAGCCGATGGAGGAAAGATTGGCTGTTCCATCTATAAATTTCCAACGGGCGGATCCAGTGTGCGAGGTAGCACCAATTGAGTCTGGTGATGACGAAGAAGTCGACGACGATGATGTTCCAGGAGAAGAAGCAGTTGGAACTGAGCCACTGACGGATACTATGGTGGGCAGCTCGTAACATGTGGATGTCGATATGCCCCGTAGGACAACACGATCCAACCTTGGTGTAACACCTAAGTGGTATGCATGTACAGTAGAAACATCGGTCCAGGAGGAGCCAAAATTATTAAAGCAAGCGTTGTCTTGTTCGGACAGTACCAAGTGGCGTCATGCGATGATGGAAGAGCTAAAGAGCTAGAATCAATTGAAGAGAACGAAACTTGGAATTTGTTTGACCTACCGGATGGGAAACGCGCCGTCGGATGCAACAGGGGGTTCAAATGGAAGCAGGATGAAAAAGGTAATGTAGTTCTGTACAAGGCCAGTTTGGTAGTTCAGGGCTTCAGCCAACATTTGACGTGAAAACGGCGTTTCTGAACAGTACCCTTGAGGAGGATATCTTCATCAAGCAACTTCTCGGGTTTGTCGTCAGCGGTATGGAAGGCAAGGTATGCCGTTTGAAAAAAAAAGTACGGACTCAAACAAGCGGCTCGTTCTTGGAGCCAACGAAAAAATAAAAAAAAATTATAAAAAAGTTAATGTGGAATAATTATTTTAGAATTAAATGAAATGTTAATCGTTTTATTAGATGTCTAGTCTTTAAGAACAACTGCTCAAGGTGTTGGAAGTAAATGGTTTTGAGCGGTGTGAGGCAGATCCTTGCTTATACAGGAAGCAAACTGGCAAAAAGCAGTGCTATAATATATCGATCATCTAAATCGGTTCAGTGGTTCAAAAAGTTATAAGTTTTTGAAAAATAAATCATTTTTTGGGAAATTAAAAAAACGGTTCTAATATTTTGCGATAAAGAACAAAAATTTTGACGAAAATCTGAGAGCCACTATATCGGTTTGGCATGGAATGGCTGAATAACGAGTCGATCGGGATGCATATCTCAATAAACGAGAAAAAGATGCAAGTTTTGAAGGTTAAAACCACTTCACAGGTAGTCAACTCATGTCGTACCTTTATATTTCATCTTTTTTTTTTGCGATTTGTAGCTGATAATTACCGAAGATACCAGGGAAGCCTAATTGCTTGATGACCTTCATCAATGTTTGTTGGCAGATTACCTAAACCGAGCGGAAATAATGTCTCATTGTGAGCTACAAACTGTTTTATCGGGAAATAAATAAGCACACGGGAAACTAAGCAGTTGGAATAGTCTGTGAGCATGTACATAACATAATTGAATCACACAGAATAACAATAAGGGGAACATATTCAAAGTTGAATGGCTTCTCCTGAAAAAAAAATGGATATGCATTCTGTGGATCTACTCTAATCATGAAATAATATTGAGTTTGACCTTTCTTTCTTTATCCCATTTTAGACTGGTCGGGGGGGGGGGGGGGGGGGGGGAAACAGTTGGAAGGCTGCCATGCAAAAGCAATTATAAGTGAAAACAGAGCAATGTAGTTATTCTGGAGCACGCTGTCAGTAGCAGAAAAGTTAAACTGGTCTAGATTCAAATTGAATGAAATTGAAATATGACGCTTGTGCTGGTCAGGAGTAGCGCTGGAAAAAGGTTTCGTTCATTGGTGCCACCCGGAAACGAAGCGGGGAGTGACATTAGAACAAACACAGACCGGCTAGGTCAAGGACCAGAGTGAATCTTTTTTCTCAGAAAGCACTAGCATTTTACAGAAGAAACTTAGCCAGCTCCACGTTATGTAACATCAATATAATTACTCAATTAGGAATTCGATGCTGACACGTCACACTCTTTTGATTGTATTTCGACACAGATAAATGTTGTTAATTGAAATGATTTTGGCTTTATTCGAAACATAACGGGTGTTAAATAAAAAATGAGAATTTTTTCAATCACATATAAAATTTTTTTTTTTCATCGATTTCAGTATTTTTTATTAATAACATAATGTATTTTCTTCAAAAAAAGGTCAGTGAATGTTTGAGTAAGGGCCGTGGTCTGCTCTTCGACGCAACTTTGTCGCGATGCTCTCACAAGAACGTTGTACGGCACTTACGTCCATTTTCCGGATACAATTCCGGATTCTTGTAGTCAGTTGCTTCGTGTCCTTGGCCCTCCAATTGTTTTTATACACTAGGGTACTGAGTGAGCCAAAGAAATTCTCTATTGGGCGGCACTGGGACAAGTTTTTTGGGTTACGATCTTTCGGCACGAACGGTATCTTTTTCTCCTCAAGATACGCCAGCGTCTTCTTGGCGTAATGGGAAGACGTCTTGTCCGGCCAGAAGACGTACTTCCCATCCGCGTGATGCTCGTTCAGGAACGGCTGCAGGATTTTATCGAGGCACTCTTCTCGATAGATTTGTTGGTTGATTACCAGACCGCTCGGCTTAAACCAAGACTTTGAAATGCCCCGGTCGGAAATGGCGATGTACAACATAACCTTTTTTTCAAACTTGTGCTTGAACTTGTATTTCACTTCAGGCGGTGTGGATGACTTGTCGCTGGAGTAGTAATTATCATTTCCTGGAATATGCGTTTTGGACAGCGGAAAATAGCTTTCGTCGTCCAGAACGAAAGACGTCCCGCAGTATTTATTGGTCATCCACCGACACTGTGATTTAACCGTCTCAATCTACTCCTCCGTGTACTCCGGCGACCTCGTCTTCTTCCTGCAGACGATTCCTTCCATCTTGAGGGTCCGATGAATCAATACGTGGGAGCAGTCATATTTCCGACCGGCGTCACGCAGGCTGGTTGCGTCTTTATTGTCAAACAGCTTCTTTAACGATGTATTCCTCTGCTTCGTCATTATCGTCACCGGACGACCACATCCGACCTTCCGCTCTACGTTCAGGGAACCCAGGATACGATATACCGTACTGACAGGTACATTTTCTTCCTTAAAATGTGCCACCGTGAACCTTTTCCTTGCTGGAAATGCGTTTCGTAGAACCGTACAATGCGTTCGCGGAGCACGTGCTGTTTCGACGCCATCTTTGCTTTGACTAAATTCAAACTAGCAAAACCAAACACGCCTACTGTTTCTAGGGAGCCCAAAGAGCAATTTTCCTGGAGAAAGAAAATTTTACGCTCTTTATTTGAGTTACTGAAAGGTATTGAAAATTATAATACTTTTTTGTACATGAAATGAACGCATAAAGATTGGATGTATATCATTTTATGACTTAAAATCCCAAACTCTTGGAATATTTTGCGAACAAATTTAAATCTTCGTGTTTGTTTGTGGAAATATCGGAAATAGATAAATAATCGATTTATTTCGGTTTTTTAAATACCATTTGATTCCTATAACGTTTCCAATATGTGGAAGGTTCTTATGCTAGTTCGAGACTCCTCCCCCTCTCTAAGTGAGGGCCTGCCATTTAAATGAAACACAAATTTCTGCATTACTCGAGAATTAATCAAACAATTGAAACCAAATTTGGCAGGTTTTGGGATGCAACAAATGTTTCTATGGTGGTTAGACACTCCTCACCCTCTTTAAGGGGAAATGAAACACAAATTTCTGCATAACTCAAGAAATAATCAAGCAAATAGAGCCAAATTTCGCATGTGAAGGTTTTCGGGGGCATGAAACGTTTCTATTGTAAAGAGACACTCCTCCCCCTCTCTAAGTGGGGACTACCATAAGAATGTTGCATGAATGTCTGCATAACTCGAGAACTATTCAAGCAAACGGAACCGAAATTTGCATATGTGGGTTTCAGGAAGCAATAAATGTTTATATGGTGGTTCGACATACCTACCCCTCTCTAAGCCCTTACCCTTGTAAATTAAACACAAACTTCTGCATAACTCGAGAACTATTCAAGCAAATGGAGCCAAATTTGGGATGGGAGGGTTTTTGGGTACGAGAAATTTTCTATGATGCTAAGACACCCCTCCCTCCTCTGGAATGGAGAAGGGGTCCCAGAAAAATAATAGAGGAGATGTGTCTAAAACGCACCGGCCGGGAAATTTGGCCGGCCTGAATTTCTCGTAAAACAGCAAGAATAGAAATGCAATGGATATAGGCAATCGTGCTAGTTAATGATAAAATCCTACATTTCCTACAAGTTTAACATTTGTAACATACTTTAAAAAAATAAGAAAAATAATTTTCTTTGGAAGTGATTTTCGATGTAATTTTCTACATCATTTCTATAAGGTTTTTGTAGCTTGAAACCGATTCAGAGGCGATAACTGTGGGTCATATTTATTGAGTCGAGTTCCCAGTGAATATCTTAGATGGAGAAAATGGTACGAAATGATTTATTTCCTTCCCATTTTGATATTTTCCGCATCAGCTTACCATCGGGCAGTATGGCATACCCTCGATCGGGGCAATTTGCTCGCTTTCGGCCGTAAACATTCTCACGAGAGAAATAGCTTGTATGTGTTAGTTCCTGCCATCACAGTCGTCCCGGCTCTGTGTCTAGGGACGTGGAAGGGGTCTTCCAGCGTGCTATCCCAGGCAAGTATCATCTTTCCAATCAGTTACCTGCTTCTCATGCCGGTTCCCTTTCCAGTATCAACACTGCTGCTGTATCGTGGTTTTATTATCAAAACGTTCGGGGACTGAAAACAAAAATTGACGACTTCTTCGTTGCCGTTTGCGACTGCAATTACGATGTCATCATGTTGACAGAAACGGGACTCAATGACAGCATCAACTCTCTCCAACTCTTTGGAAATGACTTCAACGTGTTTCGTTGCGACCGAAGCCCACGGAATAGTACGAAGACTACATTTGGTGGTGTTTTAGTCGCAGTTGCCAGCCGTTATAGCTCTGTGGTAGTTCAAACCATGAATGGAGGGAATATTGAGCAGGTTTGCGTGTCTGCATCAATTCATGGCAAGCGAATGTTTTTATGTGCAGTGTATATCCCACCTGACCGTAGTAGGGACATTAGCGTTTATGATTCCCATCTAGATTCTTTGCGTGAATTATGCGACATGGCATCAGATGATGATGTAGTGTTAGTTTGTGGTGACTACAACCAGCCACACATCCCTCGGAAAACGCAAAATGACGAGATTATTCAGCTTGATCCATCTCTGACCTCCATCGCTAGCTCGGCTCTGGTCGATGGTTTAAACCTCCTCAATCTTAAGCAGTCGAACTTCATTTCAAATAACCGGGGTCTCTGTAGTCCGAATGTTGACGCGATTATTCGTGCCTCGGCATCGCCAATGCTGACGGTTGACGCACATCATCCTCCTTTGGTGATTGAGTTACCAGTCTTACCGACTGTAGTTGATCCAGCTGGAAGCTTAAGTGTCGCCGAACTTTCTATCAATTATGCGAAAATTGACTGTATCGCCCTCATTGACTTCTTGAGCAGCATTGATTGGAACAGCACTTTGGCGTTAGATGATGTTGACGAAATGGCGTCTAGATTCTGCAGTATCGTACGTTATTGGATTGTTGAGAACACGCCAAGACGAATACCATCTGTAACGCCAGCCTGGAGTACGCCACTTCTAAAAATATTAAGACGTGCTAAGAATGCATGCCAACGCAAGCTGCGTCAACACTGTACTAATGAATCGAAGCAAATCTTCCATCGTGCCAGCAACGCATATCGTCAGTTGAATGCTGGTCTCTATCGGTCATACGTGCTGCGTGTCCAAACTAACCTAAAGCGTAACCCCAAAAGTTTTTGGAATTTCGTCAACTCCAAAAGAAAATCGACCAGCATCCCTTCAACGGTTTTTCTTGGTGAGAGTGAATCGACTACCGTACCTGACGCATGTGAATTGTTTTCTAAACACTTTGCATCTGTTTCCGCCTCCAATGTGGCTACTGCATCTGAAGATGACGCTGCTGCAGCACACGTTCCTCAGGATTTGATTGATCTGCGCACCTTTGTTGTCAGTCCGCTGATGGTCGAAAAAGCAATTAACAATTTAAAATGTTCCACTTCTCCTGGCCCTGATGGAATTCCGGCGCTAGTGTTTCGCCGTTGTGCGGCTAGTTTTGCAGTACCGCTATCGCGAATATTTACCGCTTCGCTGGAAAACGGTGCCTTTCCAGTGATCTGGAAACACTCATTCATGTTTCCCGTATACAAGAAAGGAGACAACCGCAATGTAACTAACTATCGTGGAATAACTAGCCTATCTGCAGCTTCGAAAATTTTTGAGATGATCGTAAAGGATGCGGTATTATTCCACGTTAAACATTATATATCGCCAGCACAGCACGGTTTTATGCCCGGGCGCTCTGTGACAACAAACTTGTTGGAATTTACCTCTACGTGCATCAATCAGTTGGAGAACAAGGTTCAGGTTGATGCAGTGTATACTGACATAAAAGCCGCGTTTGATTGCATCGACCATCAGATTCTACTTGGAAAAATGCGTCGCTTGGGTGCTTCAGACCGTTTTGTTTCGTGGTTGTCGTCGTATCTTTCCGGGAGATCACTTCGAGTGAAGCTTGGAAGCCATCTTTCAATACCGTTCACCGCCGCTTCCGGAGTTCCTCAAGGCAGTAACTTGGGACCTCTATTGTTTGCCATTTTTTACAATGACGTCAACACATTTTTGAAACCAGGTTGTGTTCTCATCTACGCAGATGACTTGAAAATTTTTCTCACCGTTAAATGCATTGAGGATTGCCGTCAGTTACAAAGCTTGCTCAACAGCTTCTGGGTGTGGTGTCAATTGAACAAAATGACAGTAAGCATTGCCAAATGTGTTATCATGACATTTCATCGCAAGAAGGAACCAATATCCTTTGACTACTCTCTGGAAAACCATGTGCTGGCCCGTGTCAATCAGGTGAACGACCTCGGTGTGATACTGGATCCGAAACTTACTTTCAGCATACATCGTTCGACGTTAGCTTCCAAGGCCTACCGTCAACTTGGATTCATCTTGAGGATCTCCCGAGAATTCACGGATCCTTATTGTTTGAAGGCGCTATATTGTTCATTAGTGTGCCCTATTTTGGAAAATGCTTCTGTAGTGTGGATGCCCTATCAACTATCGTGGATCCTACGTATTGAACGAGTACAGAAAATGTTTATTCGTCGTGCTCTCAGCTCCCTGCCATGGCGCTGTCCTCAGAATCTTCCGCCTTATCCTGACAGATGTCTCTTGCTAGGGTTGGATACTCTTGAGCGAAGACGGAAACATCAACAATGTACGCTCGTCGCCAAGATACTCAACGATGAAATTGACTCACCCGTGCTGCTTTCCCGCATCAATATGCGTGCGCCATCCAGAGTTCTTCGCTCAACAAGCCTTTTACAGCCCGCGACACACCGTTCTAGTTTTGGTCATAATGAACCCGTAACGGGAATGATTCGTACTTTCTCGATAGTAGAAGATCTGTTCGAGTTTGGAGAGTCATCTACCAGATTTCGTCAAAGGATTGTACGCATTCATGTTTTTTAATGTTTTGTTTTGTTTTTAATGTTTGTATTTTAAAATTTTGTTTTTTATGTTTATATTCATTAAGACATTTGTCAGATGAACAAAGAAATAAATAAAATGTGAGGGATGCCAGATGATTTTTTCAAATATCTCTAAAAAATGTCTTCAAATGTAATCATAATGAACAAAATGAGTAAACCATCACGATATTTCTAAATCATGTTCGATAAATCACACAAACAATTGTTTTCACATATGAATGACCTCAGTATGTTTTCACAAAATTAAATTTCTTTAAAACGGAAACATGTCTTCACACCTGGCATCTATATTATGTGCTCAGAGAATGCCAGCATTGATGCACGAATACTGGGAGAACACGCTCACCGGAGAAACGGTTTCTTCTCATCGCTGGTGGGCATGAAGGGAATAGATTGATGGAATCTCTCATTCATACAAGCTGTTTCTCTGAGCGTCATAGTCTCTGAGAGAAACAACTTATGAGCATATTATAATTCTGCTGGGCGGTGTTAAATCCGTATGATTGGAAGTTTAGAATTTGGGCGCCTTTCAAAATAAAATTCGTAGCACTTGTGTTATTCAGTATCTAAAATACAGAACGATTACAGATGACTGAGGGTTAACTAATCTAAGTACTGACGTAGATGTTACCATAATTTTTAGGAGCACGGTCAAGATAAATCCATTCTCGCTTAGGGGGTGCGTATTACACACTTCTCCTATACACATATTTCAACCAAACATATTCCAGCCAAACCTGGCAATTGAAAATTTTCGGAAAACTCTGAAGGAAAACTAGGAAAATTTAATTCACACATGTTCCACAATTACATATTGACAGGCGTTGTTAGTCCATTTGATGTTTGCGCTAACGAAATTGTCTTCGTTCGAAAATGGAAATGTATAGATATTAATGAGATAAAATGCACTACTATATCGTCTTCTATCTATATAAATCAAAATGGATCGCCGAATGTGTTGATAAGAGCAAAACTCGAGGAAGGAATTGTCCGATTAGGTTATCATATTTTCTGTATTAAACATTTATTCCATGAAACGAAAAAACATGTTATTTGCAAGTGGTTGAAAAATCTTGAACGCGAATTGTGTCGAAAATAATCTAATATTATAATTACGAGTTTTGGTAGATGGTAGATGTTTGGTAGATTCGAAGATCAATCTATGAACAGTTGATTGGGCCCATGAACTTGCGCTTAGTTCATGGGCCCAATTCAAACTTTTATTCCATGTAACGGAGAAACATGTTATTGGCAAGTGGTTGTTTGAAGATATTGATAACAAAAAATAAATTTTGGGCGGGACGAAGTTTGCCGGGTCAGCTAGTTTACTAAAAAAAAAGAATAAAATGGAAATATTTTTCGAGAATAACTGAAGAAGAAGATTAATAAATTTCGAAAAATCATAAAAATTCGATGTTCCACAAAGTTTGTCAAAAATATTCTTACCATCTTGGACTCATTTTTCAAATTTTCAACTTGACTTCTATTTTTTATGAAAAATAAATAAACAAGTGAAAAAAAAACATTCTTTAGATATTACAGATAGAAGTTTTTCAACGACAGACCAGCCGATAGAGGGACACTGGATAGTTAGTGGACAATGTGCAATTAGATGAACTTCTGATCTTCGGCTGTGAAGTGCAGAGTGGAGGCTCAGACAGTCATCGCGTGCAGACGTGTTTTTGTTAGCTCCTGTTTATTTCGTATGCTTTTTTTTTGTTTTTGCTTCATATCTGTGCTTTTTTTTTTGAAATGGAGTTTTGTGTTAAGAATAGCAGTGAATGGAAATAGAGTGGATTGCAGTTTTAAGGAAATTTGTTTGCAGAGAGAAATATGAATCATTCGGTGTTTATGGTGCACGCTTGTATTATACAGGGAAACTTCGATATAACGTACCCTCGATATAACGTCACTCGATATAACGTGCATTTTACCTCGATATAACGTACACTTTTTCAAAGTCCAAAGGTCCAGATTTGGATTCTGTATACGCAGTAGGATTCTACATAATAGGTTCAACGTTTGAACTTAATTCCATTGATGGGTAGCGGGTTCGGATTTGAATATTTTAGATTGTTTATTCTATATGAGGGGCCCAGAGGGAGGGTTGGCAAGTTCGATTTTTTTTTCATCGACTTTCGGTCATAACTCAGCTGCGAACACGTTCCCAGTTGTGTTTGACGATGTGGAAGATAGATCATACCCTCATTCATACGTTTCTATAGCAAAATCAGATTCGAACGTTTTGTTAACGGGGGAGAGGGTTGGTGTCGGAGGGGCTTGATCAAGTCACTTGCATCCCTTTCCCTTTGAAGCCGTCATATAATGTTTGTGTTGTAAATGTTTAATTTTAAGAAAGAATGCGCGCGATGAATTACGATGAATTATTTTATAGGAGTTCCTTAAAAGGTTTCCCAAAAAAAAACTCTCCGAAGTCCCGATTGGAGTTCAATGAAGAATACGCGCAATAAATAACGTAGCATATCGGTGGTTCGATTACTTTTAGTAGAGAATTCTCTCGGTTACCTTCTCAGGTTTCCCAAATATAATTCTCCGCCGTCGGTATTGGATTTCGATAAACGTGTCATATATAGTCGGTCCATTCAGTTTCCAGGTTTTCCTCTTCAGTCTACCTAAAAGATAATCTAAATATGTTAACATGTAAAATGTAAAATGTAAAAAAGTTCGACAGATTCTGAAGGAATTTTATCTGTGACCTTCTTAGGTTGCCTAGGTTCTTGAATAAAAATATATAGATCGAGAGTTTTTAAAGGAATTTTTTATGACCTTTACAGGTCAGGAAAAATATCTATGTACTACGCACGATGAATAACGAAATGCATGACCGGTCGGACAAGAATGTATATTTTCTTCAAATCCCATTTCGCCGGATAGTTGAGAGTTCACGTTTTTAGAATCACATCACTTACCGCAGTGAATTCTGATTTTTCTTAACCATTCCCACTAACAACTATCCCTTCCATGATAAACGCTAGGGTACCACGCTATAGAGGCTACCCTTCTGGCTTCGTATATCATACTAACATTCCTTTCCTTCCCCTGGTGGTGACTGTAAGGACGTGGCCGTGTCGTTATTGATCATTTAAAGCTCGAATCACCGAAATTGCACAACGAGAATGATTTGCAAGCGTCATTCTGTGTGTTCTTTGTGCAATTTAGTTGGTTCATGTCAATCACGAAGAGCAACTACGAATTGTACAGTCTACCCAAGCTCAAGCTCAAGATGAGGAAGATTTTTGACCCCTCTGGTACAGATTCGAATGTGGCAACACTGGTCCGTAGTTGGATTCCAATTCACTTCAATTGAAAAACATTTTTATTCGATACTAGCTGACCCGGCAAACTTCGTCCGGCCAAAAATTTGTTTTTTGTTATCAATGCCTTCAAACATTCACGTTTTCTTACTAAGCGCAAGTTCATGAGTCCAATCGTAGAACTGTTCATTGATTGATCTTCTAATCGACTTCATTGAATTTACCTTTTACTAAAAAAATTCCCAATACTTCTACTAAAACTCATCATTATAATATCAGATTAATCTTAGACACAATTCTCGTTCAAGATTTTTCAACCACTTGCCAATAACATGTTTCTCCGTTACATGGAATAAAAGTTTGAAACAGAAAATATGATAGAATAAAGACAGACCCCTCCCCTTTTCTCCTCTTAGAGAGGGAGGAGGAGTGCCTATTCACCATAGAAATGTTTCGTGCACCCTAAAATATTCACATGCCAAATTTGGCTCCATTTGCTTGATTAGTTTTCGAGTTATGCAGAAATTTGGTTTTCATTTGTATGACCACCCTAAGAGAGGACGGAGGAGTGTCTAACCACCATAAAATCATTTATTGCACCCACAACCTCCAGATGCCTAATTTGGTTGCATTTGCTTGATCAATTCTCGAGTGATGCAGAAATTTGAGTTTCATTTGTATGGCAGCCCCCCCCCCTTAGAGAGGGGGGGGGGGTGGAGTGTCTAACCACCATAGAAACATTTATGGTACCCTAAAACCTCCAGATGCCTAATTTGGTTGCATTTGCTTGATTAAATCTCGATTAATGTAGAAATTTGTGTTTCATTTGTATGGCAGACGCACCTCCCCCCCCTTAGAGAGGGGGGTGGAGTGTCTTACCACCATACAATCATTTATTGCACCCTAAAACCACAATATGCCTAATTTGGTTTCATTTACTTGATCAATTCTCGAGTAATGCAGAAATTTGAGTTTCATTTGTATGGCAGCCCCCTCTTAGAGAGGACGGAGGGGTCTCAAACTATCACGAAAACCTTCCCCGGCCCCAAAAACCCCTACATACCAATTTTCATGTCGATTTTCAGTCCATAAGAATCAGACAGACAGACAGACAGACAGACAAAAATCCATTTTTATATATATTTTTTTTATGTTTTCAATTAAATAGGTACCAAAATAGAAAACTTAAAAGCATATTGAACTAATTTAATAAAAATATCAACCAAATCATACTTGTGTAATGTAATAATAATACTTGTATCGATACGCCCTATTGAAAAGTTACACTTGAGTCAAAAAAATCCCAATTGCTGTGGAAAACTCATATTTCCTCCAACCTAAAAGTATCTACAGCAATTGGGAATTTTTTGACTCAAGTGTAACTTTTCAATAGGGCGTACTTTTCATCAGGGCACTTTTCATCAACAGTCCTCATTTGCTTCAGAAATGGGTTTACTTCGTTGCCTCATGGCTGGATAATTAACAAATCAGCAGCGTTTCACTGATGGATGTTCTAGCAATAATTTTCGTGTGCTGCAGTATCAGTCTTTTAATGTGATGAAAACACCTTGTATTATTATATTTAGGTGATATTTTATCACTTTCTTTCTAGTATCGGAATTTATTCACGAAACCTTGTTTGACCGATGTCTTGGGGCTTGATTCCCTGAAAACCCCGACGTTTTCTCATGCGGACGTCTTAAAATATTCATGTAGCCCGAATTCGCAACGCGCGAAAAAAAAACTGCATCCTCACAGCATGACAATTCCCACGGAGCAAAAATTAAAATGTCACATCACGTAGAGGCACTTCTTGGCCGTATTACTATTGTCCAAGACCTTTCGCCGCTTTCAGCATCCTGATGTTGCTCACTTGTTTTCCGGATTCTTTCTCTCTTCTTTTATTTTTATTGCCGCCCCTTCCAGACATTGCACTTTTTGTGACACAAGGAGCATATTCAACAGCCGTCCCCCGGCAAACAGAATGAGGAAATAAAATTCTCCGGGTATTATCAGCGACCGTTGCATTGTCTTTCCACGTTTTTTTTCGCAAGCGTTTTCATTCGCAGCGATGTGCTGGCTGCTTGAATGGCTCTAACTGTCCAGAAAGGACCGTCCTTAATCTTTAAGTGAGCTTACGGTTTGGCTACACACATATGTTACGGTCATAAACGATGTCCTTTTCTTACCGCCACCGTTAGTCCGGAACTCGCAGCCTGTTTGCTCGCTTCTTGTGCTTTCCGGACAACTCTGTAAAATGTTGAGCACTACTCGGGATTTTTTTCCGCCTTCCGTTCCTGCAGGCTACAAAAACCACACTTGGGCTCTGGACGTTGGCCAAACGAACGTAGCGTAGAAATATGCCATGTATGCGAAAAATGTTACAAAACAGAACCCTTTTCGCTGGGGCTCCATTGCCGTCAGTTCCTTACCATTTGTGCGCATCCAATGCGATATGGCTGTAATTTGTAATGCCTTTTCCTCTATATGTTTGCGCACGGTGGCATTTTTTTTTTAAAAAGCTGTTGAAAAAAGCTCGTGGTATTATTTTAGCATTCGTGTTTTCGCATTGGTGTTCAAAAGGAACAAAAAAAAAGCCTGGGTTATATTAATGAGATGTTCAAGCATCTAAGGCAAACCCCGGGTGCTTTATCTGTTTCAGCGAGTGATTAGCTGCAATTCGGCGAGCAGAAAACATCTTCGGCTCTTATTGATTTATGGATCACCTTGAGGAAGGGCTCTCAAGCCATCAACAGGTAGGGATTTCTGCGGAGAAACCTCTCCACGAGCGAGTGAATGTAAATAAATAATACTTACGAACACATTACACGTCCAATTGCTTTAAAGAGATAAATGTTGATTGAAGTTTAAAAATGGGGTAAATTTGAAGGTGAGCATAAATTTGGCCTATTACACGTTCAATTGCGCTGTGTAGTTATTTAAACGACGCGAAGGGAAAATGGTAATCATTTATAATGGCATGTTCAAGTGAAAGGTTGAATCTTGCTCGTGCAAATAATGAAGCTGCAAGCAGAAAGCTATTCATTGGTAGTCTACAAGTTATGCCATTAGTGTGTGTGTTTGAGATGGAAATGGCATTGAATAATACGTAATAAAGTAAACGCAATACAGATGAAACAAAATTGGTATTAGGATAAATGCCGGCTTGAGCAGTCGAGGCGTACCGAATCTCTTTGCAAACCATATATAAATTCAAGAATAGTAATTTTCTATTCTGGGCTGTATGTGAAAATTTGAATAAACTCGAAATAATGGAAGTTTTCAATTTTAGATAGTTTTTATTGGAATGATTGCCGCCTAAGTACTGATGATTTCAATATAATTTAGATAAACTTTGTTACAAATAATAATAATTATTGATTAAACCAAAAAAAAATACTGATCCCACAATTTAGGAACAGTAAACACTTCTTAAGATGGCGAGGTAACGTTTCTCCGACAGGGATACTTTTGTTAAAAACAAATACAATGTGAGCTCAGCGGTAGAGTTTATGTTCATTGGCCTTGATTTGCTGCGTTGATGGTTTCTGCTGACATCGAAGTCGCCGTCGTTGGGATTTTTTCCTAGCCCGAATAGCAACGTCGTCGGCTCGCCTTCTCTTACTAATGAACCTCCAGGGGTATGGTATCTGCAATTGTTAATTTTCCAAAGTTGATGATGACTCTTCCGGACTCCATTTTTTTTTCCATGACGTTCCTCCTGCTCTGGTGTAGCTTCCGGCAGTAGTTACTTGATCTTTGTTGTTTTGTGGGAAGAATACTGAAGAGAATAGCAATACTGAGTGGCGTAGCATACGGCAATATTATATTGTTTCAAAAAAAGAATCTCCCAAGATTTTTAATGAATGCCAATGAATCTTCTCTGTTTATTTATTTATTTAACTATTTATCAACAGGTTGACATTGAACCCTAATGATACTAACTACTTAACTAATTGTCTTAACCTAATAACGTTTGAGCTTGTCTAAGACGATTTTTTCTGTTCCTTGATATATGAAAATCGATGTTTTCAAAATGGCGATTGAATGTTCGAGCCATGCTAGCAACAGGCTCATGGTGAGAGTAATTAGTTCGTGCAGTTGGAAGGCGGAGAAATTCGTGGCTACGCAGATTTTTCCTTCTGACGTTGAAATTAATGCGACATAACAATGCAGAACAGTCGATGTTGGCTTGGTTGAGATCGTAAACGAAAACAACTCTAGCTGTGTTACGTCGTACGTATAACTGATCCAAACCCAGGAGCTTACAACGATCTTCATATCTTGGAAGGTTTTGAGGGTCATTCCAATGGAGACGACGCAGTGCATAACGGATAAATTTACGCTGCACAGACTCCACTCTTTGTATGTTATTGTGGTAATATGGAGCCCAGACGACCGAAGCGTACTCCAAAACTGTATCGTATCTGTACTGTATCGTTGTGTGTTTGCGAGAAAAAGAGATGACAGAGCATTTTGATGAGTTCAGCGACATACAATTTGCTTCACACCAGCTGGCAAAGATTTCTAACTGTCGCTGTAGAAAAGTCGCATCATCACGGTTATTTACACGCACGAAGAGTTTGAAGTCATCAGCATATGAAAGCTTCATACATTTGAGAACAGAATTGACATCGTTCAAATATAGTACGAAAATCAATGGTCCTAGATGACTTCCTTGTGGAACGCCTGATGTTACGTCGAAAGGGGAGGATATGAAGTCACCTATTTTGGCGCTCATTGTTCGACCAGTCAAATATGATTCCAACCAATGCAGTAGTGGTCCATTGAACCCGATGCGATGCAGCTTAGCAATTGTAATTTGGTGATTGATCTTGTCAAAAGCAGCTGAGAAGTCCGTGTATATAGCGTCGACTTGGGATCTGGATTCTAGCGTTTTTGAAATAAATGATGTATAAAGCAACAAATTCGTGGACGTGGAACGTTTAGGTACGAATCCATGTTGCTCCTCTGCTATGTAATTGTTACATGCATGGTGCATGAAATCGAATAAAATTGCCTCAAACAGCTTGGACATAGCACATAAGCAAGCAATTCTACGATGATTTTTCACATTCCTCTTGCAGCCTTTTTTATATACAGGGAATACAAATGATTGTTTCCATGCTTTGGGAAAAATTCCGGATTGAATAGAGGTGTTGAATAAAGTTGATTATGGCAGAGAAAGACTAGCAGAGCAGCGTTTCAAGATTATGGATGGAATTCCATCAGGCCCACAGTTTGATGATGCTTTCAGTTTTGAGCAAACGTTGAGAACAGTGATTGCATCAATGATTGGATGAGGACCAATTTCAGGTAAAACTGGCGTGTTTTCAACTGCCCTTTGGATGAGAATGTTGCTGATTGAATTATCAACAAAAACACGGCTAAATTGCCGACGGAATAAATCACTAATGCTAGGAATCGTAGAGGCTTCTTCCTGTTCATAAGTCATAACAGATGGCAACCCTGACTCGTTTCTCTGTAGATTTATGTGTTTCCAGAAGCATTTTGGATTATGCTTCAGTTTACGTTGTGCTCGACTTTGGTGTTCGCCGAAGAGCCTCTTATTCAAGATTCTATAGTTTTTACTTGCGGTTACATAGCGAGATTTCCACAAATCATTGCGGTATCTCGAGAATCTTCTTAATACAGCTGTTCGTGCCGAAATTTATTTGAACATCCCTAGAGAATGCAATCCACAACAGCCAAGCGATATTGTGGTCCTCCTTACCCGCACAGTATCGCTTGGCTTGTTTCATATAGAGCAATATCGCACAGGGCAATCAATTCGCTCTGTGCGAAAATGGTTCTGTGAGATTGCTTTTGTTCACTCTTTCGCTTATTCGGAAAACAGCTGATAGCCGAACAGCAGTATAGATAGCGAGACAGAAGTCAGATTTTTTTACCGTCGGCAAATAGACAAATCGGAATAAAGTAAATCTGTTCGCGTTAAGTACAGAGTCTAAATTCAAATCAGTGTTTGAAACATTTCTAAAAAGTATCCGAAAGTTCAGAACGGTTGCGCGCGAACAACAGCTTTCTTAATAGTCTTCAGGCGTCGTAGGCTGGAATTGGACCATGGTGGGTGGACAGGAACTTTCTTTCGTTTCTTCGGAACAAATTGGTCTATAGCATATAAAAGTACATGAGAAAGATTCGCAGCAGTTGCATCAACATCCTGTTGAATCAATAGTTCATCCCAGTTCAAAGCGTTGAGGAAATGGTTCATCGATGTGAAGTCGGCGTACTGATAACTATAATAAAATGATTCTGCAGTATTCGTGAAATTGGTTGTATTGGACTTGATGAACGACACGAGAAGTGGTGGATGATGCCGACACGTTTTTACAAGTGCGGCGGGAGCTCTAGCAATATTTATTTTGGATAACAATTCATTGCTTACGAAGCACAGATCAATAAATCGGTTATTATCGTTGGAAATATCGTTAATTTGAAATAACCCTGCAGTAGAATACTCATCAAGCAATTGCGTTGCTGTCGCGCTAATTGTGGAACGAAATAAATCAGGAAATAAATCTGCTCGTGTTCCTTTAGACCAAGCAATACCTGGCAGATTAAAATCTCCAAGTATGATAATGTTATCAGTCAGTTTCATGCGGGATGTAATCCAGGTGAGTGAAGTCATATGACGGTTGATAATTTCAGGATCGTTGATCAGATTCGGTGGGAAGTAAACGACATAGATAAAAGTAGTTTGATTTGCGGAGTATCAACCCATATCTGCTCCAAATTTGAATAATTTGGAGGTTGTAATTCACGAGATTTTAAATCCGAACGAATAGCAAGAAGCACACCACCACCTATGCGTTTGTTGCTATTCGTTAACAACCTGTCACGTCGGTATACATCATAGGTCGGTCCAAAAATTTGCTGCGATATAGTGTTTTCGTTGAGCCAGGTTTCAGTGAAAGCATAAGCATCATAAGATATATCTGAGCATGCAAGATGATACTCGATGATGCGTGTGTTCATCCCACCAACATTTTGGTAATACACTAGTAGTGGCTTATTTACACGAACGAGGTTCACACTCGTCTCGGCGGGGCTCTTTGATAGAGGCTGCTTATTTGTAACGACTCTTGTATGACAGGAGGTTGCATTTGAATTGGAGTGCTGTTCGGATATCTTTGAGATTCGTTGGGTTGTTGTTGCAATTGGGGAGTGGTGAAGTTGCGGCGAGTTCGCACTGGTGGTCGATCTAAAAAAGGAGATACCGAAACACCGTTCGGCCAGAAGTTTTTTGAATTAACCGGGCCTACCAATGACTCATGTACATTCAGTTTGAATGATACAAATGATATTGGTCTATTATCCTGGTTCTGGCGCATTAATTTATGGCACTTGATGGGGGAGAAATCGCAATTGCATTTTCCAGAAATGCATCGTACGATGTTCTCGGATTTTATAGAGGCTTCAAGTTTGAAAGTTCATTTGCGATTACTCAATAGCTGATGGTCATAGGCCTTGTTCTCACTGCAGCGGGGCGTCAACGTGACTTGAGCGGGGTGTGTTTACTTCTTGTGACGATATTTCGACTCACTCACACGACTCACGCGGCGTGTTTTATGCAAATTGTCCTTGTGTGTGTGGCGATGGCACTTGATTGTGTTTTTAAATATTCCAGCAGTGCGTTCTTATTATGATCGTTAGAGTTGGTTGATTGAAACAATGTTACAATTTTGCATCCCATTAAATTCAACATATTTGCTGTGTAAGTAAAGAATTTGAACAAACACCATGTAATGTAAAGCACCTTGGCTGTGTTGGGGAACACATTTCGGTGGAAACAAAAGTTCCCCCAACTTGCATGTATTTGCAATGCCAGTCTCCCCGGGAACCTTGGTTTCGATGGCTGTGTTGGGGAAACTGTAAATCGGGCCAATCAAAACGGAGCAGTTCTGGCGTTTAGATAGCACTTGACATTTTACAGTTATTCAATTGTTTATCTCAGGAAAACTAACATTTTATTAATTGTGATAGATGCGTAGAAATATTTGCTATCAACTGATGCAAGCATCTTTCCGATCTATTAAGAAATGTTCGATTTTTAAGCATTCGAAATCTTTCATTTTTTCCTGCATGTTCTGTGTTTATGTTTTCATTTTACCCCCCATGTATTCCGATTAGACGTAGTCCCACGTCAAAAGAAAAGGGGAATATGGGTACACGAGGCATGAAAGGAAAGTAAAACAGAGGGCGAGTTCTTCACTCTGTATAAAGAATTGGTTTGTGACGAACAGAAGTTTCGACAATATTTCCGATTGTCGGAAAGTTGCTTCGAGTATCTGATGGAAAAAATTGGACCATTTATAAGAAAGCAAGATTCGAATTTTCGGAAAGCACTTCCACGAAACGATAGTAGTTTGTTTGAAGTTTGTATTAATCTTTTCCTCGAACGAACAAGTGTTCTTCTTGCCGTTATTGGTAAGAATAACCATGCTTGTGGTTTGATGGAATATAAAATTCATTTAACAATAAAAAGCTTCAGGTTAAACTAAATTCTGTAACTCATACCTTATTATTTCAGATATTCGGCAACCGGTGATTCTCAGAAGACCATTTCGGTAAGCTACAGTTTGGTACATTGATGCCTAAAGTTGTGCTATCATCAACAGCGGAAATGTGGAGAAGTATTGCTGATGTGGATGAAGTATCGCATTGCATCGGGGTAATGGATGGTTTACTATAGAATCCATCGGATTCTATAGCAAACTCAAATTGAAACTTTTTTGCAGTTATTAACTAAAGAAAAAGTTGACGAAGAGAAATCGATCAAGTCACTTATACCCCTTTCCTTCTGTTACGCCACAATAACGCGTGAAACTTAAAATTGTCTTTTCTATGTTTTTTCTTTAGTGTATAAGTCAATTTTGTTTAGTTAGTTCTGGTTCTGTAAATTGTCGTTAAATGTAATTTTTTTTGATTGCCATAATAAATGTACACCAAACTAACTCTTACCATAAACACTGAGACCACTGGGCTACATCGAGCGACTTCGGAGTGACAGCGAGAGTTCCGGAAGGTTTAGACCATCAAGAAAGAGGAAATAGAGAGAGAGAGAGAGAGAAGGGAAAAGGAAGGCGATGTAGCGTACGACGGGGGCTTGGACGGCGACCTACAAGCTAGACGGAAGTCAGAAAACGTTTCGAAAAAAAAGGAGATTTATCTGAAGAAGCACAGCGGAAGTTAATAAAAGATTGAGAAAAGCGAATTAGAAAGTTTAAAGTAAAGTTGGAGATATAGAAAGCTGAAAGATAGTGGAAGAGTTGAAAGCGCGAAGGAACGAATGTGGAGCGCGAGTTCACATCTTGATCCTGAGAAGCAAAAAAGAAGCCAGCGAACACCTGGACGAAGTTCGACATCGAACCTCACCACGAATCCGTGTGAAACCACGCGAATCCACGAATCCACGGGAATCTTCGAATCAACGCGAATCTAATAGTACCAGGTACGTGCTAAACTCTCTCTCTCATCAACGAGGTTATCAACGGGCCCCAGCTTGTGACATCCGGCGCCGCATCGATACTAACCCACGTTTTTAGAAAATAAAAAAAATAATATAAAATTAACCTCCTCTACGAGTTATCTATCACTTTATCCCAGAACCAGTCCACATCGAAAAGGTGATTTTTAGGTTTCCGTTCTCCAGAAAATACGGTTTTAAGAGTCCTCCCGAGGTCAGTGGCCGACCCTGAGAAACTATATAAATAAAGAGGTGAGCTAAGCTGGGCGGTTTCGCGGTGTAAGCCGCGAGATACTTTCACTTCTGAGCCCCTCAAGTCTGATGGAAACAGTACTGAGAATCATAGAGACCATGACGCTTCCGTTGACTCATTTTATAAAGGTCTTCGAGACGACGCATTTTCCCTTCTTTATCTCTCTGACAACCGAAGAACGTCAGCCCTTGAGTTATTCAGAACGCAATCTAATAAAGTGAATTTGTGAATTAGTTGAAGTGAAATTACTTACCAGAATGTTACCGCGTAGTGCTATCATCTCCAACCATTGTCGCCTTGATGTCCGCCGAAAGCTGAAAAAGGGGTTGGTGATGATGATGACGTTGGTGGCAACCGAGGCGATGGTGTTGTCCAAATCGACAAAAAGTTTGACAGCGCTTCAGTGAAATTATGAGGTTCTAGTACCGTTTTGTCTCCAATTCCGAATACTTAAGATTTGTTGGCCATTAAACAGTGTCTCATTACTCAAAATGGTACTTTTTGTCGAAATTAATGAGGTTTTTGGATACAATAGAGCCTACACCACAAAGATTGTCAGGGTTTTGATTATTCAATTATTTATAACATTAATGTTCTGTTAATTTACATTTAAAAATGAAGAGTTCGGAATTTGAGATAAAATGTTACATTATTGTCCATCACCACCTTTAATTCATTCTTCAATTGGACGAACATTACTCATAGTAATTGTCTTCAAAAGTTGGTTTCAAAAAGCACAACACATCTTCATACTTATAAGGACGATTTTTGCAGACAGGTTATCTGTTCAATTCCATTCCAAGGATTTTCTATATTGGTCACGAATACTTTTCCATCTCGCTTTACAGTCATTAGCCGGAAAGGCATTTCCAATGATGATTCTAGTTATTTATGTGCTAATCAAACATACCTTTTCTCCCTAAATCGCCACCGATTTTCTTCCAGATTCCATTCTTGGAATATGAATTCATGTATGGCGCGTCCGCCAAATTATATAAAACTGCGTGATTTCTCACCAACTCGATCAGTTTTTTATCATCCATGATGCGAATTGCACTCAGAGTAGAAGAAAACAATAACAAACTAGTTTCGCTTTTCCCGGTCTTGTACAGAGGGGTGCCAAGTGATTTTTTGCACTACATGGACATGGTGAATACAAATAAAAAAATTGTATCTTTATTTTTCAACAATGTTTTCTACACCATATAATATTAACTCCGATTTATTGATATTGGTATCAGGTCCTTGATTTCAAAAACTAGGGTGGACGGTCAAACCCTACGTTGAGTCTCAAATTTTATATTTTCCAGGATATCGGACACTTTCCCGATCGAACCGTTGTAGATTTAAAATCATACACATTTTTACATTCAAATCACATAGATAAACTTCTAACGCTTATTTCAGCTTTATTTCACAATCAACGAACAATGAGAATAATAGAGCTTTTATAACAAGACGAACTTGACTGAGTGCTTTATTCCTTACAACTAAAAGACAAACTATCATACGATAATCACAATGGTCTATTGGATTGAGCAATGTTACCAGACGACAAGAAAAATCTCGTCTAATTCTGAGGAAACACAGTCAAAAGTTTACCGAATAGAAAATGAGAAATGTAACAAATATAGAGATTATTTCATAGCATATTACGCAAAATTGGTATTGTGATAAAGGTTATTATATAGATAGCATTTGACGGGATATTTATTTACATTTACAAACATACATGTTTGTATAACAGTGGAGAAAGTAAAAAAAATAAACAATTGACCGAATTTTATATAGACATGTTTTCTCGATTTTTCTCACCGCTTGCGTTTTACTACGATGCACAATGGTCCAGGAGGTGCATTTATATGGAAATTAGCATTTAGAGCTCGACAGTTATTCTCTAGACAAAAACTGTCTTCGACGAAGTTGTTACATATGATAAAGTGCTCATTTTCATGTTATCAAAAATAGGCTAACTAAAATTGTCGATGAAATAAAAAATGTAATTTTCTTATCTTTATAGATAGAGGTAAACATAGTTCGACAACGTTGTAGTTCCAGTTAAATTATTTGAGACATCTTTGTGGAAGTTTTTTTCTATCTTTGGAAATAACCGATATAGCGATTTTTTCTATGTTGCGTTAGGATCACCATAAGAATAAAAAAACTGTTTTTTTGCTCTAACTTTTATATTTCAAATTCTGCATACAAACTGTCTTCGAAAGACTTTTAGAGCTCACTAATACAAACATTTTTCGATGCAGAACTTGTCAATATCTTAACTTCACTCAGAGTTATTGATATTTATTCCCAAAAAATACGCTCTCTGCAATTGTTTGTCATTCTTTCTGGGGCAAACATAAACAAAGTTTATTGGCGGCAGTTCACTCTACGTGATGTGTAATTTTCAAAACCATGTTATTTTTCGTGTTTAAGTAAATTAAAATTGAAATCATGAGTTTTTGGGTAAAAAACCATCAATTGAGTAGGATTAAGAAATTGACAAGTTCTGCATCGCAAAATGTTGGTCTTGATAAGTTCTAAAAGTCGTACGAAGACAGTTTTGATGTAGAATTAGAAATATAAAAGTTAAAGCAAAAAAGCCACTTTTCATGGTTACCCTAATGTAACTTAGAAGAAGTTAGCTCTCACCCAAAAACTCATGATTTCAATTTTAATTTATTTAAATACAAAAAAAAATATCTTTGAAAATCACACATTATATACAGTTAAATTTGTTCTTTCAAATTCCGTCAACAAACATTTTTTGTTCGCCCCAGAAAGAATGGAAAGCAATTGAAGAGAGCGTATTTTTTGGTAAGAAATATCAATAATTTTGATTGAAGTTGAGATATTGACAAGTTCTGCGTCGCAAAATGTTTGTATTAGTATGTTCTAAAAGTCTTTCGAAGACAGTTTGTATGTAAAACTGAAATGTATAAGTTAGAACAAAAAACTGTTTTTTATGGTGGCCCTAATGCAACCTGGAAAAAATCGCTATATCGGTTATTTCAAGGGATAGAGAAGAAAAACTTTGTTCAACAAAGATGTCTCAAATAACTGGGACTACAACATTGTCGAACTATGTTTACCTCTATCTATAAAGATAAGAAAGTTATAATTTTTAATCCATCGTCAATTTTGGTCGCCCTATTTTTGATAACATTAAAATGAGCGCTCTATTATAAGTAACAACTTTGTCGAAGACAGTTTTTGTCTAGAGAATAACTGTCGAGCTCTAAATGCTAATTTCCACTTAAATGTATCTCCTGGACCATTGTGCGATATCTTTCTTAGTTTTTCGCTTCGAAATATCTTCATGAAATTGAATATCTTGGAAGTGAGTACAATGGAAACAAAATAAAATAAAAAAATATATATTTACATTTGGCAACCATATTCTACAAACGTGCAGTTATAAATTATGTCACTACTACATATAAACATATGCAAGAGAAAAGCGGAGACGTCCAAATATCGTCGGCGTGAAGTATTTTCATTTGCACGCCGGCAACGCGTCAGAATCTCGCTCACGGCACGTCGGCTGGGTGTGAACACTTTGGTAAGAGCGCACAAGATCAATTGTAAGTGTCACGCGTTCATTTCAGTGAGCGGCTCAGAGCCGCTCGTTTATTGAAACGATCCGACTCATTTGAGCGGTTCATTTTTGAACCGCGGGTCTTTTTTGAGCCGAGACTCTTTTAAAAAGCGGCTCTTTTTGAAATGTGTTTTCTTTTTGAGCCGAGACTCTTTCGAAATGCGGCTTTTTTGAGCCGAGACTCTTTTGAAAAGCGGCTCTTTTTTGAACCGCGGTTCAATTGAAAAGAACCATGTATCGTACGCTCGTTCTGACGAGCCGGCTCAAATGAGCGGCTTGTGAGCGCTCGCCTATCTCTAGAACAAGGCCTTAGTTAGTGAGGAATTTCACTATGGAAATATAAATAAACCTTTCTTGATTTTTTTTTTCGTTTTGGATGGGTAAAAAGTTGCTTTGAGCACCGACATCCTTCATCAAATGGAGAATGACGGTTTGGATTTCATGTGAGGCCGTTCAGTATATTTCGATAACGCTCTAACAATGTCAGGATAAAATGGAAGAGTTAAGGTTTTATTGCGGAAACAAAAAGGCGTAGGCTAGGGTGGGGCTAGTTGGTCATAGGGGTAAGTTGGTCAGTGACGATATCTTGGAATCTGAGCGTCCAAAAAATTAACGATCTGTGGATGAAAAATAGCGAATTGCTTATACAAAAAAATAAGCAGTTGGAAAAACTTTTTATTAAAGACTGCCCCAGAAAGTATGGACGCAGTCAGAAACCGCTGCCATTTCACAATACTTTATATTTGGTCCTTTTTTTTTGGCTGCGTCCCGTTGTTTACTTTTGTCTCTCAGCACCTGTGCAGTGGCATATTTTTTCTAGCAGTGTTTTTCCAAAATGCGTGGCCTTTCAGCAGAACAACGGCGAAAAATTGTGCACAAATGGTGTACAGAACCCGGATTGTCATTAAGAAAGTTAGAAAAATCGAAGGTGTTAGTGAGAAAGCCGTGCGAACAGCGATCAGGAAATTCAGTGAGGATAACTCTTTTGAGGATAAACCGAAAACAGGTCGGAAAAAAGGTCCTGCCAGTCCTCGTTTGGATAAACGTATAATGAAGGCGTTCGAGCAAAAGAAAGAGGTATCCGAACGGGATGTGGCCAAAAAAGTTGGCACGTCAAAATCAAACGTTCATCGCGCAAAAGAACGTTTGAATCTGCGAACATATAAGAAGCAGAAGCAGCCAAACCGAACCCCAAAACAAGAAGCATCGATCAGGCCCAGAGTGCGAAAGCTGTACGATACGATGCTTGCTGGGAATTCGAAGTGCATAATAATGGACGATGAAACATACGTTAAATTCGACTATAAATCCTTGCCGGGGCCACAGTATTATACGGCGCGAGAAGGGCAAGTATTAGACAAGTCTGAAACATCCGTTCGAGTCGAAAAATTTGGTAAAAAGGCTATGGTCTGGCAAGCTATCTGTGGCTGCGGTAAAATTTCGCAACCGTTCATTACAACTGCTTCAATGAACAGTGAAATTTACATCAAGGAGTGTTTAAAAAAACGGCTTCTACCCATGATTCGTAGCCACAACGATCTTGTTGTCTTCTGGCCGGATTTAGCGTCATGCCATTACGCGAAACTAACGGTAGAGTGGTATACCTCAAAATATATAACATTCGTTCCAAAGGACATGAATCCCCCTAATTGCCCGGAAATTCGCCCTATTGAAGAATTTTGGGCATTGACGAAAGCACATCTTAGGAAACATGTCTCTCCAGCAGAAACCATTCAACAATTTGAAAAGGACTGGAAAAAAGTGTCTAGACTCGTCGCTAAGAAGTCTGTGCTGAACCTCATGAAGAACGTTCGCAAGAAGGTGCGCCAGCTTGCATACAATCGATAGATAGCAGAAATTGAGAACACCGGGCTGTTGTACTAATCTTATGTTAACAATATGTCGAAGAAAAACTAAGTTTCTAACATTTGTGTTTTATTTATACTAAAATCTGGGTGCGTCCATACTTTCTGGGGCAGTCTTTAAGTAGGTTAAAATATACGGATATGGTTCCGATCTTGCAAAAATCGTTCACGGTTTGTGCATTATAAAAACTGGTTAATAAACATGAAATATACGGCTCAAACGTAAAACAAAGGTTTATTGTGCGTATTAGCTTTAAGTGTTAATGGAAATCGCTTTTAAAATTATTTTTATTGAATTTTCATGAATATTTTTTTTCATATATAAAGGGACTAGTTGGTCACACAAATTGCTCGTTTCAAAGCAACGCATATATAATTTTCAGGTATGCCGTGTTTCATTACGCAAGCTATAAACAAATATAGAAAGCATATGTTTTACCGCTAAACCTAGTGTATTTGAAACGAGATAACCACCACTTGCAATATAATTGTCATATTTCTATATTTTAAATTTTCATTAAATATAATAAACGCTATCATTGAATATCAGCGAGAAATAGCCTCCAGGTATGCTACATTACTCAATGCATTAGTGTGAGTTCTGATATTCAATGATAAATGCAAGCAAGAATGCAAGCGGTTGTGCGTCGCATGGATGCCAGGTGATTTTTTTCAAAAGTCTTGACATGGTACGAGAAAATGTCTTCACCATAATATCGGAGGAAAGTTCTTCACTTCATTTCAGCTTTGAAATTTTGGTGACTCAAACTATATCCATGAAACTAATTGTAGAAAAGGTATGTAACCGGAAAACCTTCGATTTGTGAAGTGGTCGCTTGAAATATCTAGGTTAATCTATTGTATAGTAGGGCCAAAATAATAGAAATTCAATGTCACAATCATTCGAATTTTCGTGCGCAAATGAACTAATGTCTTCTAGAGACAATATGTTTTCAAACCGCTTCGTTCGCTGAGACTAAAGACCTACTTTTTTGAGGATATTGTTTTTTTACTCATCGCTGAGATATGTTTCTGAGACACACAGGCGGAATAGTAAAAAGATTGTCGCAAACTCGATGGAGTGCTTAGGAGGAACCCCGGTCTGGAAGATCGAAAAAGTCGATTTTTGTTTGGATTTTTGGGAAGTTTCTGCCATCAGAAATGGTCTTCTTCAAGGTATTTTTCATTATTTGAATTCGTTGGAAAGTTACAGCTAAAAGAATGAGGTAACCTCAAGGGATATAGAAAAAAAAAGTTTATAATATAGTTCTAATTAATTCTCACTCGATTCAAATTTACTGAATGTTGATATTGTGGGTAAAGCAGAATTAGTTTCAAGATGGATTTTTGAAATGAATTATTTTTTGTCAACTTATAGGTTAAGTGGCTAGTTGTCTCCACATTCTCAACTATTTCATCAAATTATACGGTAAACAATGCAAAATGCAATTTCGTTGAAAGTTTCGGAACGTCTTTTTCTTCGTTGCATAAGAAATACCCCTAAAGTTTCAGAATATTTATTGAAATACGTTCTGCGACACCCCATTGCTTCGGAATCGATACCACCAACAAGGTAAATTTTTCGATCTTCCAAAAGATATTTTTGACGTAGGATTACGTCTTTCGGGAACATATTGGGGTACAAATTGAAAATCGAAAATCGAGCACATCGTGAAAATTGTCCAATTTCAAACGCTTATTGCTTAATCATTTAATGATGGATTGATGAAATTTTTGGGTCAATCGATTTCGGCACTCCACAACAATTTTTTATATTGAAGAGAATAATATTTTTCATGAAACTAACTATCGAACAATTAAAAAATCTCAACCCCTATCCTAACGGTATCTGATTTGTTGAAATTGACGACACATGCGGCGGGTCCCTAACAGAGACATCAAAACCAAGCTACATGGGGAAATTTGGCATTGCAAATACACAAAAGGAGGGGGAGCTTTCGTTCCAACCGAAAAGTGTTCCCTAACAGAGACATCAAAACCAAGCTGCCTGGGGGAAATCGACATTGCAAATACATGAAAGTAGGGGGAATTTTTGTTCCTACCGAAATGTGTTTCCTAACAGAGACATTAAAACCAAATCCAACCAAATCCAAAATCAACAGATAGCCTAACGGAATCCTACCTCAACTATGCGGTCGTGTCTCGGACACAATCCTCCTGTGACTTTTTTTTTATTAATTCGTTTATTTTTACAGGCTCAGTTATATAAGTTTTAAGCAGCCGAATTCTTAACTATATTTTTATAACTATATATAAATAATTTCCTAATTCTATGGTTAGTAAGGTAGAAACCGATTACTCGCGGTTGACTCGAGTTTAGAAGAGTGACATTTTTTTTCAGGACAAGGATGGGATATAAGGAGTTTATAAAAATGTTGATGATCAAATTTAATTCTTAATCTATAGCTGACCCGGCAAACTTCGTCCCGCCAAAATTTGTTTTTTGTTATCAATACCTTCAAACATTCACGTTTTCTATATGATAGAATAAAGACAGCCCTAAATCGGACTATTCCTTCCTCGAGTTCTACTTATATCAACACATCCGGCGATCCTTTTTTTGTATAGATAGAAGAATATATAGGAGTGCGTTTCATCACATTAAAATCCATTTCCAGTTTCGAACAAAGATCAATTTCGCTAGCGCAAACATGAAATAGACTAACAATGCTTGTCAACATGTAATTGTAGAACATATGCGAATTGAATTTTTAGAATTTTCCCATTCTTCTTCAAAGATTTCCGAAAATTTTCAATTGTCATGCTTGGCTGGAATATTTGGTTGAAATATTTGTAATATTTTAATGGGACCCCCTCTCCATTCCAGAAAAGGGAGGGGTGTCATACCATTATAGAAACATTTCTCATATCCAAAAACCCTCACATCCCAAATTATGCTTGACTAGTTCTCGAGTTATGCAGAAGTTTGTGTTTCATTTGTATGGTAGCCCCCGTTAGAGAGTAGGGGGGAGTGTATTCACCATAGAAACGTTTCGTGCACCGTAAAACCTGCACATGCCAAATGTGGCTCCATTTGCTTGATTAGTTTTCGAGTTATGCAGAAATTTGTGTGGTTGTGGACGGTGACGGGGTCTTCCAAGCATTTATTCCAGGCAAGTATTCGTGTTGTTCGAGCCCTTCATCGCCTGATATTGTTCCAACTTGCAGTGTAACTCAATTTTCACCAGTCTCACCTCATCAATCACCTCTGGTTAATCAAACACTGGGACGCATCGAAAACAGTACTATGGAAGCCCTATTGCCCCCCGCCGTAGTCGAGTCTCTCCCGCCAGCATTCAACAGTCGTCCCGGCCCTACGTGTGGGAATGGTACTAGGGTCTTCCAGCTCGACATCAAAGGCAAGTACGATGGTCCTATGTACTCGATGACTCCTGATTTGCCCATCGCTTGCAGCCTCCTGTCACCTATCAGCAATCGTCCTGGTATGGCCACCACAAGTCATCAATTTCGTGGCCATCGAAGTTCTGGAGTATCCATCTACTACCAGAATGTAAGAGGATTGCGGACTAAGATTGAAGACTTTTTTACTTCCGTTACTGCTTCGCCATATGACGTACTCGTGTTAATTGAAACCTGGCTCGATGATGTTATACCTTCTAACATGCTGTTTAGCAGCGATTATTCTGTTTATCGTTCAGGCGGTGTCCTCATTGCTGTGAAGGATACCATCCCGTCCAGTCTAGTTCCGACTAACGTAGACAGCATTGAGCACGTATGGGTGTCGTTAAGCATGTCACAATGTAAGCTTGTCATTGGTGCCGTGTATATTCCTCCAGATAAGGCGTCGGATGTGCAGTTGTCTAATCTCCACATCGACTGTATGGAATCAGTAGTCTCACACTCCGGGCATGATTCGGTTGCTGTATTCGGTGACTACAACAGACCTGGGCTGCGATGGATTCGAAACGATAATTCTAGATGTTGCGTGGATCTGCTTGACGGCATGAGCTCCAATAACATGTGGCAGATGAACTGCCTGAAAAACCACTCCGGGAATACGCTTGATCTGTTATTTGTCAATGAGGAGATAACTAACTACTTGACTATTGATGAAATTGACAATCCTCTTGTTCCAACCGACATCCACCGTCCACCTTTCTCATGTACAAACGAAATTGACAAGCCTTTACTAGAGCTCAATGACCATGAATTTGACGTCGAAGCACTTAACTTCAAGAAAGCTGATTTCAACAGATTGGGCCAATATTTATCGTCAGTGGACTGGTTGCCAATGATCCAGTGTGTAAATCTGGATGATGCTGTCGAGAAGTTCACTCTCATACTTCAACGCGCTTTCATCTTATTCGTTCCACATCTACGTCCCCCGCAGAAACCACCTTGGTCAAACGCTGAGCTTCGACGTAAGAATAAACGCTGCAACGCTGCGCATAAGATTTACCGAAGAAATCGTACATCAACGAACAAAGCGTCGTTCCAATTCGCCAGCCGTCAATATAGAAGCCTAAACCGTCAACTCTATCGTGAACATGTGGTCTTTACGGAGCGAAATTTGAAACGCAATCCAAAAAGCTTCTGGAATGTTGTGAAATCTAAGCGCAAAGAGTCTACACTACCTTCGGTAATGTATTTGGATGAACGACTGGCTTGCAGCTCTTCGGATAAATGTAAGCTTTTTGCTGCCTTCTTCAGTTCGATGTTCAACCCCACCTCTGACAGTGTTGAAGCTGCTCTGGAACTAACTCCTGCTGGGAGCGCTGACGCTGATACACCTGAAGTATCATCAGAAGGGATACGAAAAGCGGTCGAGAAATTAAAAATTTCCTATCAGCCTGGACCTGATGGAATTGCAGCGTGTGTTCTGAAAAAAATGCTTCGAACATCTGGAGCAGCCACTCACTCATTTGTACAACTTGTCTCTGAGAACTGCAACCTTCACGACTCGATGGAAAGCATCGTTCATGTTTCCGGTGCATAAAAAAGGAAGCAAAAACGATGTCCGGTGTTATCGGGGCATCACATCGCTGAGTGCTTGCTCAAAGCTATTTGAAATAATTATGTCGGAACACATGTTTCGTCAGGTGAGACACTACATTTCCCCGAACCAACATGGATTTTTTCCTGGCAGAAGTGTCACTGCAAATTTGTGTGAATTCACATCCTTCTGTCTTAGCAAAATTGAAGAGGGCCGACAGATTGACGCCATTTACACCGACCTCAAAGCAGCATTCGACAAGGTTGACCATAGTATACTTCTGGCCAAATTAGCAAAACTTGGTTTCTCTGTAAGGCTCGTTAAATGGCTTCGCTCATATTTCCTCGCTAGAAAACTAGCAGTCAAAATTGGCTCTTGCACCTCAACCTGGTTTGAAAGCAGCTCCGGAGTTCCTCAAGGTAGCAATTTGGGACCGCTGCTATTCTCACTGTTCATCAACGATGCTATCGTGTATCTTGGAGCCGACTGTTGCCTGGTATATGCTGATGATCTAAAGCTGTACATTGACGTCAACAGCATTGAAGATTGTCGTAAACTCCAAAAACTTCTTGATAAATTCGCTGCATGGTGTCGCGTAAACAGGATGCAACTAAGCATACCAAAATGCTCTGTCATAAGCTTCTACCGCAAGATGAACCTCTTGTCGTTCGAATACACTGTCGGGACGAAGTGTTAAGTCGAGTTCAAACGATTAGAGATCTCGGTGTCTTCCTTGATCCAGCTCTGTCATTTCGGAACCACTACGAAGACATCATAGACAAGGCTCGTCATCAATTGGGAATTGTGAGCAAATTGAGCAGAGAATTCCGAGATCCTTACGCGCTGAGATCCTTGTATTCGTGCTTGGTTCGGCCGTTTCTAGAAACCGCTTCATTAATATGGGACCCTTATCGTAGCACTATGGCTGCTCGCATCGAATCAATTCAGGGAAGGTTCGTCAGATTCGCCCTACGTCTCCTGCCATGGAATGATCCGCTGAATTTGCCACCGTACGAACATCGATGTCAGTTGATAGGGTTGGAAACGCTGAAGCAAAGGCGGAAACGGGCTAAGGCAATATTCATCGCTCGACTTCTTGTCGCCGAAATTGATGCTCCAAACGTACTTGCGCAAATCGCCATCAATGTTCCTGGTTATACTCTCCGTCGCTCTGACTTCCTTCGCCTGCCGTTCAGACGTCGAGACTACTCCCTCCACGAACCAATACGTTCAATGATGGAATGCTTCAACGATGTTGCCCATTTGTTTGATTTTAATAGCACGATTAACGAATTTAAGAGTAAAGGGTGTGTCACATCAAATTGCATCACGGAAAAAACGCTGTAGAAATTTAATTTTTAGGAATTATATCTTCAGCTTTGGTTTTATAATCAGATAAGAGTGTATAGATCACGTTGGCCATGCTTCACTGTCAATTTTTCGTAAATTTGGAAAAATGTCGTCGAACGAAAAAGAGCGTCGTGAATTAATCTTGTACACTCTTTTCGAGAATCCGGAGTTGTCACATCGGGACATAGGTAAGATGCTGGGAATCGTCCAATCCACGGTCAGCAGAGTACTAAAACGATACTACGGGAACCTAACCATCGACCGGAAGGTGAAGAACGGCAAAAATGGATGCTCAGTCAGTGAAAAAGATCACAAGCGCGTAGTTAAGCAGTTTAGACGTGATCCGAGAAGTTCGGTCCGGGATGTCGCCAATAAGCTGAATTTGTCAAGTTCATTCGTCCAGCGGACCAAGCAGCGGGAGGGCCAGCGTACATACAAGGTTCAGAAGGCTCCTAACCGCGACGAAAGGCAAAACATGGTGGGGAAGACGCGAGCCCGGAAGCTGTACACCGATATGCTGACGAAGCCTCATTGCCTGGTAATGGACGACGAAACCTACGTCAAAGCGGACTTTCGTCAGCTGCCGGGCCTGTTGTTCTTCTCCGCAGAGGACAAATTCAGCGTTCCGGAGGAGATTCGCAAGCAGAAACTATCCAAGTTTGCCAAAAAGTACATGGTGTGGCAAGCGATCTGCTCTTGCGGAAAGCGGAGCGCCCCCTTCGTGATGACCGGCACGGTAAACGGGCAGGTTTACCTAAGGAGTGCCTACAGAAGCGCTTACTACCACTATTGAAGCAGCACGAGGGCCCGACCATCTTCTGGCCGGATCTCGCTTCGTGCCACTATTCAAAGGACGTGTTGGAGTGGTACGAAGCCAACGGGGTCACCTTCGTGCCAAAGGAAATGAACCCGACCAACGCGCCGGAGCTTCGCCCAATAGAGAAATATTGGGCGATTATGAAGCAGGCCCTCCGGAAGAACCCAAAAGTTGTCAAATCGGAGGCGGACTTCAAGAGAAAATGGATATCTGTTAAAAAAAACTACAACCTGACGTTGTACAGAACCTTATGGACGGGGTAAAGAGGAAGGTGCGAGCATACGGGCTTGGGCTCGAAGTATGATTAAAAAGAAAATGCCAAAAGTTGTTTAATAGTTTTTATTTTACTGTCTAAAATTTTCAAAAGGATCGGTCTACTGGGCGAATTTCTACAGCGTTTTTTTCCGTGATGCAATTTGATGTGACACACCCTTTAGAATTAAGCGTTTCGTGTTCAGCTAGTTTCACTACAGATTTGTTCATTAAGACATACTTGTCGGATGAAATATAATATTAATACATAAAATAAATAAATTTGTATGACAGCTTTCCACTTAGAGAAGGAGGTGGAGAGTCCAACCATCATAGAAACATTTATTGCACCCTAAAACCTCAATATGCCCAATTTGGTTTCATTTGCTTGATTAATTTTCGAATAATGCAGAAATTTGTGTTTCATTTGTATGGCAGCCCCTCTTAGAGAAGAGGGAGAAGTATCTAACCACAGTAAAAACATTTATTGCACCCTAAAACCTCCACATGCCAAATTTTATTTCATTTGCTTGATTAATTTTCGTTTAATGCAGGAATTTGTGTTTCATTTGTATGGCATTTGGTTTATGCCATTATGTGTGAAATACAACATCATTCAAATGTCCACCTAGGGCTTCCTCTCACACCTTGATCCGGAACAGGTAATTTTCGATGACTTTTCGGCACGTGTGGGGCGATATCTCGGTCATAACTTCACGAATGTTGTTTTTCAAATGTTCAAGAGTTTGCGGAGAGTTGGCATAGACACGGTTTTTCGCATAACCCCACCAAAAAAAAGTCTAGCGGGTGCAAATCGCATGATCTGGACGGCCAATTGACATCACCAAAACGCGAAATTATCTTCTTCTTCTTCTTTAATGGCACTAACGTTCCTAGAGGAACTTCGCCGTCTCAACGTAGTATTACTTGCGTCATTTTTATTAGTACTTAGTTGAGATTTCTATGCCAAATGACACGCCTTGCAATGCATTCTGAGTGGCAAGCTCTAGAATACGCGTGATCACAGTGCAAGTCGGAGGAAATTTCTTTGACGAAAAATTCCCCCAACCAGAACGGGAATCGAACCCTAACACCCGGCATGTTAGTTATGACGCTAACCACTCGGCCACGGGAGCACGCGAAATTATGGGTCCCTCAAATTTCGTTCGCAATATGGCCATGTTCGGTCGTGTTGTGTGGCACTTGGCGACGTCCTGCTGAAACCACATGTCATCCGTATCCATATCTTCAATTTGTGGCAAAATCGGTTAACATTCGGCCATAGCGCTCACCATTCACAGTTACTGTCTCGCCGTCCTCATTTTCAAATAAATACGGCCCGATGACTCCACCAGACTGTAATGCGCACCAAACAGTGACTTTTGGCGGATGCAATGGCCTCTCAACAATCACGTGTGGATTTTCTGAGCCCCATATACGAAAATTTTGGGTGTTCACATAGCCACCGAGCTCGAAATGTGCCTCATCGCTGAAGAAAATTTGATGCGAAAATTCAGCATTTTGCTGCTGTTGTTCGTTCACCCAATCGACGTATGCCCGACGCATTCCATGGTCACCACGCTCTAATTTTTGTGCCAGTTGGACTTTATATGGATGTAGGTGCAAGTCCAAATGCAAAATTCGCCACAATGATGTGTTTGACAAGCCCAATTGCTGATGTTCAATATGTCAAACTATGTCAAACGGTTGTCAGCGCAGGGCTGTATACTTTCGGAAGCCCGAAATGGAAAACCCTGTATATAGATTCACATTTCAACTTATTCTACTGTTTATAGCAAGGAGACCAATTACTCGCAAAGGAAGAAAAGGAGGGTATAAGGATATAGGGACAATCACACACGAAGATCGATAGCTTTAATGATCCATCCAAAAGATATTTGAACATATATGAAGATTTGAAAAGATGTGGTGAAGGTGTTACGAAATGACTACTCAGGTGGACCAACAAAGCACCCAAATGATACGAGGTATTCCTAGAAAAATTAGTTTTTTTTTATGAAAACCGGGATAATTTTTCGGAATTTTTTATTCAAGGTGCAATAAATATTTTCTATTTTTACATCTCATCAATTGTGCTTTTTTCAAAGCTATTACGAGATAGAAATGATTCCGTGTGCACAAATTTCAACTGGATCGAACTTTATTCTCTTCTGGCGGAAAAGTTGCTCAGTAAGTGTAACGTAATCTTCTGGACCATTTGCATGCTAAATAGTTACATGATGTGAGAGCAATTGAGAACACAGCCGTGCGAAAATCTGCATAACTATACAGACGAACTTCATCCGAATCTGATCATTGAAATAAAACCATCGACCGGAATATTCTTCGGATCATTGAAACCCGAAATAATTGAATAAATATCGAATTTCCAGTACCTCCACGCCAACCCCAATAAATTAAACGTGATGTATCACCACGGGGCCCGATTAATACCTCCATTCATCATCATTCGTCGCAATTTGCGTAAGCCGCCAGAAGCAACAGTAGCAAAATACCCGCGGAAGAGGGGGAGTTCCACTGCGTTCCGCGCCCGGTGCGAGGGAAAATTGAATGTTCCACGAGGGAGGAAACAAGATAGCTCCGGATTATTACCGATCAGACAGGCGTGTGCGCGCGGTAGGATCAGTGCGCGAAGACTAGACTGGGCCATTGCATGTGAAATTTACGGTGATCCGATTGTGTGATACAGATCCGTCCGCCCACAGCGAGCGTAGAGATGACTGTCTCACGCATTCATACATGCAACATTTTGCACGGGTTAAATTAGCACTCAACAAACGCACATACACACACTCACACGTTGTGAAAATATTGAATTTTCCGATGTTTATTCCATTATGGGGAACGGATCATTGTGGGGAATCGACAAATATCGACCGAGCGGCTCCGAGAGGAGAAACAAATCCGCACCACACGGAAGTGGGTGGGATCAATTTGGGTTCGAGAATAAATTTAATTTAGCGGATAATGTCTTTCCGCAAACATTAATCAACCACACGTTTAAAACGAAATAAATGCCAATATCAACCATTTATTAATCCTTATTGATATGATCTGTTGCGCTCAATGTAGTTGTATGGTTCATACTGAGAATTTACTCACTTTTAGTTCAACATTCTGGGGATTTTCTGAAGGAAACTAAACATTACGTGATTTGACCCCGACAAATGAATTAGTTCTGGTCGCAACCATTAAAAAGATTCTCGGCTAGAGTGGAAAATCATTTTCCCAACTGCACGATGTTGGATCGGCACGCTATCTTGTTCAACAATTATACTCATTTGCCCATAAAGGGGTACCACGTACAACATTCATCCCGGCTAATAACGACCTAACGCTCTGGCCCAAATAACCCGATTTGTCTAACACCGTCCGCATCGAATTCCAACCTGCGATAGCACGGTTTGGAGGAATGAATTAGGTACATCAATGTCACAACGCCATTATTAATAGGCTGGCAGTAATTGAATTTTCAATTGCGATAAAAGTGGGTTAGTGACACGCGATTGTCCCTACCGACCCGAAAACCTGCCGCGCCAGAATTTAATATCGGCGAGATTGTTGGTGACAGGGCTCGCGACCGGATTGGAATGCATAATGATATGCAGCAGAGCTCTCGGGGAACACAATGCCGCATCGGTTGGCGCAGAACTGTACCAGGAATATCGTTTGGTGCATGATTCTCTCCAAAGTCCAACGATAACTGATTTCGATTCAAATATGGAGGTTCAAAAAAAAAGAATCACTTGCGAGGCTGCAGCGTCAAGTGATGTTTTGATTTATATATTATCGTTTGTTTCTGTTTCTGTTTCTGATGTTCCATCAGAGAGGAACAATATTTTTGTTACTATTTTGCCCACTAGAAAGGAAACCTTATTCTGAGAACGAAAACATAAAGGGGTGACAGCTCAAATGATTATATTCGATTGAATACGAAATAAGGTGGCCTTCATTTTCATTCCTTTTGAATTTGTTGAGATATTGTTGATATACCGAAAACTCATATATACACTCGTGGATTTTGTTCTTCTTCTATATACAATGTTATTAAATACTTTAAGATCGAATCTTAACCCTCCTGTACTCACGTGCAAAATCATAACTCGTATACTCGCCCACGTTGTTACAGACCGAAAGTTGAACTTCTCTGTAATATTCCTATTGTGTAAGCCTAAAAAGCTTTATTAGTATTTATTTGAAGCAGAGGGTATAGTTGAATGAAAAAACTCCAGAAAATATGTTTTCTTCGTCTCCATTCAGTTTTAATAGTCATCTAACTGAGCTTCCTAGAAACAGAACAATTTCGACGTAGGACTGCGTCTTACATCAAGGGTGCCAAATCGGACGACAGGTCACGTTTGTATGAAATAAAGTCAACGTTAATAGGTATTTTTGCTACGAACGGATTTTAACGATTTGCATATCAATCGAAAATATGATATACATTACAATCCCATAGTCTGTATATGGTTTCAATTGATGAAAGTTGGAAGCATTCCCATTTCCTCATACATTTGTTCTGTTCATTTGTGTGCTTTCCCGAACAGAGCTGTCAATAACGAGCAACTTATGCAGCCGCTAGAGTAGAAACAACGAAGGGGGATAGCGAAAAGAGAATGTTTGCGAAATAAACTCCACCCTTGCATAGTAAGCAAGTTGTCGCTAGCGTATAAATGTTGCATCTCCTCTGAGGAAAATTCTCAGAATCTTTCTGTGCCCGTAACAACAAAGTTCACTTATTCTGCTCATTTTGTGTTTTATGTTTCCCCTCGAGCTATGAACGCTAGCGAATATTTCACATGAAGTGCATCTGGCGTTGCAATTAATACAACCATCCGAGCCATGACGAAGCAGGCGAAAGAAGAGAAGAGAGTGCAAATGATTATAGGTCGCTTCTAGCCATCAGTGTTTGGCTCTGTGTGTGTTTGCTCGTTTCGTTGCGCGAAACTTAGAACTTGTTCATTTTCTGTACATGTGAATAGCACACCTTCGATACTTTTAGTTGCCATTCGTATTTGCTCTCGTTTGCATCGGCGCTGTGCTGATACAACAACCTGCTAGCTCTGTTGATTGTTTTGACCGAGAGTCGAGAAACAATTTTTCATATACGGCCATTCTTGCGATGTTTCATTTTCATCGCTGCGACTGTGTGCATCTGTTAGACGCGTGTTTGATGCTTATTGAATGGCGATGCACGGAAGATGCCTCTCGTTAAATACTCAGTGTAATGCGTGCATTGATATAAAGAAACAAATTGCGACATATGAGTAATTAGTGTATTGTCCTCGCAAAGGCAAGAAAGAATCGTTGCTGATTTTATAAAACCACGCAAGCCATTGAACCTTTTCAGGGACTCCGGCCCGGAACTTTTTACTAAAAAGTTATTTATGGAATTTGGACGTATTCGCAAATAATATCCGAAATGCTAAGCCAACAAATTAGAAAAAACCCCGAAACTGTAACTGTAAAACATAACCGTAAGCCACCGATTAGTTTATAGCTTGCAGTTCACAATTCTTCCATAAGTGCAATTCTTTCACAACTGTGTATATGTGTGACCATTGTATTTAGCGATACGAAAGTCAAACATTTTGTACTACGATTTGGCACGTATGAATCTAACGACGAATATATCGACGAATAATGAATGAATCCGTTCAATCCGGTGACAAAAAGGACTTAAATCAAATGAGAATTGTCCGGTAATGTTCTCATGCATTATATTAAATAAATATTCCACATATTCCAATATTCTAAATTTATTCATTTCATTGAACAACATTTTAAAATAGGAAAAAAAACACTTGTCCAATAATGTTACTCCAAAACTCGCGTCGGTGTGTTAAGTAGAATCAAACACCAGGCGCCATAAATCTTTGAGAGTCACATCATAGAAGGGGTTTATGGTTTTGCAATGGTTCGCCAGATCACCTGAGAAAAAAAGTTTAAAAATAATTCAAAACGTATTTCAAATGAAAAATAGCTCTGTTGATTGTTTTGACCGAGAGTCGAGAAACAATTTTTCATATACGGCCATTCTTGCGATGTTTCATTTTCATCGCTGCGACTGTGTGCATCTGTTAGACGCGTGTTTGATGCTTATTGAATGGCGATGCACGGAAGATGCCTCTCGTTAAATACTCAGTGGAATGCGTGCATTGATATAAAGAAACAAATTGCGACATATGAGTAATTAGTGTATTGTCCTCGCAAAGGCAAGAAAGAATCGTTGCTGATTTTATAAAACCACGCAAGCCATTGAACCTTTTCAGGGTCTCCGGCCCGGAACTTTTTACTAAAAAGTTATTTATGGAATTTGGACGTATTCGCAAATAATATCCGAAATGCTAAGCCAACAAATTAGAAAAAAACCCCGAAACTGTAACTGTAAAACATAACCGTAAGCCACCGATTAGTTTATAGCTTGCAGTTCACAATTCTTCCATAAGTGCAATTCTTTCACAACTGTGTATATGTGTGACCATTGTATTTAGCGATACGAAAGTCAAACATTTTGTACTACGATTTGGCACGTATGAATCTAACGACGAATATATCGACGAATAATGAATGAATCCGTTCAATCCGGTGACAAAAAGGACTTAAATCAAATGAGAATAGTCCGGTAATGTTCTCATGCATTATATTAAATAAATATTCCACATATTCCAATATTCTAAATTTATTCATTTCATTGAACAACATTTTAAAATAGGAAAAAAAACACTTGTCCAATAATGTTACTCCAAAACTCGCGTCGGTGTGTTAAGTAGAATCAAACACCAGGCGCCATAAATCTTTGAGAGTCACATCATAGAAGGGGTTTATGGCTTTGCAATGGTTCGCCAGATCACCTGAGAAAAAAAGTTTAAAAATAATTCAAAACGTATTTCAAATGAAAAATGTTTTTATTTTCAATTCAATATCAGTTATGTTTCGTTTATGTTTATGTTTTCGCAATGTACTTCAAATAAATATTGTTTTTTTTTTCAACAATGAGTTTCAAATAAATCAGGTGAAGGTAACTGCATTTATAAACATATAAAGAATTGTGTTTCAAATGTTGGACATTTTCAGTTATTTTATATTGTCAGTCTCCTCCCTGCCGAAAATTTACACGTGGTATGTGGACTGACCCTCCTCCCCACTGGATGGTACCCACACACTCTAGTAATGATGCTTCTCCCGTTGGTAATGATAGAGCTTTTTTTCGTTACAAGTTATCTCAGAAGTTCAATTCAATAAGTGCGCACTTTTGCCCCCACTATGGAGCAAAAATTCGCATTTGTCATTTTGTATTAAAATAGATATTTGTCCAACTATAAACAAAACTTGAGAAATTTTTGTACTACGTTCCGAACGTAATATATAGTTGAAATTTGGTTAGCAAACTGAATTTTATTTGCTTTTATTTCAAGAGTTATTGGACGACAACAGTTAGGTGCGCACCTTTACCCAGCACTCTAATAGATTAATCGAATGACTGTTACGTCGTCAGAATACAATCGCGATGCGGTCCATTTGATACCTCTGGACACTGATACAGGGTCATTCAGATTAAACCTTCACGCAAAAAATTTCAATAACTTTTACAAAAGTGAACCGATTTTTATTTTAAAAAAAGCGAAAATATAGCTCCCCTTTTTCGAAAACGCGTTTTAAACGACGAACCAAATTCTTCATGCACAACTCTAACATTACGACTTCGATGCTGTTGAAAATCCGAATAATTCCTTCTTTAAGTCCTTCCAAATTTTGTGGCTTATTAACATAGCAACGGTCCTTCACGTACCCCCAGAAAAAGTAATCGACGACGAGAACTGTTGAAATTCTTACCATAAGAGCACAAAGTTTCATTAAGGGTTCGGTTGCTCGAATAATACGATTTCACCGAAAATACACGTTCTTGTAAATTGTACATCTTGACACTAACACCCATCCGATCAGACTGAACGAGTAGCCGAATATTATCGTCCCGAAGTGGGGAACGCAGTGTTACCATCGAAGGAGCGAAGAAAATTTTTATGAGGAGCTGTTCGATTTTTTTTAGGGTGAGCGTTTAATCTGGTAGACCCTATACTTGAAAATCATATTGTGTGCTTCCTGCAATTTTTTCAGTGATAAAATGGAAGAGATTTAATAGCAAGACGTATTTAGAGAGGAATGAATCCTCAGAGTTTATAGTCTCGTTAATTCAACACCATCATCATAAGCAAGAAGTTACTGTATTGACAAAAATATCGAATTTCCTGAACACCCTTATCATGGTTTTAATGGTGAAAACAAATAAAAATGTAATATATTAATAAACAATCAATGTACATGGCAGGCAAAATTGGAGTAATTTTTATGGTGAACCTTGTTTCGTTGAATTGTGATAAACTAAGCCTATGGGTATGTATTAATGGGGCCCATTACGCAACTAAGACGTATCGATGAAGCGTTTAGAATGAAAAAAATATATACGAAGTTGTGTTCAAGACACGACCGCATTGTTGACGTAGAACTACGCTGTGGTTTAATGCAAGTCGCTTGTTTATAACTGCGGATATTATTTTATAATGCTACGAAATTTTGAAAATAACCATTCTACCGGTTTGGTCGCCCTGAAATGTTTTTTTTTTATTGAAGAATCATTTGACGATAATTGTTTAATGATTCATTCTTGTGTTCGCAGAACAATACATGCTCGAGATAAGCGCAGCTGTCATCCTTAGTGGAGAAAGTTATGCTATTGGCAAGCGAAACCAAATCACATACAAAATTCCAGTACGGCATTTTCTTTCTTGGTGACTAAATAAACGAAATAAACTCTATCTGTCAATCTCAACAACCACGAAACGAGTAGCACTGCTTCATTATGATCAAGATTAGCGCAAATGCAATCCTAGTTGAAAGCAGTTTTGTGATTGGCACGCGAACCCAAATAAATTAATAACTTAATATAACTTATTGAATAACTTGGTATTCCCCAAATATTTTTTGGGTGCACAACCATAACACCTGCTTCACCATAGCGTCAGTTCAATGCATTGATGACAGAAAACAAACTATGTTAACTGCTTAAAAAAAGGCTGAATATTTGCCTCAGCAGAGATTAGCGTAAATATTTTCCTCCCGCTATCTCCCCTCCTTGTTTATATTTATCATTATGGCTGCATCATTTGCAGCACAAAACAATCGTCAATCATAGCATAAAAAATTAGGCGACTGTTGCATCGTTACAGGGCCAATGCACACGGGAACAGATACAAATGAGGTTTAAGCGTAGCGAAGATGCACTTTTTTTACGTATGGGTTATGAAGCACGCACCTACGCACACAAATATCCATATATCGATGACTTCAAGCAACTAAAGATACAAACATTTATCTCCTTTTTGCGCTCTTCTCAACAGAAGCCCTTTCTGTTAATATTGCCAGTCTAGATCTGAGACGAGACATGACTATGGGGGGCCGATTCCGGACCACTTTTTCTGTCAAACTCGGATCACTTGCAACTTGACTCCTGATTGGTTGATGAGGAAAACATTTGACAAAGATAAATATACAAAAAAAGGATTCCCAAAATTTTTACAGTGTTGCCAAATATATTCAAAATTGACTAATAGTTGTTTCCATATTCCAATTTAACGAAAATTTCTATTATGAATTCGTTGTATATTTTCGTTTCTGTTACGTCCTGTGTTCAGTTTCCGAATAGAGGGAAACATTGTACAGTACTGTTATAAGACCTTATTTCCGTATACACTTCACGGTGAAAAAGAAATGAAGTGTATCCGCGATGACAACGATACAACGTTGACATCTGGAAACAAAATTAGTTTTTAACAAGGCTTACTACTCTCACCAGATCAGATTAGCCGGCCCGAAGGCAGTTTTAAATTGTTAAAATCTGAATGAAAATTTTTACTTGGCGTTGTTTATTCACTTAAAGCACGTCTTTCTTACCCTAACTTAACCCATTTTCTATACACTTTCCGATATTCTGATTAAAACTTATTATAATATAAAATTATCTTCAGATAGAATTTTTGTAAGAGATTATTTTACCATATGAAGAAAACAAAGTTTTCCATTCAAATTGAGCATTAATTCCATACGGAGAAGTTAATTTTCATTCATAATTTCTATTTAAAAAGTGTTCAATCTGTCCGAAACCCCATCATTATCTTTGTCGCTTCACTAACTCGTAAAACAAAGTTCAATAACGTGTCTTTCATTTCGTTTTCTTCGTGGGGTGTATACAGCAAGGCCCATAGTCTCTTGATAAATAAAATGCACCATAAATTCAATTCATGTATTTGAACATATCATACTCCTGTAATACTAACTGTTTAAAATATGACACCCGATTTTATAATTAATACGAAAAATGGTACAGCTCCAAAAATACTTCTTCAGTTCATCCGTCTCTAACCTTCAAAAAAGCCCTTGGAAAACTTTACTTTATCCATCATATTATTCCTCCACTCCCATTGCATTGAGAAAGGCATTCGATCCCTTGCCGTCCAGCTCGCCCAGCAACGATGTTGTTAAGTCGATTTCCTCACGAAGAATTAAAGTTTGCCTCAGCGAGATCCACTGTTTATACTCTAGGCAAATATTCCCCTTCGTTCTTCTTGTTTTTCTTTGTTCACGGATACTTTACTCTTACAATTTCCTCTTCGTTGCTCGTCGATAAGTTGCTCGTTATTGATAGCTCTGTTCGGGAAAACACACAAATGGACAGAACAAATGTATGAGGAAATGGGAATGCTTCCAATTTTCATCAATTTAAACCATATACAGACTATGGGATTGCAATGTATAGCATATCAAAAAAAAAAATAGGGATTTTCCGATTCGTTTGGTATGTAAATCGCTAAAAACCGTTCGTGGCAAAAAGTTATAGTTATTAACGTTAACTTTATTTCATAAAAACTTGACCTATTTTATGAATTGGCACCCTAAATGAAAGACGTAGTTCTACGTCAAAAATCCATGGTTCCTTCGATTTTTTTACATTTTTACATTTAAACCCCAAACTTTTTAACAGTGGTTCTCACTTTTCAACTTAAATAATTTGAATCAGCTGGACGTAATTCCGGAGACGAACATCTCAACATTTAATATGTCTTAACAGCCTTCAACACTTAAAAGTCCAAAAAAGTTGTACTTGTGGAATTTACACGAAACTTTGAACTAACACCTAGAAAATATCTACCGCTAGTTCGATTCTCCGATGGATTTATCACAATTGTTTGATATAATAATAAGTAATTTTTATTCATACAACATTGTCGTGACAGCACGACACCGTTTCCCAAGATGGCGTTTGATGCAAATAAATTATGCAAACTATTGGCAGTAAACACTCATTGTTAATACCTCGTACTCGAAACGTCCAAATTAATTTAGTCTAATTACGAAAAACATGCCACTTTTGCTGGTCGACCCGCGATGGAAATAGAAACATCTAACTCAACGCGCCGAGGTTCGTGTTTCGGAGTAAAACATAAACATACAACACAAAGCGTCAACCACTGGGGCAAACAAAACGTTGGTAAATAGCGTCATCGGCTGGGGGTATTATTTGCCCACTAGTTCGACTGTTCTTCAATTTTCCCCATAGGTCAAGATTAACATGGGTGATTGGGGTTTGCTAGCTCGTATTCAGTTTTTCCTTCCTTTCCTATACCTTTTGTTTATTTGAACGAATGTGTCAACGAAAATAATTCATTAACACGGTGAGCTCCGACCGAGTAGGGGACCAACTATCGTTTCGGTTCCCAATAACGTGTTCAAGTGGTATGAATTTTATGTCAGCAATAGGTTCAGTGAATTCACGAATTGTCAACATCACATCGAAGTCCAAAGTGATATTAGTATAGCAATTGTTAGAAAACTAAAACATTTGTCTCAGAAATGAAAAATCAATTCACACCAAAAATTCAGTTTTTTCGGAGTTCATATTTGTTCAGATCGCTATTTAATGGTGTCGGTCCAAATTAAATAACGGCAGCTTGTAAGTTTTGTTGTTGTTCCGTAGTTGACTTAAATCAGTGAAAGTAATGAGAAAGACGCCCAGAGCCTAGCAATCGAGAGTCTAAATCTTAAATTGTATTCTTAATCCGTTATCTAAAATCTGTAATAAAGAAATAAAATTGGCACCCAAAGGGCCTGGCCGGGTTAGGAAGTAAAAAGTGCCCCCAAACCAAATCACTAGCTGTATGGCAAATATTGTATAGGATATTAAATAAGAAATTTTGGCGGTTTATTTGAATCCCTATGTGGTTTGACGTAGGATCTATAGTGAAAAACGTACTTTTTCGTTTATATCACGCCATCCTCAAAAGATTTGAGATAAAAATTTGAAAAAAAATGAATGTGCATCTTACTACGGTGTATCAAGCAAAATTATCAAAAAAAAAAAATTCATCAAAAATTTTAGTACTAAAAAAAATATTGAAATCTTGAAAATTTTTTTTTTGGGATTTAGAGATTCTGTAATACTCTAATTCATATTTAAATGTGTTTCTACGGCTTTTCTAGATATTTGTGATTTTTTTCAGTGTTGCGCGGTACAAAATTTTTTTTTTATATTTCCAAATAGTCTGGCTGGGTAAGGGAGTAGAAAGTCCCCCAAACCAAATCACCAGCTGTATGGAAAATATTGTATAGGGTACTAAATAAAACATTTTGGCAGTAGTACCATATATTTGAGTCCTTATATGGTACACCATATGATCTTTGGTGAAAAGGCACCTATTGGTTTTTTCACGTCATTCTCAATAGCTATGAGACAAAAATATGAAAAAAAAACTGAAAGTACATCTTACTTAGGAGTATCGATCAATATTTTCAAACAATTTTTTCATCAGAAAATCAAACACAAAAAAAAATTGAAATTAATTTTTATCTTTATTTTAAATGAAATTTTAATTTTGTTTTATTTTGACATTCAGTACTACTCTAGTTTGTATTCAAATTTTCTTCCTACGTCTATTTTAGGTATATGTGATTTTTTCAGAATTTTTAGAGTGTTTTTCGCGGTACAAAAAAAATTATATATATTTTCAGGCATTTCGAAATTTTGAAAAAAAAATTACTCTGAGACCTAATTTTACTCTAATTTTTAGTTAAATGTGTTCGTATGTGTTGTTTTTTCCACATGTAGCGTATTTTTTTCTTGAAGTTTTAAGAGGATTGTGCGAAAAAAATGGTTTTTTGGCCTTTGGTCATTTTTAATTTATTTTGAATTTAGAGAACCATAACTGCTCTAATATTTTTTTAAAATATGTTTTTCTTGTTTAAATTTTGTCGGTATATTTAGAGCATTGCGCTGTACAACTTTTTTTCTCGTATCTTAAAATATATGAGATTATCTTTACATTGGATTTAGATGGTGTACCAAATTCATAGGAGTCAGGAGTACGATAGAGATCTGTGAGAAAAAAATAAAGTCCTTGTGGAAAGATCACTCGGATTAATGAGAAGAACACTTAAAAAAATCCGATTTGTTTTTTTTTATTTTAATCTTGCAATTGAAGACCACGAATATAATAAAATTATCGATTTCAAGAAAATAAAAAAATAATGCAGACGATGAAGAAAATTATTTTTGTGCGTCGCAATGCTCTTAAAAATTCAGGAAAACTTACGCCACATGTAGAAAAAAGACACATTCGAACGCATTTAAATAAAAATTTGAGCAGATGTGGGTTTGAGTTATATTTTTTTTTCAATATTTCAAACATTTTTTTTGTACTGTGTATTTTTTTTATTATTAGATGAAAAAATAGTTTGAAGATATATCAATCTAGAAAAGCCGTAGGAGCACATTTAAATATGAATTAGAGTAGTACTGAATCTCTAAATCCCAAAAGTATTTTTTTTCAGAATTTCAATATTTTTTTTAGTACTAAAATTTTTGATGAATTTTTTTAAAATATTTTTTCTTGATACACCGTAGTAAGATGCACATTCAGTATTTTTTTCAAATTTTTATCTCGGATCTGTTGAGGATGGCGTGAAATAAATGAATAAGTACGTTTTTCACTATAGATCATATGTTAAACCACATAGTGATTCAAATAAACCGCTAAAATTTCTTATTTAATATCCCATACAATATTTGCCATACAGCTGGTGATTTGGTTCGGGGGACTTTTTACTCCCTTACCTAGCCAGACTCTTTGAAAATATAAAAAAAAATATTTTTTTGTACCGCGCAACACTGAAAAAAATCTGAAAAAAATCACACATATCTAGAAAAACCGTAGAAACACATTTAAATGTGAATTAGAGTAGTACTGAATCTCTAAATCCCAATAAATTTTTTTCTGAATTTCAATATTTTTTTTAGTACTAAAATTTTTTATGAATTTTTTTTTATAATTTTTCTTGATACACCATAGCAAGATTCACATTCAGTATTTTTTTCAAATTTTTATCTCGAATTTGAGGATGGCGTGAAATAAACGAAATGATTTGTGGTTTGGTTTGGGGGCACTTTTTACTCCCTTACCCGGCCAGGCCCTTTGTCCCTGAAGTTTATTTATTTCATATCATTTATTTCATTTATTTGTCGTCAATCTTTTACGATAGGGTGACAGCGAAAATGGTCATGTTAAATTTCAAAAACCGACCATGTATATTTTTTTTATTGGCACAAAAAAAGGCTTTTGCAAAGTTTTAGCTCAATCGGGCATGATTGGAAAATCTCATATAATAAGTCGCCGATTCAAGTCATTGTAGAGGAATTCCTTCTCAGGTAGCACATTCATAACCCTTAAAGAATGCTACGGAATACTACGCGATCTCATAATACATCGTCGATTTGAACCATCATTGAGAATTTTTTTCGGTTACCTTCTCAGGAAGCCTAATTTGAATAATATTCGACATCGCGATTTAAGAATACAAGAGAATACTAGGCGCCAAAATCATATAATAATTAGTCGATTCGAGTTCATGTAGAGTTCTTTCGTTACCTTCTGAGGTAGCTCGTTGATAACCTCAGCCGGTGTTACTCGAAACATTCGATTTGTACCATGTTTCGTCGAATCGTTTCGTGTCCGCGTTAACATAATCACATCACTTACCGCAGTGAATCCTGATTCTTAACCTTTCCCACTAACAATTATCCCTCCCATGGTAATCACTAGGGAACCACGCTATAGAGGCAACCCTTCTGGCCTTTGAGCGGCGATTATCATACTAACATTCCTTCCCTTCCCCTGGTGACTGTAATGACGTGGCCGGCGTCGTTATTGACCATTTAAAGCTCGAATCACCGAAAATTGCACAAAGAGAATGATTTGATAGTCCCAAGCGTCATTCTGTGTGTTCTTTTGCAATTTGGTTGGTTCAGGTCAATCACGGAGAGCAACTACGAATTGTACAGTCTATCCAAGCTCAAGCTCAAGCTCAATGGGGCATGATTGGAAAATCGAAAATTTTTTTTCGATGCCAAATGACTTAAAAATGCATAAAACGTCGAGATCTGGTGTAATCTCGAAACAAAATTTTGGGCCGAAAATCGCCCTTCTGGGACTTGTGTGGCAAATGAAGCTGTGGAAAAAAATAATTATCGAATTTAAAGAACCGACCACGTACATTTGGTTTATTGGCCCCCAAAAATGTCCTGTGCAAAATTTCAGCTGTCGAAAAAACATTTTGCCCGAAAATCAATTTTTTGGGACTTAGCCTGAGTGACCAAAAAATCAAAACTTTGAGTGCTTTGAGGCACCCCTAAATCCTGTTCGATTGAGGTATTTTTTTGGGCCAATGTACATGGCCGGTTCTTTGAATTCGATAATAGTTTTTTTTCCATAGCTTCATTTGAAATTCAGGAAAACAAGTCCCAGAAAGTCGACTTTTGGCCAATTTTTTTTTTGTCGAGATGACACCAGATCTCGACGTTTTATGCATTTTTAAGTCATTGGCATCGAAAAATGAATTCGATTTTCCAAATTTTCTTTACTCCCCACTTGGAAGATTTTCGAGAATCAGAAAATCAAAACTTTGAGCGCTTTGAGGCACCCCTAAATCATGTCCGATTGAGCTGAAACTTTGCACAGGTAATTTTTTTTGGGCCAATAAACAAATTGTACATGGTCGATGGTCGGTTCTTGAAATTCGATGATGAATTTTTTGACGTAGGAGTACATCTTTCATTTCTGTACCGGGGTGTAAGTTCAAAGTTTCGAAACCGAGAGAGTGACGCTGGACTGCAAGGTTTTGAATGTTGATACCTCTTTACCGGCTGTATGGAGTGGTATAATAATCACTTCATCCGAAAGGTAAAATGTCTACGAATTATATGATTATCACTTATTGGTCTAAAAAATCGTTTCAATAGCTTTAAAATTGCTTTGAAAGCAAACTATTGAAATCATAACAATCTAGCTCATTGATTATGATTGGTGATCGCAATGTGTTCCCGAACACGGACGCAAAATCTAGGCACCTGGAGAAACCGTCATAGCGAATACATGCAAGCTGTGATTTCTTATGCTCGCTTGTATTAGTGTTTGGGAAACCATAGCGAACACACGCAAGGCGTAAGTTCTTTTACTCGCATCAGTTTCTGTTCTGCTTTCGCATGGAACAGTCATGAAAAATTGTTTTCGTGTGAATGCGTCCGAGCGAAGGAATATTCGCACCCATTTACGCATTCGACTTGGTGTACCCGGGATGCAATCAAATTCGCTTTGACGGTGGAATGGTGTCGTCATCTGGATACGACATTAGTTTGTATGAGGCCAACTATTCTCTATCAGATTAGTCGGCCCTAAGGCAGATCTAAATTGCTAAAATTTGTATGAAAATTCTTTCTTGGCGTTATTTACCTACTAGAAGTTCTGATTCTAATTGAAACTATTTTCTATGAATTTTCAGATATTCTCACCAAAACTTACCATTATAATATAAAATCATCTTTAGATACAATTTTTGTATGATATTTTTTCAATACTTGCAAACAAAAGTGATGTTCATTCATAATAGAGCACTAATTTGGTTTGGGAAAATAATTTTCGTTCATAATTTTTATTTTAAAAGTGTGTTCATTTCTTCTGCAAACCCATATTGTCATGCCTACTACCCCATTCCGTAATACGAAGCTCGATGCTGTCAACGCGGATAGCATCAGTTTCTGTTCTGCTTTCGCATGGAACGGTCATGAAAAATTGTTTGTGTGTGAATGCGTTCGAGCGAAAGAATATTCGCACCCATTTACGCATTCGGCTTGTTGTTCCCGTGATGCACATGGAGTGATCATGAAAAATTTCGGGTTCTTCTCACGGAAACAAAAATGAATCATGTATCAAACATCTTCAGTTGCTTTAACAAGGCCAATCAAATTTAATCGGTTCGTTTCGGGACCACCAACAAGTTCGAAAGAGTTGTATTTTATGTTAATCACAATTCCATATTTATACTCACCCACCTACACACTAGCAACAAAAACTTTCAGCAATCTTTCAAAATATTCATTCGTTCATGCATTAGGAATTGATTCAGATGCAATTTCAAATAAATGATTACCGAGCCAACGGTAGTAGTTATATCACAGATATAACCCACTTGTTTTTCCATACATCCATTGTCACCTCAATATACTCAACAATACATCCTTGATACTACTTAATACTATTTACTTAAAGCTTTGGAATGCTAGCTGGATAATTATTTCATTTAATATTAAAACACGAATTTAACAAGTTATATAATCTAAATATTTATCAAACCAGCGTAGACAACATATGCTGCTCAAATATTAATATTGAGAATAACCATTTACCGTCAAATATAACCTTGACATGGTTACATCAATTATGTCACTGTGTGCATTACAGGGGCTCATCATACGATTAGTAGGATTATATTTGGCGTAATTTGTTCTTCGGTAATCTATGTGGAAAATCTTAAAGTTTCTTCTGATGGGTGCGAAAAAAATTAGGTTTCCTAATATCTATTCTAAGTCCATTTGTTGTGATATGATGTCAATGATAAATAAAATCATGGTAAAGTTCCGACGTTCTTTTAAGCTTTTCATATTGATTAGCATGCAACGTGGCTAATATAGAAGGAAATGATACGAAAACCAGCCTAGTTTACGAAAAGCAAATATAAAATTGTTTTTGTACAGATTCAATTCTGGCTTCGTGATAAGTTATGTAATATTCGAGAATAAATCTGGCGTATGAAACATACAGTCAACTCTCCCTAACTCGATGTTCTGTATCTCGATATTTTCCTTAACTCGGTGGATTTCAATATAAATAATATAATAAATATAAAAGCCTTGAGACATTTCAGATATATCAAATATTAATTTCGAAATTTTTGCAATTTATTCTAACTGTTTGCATACAGTCAGTCAAATATACAAGGTCTTTCAGATTAAACGCTCACGCAACAAATTTTGATAACTTCTACAGAAGGGAACCGATTTTTATTTTTCAAAAACGAAAATAAAGCTTATTTTAGGAAATTTTCGATGTGATCACCCCTTTTTTCGATAACTCGTTTTAAACGGTGAACCAAATTCTTCATGCACAACTCTAACATTACGACTTGGATGCTGTTGAAAATCCGCTCTATTTCCTCTTCAAGTTCCTCCAAATTGTGTGGCTTATTACCACAGCAACGTTCCTTCACGTTCCCCCAGAGGAACTAATCGACGACGAGAATTGTTGAAATTCTTACCATAAGAGGACAAAGTTTCATTAAGTTTCTAAGTTGCTCGAGGAATACGATTGCCAGGATTCCCCAGAGATTCTCGATGGGATTGAGATCCGGGCTACGAGCTGGCCAGTCCATAACCTGAATGTTTCTTTCGGAAAACCATGGAAAACCAACTTGCTTTATTTCCGAAGCATTACATTTTATAGTCTCCCCAAGCTGAATGATGCGGTTCCGGTCGCGGTTTGAAATTTTGCAGTTACCTTTATTCTTCCTTCTGATGCCATATTTTGGGCCCTTCTTGAAAAAATTCCTGATCACTGTTTCTCCTCTATCGATCCTCTTTGCTATCTCCCGGTTGCTTAAACCAATATCCTTCAATTTGGTTATTAATCTCCGCTCAGTTTCGTCCACGACTTTCCTTTCGGCATCGTGCTTCAAATTCAATTGCGCTACTCCACTGCTTAGCTGATTGTGGTTAACTCGTTTTCACGTTACAACCTTACCAGGATGTGTTGAAAAATGGCCAAGATGTTTACATATTGGTGGGAAAATATTTAAAATGCCAGTTGCGCTTATGAGAATTTCGCACCATAATTTAAAAAATGTTTTAGTAAAAAAATATGATTGCACCAATGATGACTTAAACAACAAAGTTAGTACACATTTAGTCATTAGGAAATCACTACGTAAAAAAGGAATTGTTTTATCTACTATATATCTAGAATTTTCAGAAAACCCAGGTGCGCTTATAAGATTTTCCCTCACTGTACCTCCGTGTACCTGATTTGGTTTCATTTGCTTGATTAATTCTCGAGTAATGCAGAAATTTGTATTTCATCTGTAGAGGGGGGAGGAGGATCTAACCACCATAGAAACATTTATTGCACCCTAAAATCTCCACATGCCAAATTTCGCGTCATTTGCTTGATAAATTCTCGAGTAATGCAGAAATTTGTGTTTCATATCGCATATGAAGTGTATAATCGGAAGGTCGAGCCTGAAGTCAAATCCTGTCCGAAGAACTTTTTCAATTACGTGAAGTCTAAACTTAAGAGCAATAATATTCCATCACGTATGCATCTCGACGAGAATGTGGGTAATACTTCGAAAGAAATATGTAATCTTTTTGGCAATTTTTTTCAGGATGTCTATACCACATTCTCTGAGCAAAACCGTGACCGAAAGTACTTTTCATTTCTACCGGAATTTTCCAACGACATATTTGTGAACAATACCACACATCAGGAAACATATAAAACACTAAAAATGCTGAGTCCATTGAAAGGCCCATGGCCTGACGGAATTGCACCAGTAATCCTCAAGGATTTGGCTGACGAACTTACGCACCCTCTTCATCTCCTATTTAATATGTCTTCAAAAACTGGAATATTCCCAGACAAATGGAGATAATCTTTATTTGTGCCTATTTTCAAATCAGGCTCAAAGTCTGACATCCGTAATTACCGTGGCATTGATATTATCTCTTGCATTCCTAAATTATTTGAATCAATTATTAATGAAAAAAATCTTTCAACAAGTAAAAAGTCGAATTACATGTAGACAACACGGTTTTTTCAAATGCCGCTCTACATCAACTAACCTATTAGAATTCGTCACCTTTTTACTCAATGCAATGGACAACGGCAAACACGTAGAAGCCCTCTACACGGACTTTAGTAAAGCATTTGACCTAATCGACATTCCATTATTAATCTTCAAACTGGAAAAAATAGGAATATCACACAGTCTTTTGAAATGACTTAACTCACATGTAATAGAACGCGAACAAATAGTTCGTTTGCAAAACATCCATTCAAACCCCATTAAAGTCACTTCGGGAGTGCCGCAAGGATCCCATCTTGGCCCTCTTCTTTTCATTTTGTACATTAATGACATTTCCTTTATTATGAGGCGTATAAATGTACTCATATATGCTGACGACATGAAGCTTTTCGCGGAAATTTTAAATGACAGCGACATTCCAGAATGAAATAAATGTATTCTACACGTGGGGTAAAAAAAGCCTCTTACAACTTAATGCAAAAAAAAAAAATGTAATGCAATAACATTCAGCTGAAAACAGCAAATGCCAAATATTGTAATATCCCTATGAAACGAAACTGTAAAAAAAATGCAGAATAGTCAGAGATCTAGGCGTCATTCTTGACCCCAGACTCACATTTATTGAACACTACAACTCAGTAATAAACAAAGCAAATAGAGTGTTAAGCTTCATAAAACGCTTTGCACATAACTTCCAGGACCCATATACAATAAAAACATTATACACCACATATGTAAGACCTATATTGGAATACTGCAGCATTGTATGGAATCCTTATATTGTCGCACACGAAGAACGCATAGAGTCTGTCCAAAAACAGTTTCTTTTGTATGCACTTCGTAAATTGAACTGGACATCATTCCCTCTTCCCTCATACGAAGCACGCTGCATGCTCATCAACATACAAACACTTAAAGAAGGTACAAAACTTACAATGTTTTTCTTTGTAAACGATCTTATTTCACAACGCGTACAGTCAGCGGAATTGTTATCTGGCTTAAACTTTTGACGTAGGACTACGTCTAACCGGAAGATATAGGGGGTGAAATGGAAATCTAGGCACTGAACAAGTAGGAAAAAATGCAAGATTTGGAACGCTTATAACTCATTTCTCAATAGATCGCAAAGATTTTTGCATCAATTGATAGGACATATATCTACGCATCTATCATAACGAATAACATTTCATTTTTCTTGAGATAAATAATTGAATAATTGTGAAATATCAACCATTGTCAAAATGCACTATGTGCCCATTTTTGATTGGTCCATTTTGTGCTCCTCAAATCGTACCGACCAAAACGGGCAACCAGAGCAGCAGCGAAATAGAATGAAGTACGATTGGAAAGGAAAAAGAAAAAAAAATGAGGGAAACATTGGTCGCAGTCTCACACATGCGTAATTCTCGAGCCAGCTTAAAAAACCCCGCTCCGCTGCCGTAACGATCATTCTCATTCAAACCGTACACCACATCGGTTCGCATCACAACACATCAACAAACCAACCCAAGCAGCCATGTCTGGACCAAGGCGCTTGTATAAATGTATAACAGGTGAAGCAACATCATCACTTTAAAGAGAAGGGGATTACGGTTTGTGGAGCGGGGGTTGTTTGTTTTGTTATTGCTAGGATACGCCATTTTTGCATTTTCACATGCGAGAGTAGTGGATGAACTGGATGGGAAGGAAATTCTACAAAATCATCCCTTCTTTTTCACATAAATTCACGAAAGCCGAACATAGTAGGCATCGTTCGAATAAGTGTCGTAGCAGTTTGTAGAGAGCCGCCGGCAGCGTTCTGATGCTGTTTGTAAACAATACCGACAGCAATTCCAATATGGCTGAAAGTGCATTCCATATGATTGTTTCACCTGGTATATATGGAGGCGCCTTGGTCTGGACATGGTAAAGGAGGAAAAGTAAAGGAAAAGGCAAAATCCCGCTCGAACCGTACCAGTGCACCAGTCCACCTAGCCGGCGTTATATAGTTTCGGCCGCCGAAGTGATCGAGTTGGCTGGTAAAGCTGCTCGCGACGATAAGAAAACCCGCATTCGGAACAGAACACATTCGGTTCGGTGGACATCGAGACAACAGGCAGTTGCAGCGAGTGGCGAGTGGCAAACGCAATCGCAAAACGGCAGCAGGTATCAGAAGAAAAAAGTTTGTTCCTGTAATGCGACATATTTAGTTGGACATTTTTGTAAACATAGAGTTCGGGGTCCAAATTATGACCCCACATTGAAAGTCGACACTGTACCACTGTCATCGCAAATGTTCAATTACAGGTTAAAATTACCTCCAATCCGATACTGAGTGGTGGTAATGCGACGTGCCATTGAATGTAATTTACTGTAAAATATGTCACAAGCTGGAGGGGAAGAAATTTTCCAACTGTGAAAGCTGTGGCGAGTGGCAAATGCAATCGCTAAACAGAAAGGTTTAGCCGAACAAGATGGGGATATCGAATGATAACAAAACAATAAACTCTTTAGATTGAAGATAATTTTGTGATCCTGAAAAGGACCCTTTTTAGCCTGCATGTGAATCCAACTAGCGAACAAATCGTAATGAATGTATTTTGTTGCTATCGCTCCCTTTTAACGCTCATTCGTTCGTCTCGTTGGACTCGCCCCTCTGGCTGAGTCTGCCGATTTGTCTCTATCCTGTGAGTGTGTACCGCTAGAGTATAAAACACGCGGACCCCAAAAAAATATCTTATTTTCTTTCAAACCGTAAACCCGTGTGGTTGTACGGCATCGGCATCGTGGACGTAACAAAGGAGGACAAGTTAAGGGAAAGGCAAAGTCTCACTCGAACCGTGCAGGTCTCCAGTTCCCTGTTGGTCGCATTCACTGATTGCTTCGCAAGGGTAACTAGGCCGAACGGATTGGTGCCGGAGCACCAGTATACCTAACAGCGATTATAGAGTTTTGGCCGTCGGAGTGCAAAGCTGCTCACGACAATCAGAAAACCCGCATCAAGAACAGAGCAGCTTCGTTTCGGCGCTCATCAAGGCAACAATTAGTTTCAGTGAGTGGCAAAGTGTTTCTCCGGCACGTCACATTAAATGTAATTTACTGAACAACATGTCACAAGCTGGATGGGAAGAAATTTTCCAACTGTGAAAGCTGTGGCGAGTGGCAAACGCAATAGCTAAACAGGAAGGTTTAACCGATCAAGATGGGAATATCGAGTGATAACAAAAACACAACACCAAAGGTTCTTTTCAGAACCATCAACATATTCATAAAGAGTAAACAGTAAACTAATCCATTTTTCAGGTAGATAGGTAGGTATTCACGTAGGTGAAGAAAATAAAACAATATATTTAAAATATATATTTAACAAAAGCTGTCCCCTTTGTATAGTCCTACGTCACTCCGGTTATGTCCCCGACATTACCCACCCGTCATTTTTATGTACCAGGACGTCAATTAAGAACAAGGAGCTTATTCCAAATAAAAGCATCTAGAACAAATTATGCTAGCAACGCTTTTGTAAATCGCATGATGCTTATGTACAATCGTCATTGCGACAAAATTGACATCACAATAAATAGAGAGCAAATTAAAAAAATGTGCCGTGGAAATAACAATTAGTATATAAAAAACATTGTAATAACATATGTATGTAGTCTACATTTGATTGACGAAATAATTAAATAAATAAATAAATAAATAAAATTGGAATATTCTTACGCCTAAATGGCACTGTGATCGGAATACTCTTACGCCAAAAGTGGCTACTGTGATAAAAATGTACACGAATAAATTCGGCTCTGTTACAGCTGAATTGCTAAATGAGCACAATAAAATAAACAGATGGAATAAAAAAATATATATATATATATAAACTGGTGACCGCTCGGAAATCCATTTCAAGAACGTCGTTAGATGTTTGTTGAAGCGGACACGGTTTGCTGAGGAGCGTCAAACGACAATGAAGTTTCTCTGTCAAGGCAGGTAGAGAAGGATGTTAGATTGAGTTGTCCCCAAAGGCCCTTCTCAAGGCTAGAGACGAATGAACCGCAAACGTTTGAAGTTTCTATAATTCAAAAAGAAGAAGAAGAAGAAGAATCAAAAGAGGAAGAAATCTGTTTAACTGTGATTGTGAAGGGACATGAGAATGGTCTCGCTAGCTCGCCAAGTACTACGCTCTTCTCTCCCAATTCCAGACTTCCTGTGCGCGCGCTTTATTTTCGAGAGACGAGTATCGATTTTCTCTTCCTCACAACCCTTCCATGTGCAAGCGATGAAACCGAGCTTTAGCACACGAGCCTGGGTTCGGCTACTTCTCTTCTCTTTCGTGAAATATTGAGATGTGCTCAAGAATACCTCGTTGCACCTCAACATGAGTGATGCACATGTGTTGGTGCTCGCGAGACTTTCTCGTGTGCCTGCCTCAAAGTGACATTTGGTGCTGTCGGGGGAAGTTGTGCTTATGATGTTAAAAAATTAATCTTCGTAATATTACACGTAGAACAATTAGTGATGAAGAACTGTTTCACATAAATACCGCTGCTAAAGTTTGAATAGGGCAAAGCACATTGTCTCTTCTACGTGATGTGCGAGATCTCAGAAGGCCTAACCAAATGTCACTTTGAGGCAGGTACACAAGAAAGTCTCGCGAGTACTAATGCACGAGTATCTCTTCGTGTACACAACACATGTGCATCGTTCGCATCGAAACGCGAAGAGACCTTCCTGAACACATCACAAAATTTTACGTAAGAGAAGAGAAAGAGCCAATCCTAAGCTCGCGCGCTAAAGCCCGGTCTCATCGCTTGCACATGGAAGAATTGTGAGAAAGAAAAAATCGATACTCGTCTCTCGAAATTCTCACTTGGCTGCCTTCTGTCTCGCTCATTTGTTGCAGCAGCTCCCAATGACTTTGTGAGATGCGAGACTAGATAACGCAAAGCACACTGTCTCTTTCGCGTGCTGTGCGAGATCTGGGAAAGTCTACCCAATTCCATTTCTTTTCTGCCGCGGGATTTAATGGAGCCGCATAGTTTGGCGGAAGCAGCAATTCTCTTATCGCATGCTCACCAATGTCGCTATCGACCTTTGAATTCTAATAGCCGAGGGTTGGGGAGGGGATATTATTTGCACTGGATATTTCTGAGGAGGAATCGATTCCTTATTTGATCGTTAATTATTCTTTTCCAGCTGAAGGAAGTGGTATGATAATCACTTCATTCGAAAGATGAAATGTCTAAGAGTTATATGCTTGCTACTTATTGATTGTTAAGCCAACGTTAGTTTTACGTCCACATCGCGGTTATATCACAGATATACCCCACTTCTAGTTTTAGAAGAACGACCATTCGTTTAATCTTTCTGACGAATTAGTTCTTTCATACCGTTCGTGAACGGGTTGCATGCCTCCACAATGGAGGCTAATGCTCGAATTGTATGAAAAAATGTTTTTGTTGCTCTTCCCCACAGTGTTTTTTGGATACCTACTTTATGCGCTAAATTGTAAACTTGTTTTACTATCTTTACTGTTTGTGTTATAATAAATTTGCCGAATAAACTTCCTATCTAATGGTATGTAGTATAACATATATCGCAACAACGATTTTACCTAATATGCATTTGAATCCCTTAATTTTTCGTTGCATTTTTCGTAGAGTCGTAGTCCTACGTCAAAACCGCGGATCCATTTTAAGGGACCAGGCAAGGTGGTATTGAATTTAACATAACCTAGAATTGTTAACTTGCAGGGAGAAAATATTGTCCATCTAATAAACAATTGAAATTTCGAAAATCCAAATCTTCTGTTGCTTTGTAACGTATAAAGACACGATGCTTCTAGCTTTTGTTTTGATGAATTTGCAGTTATCATCATTCCGCTGTAAACTATTTTCTCATTCTAACAAGAGGTCCACAACTATGCATGCTTTCCGGCGTACCAAACTCTTATGTTCTACAAAACGGTAGCTATCCTTTAGAACCTCACAACAGTGTAGAAGATAATTTCAAATCGTTGTGATTCATGCATGAAACTGTGCAAAAACATATTCTTAGTTGGCCAGAACCTTGTCACGCCACGATGGAATTTGTCAAATACATTTCCCCAGGTCACAAGTTTTCGTTTGGCTTGGGACTCCGAGAATCAGTGCAAAAATATGAACCAAATCAAACAAAAAATCATGCGATTCGATGGGAACGATTTTGCAGAAACAAAATCAGTCAATTAGTGGCTATGGTCGACCGATCAGTCGTGGAGTGCATTCCTAGTGGATGACACGAAATAATAAGGTCGAATGTTGGACATCGCTCGATTGGCATCAATCGACAATCAGTAGACGAATTTCCGGGACCAGAATTTTAAAACGAAAATAACCATCCACGATGATATGACTGTTATGTTTCCCACACATATTGTCAAATGATTCGTTCGCCGGGGAATCCTTTGCTGTGCGGGGAACAAAAATGTCACGAAAGAATACCTTATTTCGAACTCGGGTTGATATGGCTATTGATAAATTCATTACCCACATTCGGGAAAAAAACTCCCACTTTTACGTAAATGCCACCTGGATGAGTTCCAATTTATTGCTCCACTCCCCCTCGTTTAACTCGTCGGTGGTCTGTAATTATTATTTTGACAGTCTAAATGTCGGTTTGTCTGTAATAATTATTCGTGGCACATTCTACGACAGGGGCCCACATTTCATCACTAATGACGCTCCTCTTGCGCGCGGCTGAGCTAAATCAAGCTCCTTTCCGTTTCGTGCGTGGGAGAAGGATGATTATTGCTGTTCCGCTAGGAAAGGATGCTTTCGGCTTCCGCTCCACTGCTCACTGGAAAGGTGCGCGTTTTTCGAAGTGTAGATTCTGCTGGAAGCACCTCCTCAAGAACACTGCAGGAGTGCAGGACGAGGGCGGCAAATTTAATTGCTGGGTTGGTGAATATATGGGTCTTCCGCTTCCCCGGCGCACACAGATGAAGATAATTAGTACGGCTGGGGGTAATACCTGTAATGGTTTCTTTTTTTTTGAGCATGATAACTCACTTTGTGGCGATCATGAAGAAGGTGCTGTCATTGCCGGGAGCTAATTACTGGCGTAGAGAACACAGCGGTGTACCTAGCTGTCCGTCAGATAATGCTGAGTCTGGGAATGCCGAATGAAAAGGAATCTGTAGCATCTGATGAAGCACAAATAATTTTATCTGAGACTAGACTGACGAACACAGCTGCCAATGGAGCAAACGTTTGAACCCCTCTGAAAAAAAATGCATTCCAATTATTTTCTGGCATGAAACTTCTTAAAAGATGCTGATTCTGAAAGGATGGTTTATTTATGCTGCAAACAACACACAAATAGACATGGCTGTGGGAATTTCGTGCCGCAAACTTTGTCCTGGAAATGGGCAAAACATCGATTTCAATTACAGGACCAAACATAAAGAACAGCTCAAAATCCCTCGAAAGTAAAATATGTTTCTTCGGCATACTTTTGCCATCGGAGAAAATTTACTGGAATCGAGTGTACTCTGCAGGTCGAAGTTTCTACTGGCTTCCCCATGGTGCCATCTCGCTTCGAGACATCGTATTAAAATCAAATCATTTTCACATACCACCAACTGTATCCTTTGGCATCATTGTCGAAGTCACTATGGGAAGAGTTGGGGATGCTTCAACTTTGAAGCATTTATAAAAATAAAAGAAATCTGTGCTGGATGCTTCATTAAAATGCACCAGCGTAATAAAGGATCCCGATGTCCTGAAAGCAGCTGCAGATTCTGAATGGAGCCACCCGAAAAGAAACAATTGCATGGACTCAACTCACAATGTTACACCATAGAGATAGAGAGGTGAGGAAGCAACGAGAAACGGAAGATTAAAACCAGGCTTCGCTGCTCGTCACCCATCCTCGATTTTGCCACGGAGGTAAGAACGTTTGTAAAAACCGAAGAGAGCCTGTCGAAAATGGAAGCATGTGGGCGGAGGAAAAATTCCACCCTCAAAATGTGCTTTCCATTGTTTTGCTGTGGTTCCTCGTAGATATGGTGTGTACGACTTTTTTCTCACTTCCCGCCCTCACCATTCAGTGGGGGCGGAGGGGAGTGGTAAGCAAGAAAGCAATATGATTTAAGCATGAAGCTGAGACCGGAACTGCCAGTGGCATCCAACACAAATATCGGTCAAATTTGCAAAGTCAAATTACACGGAAGCGAGTTCATTATTTTGTGTTTGTCGGAATTATTTGCAAAGCACAAACAAGTCGATAAGAAATAGGACGAAAAACGGAAGCAGAAACGTGGCCTCCAGGTGACAAACCGAGGCGCGGGGTTCATCGATGAATTTTAATGGAGATATTTTGGGATTTTTTTTATTATTATTTTTATTGTGATATATAGTGATGCCCCGACTATCCGTGGAGTTGGTAACCGCGGATAACGCAATAAAACTCTGAAAATTAGGTGTAAACGATATTTCAACATGATAACTATGTTTAAAAATTGCAGGCAGCTGAAAGTATTGTGGGCTTTTTCAATAGATTTTTAAAAGGCTCTATCCTTTGTAGCCTCCATTAACGAATAAAGGGTGTGTCACATCAAATTGCATCATGGAAAAAACGCTGCAGAAATTCGCCCAGTAGACCGATCCTTTTGAAAATTTTAGACAGTAAAATAAAAACTAATAAACAACTTTTGGCATTTTCTTTTTATTCATACTTCGAGCCCAAGCCCGTATGCTCGCACCTTCCTCTTTACCCCGTCCATAAGGTTCTGTACAACGTCAGATTGTAGTTTTTTTTTAACAGAAATCCATTTTCTCTTGAAGTCCGCCTCCGATTTGACAACTTTTGGGTTCTTCCGGAGGGCCTGCTTCATAATCGCCCAATATTTCTCTATTGGGCGAAGCTCCGGCGCGTTGGGAGGGTTCATTTCCTTTGGCACGAAGGTGACCCCGTTGGCTTCGTACCACTCCAACACGTCCTTTGAATAGTGGCACGAAGCGAGATCCGGCCAGAAGATTGGTCGGGCCCTCGTGCTGCTTCAATAGTGGTAGTAAGCGCTTCTGTAGGCACTCCTTAGGTAAACCTGCCCGTTTACCGTGCCGGTCATCACGAAGGGGGCGCTCCGCTTTCCGCAAGAGCAGATCGCTTGCCACACCATGTACTTTTTGGCAAACTTGGATAGTTTCTGCTTGCGAATCTCCTCCGGAACGCTGAATTTGTCCTCTGCGGAGAAGAACAACAGGCCCGGCAGCTGACGAAAGTCCGCTTCGACGTAGGTTTCGTCGTCCATTACCAGGCAATGCGGCTTCGTCAGCATTTCGGTGTACAGCTTCCGGGGTCGCGTCTTCCCCACCATGTTTTGCCTTTCGTCGCGGTTAGTAGCCTTCTGAACCTTGTATGTACGCAGGCCCTCCCGCTGCTTGGTCCGCTGGACGAATGAACTTGACAAATTCAGCTTATTGGCGACATCCCGGATCGAACTTCTCGGATCACGTCTAAACTGCTTAACTACGCGCTTGTGCTTGTGTGTGACGGAGCATCCATTTTTGCCGTTCTTCACCTTCCGGTCGATGGTTAGGTTCTCGAAGTATCGTTTTAGTACTCTGCTGACCGTGGATTGGACGATTCCCAGCATCTTACCGATGTCCCGATGTGACAACTCCGGATTCTCGAAATGAGTGCACAGGATTAATTCACGACGCTCTTTTTCGTTCGACCACATTTTTACAAATTTACAAAAAAATTGACAGTGAAGCATGACCAACGTGATCTATACACTCTTATCTGATTATAAGCGAAAGCTGAAGATTTAATTCCTAAAAATTTAATTTCTACAGCGTTTTTTCCGTGATGCAATTTGATGTGACACACCCTTTATTAGGAATTCCTTCCATACCAGAGGCACATGCCCAGTTGATAAAGATTTATTAATTAGGTCCAGCAAGATGTAATCAATAACATGGAAGCAATCTTGAATAACTCTAGCGTTAACATTCTCTACTCCAGCCGTTTTTCCTAAAGAAAAGCAAATACTTCTAAGTTTGTCTATTGTAATTGGGTGAAAACACTCAAATCTACAACTACTACAACAATTGACGGGCTGTTTTATTTCATCAGGTTCATCGACCAGTTCAATGGATTGGTTGATCAATGAAACACTATTGATGAAATAATCGTTAAACTTAGATGCTATTGCCTGTTCATACTGTTCAAATGTGCCATTAAAAGTTATGGACCGCGGTTTGATATTGCTAGGCTTTAATAAGGATTTCAAAATTTTCCATAACTCTTTGCTGTTGCTTTGATGCTGATCAATCTTCCTCTGAATATATTCACAACGAGTTTTCTTAATCGATTGTGAATATCTATTGCGCGCGATCGTTTACATATACCAGTGATTTCCATCATTTGTTCTCTGAAACCTGTCTCTCCATGTTTGAGAAATATGTATGAATTTCCCATATAATTATCAACAAGTCATCCATACATCGGAAGAAGGACACTGCTACAGGGAAAAAGTTTTCCTAACAACAACTTTTTCATGTTTTCTTTGAAAAATTACTATGAATGTTTAAATCGTAACATTTTAGTGTGTAAGTTATCGCAAATGACTTTTTTTTATTCAGAAACACGTCAAGGATACGTTTAACGTGAGAATTTACACACACAAATTTAACTATTGGAGACTCCTGAAAAAAAAAAACAATTTTTATTACTAAAATGCCAAATGTTCCAGAAACTATAAAAGATAGAAAGTAAACTCTTTCGACAAAAGTTCATATTTCAATAAGATCTAAAACTTTGTCGAATGTACTATATCGCTATCTTGACTATAAGCAAAATTAGGATTCGTTTTAATTTATTCAAAAAAAAAAAAACATGTAATAGTTGCTGTAAAAAAGTGTCCATCCTCCGATTTGTTGGAATTTGTAAGGACTACTGTATTATATATAATATATTTTTTTGAGAATTAAAAATATACGTTTTTGAGAAAAATGAAGTTTAATTTTTGAAATATTTTTTTAGTGTAATTAAAAAAAATATTTTTTATTAACATTTAAATTCATTTATATTTTTTACCAGTTGTTTGAAATAGTATGGGTTTTCTCGGGTCGAAAATTTAGAATTTCAAAAATGTAGTTTTTGATTCAATTTTTAAACCATATTTATTTTTTTTTCAATAAAAAAAAGTTTTTTTTTCAGTGTGTACTTTCACCATAACCGCAAAATTATAATCCATAACTTTGCCTAAGACACCATTTCGATCAAATAACCCGTTTGTGCGATATAGTTTATTTTCTGAAATGATTCCATCTCAGCTTTCGATTTGAACCCTCGATTTTAGGAGGTGCTTAGCTTTCCAGAAGGTGGATGACATTCCAAACGAATTTCCTGATACGTTGTTCCTGGAGTCAGAACATGACAGTAACGACTATGAACGTATCAAGGAAAACGAAGAATTATTAGAAATTATAAGAACATCTAACATATCATTGCCATCTATCTCATAAGCTAAGGAAACCAGTGATACCAAGACACTATCGTTTTTTTAGAAATCAGTCGAAGCTCCTGCTGCAAATGGTGAATCCAAAGAAATCGGTCCACGAAAGCACGTACCATTAATCTATCGGCAACGAATTACAGAATGTATTGTTCTGTTTTGTTAGACAATTTCACATTCATTTGTTTCTTACAGGGCTCGGTATAGTGAAATGAGGATAGCCAGCGGACTATGAAGAAATTCCCCTTCGTATTCAATTGGAAATGACTTTTGACTTCTTCTCGCAGTTGCTCCGTCAGCATGACTCAATTTGCGTTGACTGCATTGAGCTTCGTTTACTAGTTTAGGGGAACGTCAAAGAATACCTGATTTTCAAGCGGAATGAACGCAATTTTTATAAATTAAAATTATGAATGATAAATACCTTTTCCGTATCAAATTAGTATTCTATTTAAATGAATAACACTTTTTAGCAGGTGGTGAAAAAATCTCATGCGAATTTTTTTTTTGAAGATATCTTTATATTATAATGAAAAGTTTCAGTAAAAATTGTCGGAAATGTACATACACATGGTTAAATAAGAGTTAGGAATACGTGTTTCGAGTAATCAAATAACATGATGTGTACATTTTCATTGAAATTTTAACATTTGAAAACTGGTTTTGTGTCTTCTAATCTGATAGAAATTACACTATCGAGTTTGGGACCCAAATTAGTGCCCTGAATTCAAAGTCGCCACCAGACGTCGAAATCATCTCACTGTCATCGCGAATTCGCGTTGACGGAATTGAGCTTCGTATTACGAAATGGGGGTGTAGGCATGACAATATGGGTTTCCAGAAGAAATGAATACACTTTTAAAATAAAAATTATGAATGAAACTTTCCATTCCAGAACGACATTTACTTTCTTGGTGACTAAATAAACGAAATAAACTTTATCTGCACGCGAACCCAAATAAATTAATGACTTATTATAACTTATTGAATTATTTGGTATTCCTCAAATAATTTTTGGTGCACAACCTTAAAGTCTGCTTCACCATAGCGTCAGTTCCATGCATCGATAAAATGTCAAAGGCACCAACGAAGCCTTTATGATGACAGAAAACATGTTAACTGCATGGAAAAAGACTGAATATTTGCCTCAGCAGAAAGCAGCAGAGAGACCCTAGCGTAAACTCCTTCCCGCTATCTCCCCTCCTTGTTTGTATTTTCATTACAAATGGGGTTTCAGCGTAGCGAAGATGCGCTATTTTTACGTACGAGTTATTAAGCACGCACGTACGCATACAAATATTCATATTTTTGATGGCTTGAAGCAACTAAATAATCACACACACACACACCTTTTCTTGTTGAATTAAAGAATTTGAACTTCTTCAGTTCATTCGTCTCTAGCCTTCAAAAAGGCCCTTGGAAAACTCTACTTTTTCCTCCTCAACCCCCAATGCCTTGAGAAAACCATTTGATCCCTCGCCGTCCAGCTCGCCCAGCAACGGTGTTGTCCAGTCGGTGTCCTCACGAAGAATGAATTTTGCCTCAGCAAGATCCACTGTTTATACTCTAGGCAAATATTCCCCTTCGTTCTTCTTATTTTCCTTTTTCACGGAGACTTTACATTTTACGATTTTCCCTTCGTTGCTCGTCGATAAGTCGCTCGTTATTGACAGCTCTGTTCGGGAAAGCACACAAATGGACAGAACAAATGTATGAGAAAATGGGAATGCTTCCAACTTTCATCAATTTAAACCACATACAGACTGTGGGATTGTAATGTATAGCATATAAAACAAATCTTAGGGAATTTCCGATTTGTTTGGTATGTAAATCGCCAGAATCCATTCACGGTAAAAATACTTATAAACAGATGAGCTAGTTTTTTTTTGTATCGCACACGAAAATTACTCACACGTATAAAATAGCGTGCAGTGTTGTGTTCAGAACCACTGACTGATTTGTGAATTTTGTTGATATAAACCCCTGTATGTTTTGACGCGGGACTACGTCTAACCGATGTCGGTGAAGATACCAATAAAAAGATACCAATAACTTCTAATTACAACTGACATTTTTTGTAGCCGATGGAATGACAGTTTTATCATTTGAATTAGAAGCACACCATCCTACGAGAATATTCTGAGATGGTGGAGTCTTGGAATTGACCTATCTGGTCATGGGAACTATTTGAAATTTCAAAAAATTTACGAAAATGGACAAGTCCTAAGGCTAATATTTTTCGGAGGTGATGGAATGACAATTTTTTCATTTGAATTAGAAGCTCACCGTCATACGAGAATATTTTGAGGTGATCCATTTTCGTAAGTTTCTTGAAATTTCAAATGGTTCCCATTACCAGATGGGTCAATTCCAAGACTCCACCATCTCAGAATATTCTCGTAGGATGGTGTGCTTCCAATTCAAATGATAAAACTGTCATTCCATCGGCTACAAAAATGTCAGTTGTAATTAGAAGTTATTGGTATCTTTTTATTGGTATCTTCATCGACATGAAAACCTAAACACAAAACATGCAGGGAAAAATCGAACATTTCTTAATAGATCGGAAAGATGTTTGCATTAATTGATAGCTAAAATTTCTACGCATCTACCACAATGAGTAAAATGGTATTTTTCATGAGATAAACAATTGAATAACTGACAAATGTCAAGCGTTGTCTGAATGCCCCAACTGTCACGTTTTGACTAGCCCGATCTACGGTTTCCCCAACACAAACATCAAAAGCAATATGCCTGGGGGAACTCGCTTTGCAAATACATGCAAGTCGGGGGTATTTTTGTTTCCACCGAAATGTGTTTCTCTAACACGGACTACAAAACCAAGGTGTCTGGGGGAATCCATTTCGCAAATACGGACGGCTTGGTATAAGTGTGGTTATTTAAAATTTACGTAGATAATCAATGGGCAGCACGTACTGCGTTTTTGAGTTTCTTGCAGGGCCTAACTTGCGAATAAATTATTAAATGAAGATCAAACTTAGTTTGTAGATAACTTTTACATGATCAAGCAATGTTTGTTTTCAATTGAAAATTAATTGATGACAATAACACATGCCAAAGTCATATTGTAGGGGTCTTGCAAAAAACTGCAGTACAAACCATCCGTACTATAAATTAATAAAAAGTATAGTATAAACAGTATAATATTATGGTCATGATTTTATTATTTTTCTTCATATCTTATAGTTACATTTGGGTGCCTATTTATTCTATCAAATTCCTTCTAAAAATCCTATTTAATTTGAACAAGGAATGTGTCACCCATATGTGGGTGACGGGGCGCCGAAAGTGTTAATGTGACATCGATTTCATCGCCATTATTCACAACATGAGCTTTTGGAAAATGGCTACTCATAATACAGCCATTCCATCCCAAACCGATATAGTGGTTCTCAGATTTTCGTCAAAAGTGGAAAAGTGGAAAAAATCATAACTTTTGAACCATTTTACCAATTCAAATGTTCGAAATATCAAATTAAAGCCAATTAGCTGGTATTTTTTTTTGGAAAAATACTACAGTTGCAGGAAATTTGAATTATGTTTTCGTCATTATTGATTGTATTTGCTTTTTTTAGTTTTTATTCTCTCGGGACCAAAGGCGCTATATTTTTATATTTTTTCTGGAAAGTTGTGGATTTTTCAAATAACATATCTCGAAACCAGGGAAGCGTTTATGTTCGTTTTTGAGTTATGATTTTTCAAAGTTAACCGATGATCCGAAAAATCATTTTTCCTTATTTTCCAAAAATGACTTTTTTCAAAAATTTATTACTTTTGAACTACTGGACCGATTCAGATGATCGACGTATCAAATTAAATCATGTTAGCTAGCTTTTTAAAAAATAACACACTTGCCAATTATTTGTATTATAGTCACAAACATCCAGTCTAGTCGCATTGAAATATTGAACGAAAACCGAAAACATGTTAACTTTGAAAAATTATAACTTAAAAAGGAAAAATAACACCTCTCTAGTATTTAGATATATTATGTGAAAAAACCTCAGTCTCAGGAAAAAATATGAAAAAATTTGGCCCCCGTGGTCCCGAAACGATGTAAGCTATAAAAAACATATAATCAATAATTACGAAAACAAAATCCTTTTTTATTCAGAGCGTATAATTTTACACTCAAGACTAGCTCATTGGCTTTAATTTGATATGTTGATCATCTGAAACGGTCCAGTAGATCAAAAGTTATGATTTTTTGTAGTGGAAAAAATGATTTTTTGGACCATCGGTTAACTTTGAAAAATCATAATTCAAAAACGAACAAAACGCCTCTCTGGTTTCGACATATGTTATGTGAAAAATCCTTAGCTTTCCAGAAAAAATATAAAAAAAATATAGCGCCTTTGGTTCCGAGACTATGAAAACAATAAAAAACAAATACAATCAATAATAACGAGAGCAGTATTCGAACTTTCTGCAGTTATAGTGTTTTTTTTATTGATATGTCGATCATCTGAATCGGTGTAGTAGTTCAAAAGCTATGAATTTTTGAAAAAAGACATTTTTGGAAAACAGAGGAAAAAGTTGAATTTTAGAACAACCTTAAAATGGAAATGGTCACCCTAATGAAAAAAATATAAATACGGGTCTAATGTTTTGTGATAAGGAACAGAACTACCAATTTTCACGAAAATCTGAGAACAACTATACCAGTTTTGCATGGAATGGCTGAATATATACATATAACATAACCTGTATGTGTCATCAAACTTGAAACTTTCCAAGATTATCTATGACTTCGGTACAATAACTTAGCATAGTTTTACTGAAACTTCTCATTAAAACATAAAATTGACATCAAACGCAATTTTCGTATGAGATTTTTCCACCACCACAACATAGAATCTCGTTTAGGTTATTAGCTGGTAAATAAGCAGGGTAGTCCACAATCTGGATTCTCAGTTCAATATTTGAGAGTCAGTATTACCGACCAAATAGACAACCCAACCGAAGCCTCAAACAACAAATAGTGGCCAGCATCCGGGCTCGTAAGCTGTACGACCAGGTGCGGACGAAACGTAATAGTCTTGATCGACGAAGGAACTTATGCGAAAGTCGATTTCAATCGCATCCAAGGGGTTAAATTCTAAAAGGTTTTTGCTCGCAGCAACATTCAAGATTATTTTCGCATAAGTTCGCGATAAAAATTTATGTGATCTGTTTTTGGGGCAAGAAAACCACCGTTTATGTGACATAAAAGGCCATGGGTATAGGAATATACAAAAGGGATTGCCCCAACAAACTGACGGGGTATGAAGTGCCTGCCGGAAGCTACCACTTTTATCAAGAATTGATGGATTTGATCATTTGTTCGGTCCTGCCCTCGGCCCATTATGCCAAGAGATCACTGGAGGAGAAGGACCGGCTGAAAATGAACGTTGTAGTTAGCAGCGATCGATATAATGTTTTTGGGCGAACTTCAAACTGACGATCTACTTTCTCATTCCGTATTAATTTCTTGGCCAAAGGTGAGAAGCAGGTAACCGCGAAGGTCACGAAAGAGCTGAAGAGCATACCGACATTCATTTTCTCATCGACCATGGCTGAGGTTCCTGTCGACCACCGTAAGACCGGGAGCAGTGAAAGATTTCGAATGCTAATACCTTCTCGATTAAAAGATTTTCCCAAATCCAAATAAATAAAATTAATAGGAAATATCCCTAGCTATGTTCATTCCCAATACATATATAGTGGAAATAGCAAAAAAAATGTAACGAATAGCAATGGTAGGTTTATCCGATTTAGCTCGCCGCTGATCTACAATGCATGGAGCAGCATTATTCCATGCTCAGATGATACAAAACTCGCAATTTAGACAACGATCAGCTAACATAATGTGTTGAAGCTGATGTTGCTTCTGTGCTGCGTTCAACAAATAGAACAAGTTAGTCAGCCTTTCGCCTTTCATGCATCGATCGCTACTGTTTTAGTAAGGTTTTAAACTTTGCAGTTCAATCGCCTTCGAAATGGAATAGGAGACTGTCCCTATGGAATAACGGGTGTTAAATAAAAAATGAGAATTTTTTCTATCACATATAAAAAAAATTTTTTTTTTCATCGATTTCAGTATTTTTTATTAATAACATAATGTATTTTCTTCAAAAAAATGTCAGTGAATGTTTGAGTAAGGGCCGTGATCTGCTGTTCGACGCAACTTTGTCGCGATGCTCTCACAAGAACGTTGTACGGCACTTACGTCCATTTTCCGGATTCTTGTAGTCAGTTGCTTCGTGTCCTTGGCCCTCCAATTGTTTTTTTACACTAGGGCACTGAGTGAGCCAAAGAAATCCTCTATTGGGCGGCACTGGGGCAAGTTTGTTGGGTTACGATCTTTCGGCACGAACGGTATCTTTTTCTCCTCAAGATACGCCAGCGTCTTCTTGGCGTAATGGGAAGACGCCTTGTCCGGCCAGAAGACGTACTTCCCATCCACGTGATGCTCGTTCAGGAACCGCAGCAGGATTTTATCGAGGCACTCTTCTCGATCGATTTGTTGGTTGAATGCCAGACCGCTCGGCTTAAACCAAGGCTTTGAAATGCCCCGGTCGGAAATGGCGATGTACAACATAACCTTTTTTTCAAACTTGTGCTTGAACTTGTATTTCACTTCAGGCGGTGTGGATGACTTGTCGCTGGAGTAGTAATTATCATTTCCTGGAATATGCGTTTTGGACAGCGGAAAATAACTTTTGTCGCCCAGAACAAAAGACGTCCGCGGTATTTTTTGGTCATCCACCGACACTGTGATTTAACCGTCTCAATCTGCTCCTCCGTATACTCCGGTGACCTCGTCTTCTTCCTGAAGACGATTCCTTCCATCTTGAGGGTACGATGGATCAATATGTGGGAGCAGCCATATTTCCGACCGGCGTCACGCAGGCTGGTTGCGTCCTTGTTGTCAAACAGCTTCTTTAACGATGTCTTCCCCTGCTTCGTCATTATCGTCACCGGACGACCACTTCCGACCTTCCGCTCTACGTTCAGGGAACCCAGGATACGATATACCGTACTGACAGGTACATTTTCTTCCTTAAAATGTGCCACCGTGAACTTTTTTCCTTGCTGGAAATGCGTTTCGTAGAACCGTACAATGCGTTCGCGGAGCACGTGCTGTTTCGACGCCATCTTTGCTTTGACTAAATTCAAACTAGCAAAACCAAACACACCTACTGTTTCTAGGGAGCCCAAAGAGCAATTTTCTTGGAGAAAGAAAATTTTACGCTCTTTATTTGAGTTACTGAAAGGTATTGAAAAAATTCTCATTTTTTATTTAACACCCGTTACGTTTGCATCTTCTCTTTCGATCTAAGAATTTATAACGCACATGGTTCCTTGCATCGAGAGTAAGAGTGGTATACATTGACCTTCTTGGGCAATTATTAGTAGCAATTATGATTCGGGAGTCGTCCAATTAGCAACGAGTCGACGGCGCTGACGTCCTTCATCAGTATCAAAATACTCCCGGCGAATGAAAGGTTTAACCCTACTTTGTATGATTTTTTTCTTTATTGGTGAAATGATTCAAGATCCAGACACGATCAACTTAAAGTGAACTTATTCTTTTATATAATTTTTGGGCATTCAATGTTATGATGGAAATTTCCACCATCATGCAAAGATGGGTTAAGTACAAAGCCAAAGATGAACCAACACGAAGTGAGACAATACCTACCGGTCTTTTTTCATTTGACATTAAACTTCAAAAAGATGTTAGTAACTTGTTTCAATGCATGACTTCGTGGAATTTTAATGCGTATTTAAAATGTCGATTTTTTTGATAAAGAGCATTTGCGCCTTTCTTTACTTTTTCTCCTATTTAAAGATATTTCGTTTGCTTTGTTATAAAATTGCAAAAGATCATGGCTTTCATCTGCTAAAGCCGGCCCATCCACTGTAAAGCCGTTTCGACCAAAAGACGATGCTCTGTGTGTTTTTTCATTGCCTAATATATATAAACAACAGTCACAGCTGAGCTTTATTCTAGGGAAGAAATTACGATTCGACTCATTTTGCTATCAAACAAATAAAAACCAAAAAATATGCCCCGAAAATGAGAGACATCTGTACGCTCATCCAAGCGTAATGTAGATGCATCCCTGTGGAATAGAGTAGCAACTGCGGTACCAATGAAACCCGCTTACGGTAAATTTGAATTCTAACGCTCATTAATTATTTACCACCCCCGCTTTTTGCCTTTTGCGCGTTTGATATCTGCACCTTGGTATCTTCTTCAATCATACACATTTCGACCCTCGCATTCCCACTCCTCTGGAAATGCAATACGAGTGGTACGAAAGGGTCGGAAGAATTGCTGCTGCACGCAAAGACATAAGGATCTGAATTACATTTTTGTGACTTCCGTAAATCTGTTACTGAATAGTGTTACGTCCAGTAAAGAGAAGTCGGGAAACCTAACACTGGTTCGAGTTAATCTATGGGCGAATGGATGGAATTGCTTGAACAGGGTTGGGAAATGAGGCCAACATCATTTTCTGCGTATAAAAACTTATTCTTCGACGGAAGATGTACATTTTTCACCCTGCTGCTCTCGAAAGAAATGTAATCTAACTTTATTAAACATTAATGTTACCGGCAAGGAAGACAGCCAATTACTCTCGAAGCTGGGAGATAGGCTTGCGGATGTGGGTGGTTTATGCTTGTTTCGGCACAATTCGGCCGTGCAGCATTGAGCTGGAACCTTACGACTGACCGAAATTTATGGTAATCAGAGTTTGTTTTGAGTTAGCTGCCATTTTTCAGCATCCGAACTGATTTATCGTCCCAGGAGGCAACCGAACGTTGCATAACATTTTCCTCAATTCGATACGAATTCACAGCAAACTCACCTGGCCGAATCGAATAAAAGTTCTGCAGATGAGTCTGTCTCGTGTTTTATTAAAATGATTTGATCTTTGCTACAGTTCTGCTGAAAATATCACGATATTTCAGCGTGCGATAAATGTCTGATGGGGTCAGAGCGATCCGTGACGGCCAGCGCCCATCAGTAGCAGGCAACGGCGGCAGCGAAAGAGGTGATAATGTAGATAAATTAATAGCCCCCATAATTTTATATGGTTATTAATATTTCAAACTGTGGGAGATCAGTTTCTCCAGGACGGTCTGGATGAATTCGAAACAGTTCCAAAGCTCTCACTCGCAGCAGCAGTTCCCTCCATTTGCACAGCGTGTCACCGAAATTTAAACTCTTCTAATGTTTGATCCTACCCGAGAGGAAGCCCCCTCACGTGTTTCTTTGGCTAATTTAGTCTCCCATCCCGAAAATGGATAGAAGATGTTGCCTTCGGTACCCATTTTTCTTTCTTTATGTGTGTTTTGAGTTTGAAAATACGCACTCATAATTCGACGGGGAAGAATTTTAGACGGTCCGCTTGCGCTAGATGAGGCAGGAGATGCGCGGTGATACACAACCGGGTACAAAACGTATCTAATCAAGGCTCGATTCGGTCGGCAGGAGGTAATGCACCATAAACATTCCTAAACTATGTTGATGCTATTGGATGGTGATTATAAGGAGCAGAAGGCATATCAATTCCAAACTGGTTTCGGTCTATCGTTGGCAGAAAACTGGGGTGATATTAATAGAAAGTATTTCAGCTTATGTCATAAAGATTACAAATTTTGATAGAGCATTCTTTTAAATAATAGCTCGTACCTATGAATATGAATGCTGGAATTCAAGAAGTGAATGCAAGCTCTTCAACGCTGGATGTAGCCATAGATCCCCACACCATGACTCGACCTGCAGAAAAAATCAAAGTCATGCTCAGTTGGTTGAAAAATCAATGTTGGTAGTGTAACTCATCACCTGCCCAAATAGCATTACTTTCGTCTCGTCTGACCAAATCATCTTATTTCAGTCATCACTGGTCCATGAAACGTGGTCCTGGACCCTCTCCAATCTTTTTGGATATTTTTTTGCGAACAACCATGGCTTCTTAAGTGCTACTCTGCCCTTAGGAATGCTGCCAGTTGAATGGAAAACTCGCTTTCAAACTGTTTCGCAATTTTTTGGAGCTGATAGTCTCCGGTTCAGCTTTGCCTTCTTCACGATAGCTGTGTCAATTCGGCCAGTTGTCTTTGAAGGTTGTCCCGATCGCTTAGCTGGTGAGATAGAATCACGTTTTGTCTACATCTGCATCTGGTAACATCCATATCTCTCACGCTAAAGGTCACGAGTTCAATTCACTCCCGACATTCTTCCAAAAATGGAAGCAAAGTGACGAACCAGCCAAATGTGTTGAAAGTCACTAAAATACATATAAAAAATACATCTGCACAATCCTAGCGACCGTATCTTTGTGAAGCTGGACAATATCGGAAACATCACGGTAGCTTTTGTCAGTTTTGTGATGTTCAATAAACAAATTTCGGATCAAGGTTGGAAAACAAGGGAGCATGATGTGATTTACGATTAATCGCAAACAGCACAGATCGCGATTTGTACAAACTGCGACTAATGATGAATCCTCTCCCATCATAACAAAATGACGCACATGCACATAGTAACTCTAAGTTGACCAAAACATTGCTAGACTGAATCTTGTTCGAACAATTGAGTTACTTTCCTTCCTCGTTTTGTTTACATCTCGTAACAAGAATTCGCTCCATGGGGATGAGTATCTCTATGGCGTACTTAGGGACGTCGGTTAATCGTTCGATTAATACAAATAATCGAATATCTGAAATATAATCGAGTAGTTTTGTATCGAATAATTTAAAATCAAAATATGAATACATCGAATAATTGTAACTGTAATCACGATTATTGAAAGAGGGCATTTTTCTCAAGGTTAATGCATTTTTGGATTAAGAATTCGGCTGTATAATTTTTTTATCCAATAATGGAACATCGACAACCTGATAGACCACGCGACCAGAATGATAACATGATACGTGATTATTACAAGAAAAAAATATTCGCTAGATTAATCGAATATTGAAAGACAATTATTCGAATGAATCGAATAATGAAAAATGCCCCAACGATTAATCGATAATCGAATAAATGAAAAATATAGACATCACTAGGCGTACTCTTTACGATTCTCGTTCTCTCGTCCGGTCGTTCAATTTTCCTCTCCGAGCACGTTTATTTCGATGAAATTAGAAATGCTTAATTTTCCACAGAGGATTTATCAGATGGTGTTTAAATTCATCTACAAAAGAATCTTTGGTGATTGTCTTCATACTTCAGACAATAATCCCCCTTAAAGCACTAATTTTATGAGTTAATGTAAACGCGTTAATTGCCAAGGCTATTACGCACGTGCTCTTGCGAAGTATATTTTTCCGCCAACCCAAAACACTCCTTTCGGTCCCGAGAATACTGGTGGCTAGAAAAGACCTTGATTACCTTAAATTAATCAAAAACATAAATTAGCGCAAATATGTCAACACCAATCGCGTTTTTTCGCGTGAGCACGTAAATACTCGTATTTACTCATAAAATTGTAGGATTGTGGAACTCTACATAATTTGTATGCAGATAGACTATTCACCGTTTGTGGGGAGAATACTCATACGCCTCAAATGGGTAAGGATTATCTACTATCACATAGCTCTGAATGTTTAAGATGCTTTGTTTATAGTTATCTCAAAAAAAAAAAGGTTGAAAATTGACTTTTCAGACTGAAAAACGACCAAGCGCCAAAAAATATTTTTTTTGACAAATTTTTTTTTCGAGATAATAGTACATTTCGACGGGTAATGTAATTTTAAGACATTTGGCACCAACAATTTTTTTTTAAAAATCCGATTTTCGGTTATCTTTCGTTTTTCAAAAAAACTCTAATTTTTACGTCTGTGACACTAATAAATGAATTTCGAATGAGCTAATGTTTTGCAAAGGGTATATTATCTCGCAAATCAATATTTCGCAGCAAGTTCTGAATGAAAAATCGAGATAACTATTTTTATTGGTACCCCAAACCATACGTTTCGTCTCGTATTCGTATTCCGCATTCCGAACATTTTGTATAGGGTAACTTTTTGAAATTAGAGATGATCATTTTCATTGGCACCCTAATGTACACTTAAGAGATGCAACAAGTTTGAAGGGATATAAAAAAAACATTAGTCGCTCGATAAATCTACTGCCACATATGTCGGAAGTCCACGATATATGAATAACATCATCCATACTAATTCATTACATTTATTCGCAACGAAGAACGTAACCACACAGAATTGAATTAATCAAATATGTGATCCGTTTTATCTACAAAATAAGAAAGTGTCTGAAATTCAATCGAATTTGAAAGGTGTTTTGTGAAGTCACTAATTGAATTACTATTGGAAAAACTATTTGGAGAGAAATGTGAATATTCAGAATTATTGAAATCTAAAACACGATTTTGGGCGGGATGAGATTCGTCCAAATCTACAGGTAATACAAATTTAATCAATTGTATCGATTACCCATCTGCTGGCTGTGGGACGGGAAACAACAGCCAAATAAAATCGACACGAGACTGAGTCAGTCACTCACTGCGGTCAGTGCAATAGAGAATTAAAAATCCCTCGAGTGCCGTAAGATTTCAGTTGATCGTCTCTTGTACAGTTTCCGATCAAGAACTCATCATCCGCTCTATGGAATGGGATTAATCGTTTGTGGCTTGCACTCACGATGAGTAATAGAAGTAATGCTTCGAGAGTGCGTACAGTGGGGATTCCTCTTTCATATTGCTTTTTTGAGATCTTGGTAGCTCACCGTTCCAAGTATTTTCTCTGTGTACATATGAAGAATAAAAGAGCATCGTCTGCTGGGGGTGATTTAAAAACATCCGACTAGAGGGATATACTTATTCATTGGTCGTTGAATATGATTTTTTGACAACCCTGTTTCGGATACTGATCGAAATTTGTGCTTTTGTGGGCATTTTGCAACAAATCACTTCCAATTTTGAACAAGGAACTGAAATTTTGAGCACGAAAACTTCAAGAGCATTAAGTGACAGCTAGACACAATGTTTACATATATTAGAAGGTAGATAAACTTTTTTTGCGTAAGTTTTTACCCTTTTTCATAATGCATTGCATAAAATCTCAAGAAGAGATATAAACGCCGTATTTTCAATGGCAATATGGTGAATAAACATAAATTGATAAATCATGGAGGAACACTCATAAAATTAGCCTGATTTTCACCAGAAAAAAAAAAAGTTAATTGTTAGGGGAGAGGGGGGCCTTTGCCTTAAAACAAGTAATGTTTTTCTTTTGAATTAGGATTTCTCAATGCTAGAGGCGAAAGAACCGAAAAGTTTAAAGCCTTTGTGATTCAACGCATCATCATCATCACCCGTGTTTTAGTATTATTCTAGGCAACGAGCAGTGCATGTTAACGCTGAGAGTTGCAGAAAATAGGCTAACGTACTCCTACGGGTTCTCAGAGAGGATCCCAAAAACATTCACACGATATTTGCTACTAACAGATTTTGATGATTAGAATACCATTGTAATCGAGTATTCTCTATGATTTAATTGGTAAGCTACACATTCCCATTTCCTACGGCGTAAATAGTTTAAATTGACGAAAAGTGGAAGCATTCCCATTTACATTTCTTTGCTCACCTCTCCATGCCATCAATAACGAACGACTAATATAGCGGCGAAGCACAATTTTATGTCACTGCAAATTAGCTGCGCATATATCGCTCACTCGAAATGCAAATGCTGTGAACAAGCACTGATATGTGGGAACGGATACTGTGGAAAGAGGAAATATTGTGACTCCGTCCGATGCAGTTTGTTGCAACGAGCCAAAGTATACAATCATTCTGATTGGGATTTGTCTCGTCCTTATAGACGAATGAACTGAAAAGATTTAAGGCTTTTTTGGTTCAACAATTCATTCATTCATTTATTTGTCTCGCTCTTCACAGTTCACAGTCTTTCTCAATGCAGATGTCACACACAGCGGTTTAGCTTGATTCGAAAAAGAGCGATTTTTGCATTACACGCAAACATCGTTATGTTTTTTACGAGGGCTGCTCCGTAAGCTTTGCGACTGGTGAGGAAAAAACGATGAATTGCAGTCAAACAAGTGGGAAGAAGGGTTGTGCAAAAGATGATGGACCGTGTACGAAGAAAAGTCTAAGGAATGGCCTATGGTAAGAACAAAAGCTGAAACATTATTCTCACTATAATCATAATAGGTACTAATCTATACCTGCTACATTGCACTAAGGGGAATAAAACGCATTTTAAAACCACAAAAGCTTCGTTCCGATTTTTATGTGTTCAACCTTTATAAACCCACCGAAAACGGCAGTAACCATCGCTCAACTATTCGCCCACCGAAGGCGCATTCAAAAGGTGGAGTAGCACCAAAGCACACCTTGATTTTCAAAATTCTGTAAATTTTTCTATATTGACCCATGCTCACGTTTCAGTCTATATTTTTTCTCTGTCACCCGTTATGTTTTTGTAGATTCATAAAAATACTTACAGTGAACCTTCGAATTTAGAACCTTTTAATTTTTTTTGGCCTTCCGGCTACACTGTTCCCCCAATGTGTAATCAACAATTTTGGCTATTCATTCTGCGATGTCCTACCACTAAAAAAGTTTTATTCGCGTCTCTAGATTCATCAAGTTAATAAAAGGGGTTACCCAAGACCTCTCACCTCTTACCTTTTTCCCTATTGGAGAACGATTCTTTGTTAGCGACTTAATTTCAATTGACATGATCTTCTCAACACAAGATTATATAACGCTGGAGTGCCACAGAAGCGGAATGACACTGAAAAAAGCCAATCGGGAAATTATCTTCACCAAGCTATCTTCATTCGCGACCTTGGAGTAACTATTGGTTCTAAACTTCTCTACAATGAGCTCAAATTCGCTGTGAAAGCGGAGGCATTCTCTCTTCTCGGGATCATCCGATGTCAAATATATAGTTTCTCTGATGTGTCTACACCCCGCAAGCTCTTTTTTGATCGTAGGTTTGTAGTATCCCAGAAAACACTGCTCAAGTATGGAAACCTTGTCAAAGGGTAAATGATGTTGGTTTGTTCAGTCTAAAATATGATCTTGGTTTGTCCACTTTTTTGAGTGCTCTAAACCATGATCAGAGGTGCACAAACCATGAAATTAATTTCTTTTTTAAAAAAATCGTTAAAAAACATAAAAAATTGAATAATTTAAACGTCTTATGGTATTATTAGCAATTAGGGACTTGGGGCTTTTCAAAAAACCCAAACTCGTCTCGATTATATGTGATTTTCATGAAGAAAAATCGATTTGCATTTACTAGTTGCGTGAAAACATCCCAAATCGGACAAACCAACATCATTTACCCTACTACTAGGGGTCTTCATAGCCTAATTGGTTGCGTGTCCGCTATTAAGCGAACGATCATGAGCTCATAACTCAGGGCCTCTCAACTGATCATCTTTGTGTGTTAATCTAGCTACTATGTCCACGCAACGGTAATCCCAGTTCCTTACCGCCCATAATTTCGGTCTGCTGCATCGGTGATTGACACTAATAAAAACACAATGCCTCCTTGATCGAGTGGTTTGCATCCCATATTATCATGCCAGGGGTTCGGGCTCGATTCCCGTTCTGGCCGGGGGATTTTTCATCAATGAAATTTTCTCCCGACTTGTACTGTGCTCACGGGTATTCTAGAGCTTGCCACTACAGGATATATTCAAGGCGTGTTATCCGGCATAGAAATCTCAACTAAGTACTACTAATAAAAAATGACGCAAGTAATACGTACGTTGAGAGGGCAAAAGTTCCACTGGGAACGTTAGTGCCATCCAAGAAGAATAATACAACAATGGAAGTCTCTTATCAACAGTACCGCTGTGAACAATCCAATTGTGAATATTCGAACAATAGGAATATTCTTACGCCGAAAATACGACATGTGTTTGTGTAACGATAGAATAGGAATACTCTTACGCCTAAAAATGGTAACAGTGTAATATACAACAAAAGTTATCTTAAGATAAAAAATGTACACGAATCAATTCGGCTCTGTTACAGATGAATCGCTAAATGAACCTAATAAATAAACTGATAGGATAACAAAAATTACCTTACTATTCTTGCCACCAAGGTAGAAAGTGTCTGACGGAGAATATTCCTTGGAAAAAAAACTAACGTACGAATCAAGTTCTTCCGACCATTCATGTTCGATTTATGGACTTCTGGAACAAATTAGTATCTCAAAAGCTCAGCACATAGAAAGTGAAATGGGCATAAAAACTTTTGAAACAGGGTTAAGCCCGTAAAATTTTATTATTGAAAACAATACAAATGAATGAATTAAAACAGGTACATGTCCACCCGTCGTCGAGAGCATGCGAAAAGACGCCGGGACGCAGTAATGAATAAATGTAAACGTTTGACTCACTCCCAATAGATCCCTCGGTGCACGAAGGACCAGATGAATACAGAGTGTCAATCAGTTACTCGTAACCGGATGGAATTTATCCAATTTCTTCATTGGTCCTCGGTGAATATCGGAATGAGGTTCTAAAAAAACAAAAATTAAGTTGAAGAACATAATACAACCCAATTTGCCCCGAATGATTCCCAAGCTTCATTAAAACTTACAAACCCTTCAGTGTTATGTTGTTAGATGGGATAAAAATCCTTCTTTATTAAACCCTATTTACCAGGCGCAATACTGCATTTCGACTGCACGACAACACTTACTACAATAACAGCTCACTAATTGAATTTGGCATTTGGTTGAACACGATGACTATCAAGTGGGTCAATGGTACGTGGGTGACATGTATGCATATGCATTCACTCCAGCCCTGAACGCAGCAGTTCTGTACAATACCACGGTTTTGGTATCCCATTTTCACTCATCTCACTGTCCAATGTTTGTACTCGAACTTGTCAATTGCGTCAGTTTACACAGCACTCGTTCATTCGTGGGGATCCCGTGGGGATCTTTCAGCAGCGGGGGGATGAATACAAAAGGTAAAAAAAGTGAATACGGTGTAAAATTGAAACGGGACCGGAACCACAGAGCAGAAGCCTCGTAATGACATTTTCTGTCGCAGGTTTGATTACGGTGTGTGAGCAAGCTAATGGACGGAAGAAGGAAGCTGGCCTGTTGATGAATGCGGGAAAATATGCGGCCCGCTTTGACAGCCATATTGGATAAGAAGATTGGCAAATTTTGTTTTGGACTGTAGTTCCTTTGCCCGCGGGTGGTCTGGCAGGATGAATGGAATTGAGTTTATTAACTAATGGAATTACCGAATTGCCTTATATTAACTTCCAAAGCGTTGTACAGAATATATTCGGTAATGTGTTTATGTGCAAGTTATGTTTCAACGAAAAAGTGGAAGAAGTCTCATTGTCTGGTATGTGCTATCTCACCCACTATACATTCTGTCTAACATATACCGGAAATCTGTGTTTTTAAAGAAAATGCTTTTCTATCATCTAAATTTTTATTATCGCTTTCAAAATAGGTTCCTTCTGAAGCAATACACTTTTTCTAACGAACAATCCAATCATTGAAACACATTGTATAATAGCCTTCAGTTACGCAGCGAATTCGTTTCTTCAATGCTGTCAAAACGGGTCCCACGAAGTGGTAATTTGAATTTCGAAAATAGGGAAAAGGCATACCCATGTGTAGTCACCAGTAATTATGCGTTGAGTGAACGTATGATCAGAATTTGATCGTTCAAGCATGTCTTCAGCCACTTGATTGCCATGAAATGTTCGAAGAAAATTTAGTTCTTTTGGTATCATTCGTGCTGCGACTTTTCTCGTGCCCAAAACATCAACCAAAATATGACGAACGGTCTGTTGAGATATATTTAATTCGTAGGCTAGCTCTCTCAGGTGCACCCGTGGCCGAGTGGTTAGCGTCTCACATTATCATGCCGGGTGTTCGGGTTCGATTCCCGTTCTGGCCGGGGGATTTTTTCGTCAAAGAAATTTCCTTCGACTTGCACTGTGATCACGCGTATTCTAGAGCCTGCCCCTCGGAATACATTCAAGGCGTGTTATTTGGCTTAGAAAATATCAACTGAGTATTAATAAATGACGCCAGTTAATGCATACATTGAGACGGCAAAAGTTCCACAGGGAACGTTAACGCCATTCAAGAAGAAGAAGCTCTCTCAAACTTAAATGACGATTTCCGAGCACCATTCTTTTTATTTTGTCGTTGTTTTGATAAGTTGAAGAGGTGGTCGCCCTTTCCTTGGCTTTTATCGGCTGTCTTTGAATGCCTTATACCGTTCATACACCCGTGTTTTCGACATGGTCGAGTCACCAAATCACTGTCACGTTTCGTAACAAGAAATATTTTTACAACACAAAATTTTACACAAAATCATCGAACAGAATTAGCCATATCAAAATGACGCTCAATGACGCTGTGAATGAACTAAATGGCAAATCACGCTCAAAATTTACATTACGACTACTGACAGTAGTCCCAACTTGAAAAAAAATTATAGGAGGTTGTGTCCAAAATACGACCGCATTGTTGACGTAGAACTACGCTTTTATTTTATATAAGTCGCTTGTTTATACCTTCCGATATTATTCTATAGTGCTGTGAAATTTTAGAAACAACTGCTTAGTAGAATAATCTCTGAAACTGTTTTTTCATTGTAGAATCAGTTGACGACAATTGATTGATGATTCATTCTTGCCCTCGCAGAACAATACACTAGCTAATCATATGTTGCAATTAATTTCATGTCAATGCATTGAAAATTTACGTCGAACGCTATTATGGTGGCCTTTTTCGCAATTGACATAGACTCAGCTACAGCCGATTATATACATGTTGCACCAGCACCATTAGTCCACATCTCATAACTACATCAATATATCTTTGGCATCACGAGGAAACAACAACAATGACAACACATGCAAGTATCAAATATCATGCTGCATGTTATTTAGTATTGCCTCAGTGGAATTGCACCTCTAGGCATCGTTCGTACAACGTAAACCAAGCGCCAAACAAGCGTTCGCCATAGCACGCATACAGAGCCATATATTGGTGGCTTGAAACCACTAAGAATATTAAAACTTCTCATCATTTTGCGTTATTGTCAGAAGAAACGACTCTGTTTATATTACTGGTCTCGAAAAAAGTAGAATTACTTGCTCATGTTCGAGATAAGCGCAGCTGCCACCCTTAGTGGAGGAAGTTTTTCTACTGGCAAGCGAAACCTAATCACATACAACATTCCAAAACGACATTTACTTTCTTGGTGTCTAAACAAGCGAAATAAATATTTTTTTGTTAATATAAACAACCTCGAAAACAGTAGGATTCCTTTATTATGGTCAAGATTAGCGCAATCCTGGTTGGAGGCAGTTTTGCGACTGACACGCGAACCCAAATAACTTATAACTTTCTAATACGACATTCAAGATGCTTGGTATTCCCCAAATGATTTTTCGGCGCACAACCTTGATGCCTGTTTCGCCATAAAGTCAGTTTAATGCATTCATGCAATGTCAAAGGCACCAACGAAGCCCTTATGATGACGAAAAACAAACAATGTTAACTGCTTGGAAAAAGACTGAATTATGCCACACAGCTTGTACTCTGCTGTAACACCCATCGATGCGAATACGCTGATGAGTTTGTCAAGAGCGACCGCCTTCACCACCAGCGGGAGGAGCTTGATTTTGGTTGCTGTCTGGGTAACGGCGTTTACATTTCCGACGACGCGCCGAAGTCGCCTACTTCGCTGTTGTTCGATGCGGTGTCACACTCGCGAAGGCTCGGTTCAGTGCGAGCCCTTTTCACTGCACCAATATCGCGTGCTTCACTAGATGACGCTTGCCTCGAAATTTGATTGCCCCTGGCAATGCGATCGCTTTTTGCAGTTCTCGAGCCAGCCTTCCTCTTCTTTTTGCTCATCACACACTGCGCGAAGCGTCAAATTTATGGCGCGGAAAGAAAAAACACACGATAGGAATAACGCCAAAAACGAACTGATAAAACCACACGACGATATCCAAGTTGGATTACCACTGGTGGGGTCCAATCTTAGATCGAAGGGCAGCGAAAGCAAAGTGAACTGGATTGCTCAACAGTCCGATGCCGAATGAAAGTTTGCCTCAGCGAGATCCACTGTTTATACTCAAGGCAAGTATTCCCCTTCATTGTTTTTCTTTTCCTTTGTTCAGGGAGACTTTAAATCCCGCGATTTCCCCTTCGCTGCTCGTCGATAAGTTGCTCGTTATTGATAGCTCTGTTTGGGAAAGCACACAAATGGACAGAACAAATGTATGGGAAAATGGAATCGCTTAAAGTTTTCATGTATTTTAACCATTTACAAACCAAGAAAATTCTAATGTATATCATATTAAACAAATCTTAGGGAATTTCCGATTCGTGTAGTATGTAAATCGCCAAAATCCGTTCGTGGCTAAAATAGTTATTAACGTTAACTTTATTTCAAAAAAACGTGACCTGTTTTCTGATTTAGCACTCTTAAAGAAAGACGTAGTTTTACGTCAAAATTGAAAAATGTTCAGCGGGAAAATATAATATTACAAATTCCCGGAATATAGTAGGTTGGAGAGAAAGTAGTCCATTATTTTACCAGTAAAAAGGAGGTAACCGCTTGGTACCAGGTCCGGACTATACGGTGGATGCATAAAAACATTCCAATCAAGCTCCCGGAATCTCTGGCAAATCACTATAGACATGCGAGGTCGTGATGGAAAACATCACCTTTTCAATTGGCCAATTCTGGATGTTTCTGGTCAATAACTAGCTTCAAATGGTTCAGTTGTTGACAGTAGAGATCTGTATTGCACTAAAACAAAAAAACAATTTAAACAAATTAAAAAAATTAAAAAATTAAATCATTAAAACTAAAATTAAAATTAAAATTAAAATTAATACATTAAACTTAAAAAATTTTGTTCTCAAATGGGGATCAACACTAGGGTAGGAGCCTGCCTGTTGGTCTCAAATGTTCCTATCTCACGCCTCCACGAAGATCATATGACGACATTTTTAGATCGGGCGTGAACTGGAAACACACACCTTGTCTTGGCTCCGAGAACGGGTGTCGAAGGTGGCTAAGTGAGGGGGTGCGAGCGAGTCAGAGCGCTATATATCTCCCGAGGAAGGCCTCCCGGGTCATTGGAGGTTTAGGGGTGCATCTGTCTCCATGTTAAGGGCGGCGCCCCGAGAAGGTTCCTCTGGCAATACCTAATATACCTTGGAGCTCAAGGAACTGTGGGGACTAAGGGAGGTCCCAAGAATTGTTCCAGTCGTTCTCTCTGGAACTGGAATTGTCCTGAAGACACTTCTGGAAGCGCTAAAGGTGTTGAACATCGAGAAGGAATTGGCCGGCATCCAAAAGTCGGTCATTCTTCCTCGACAACTCCTCGGTCAGAACTAAAACAGCTCGAGCATGCAGATACGTGCATTCCGCAGAGCCTAGTCCCCCTTTGGCATTCAGAAGCCCGGTGGCAGGTGAATATTCTGGATAGGTTCGCCTAGCTGAGAAGTGAGATAAATCTGCCAAAAAAGAACAAAAAAAAAATTGCACGTATTTTTCTGTTACAGTATTAACACCATAAACACCTTTCACAATTTCATTTTCGCCTTCATTAAAGAAAAAGTGTAAAATGTACCGAATTTTCTCTTTGTTGATTTCCACACTATGTAACTCACAAACGAATGGAACAAATAAAAAAGAACAAAAGAGTTTTGTTTTGTGTGAAATGTCAGCTTTACAACGAGCATAACCTTGAATTGTAGAAACGATATTACGCGAAATATCGATCACTACAGCCAACTATCGAGAAAATAATGTATTACTTTTTCCTAATATTCGGAATAATGTGTGGCGACTTCACTTCCACAATGATTCATAGTGCAGTTCCAGCAAAATTCGACCATTCCAGCAGAATAAAAAAAAACATCGATCAGTTTTTCAGAAAGAAACCAAAGAAGCTCTCTGGGAGTATGGCATTGCGGTTGTTAAACGGTTCTCAATTGGGATTAACACAGCATGTAGCTCATTCACCAGACTTGGCTCCTTCCGCTTACTGTTTGTTTTCTTCGATGGGATAGCGGAGCGGATTATTCACGACAGCGAGTTCCATGGAAATCTATAGGATCCTGCTCTTTAGTTCTAGTCATGGCTTTCACATTGTCTGACCACTGGTGAACACGACCTTGTAGATGGATAGTTTAATGATTTAATAATTCATAAAACATAGTTTACATGCTGAAATGTCTGTTATTCGTGTTTACACATCTTTTATAGTCCATTATTGTGTTATCCGCGATTTTCATTATTCGTGGTGACTTCGCCTGACTATTCCGCGGATAATTGGGGTTCTACTGTATATGAATTTGAGATGAGCACAGTTTGGATGGATGAAATTTTTTTTTCCGAGAGGAGTTTTTCTAAACTAATGAAGCTTTAAATGCGATAAATATTAGCCCCCCCCATTAGAGAGGGTGTGGAGAGTCTAACCAGCATAGAAACATTTATTGCACCCTAAAACCTCAATATGTCTAATTTGGTTTCATTTGCTTGAATAATTTTCGAGTAATACAGAACTTTGTGTTTAATTTTATGACATCCCCCCTTAGAGAGGGGGTGGAGAGTCTAGCCATCATAGACTCATTTATTGCATCTTAAAACCTCAATATGCCAAATTTGGTTTCATTTGCTTAATTAATTCCCGAGTAATGTAGAAATTTGTGTTTAATTTGTATGGCAGCCCCCCCCTTAGAGAGGGGGGAGGGGTCTCAAACTATTACGGAAACCTGCCCCGGCCCCAAAACCCCCTATATACCAATTTTCATGTTGATCAGTTCAGTAGTTTCCGGGTCCATAAGAATCAGACAGACAGATAGAAATCCATTTATATATATATATATAAAAATATACATATAAAAATATATTATATTATCTATATATATATATATATATATATATATATATATATATATATATATATATATATATATATATATATATATATATATATATATATATATATATATATATATATATATATATATATATATATATATATATATATATATATCTATATATATATAGCATCTAGCTAGTGATCTTGCGTACAAGTAACTCTACTAATAATTTGTTGTAGATTGTTGTAGATTAACAATGATACACACCACCAAATGTGGCTTGAAGTAAGTTTTATTGTTGAATAATAATGAACAAAAACATCAGCAGAATTTAACTAAAGTACACGCTTCGAATTCCAAACCACACAACATTAAAGTAAAAACTTCTGCGTAAATAAATATTTTGAAAGTAAAACAAAACAAATTGCGTCTTCCCTGCTATCAAAATATGCATCACGGCCGTATCAAAATATCGAGATTCCTCCCCAAACGCTTGCCGACATACTCCTGTGAATTGTTTCAGAAAACATAGTCATAATTAAACCTGAAAACGACCTGAAATGTCTATAAATAGGAAAGTTGTGTCATTCCAACTTGTTACAGCCGCCTGGTTGGATGGACCCAGGGGGATCTACGTGTTATTTAGAATATAAAAAACTTTAGTCGAAAACATTCTTTGCCAACGATCGTTTCATACACCTGTTCTCCTGGGCGCAGGTTCCCCACACCATGTTTCAAGTTTCCCAGCTCACCGACTCAACGAAATGGGTACACTTTTGGTATACCAATGAAAGGCAAAATAGGCTTCGTAACCTTTCGCGTACATTTTGTATAGGAATGAAAATGAGAAAAAAATATAAATGGCGCGCCTTGAACAAGCTGCGTTTCGCTGCCAAAAATCACAAACCATAGTTATCTTTCCGATGTTTAATTCGGTTGCTTTCGGTACACCCACACAATACGACCTTAAAAACTCAATCTACTAAACCCAGTGCGAAACGCCTCATTGAGGTTTCGCAGTGGCGCTGCCGGAATCGCCCACCATCTACGAACTTGGAGAGCCGTCGAAACTGCTAGTCCGCTTTCCCGAAACACGCGGAAAGCCCCTCGTGCCATAATATATTCATGCCGCCGCGCCACTGAGCTTTCCCGGAAGCGTCAACCCGGGATGGGCAAATATTAGATTAACGACGTGTGAATTTGCGAAATTAAATTATGCTTCTGAGCTCTAGCGTATAAGCGGGGCTGCTGCCTGCTGGTTTTGCTGCTGGTGGAGAGAATGCAGCGATTTAAGTTTGCTGGAAGTGCGGGCCGCTGCGAAATACAGCTGTAACGTCGTGTAGCAGCGGAAATTCGAAAGAGGCGTCAATTGCGAATAAGTGACACCCAAATGTCTCCTGCGGGATTCAATCTCATCTGCTAATGACGTTCATTTGCGAAACTAGATAGCACTGTTCTGTTGCGGTGGAGTTCAAGTTGTTTCCGCTTTCTGTGGTATGGCGTTTAATTTGTGTTTCGCTGGATAGTTTCCAAAATCTATGCCTTCTCGTTAATATGGTGAATTAATGTTCACTACTAACTATCAAAGGCTTAGTATGCGCTTGATGGTTTTGCCTGGGATAACAAAATTAATCGCGATGAACAGTGAAGTTCTTTCGGTTTCTTTCCCAGATGTTCCAAAGATGAACATTGCAGCCGCGATTGGGAGAATATGATAGAGAGTACTATGCGCGATAAAAATATAATACACTCGACAGAAAAATTAGAGGAATAGAATTTGAAGTCGAAATATTTAAGTAATTTTTGAAATGGTAGCAAACGAGTTTCTTTATATTATAGCAAACGAGTTTCTTTGTCCTTGTCTGATATCTTTCTAGAAAAGTCAGTTTGTTTTCTGGTCAATTGTTATTGTTTCGAAATCGCATTTTGAGGTAAGTTGATTGTTTCCAAATTACCTGAATAATTTACTTTTCAGGTAATTGTGTACCATTTGGAGCTCTTGGAAAATAACTAAGGTAAGTAACAATTCATTTAAATATCTAATCCATATAGTTCTTTTCAGATGAATTGTGGTTTTGTGTTTAGTTTAGTGTTTTCAATTATAGTTCAAGTGTAATTATTCGTTAAAATGAAGTGAATAAAGTGTGAATGAATAAATTGTGTTTTTTTTTCTTTTTTTGAGTTCCTCCTTGGCTCTGACCGGAACATTCCGCCCACTAAAATTGGTTCAATTTTCTTGTTGAAGTGGTAGCTTACTGAGATTGTGAACTGATTGGACGACTTCGCTGTCTCTCATCTTTAGCGTAACCAGTCGCGGCTTTTCATCTGGTGCGGGTTTCAGCTGCAGAATTCATCCGAGTTCCACTGCTGTGTGGGTGGCTTCTGCAGTCGAACGAGAACCAAATCGCCTTTTTGCAGATCATTGCTTGGTTGATGCCACTTATTTTTGCGTTGCAATTCGGGAAGGTATTCACGACTCCAGCGATCCCAAAAGTGTTTCCGTAGCTCGTGCAAATATTTGTAGCGTACTTCGTAGCTTTTATCGGTTGCTGGAATGTATTCTTTATGATTCGGTGCTGTGAGTGGTCGTCCAGTGATGAAATGTGCGGGCGTCAATGGATCACTCGATACAGGTGATGTGGGGCGTGAATTAAAAATTGCTTCGATGTCCGCTAATAACGTGTTAATTTTGCGTTGCCGGTGACAATCTTGAGGTGTCGTTCCACTGATTTGATCGCAGCTTCCCAATGACCACCCACGTGTAGCGATGATGGCGCGTTGAAATGCCATTGTGTACCACCCAACGACAGATAGTTGGCGACCTGAGTGTTGTGTTCGTCCGAAACTCTCCTTTTGTACCATTCTCGAATTTCCCTTGCAGCACCCACAAAGTTTGTTCCGTTGTCACTGTGGATGTGTCCACAGTGTCCTCTGCGAGCGATGAATCTCCGAAGCGCAGCCAAGAAAGCTCTCGTAGATAAGCTGCTTACAGCTTCTAAGTGGACTGCTCGCGTGGTAAAACATATAAAAACGTAGATGTAGCCTTTGGTTGTTGGTGAGCCAGGTCCACGTCTCTTGCAGATGTGTCAGGTAAGAACGCCAACGGACATCGTTCTGATAATGGATCCGACCAGTCGATATCGAGTTTCCAGAGCTCCTTCACTTCACGTTTCATGTAGTGTGTTTGAGTTGCGTTGCATTTTACGGAGAAAGAAAATAGATCTTCGCTGACGTGCCATCTCACTCCGAGAGTCTTCAGCGATGCTTCTGGGGCGAAGTGATGCGTAGACAACGAAGCTCGTTCTGCAATTGGGATGTATTTGAGTACTACCGGATCGTTCGTCGCCCATTTTCGCATAGTAAAATAAGCTCGCCTCAACAAACGTGTCATCTGTTGCCAACAATAGTGCACAAGACAAGCCGAAAATTACGGTTCGCATCCCGAACTCTGTCAGTGGGCGACCTGGTTCTTGCCACAGCATCCGGATGAGTTGACTGTCCTCTTATGTTACTCCAACTTGTAGATACATTTTCTCGATATCTCCAACAAGTGCAATTCGATGCGGACTTGAGCGACCCGTTGAATACCACTCGTAGCTTTGTCGTACTGCTTTCTTCCTTCAACACTACGTGGTGAGGCAAAAAGATGGTAGGCTTGTGACTCGGCCCCGCTGGCATTGGTTCGATGTGTCGAGCAGCAATGAGTTCCCCGACGTAGTCTTCATACAGCTGTTGATGTTCTGGATTGTTGTTCAGTCTCTTTTTCAAGGCATGATATTGTCGCAACGCCGAATATCTAGTGTCGCCTATGCTGGAGGGATCCTTGCGGAATGGTAGCTTCACCACGTAGCGTCCACTTGAGTCTCGCGTAGTATGTGCTTGGAAGTGATCTGCACACAACTGCTCCTCGACGGTCAAGCGTGTGGTCGGCTTGAAATCCTCCAGTTCCCAGAATTTGGTAACTAACTGGTTAAGGTTTTCAGGTTCTTCAGAAACTTCTACTCGTGTAGAAAAGTTGGATGAGGTAGGATTTACTTTTTCCTCTGATATGTGAAATCCTGCTACGATCCAGCCCAGTTTGGTTCTTTGCTGGATTGGTTGTGATGGTCCCAGTGAAATCCGTTCCGGTTCAAGCAGGTGGTAATACATGCTGGCACCAATGAGTAGGTCGATGTTACCGGGAATGTGGAATCGCTCGTCCGCAAGCGCGAGATCTGCTAGACTACCCCATTGAGTGATGTTCACCGCTTGATGTGGGATAGGTTCGGAGATTTTGTCGAGGATAGCACACTCCGTCTACTGCCGGAAGTCGGAATTACGTGACTGGATTGTCACCGATACGGCTTCGTGGATTCTGGTCACTAGTCCAGAGATTCCTCTAAGTGGCAGATTGATGTGATGTCTGTCCAGGCCCAACTTCTTGTACAAGTCGGTGGTTATGAAGCACGCTTGTGAACCGGAATCCAGTAGAGCCCTGGCTGGACAGAGATTTCTTGAAGCATCCAGCACATTCACGATAAAGGTTGCGAGGAAGACAGAACAGAATGCGTCGTTGTACGATAGATTTTTTTTATTCTTTATTATAGAGACTTTCAGCCGTAGGCTGGTTCATGTACGATAGATGGTTCCTCACTTCACCGGGATTTTGTGCTGGTGTATGTTTCGGCCCTCATGTAGGAGTGTATGATGTCGCTGATTGCACTGCTTACACGTTCCGTATGAGCAGCCGGTGGTCCCGTGACCTTCACGAAGGCAGTTCTCACATCGACCAAGACGCTTAACCCGGTCAATATGATCGGCCACGGATAAATTGTTGAATCGTCTGCAGCAGAAAAGTCTATGTTGAGCATCGCCGCAAACTGCACAAATGGGTTTCGCCACCCTGTTCGTCGCAGCAAGGCTGGTACTGCGAGGTGAGGTTCGTGATGTTGACCGGTTTGCAGGTTTTGGGACCTGAACAATAATGATCATGTTTGAATTTTTGAGGCTTTAACATATCTCAGTTCTTTCGCCTCTAGTCATGAAAAAGACCAATTGAGAAAACTAAACTAAACTCTCAACCCTGAGAAAGGCCACTGAAAGACGTAGTCCTACGTTGAAAAAGTAGTTTTTTTTCTTTCTCTATTATAGTGACTTCCATCACTTTTGGTTGGTTCGTCACTTTACTTCCATTTCGGGAGAATATCGGGAATGAGAATTGAAGTGAGTATTTTTTATAACTATTTAAACACTGAGACTAGAATTCTAGTCCCATTTTATTTTGTCTATAGTCTGTATATGTGGTTTCTCAAACCATAACTATACAACCACATTTGTCGATTCGCTAGAAATTTGCACAATGGAATGAAAAGTTAGACTTAAGTGTGAAATTTAATATCTCCTTATCCATTTAAGTCAAATCAGATCAGAGAATCAGATCGTTTTTATACCGTAAAGCGGAAAGATGAGTAGGAACGAAATTGACGAATTGTTCGTGAGTTTCAGATTTTTTTTTTTCCTGTTGGGTACATTTTCCACTACGACCAGTTATTTCATCTATTGTGGCGGGCCCCTATTTGTTGTAAGCCTTATCAGGGTGTCGTATCGCTATTAGTTGGAGTGATTTCCACTTGCTGACTGTAGGCATGATCCCAATAAGGTATTATAGCACGAATGAACATTATTGCCTTATTGGGGGAAGCTATCCAAACATCTGCAGGTTGCATTAAACCTTTATCAAAGAAATTGCGCCTTCTATGAAAAAGTGCTTCGCAATTGCATAATAAATGTTCCGAGCTTTCACTTTCTAGGTTACAGAAACGACAGGTATCATCTTCTAATTTACCTAGTTTCTTTAGGTGGTATTTGCTTGGACAATGTCCTGTCACTAGGCCAGTGAAAGTGCATAGGTCTTTTTTTGTTAGGCTGAGAAGTCTTTCAGTTACTTTTTTACTTGGTGATATAAATGATTTAGCCTGTCGAGCTACTGTACTATGTGCCCAGATGCCATCAATCTTTGATTTTTCCCAGTTCTTTAATTCCATTTTGAGGGTACATTCAGGGGCCCCACAAAATGGTTCTGGTTCTAGGAATGGTTTCGATGATCCACATCTAGCTAACAAATCTGCTTTTTCATTACCTTCAACTCCACAGTGCCCTGGAACCCAGAATAGGTTCACTGCACTTTTTTTAGCTACCTCTTGAAGAAGTTGAATACACTCCCAAACTAATTTAGAAGTACAGGTAACTGACTTCAATGCTTTCAATGCAGCTTGACTGTCAGAAAAAATGCATATGTTTGCATGTCTATAATTGCGCCTTAGACAAATTGTTGCACATTCAATAATTGCCTGCACTTCTGCCTGAAATACAGTTGGCCACTTGCCCATTGAAATTGATATGTTCATTCCAGGGCCGGTTATTCCAGCCCCGGCTCTTTCGTTTAATCTGGAACCATCAGTGTAGAAAATTATAGATCCTGGGTGAATATCAGGTCCCCCTGACTCCCATTCAGTGCGGCTTGGCTCAGTCACATTGAATAGTCGTTCAAAGTTGTATTGCCTGTTCATCCAGTCCTCCTGAGTTAGTATCGGATTAAGTTTGAATTCCTTTAGAATACTTAAATGACCCCTAAGGTCTCCATCAAAGAACTGTTTTGTTCTTTTCAACCTTAGTGCGTTTTTTTCCGCCTCCAATTGAACGAATAGATATAAGGGAAGTAGATTTAACATTGCATCTAGTGCTTTAGATGGCGTACTACGAATTGCTCCTGTGATGGAAATTGTAGCTAACCTTTGTAATTTTCCTAGCTTTTCCTGAGCATGCTTGGATTTTGTTTTTGGCCACCAAACTAATGACGCATATGTTATTCTAGGTCTCACTATAGCAGTGTAGATCCAGTAGATCATTTTAGGTCTAAGTCCCCATTTGTTACCGAATGTTCTTTTACTAATCCATAATGCATTTGTAGCCTTATGTATTATTTCATCTAAATGCGAGTTCCAATTGAGCTTGCTATCAAGTGTTACTCCTAAATATTTCACTTTTGGAGAAAACACTATTTTAGTTCCCAGCAAATGCAAATCTGGTATTTTCATTTTCCTTCTACGTGTAAAAGGAACAACAGTAGTTTTATGAGGATTTATAGATAAACCCTCATCATTACACCATGCTATAGTTAAGTTTAGAGCATATTGCAATCTGTCTCTGATTACATGCTCATATTTCCCACGAACTACAATTACAATATCATCTGCAAAGCCTATGATTCCAAATCCTATCCTTTCAAGGAATGCCAGTAGGTTATCTACTACCAATGACCATAACAGAGATGAAAGGACCCCTCCTTGTGGGCATCCTTTCACAGTTCTTATTGTAACTGTGGCCCCTCCCTGATTACACGTTATTTCTCTTTTTTGTAGCATTTGAAATATCCATTCTACAACAGTTTCATCGAAATTACGCTGTATCATAGAATTTCTCATTGAATTGTGGGATGCATTGTCAAACGCTCCTTCAATATCTAAGAACGCGGCTAGTAGCAACTCTTTGACTTCAAGTGTTTTTTCAATTTTCGTTACTAGTGTATGAAGTGCTGTTACTGTTGATTTTCCTGGCTGGTATGCAAATTGAAGTTTACTGAGTGGTGTCGATTTCAAGTATTGCGATTTGATATAGTCATCAATTAGTTTCTCCATTAATTTCAGCATAAATGACGAAAGACTAATAGGTCTAAACGATTTTGGACTTTTTTTTATCTTTTTTATTAGCTTGGGGAATAAAAACAACCCGAATTTGTCGCCAATTCTTTGGTATATAGTTCAATCGTAAGCTAGCTTTGAACATTTCTGTTAAGCAGGGCACTACAGTTCCTCCACTTTTCTGGATCATCACAGGACGGATCTCATCGCTTCCCGGTGATTTAAAAGGATCAAATGAATTTATTGCCCATTCGACTCTTGCATGAGTGAAAATACAACTCGCTAGATCTTGCTTTTCTGCACTGATCATTTTATGCCCAGGTTTACTGGTATTATCATTGAAATCTTCAGACGGTAAAGTGTGATTCTGTTGCAAATCAGTATGTGGATCTATGGAAGTCGTCCTATCACTCAAGACCGGTAGCGATCCTGGAAAATGAACTTGCATCATTAAACTCAAGGTCTCCGATGCATTAGAAGTGAACTTTCCGTCCTCTTTTTTTAAGAGTTCCTAAACCATTAGAATGATCTTTTGCCAAAACTTTTTGTAATCTTGCAACGACTGGAGTACTTTCAATGTTTTCACAGGTGTGCCTCCAATTTTTACGTTTAGATCTTCTGATCTCTTTATTATAGGCAGTGAGTGCTTTCCTATATTCATCCCATTGCGAAGTACGCTTTGCTCGGTTAAACATTTTTCGAGCGTTTTTTCTTAAATTTTCCAGCCTAGTATTCCACCATGGTACATCTCTGTCTGTTGATCGTACCTTGACTGGGCAGCTCTTATTGTAAGCTTGAATTATTTTTGTTGTAACATAAATAGAGGTTTTTTCGAGTTCCTCACTAGTTTTAATACTTTTTTCTGGGAAGCTACCCCCCACCGATAGATAGGAATAGTAAAGTTCCCAGTTTGATTTTCTGGGATCCCTGAAAGTTTCTCTAATAATGTTATTCACTTTATAGTCAAACATTATGTGTTTGTGATCGGACAGCGATATTTCTTCAGAAACATGCCAATTAAATATGTTTTCAGAGAGAGTATTACTGCAAAATGTCAAATCCAAAACTTCCTGCCTTATGGAGTTCATAAAAGTACAGTTGGTACCTTCATTACAAATATTTATATTATTGGTTGTCAAGTATTGTAATAAACACTCACCTCTTGTGTTAATGTCTGTACTGTTCCATATCGTATGATGTGCGTTTGAATCGCACCCGATGATGAATGCTTTATTTTGAGATCTACAAAAAGATACAAATGCTTGGACTCCAGGGGGAGGCACTTCGTCTATGTCTCCTGGAAAATATGCAGACGCCACGCAGATTTCTGTTCTTCCACGAGTAGTAGGAATTTCACAAACAACCGCTACAATATCTCGTTGTATAAATTCTGTAATAGGTAACATTTTAACGTACCCGTTCACAAGGATAGCAGATCTTGGGGACTGCTGTGTTTCATCATATATCAACTTACACGATTTAGTTTCAATACCCAATATTTTTCCGTTATTTGTCCATGGCTCCTGGATAAAAGCAATATCTAGTTTGCTTTGTATAAATCTCTTGCAAAGTACAGCGCTTGCACCCTTTGCATGATGGAGATTTATTTGGATGAACTTTATATTGTCGTTACTATTGAATGTGATGATCATGTATTTGATCATTGGGTACTTCTTTCTGTTCCCCAGAAAAATCATTGCAGTCATTGATCATCCGATTTTTGGCTTCCGAATTGTTCTTCGAGATAGTCCGTCCAGTACTTTTGACCCTGATCTGCTCTGGGACATGTGATGTAGTGTCATTTCCATCCACCTCATCGTCTCCAGTTGTAGCACAGGTTCTTGCAATACTGTTAGCCTCATCAGTGTTATATTGAGTCTTTCCAGCACGCTGGACACCGCTTGGTCCTGGAATATACTGGACAGTGGTGTTCTCACCCACTTCGTGTTCTCCAGTTTCGCAGGTCTTTTTTATACTGGTGGCCTCTAAATTTCGATCAACTTCCATTTTTTCCAGTTCATTTCTTTTAGGGATTTTTTTCCTAATAGGAGCATTCCCAAATTTATAGTCTAGGACAAAATCGCTTTTTTTCAGTGACTGCATCGATATCCGATCGACACTAAAAACAAGTTCTACATGACGCTTGTTGATTATTTTCCTCATAAATATTCGCCAGCTATCAACAACTAAATTTGCATTCTGACCCTCTAGAAGAGCAAGAATTTCTTCATTGCTGTCTTCTGCGCTCATCGGAAAAAAGCCAACTAACGTCTCCGGTTGAGGGATTTGATCTTCATCAACTGCAATAAGCTCTGCCCCCACCCATGGAACTATTCTAGAGATCACACCTTTGATCCAGTCATATGTTTCCTGGTTTTTACAAATCAAAATCAAATATCCTGGCCTAAACAAGCAATTCCCAAACTTTGGCTTCACCTTTTCTTTTCGCTGTTCTACTACTTTGTTGAGAACTGCTTTTTGCGTTGCAAGAAGCTGCTGCATTGTTAACTCTGAGTTAGGGTAGTTCTTTGGAAGTATGCCTACCTTAACACTGTTGATCACATCCCTATACGATGGCTTGTCCTTACCCTCTGTTCTTTGGGGCTGTTCAGGGGATTTTGCTCTAGTCGGATTCAAGCGATGTTGGACTGATCCCCCATCAAGAGACAGTTTAGATCCCGGGACACGACCCTGTTTTTTAGGGCGCGGATTATCGCCGCTGCTATCACTATTATGATAGCGCTTGGTTGGGTTCGAGTTTGGTGTCACCAAAGGTAGCATAGCCAACCGCCGTGCCTCATCAGGAGTGATCCCGCTTTCAATAAAGCGTTTGAATCGCTTCTTCCCAGCCCCACTTAGAGGTTTTATTGACTCACTCTTCAGTTTAGTGCCTTTTTGGTCCTGCCTGAGTAGAGTAGTCGCAACCTCCAATGGTGGTTTCGAGATTATAGTGATTTGTAAATTGTTATCATCAGAGTCACTTACAGTTTTATCAGCATCATCTCCTTTCTTCTCCTTTTGAGGCGTATTCAGGATGGACGACGAGCAGGAAAGTATATCGTCATCCGATATACTCTGCATATATTTCCCTCTTCTATATCCATAATTTTGTTGTATTCAACCTGTTCACAAAATAGCCAAATCTATTAAATCACTTTAGCAGGAAACCAATAGCAATGACAAGCCGAGCAGTTGTTTACTATTATCTGCACACACACATACACCGTTGATATGTGCGAGATATGATAGTAGTACCAAAAGCCCTTTTGCGATTTATCGAGCAGATCCACTAACAATGGGCATAGAGCAAACGGTAGATGGTACCAGCCCCACCTCCCCCGTTTCTTGCTCTATTGTGTCACAACTTTTCGTACAGTATCACTACAACTTATGATCGTAAATTTAATCAATCACTCAACTGATCTACATCTGCTTGCACAATTCCCGTGACCTGTAGCACTTTTTCTTCCTTTCCGAATATCACGCGCGAATAGTATATTTCAATTGACACGGTTATTCGGTTAGTTTAAGCGAGCTCATATAGTTACGTTGTTATCGACTCACAGTGAGTTTCAGATAGTGACCGGTTGATTATAACCATAGGATTGATAGAAAAAAAGATAAGTCAGAATGTGTTCCAATTATAGGTGAGTGGAGGGAATAAGGATAGGTCAAGAAGAACTGCGCTTCCCAGCAAACATTAAATCGCATACCAAGCATATATATAACATCATATGCCCTAAATTTTGGTTGGAATGAATTGCGATTTAATATGAATATATTCATGAATTGTCAACGTATCTAATACGACTTTTGCCATACTCATATACGATTTATTACAGACATGGAAAAGAAACAAATGGCGCAAATATTTTTTGTAAAATGTTTATTATAGCCTCACGAATCACCATTTTTATATATGAGTATTTATATTTGTAGAAATTCTAATTGTTTAATTTACTTGTGTTGGGAGTGGAATATAAATTTTTAAAATGGCACAGATTGATGTTTGGTGATAACTGATCCGATGTGGGTTCGAGCTCCGGTCGTCTGGATTATCGTCCACCAGCTATCTCGCGCGGCTATCTGAAATTTAATTCAAACAGCGGTTAAAACTCATACATATGATTCAATATGCTATAACCTTATACATTCTATGCAGTAGGATCAGTCATTCCTGGTTTCCGATTTCATTCAATGGCGTAGTTCACTTCGTTTTACTCCATGTTTCATTAGAAGGGATGTTTGCCGTTGTCACATTCATCGAACGTCAGCAATTTCGAGTGCTGATATTCAGAAGTCCATTTTTGTAAATCCATAAAAAATCTATAGTTTCCTGTAATAGATTCAAATCAAACACGTTTTATGAAATCATTAAAAATTAAAAATAAATTACCGTCATCAATGAAGTCATTGAATTGCTCTATTCCTGCAATCAAATCAAAATCCAAATTCTTTTGTTTTGGTGATTCATTCAACTTTCCATTTTCATCTGTTAATTGATTATGAGTCTCGCTCATATTTGTTTCGATCAGCTTAGCTTCTCTCCAGCGGTTGCGATGTTTTGTGAGTAATCGTTTATAAGAGCCACTTTTTTTAAAATTAATTATTTTATTCTTCCGTATGTGTTCAGACATTGCTGTTATGAAATGAAACTTGTCAATGTTAAAGCATTTCATTGACATTTCAATATGATGTAATATATTCTTTATTAGGATCTAATACGATTTACTGTTTCATAATTACTTCAGCATGCAACACGATTCACTGCAGTACTGAATCGATTTAAATTATACGCTTATACGACACACAAACTGCATCAGCGTAATATACGCATATGATGCGGTTAAATATATTTTATGACAATGTACATCATAAAACTGATGTTTATTATACAGAATTGCGACTTAATTTGATAATGATATATAAAATCGAGTTTTTACATTTTATGCGATTTCAAATATACACGATACATACTTTGATTGATATTATATGCGACTATGATTTATTCTGATTTCTTGTAAAACTTAGCACGTGCCAAATTATACGATTTAATGTTTGCTGGGTTGTATCTGTAGAGACTTGTTTTCCTAAACCTCAGTGCAGTTTTTGGCACTTCACTATATTGTTTTTCATGTTGCATGTTGCACAAAAACGATTTATTTCAAATGTTTTAATGAAAAAAAATAGAGCAGACAGAAGAACATCCGAGGTGGTAGGAATAGCAATACACGACATATCACACGAAGTAGAGTCGTGTTAAATGTTGTATTACTGAATTATTCCACCTAGGGAAGACATCGTTTATATATCAGAAATCTTTGAAGTAATGATTATTGTTATTTGTTTAGAATTCAATTTTGAAATTAAACCACTCCAAATTAGTCAATTTTAAACATCCTCATACACTACACTAAGAGCCCCCGCAGACTGCATACTGTTTTGTTGACAGACATTTTGAACGAGTTGGCCTTTTAGTGCAAAAACCGACCCAACTGAATCGGTGTAATGTACGCATATTAATATCTCTCCATACTGATTAAGTCAAACTGTCAGCCGAAAAATAGTCTGCAGTCTACGGGGGCTCTAAATGAGCTTAAAAGTCACAAAAATGTGCCAAACACTCATACCGGTACAGCATTTACTCAAGCGGAAGGCGACGTCGTGTCCGATAAGTACTTAGCCTCATCACCCGATGGTGTCAGTATCGCAAGAGAAATTACTTATCGTGCAGTACATTCTCGTAAACGGCTATTGTCAAAATTTCAGCCCAATCGGACTCGTAGTTTTGTTTTGACCGTGTGTGGAAGCGGGCGTGTCCGCGGATTTTAGAAAAATGTAAAAAATGTAAATTACGCCGTCGCCACGGCCAAATTGGTCGAATTGCATTGATCGAATACTGCCCCATCCACCGTATTCTCCAGATTTGACCTCGTGCGAATAATTTTCGACTCCAAACTTGAATGAGGAAGTCATTGCCGCAACGGAGGCCTACTTTGTAGACCTCGAGAAAACGTATTTTTCAGATGGATTAAAGAAGTTGGAGCATCAATGGGTCAAGTGTATCGAGCTAAAAGGAGACTATGTTGAAAAATGAAATGCCACTTTTCTAAAATTTTTGTTTTTTTTTGGTAGGCTAAGTACTTATCGGACTGCCCTCAAGCAACTTTGCATACTTGAGATTTTCGAAAAATAATAAGACTACTTTTTGAAAAGAGCTAAAGTTTTTTTTTCTTTATTTTTGACGTAGGACTACGTCTTACATTAAGGATGCCAAATCAGAAAACAGATCACGTTTTCATGAAATAAAGTTAACGTTAGTAACTATTTTTGCTGAGAACGGATGCTAGACATTACTATTCCATAGTCTGTATATGGTTTAAATTGATCAAAATTGGAAGCATTCCCATTTGTTCTATCCATTTGTGTGCTTCCCCGAACAGAGCTTTCAATAACGGGCAACTTTTGCAGTCGCTAGAATAGAAAACAAAGAAAGGGGATACCGAAACGAGAATATTTGCGATGTAAACTCTACCCTTGCATATTAAGTAAGCTGTCGCTTGCGTATCAGTGTTGCATCTCCTCTAAGGAAAATTCTCAGAACCTTTCTGTGCCCGAAACAACAAAGGTTGCTTATTCTGCTCGTTTTGTGTTTTATGTTTCCGCTCAAGCTGTGAACTTTTAGTTGCTATTCGTATTCGCTCTCGAGCGCATCGGCTCTGTTCTGATGCAACAGGCTCCTAGATTTGTTGACGGTTTTGACCGAGAGTCGAGAAACGATTGTTCATAAACGGTCAATCTCGCGATGTTTCATTTTTATCGCTACAACGGTGTGCATCTGTTAGGCGCGTGTTTGATGCTTGTTGAATGGGAATGCACGGAAGATGCCTCTCGTTAAATACTCAGTGCAATGCGTGCATTGGTATAAAGAAACCAATTGCGACATATGACCAATTAGTGTATTGTTCTCGCAAAGGCAAGAAAGAATCGTTGCTTCTCGAAATGATTCTACAAAACCACGCAAGCCATTAAACCTTTTCAGGGTCCCTGGAACTTTTTACTAAAGAGTTATTTATGAAATTTCGACATATTTGCAAATAATATCCGAAATGCTAAACCAACAAATTTCAAAGATTGCGTAGTCCTACGTCCTAAGCGGTCGTGTCTCGGATACAACCCCTCGATTTTTACAAAAAAATATCGCTCAAAAACTATAATACCTAAACATTTTCAAAGAAAAATTACCCTGAAAGAAAGAATTATTTCTGAAAATTAAAATGGAAAATCTGAAAAAGTCACAGATACATGGGCATTTTTACAGGGAAACAGTTTTTTAACAACTAGTTTTGCATGTTTTCTGTGACAACATCACAACTAATTCTAATTTCGTTTAAATTCAAGAGAGTGGCATAATGTATTCGACAAAATTTTAGTTCACATTAAAATATGAACTTTTGTCTAAGACATCTACTGTCTATCTTTTATAGTTTCTGGAATACATGGCATTTTTGTATGGAGGCTCCTGAAAAAGTAATGTTTCCCTCGTAACATTTTTGTGTGTAAATCTTGACATGTTTCTAAAAATAACAAAGTTTGTAGAACATGTAAATCGCGAAATTGGTAAATGGAAATTGTAAGGACTATTCATATTTACTTTGCCAGAGTTTTTAGAAAACATATTTTTAAGAAAAATGAATTTTCAATTTCAAAACATTTGTTTTCAATGATTTTTTTCATTTGTTCGATATTTTTTAGTGAAAACTTAAAAAATTTCCTACATTTCATTCTCAAACCAACATGTTGTAGGTCTTATAGTTTTCAAGTGAGTTTTGTTTTGAATTTTTTCAACTTTTTTATCGAAAAATCTAAATTCAAAAGCTTTCAGACCAACAAACTGATTGGAGAATGAAATATTGGACATTATTTATGATTCAAAAAATATCAAAAAAATTTGAAAACCAAATTCACTTTCCTCAAAAATGTATTTTTTTGACTCTGAAAAAATCTGGAAAACAAAATTTCGAAGAAAAATATCACTGAAAAAAAATATTACTAAAAATAAAATTATTTTTTCTCAAAAACTTATTTCTTAAAAATTCTCAAACAAAACTATGTGAACAGCCCTTACAATTTCCAACAAGTCGCTATACTTCCGAAGATGGGCACAATTATTGGGAAAGAGTTTTTCCAACAACAACTTTTTCACGTTTTCTTTGAGACATAATTATTAGTGTTTAACTCGTAACATTTTATGTATAAATTATCGCGATTTACATATTTACAGAATTTAAAAAAAATAATAAGTCTAAAACACTTGTACTTGAACCGATTCATCCATTATGGATCTACAAAAAATACATGGTGGGACAGTTATGCCTAGAATATCAACGTGGGACAATTGAGATTGATGTTGTTTTTTTATACATATTTTATACAAATGATACATAAAAACATCGTTTTATGAAAAAAAATTAAATTGACAAAAAGTAACATAGGACAACTATGCGTAGAACGGCAGCATAGCCATAACCGTTGCCATTTGTTGTTATCATTTCTGAAATCCAAACAAAATTTTCAATTGAGTATTGCAAAATCAGAAGCAAACAATGATGAAATTAATTTAATTGAAAACATGATATCCAAAAATTTACCAGAAAAGCAGCAATGAGAAATTGAAGCATTCAAAAACACTCCTATGTTGAGCTAAACCAGCAAATGTTGAGGACAAAATCATTTAAGAGGGAAAGAGTTAGTGCAGCACCAGCCAGCAATAACATACCACCCACGACAACACATTGCGCGAGTCATCATCACATCGGTTCAGCCAGCGGTCAACATAAAGGTCAACGTAAAGCTAGTATATTCCCGAGGATGAGCAATCGGCAGAGACGCCCGCTATCTCAGCGAACGAGGTTACATTATATCATAAGCATAAACTTGTGTTCAGTCTAAAAGTGATCTTGAATAAAGGAGCACAATCTCCGAAAAAAATATAGTTTTTAGTTCTCCGTCATCGAAAGACCTTAATCAGCGTGTCGCGTGTGTGTGTCTGGAACCTTTCGCACTTAGTTTCTATGTACCAATTAATAAGGAGATGTTGAGGAGACACGACATTTCTATTTCGCTCTATCGCGATTCATATCGATAGCTACTACCGGAAAGGTTCAGAACGCAGAGTTCAGGTTCAGTTGATATCAGTAACATTTGAGACCAATTTTTGAAGCCTCGAATTTTAGTAGCAGTGTAAATTGGCAAGTGGTCAAAATTATTACCACCAAAGATGTCCAGAATCTCTGTACTATTGGTCCCAGTAGTGCTTCTCGGGCTCGATTCCCGAGGTTCATCTTTGGGTGAGATCCTCAAACGTATAAGAAAGAGAGAGAGAGAGTTGTAACAAGACCCGTTTCGTCGATAGGTGTAAACGATCCCTGCAAGAATCCTGAAGATCAGCCAGGCCGTTGCATATTTCTACGTGAGTGTCAACCATTACTAGCCATTCATTCCAGAGATGAGATCACACCAGAGGAGAGACATTTTATTTTGAGTTGCCGATGTGGTACTTCCGAGAGAAAATCGTTGGTAAGTGAGAGCAAGTATTGGAAACGAGGAGACTAACTATCAATATCTGCCCGTGAGTTTTCCTTTTTCATTAAGACATTGTAGATAGTGATTTTATTTCCAATTAACAATTGCAATAATTCGGCGTTTTATTTTACGGATCGATTCAAAAGGACATGATCTGTGAGTTCGGTGGAAGTAAAGGGTATACCGTTGAAAATCCGCACACACAAAATTCATTCTCAAAATTCGAGTTTTTATTTGATTATCACAAAATTTTCTGGAAGTAAAGAGAAACAATTAAAGTTGGTTTTGGCACCATCTATTTAATTTATTCTGCCTTTATATCCGAATGCGCGAACCTTGGCCCTGCCGTAAGGTTCTGCACAACCTCAGAATCGGCAGTTTTTTGCATATCAACCCATACTTTCTTCATTTCTTCTGTATTCTTCTCCACTTTAGAACGTTTTAGAAGGTGCCCTTTCATAATGGCCCAGTATCTTTCTATTATGCGCAGTTCCGGAGTGTTTGAGGGGTTCAGATCTTTCCGGCAGAAATCGACGACATTGGCCTTATACCACTCTAGCACGTCTTTCGTGTAGAGGCATTATGACAAATCCGGCCAGAAGATCGTCGGACCGTCGTGAGCCTTCAGGAGAGTGTACTCCGCTTTCCACAAGTACAAATCGCTTGATAAATTGAAAACTTCTTGCCGAACTTCGACATCTTGTATGTCCGGAGGTTCGCGGGAACATCCTACTTATCCTTGGCAGTCACATACAGGTTTTTAGGAATCTAGTTGAAGTCCCCCTTCACATATGTCTCGTCATTCATTACGTTTTTTCATCGTGAGGCTAGCGTTTTACAAATAAGTAACAAATTCAGTTGTGATTCAGTTCAGGATGTAGTTATGTAGATGTCATTGGTTTCCGCAAAAAAAAACTTTTTTCTTAGATCGACGAAATTAAAATACCTGCATTTTTCGTGTTTTGTGTGCGATTATATACAAGTAACAAATGTAAACAACATGAATATTGTCGGTTCTCCTCTGAAGGTTTGCTGCGCTGGGACTGATGTAGCTACCTCTAGCTCCTCCACGAAGCTTCTCAAGTCTCCTCACTGTGGACTTGATTTGTCGGACCGTATCGTGGGAGGTCAAGCAACCGATCAGGACGAGTTCCCTTGGACCGCATTGATTCAGTACCGCATACCGGACGGACAGACGGAATTTCACTGTGGCGCTTCGTTGATCAATTCACGTTATGTTCTGACTGCGGCTCATTGTATAAATGCGATTCCTTCCGGGTGGGAACTGTATTTATCGTGATAGTGTTACGTTGCATAATTTTGAGATCGTTTATATCGGTTCCACAGTATTCGTCTCGGGGAGTATGACCTCACTAATGAAAGGAAGGACTGCATCGATGGTGTTTGTGTTGATGTTCCGGTGGATGTAGCTGCTGAGAAAATAATTGTTCACGAAGAATACAATTCCTGGGTTAGGGGCCATCGTAATGATATAGCCCTAATTCGGTTGGATCGTGACGTTTCATTTTCGTCGTATATACAGCCCATTTGTTTGCCAGTGGATTCCGCTGAACGATTACGTGACATTGTCGGAACTGTAACCGTTGCTGCTTCTTCTTCTTCTTATATGGCACTAACTTTCCTAGAGGAACTCCGCCGTCTCAACGTAGTATTACTTGCGTCATTTTCATTAGTACTTAGTTGAGATTTCTATGCCAAATAACACGCCTTGAATGTATTCTGAGTGGCAAGCTCTAGAATACGCGTGACCACAGTGCAAGTCAGAGGAAATTTCTTTGAAGAAAAATTTCCCCGACCAGAACGGGAATCGAACCCGAACCCCCGGCATGTTAGGTTTTGACGCTAACCACTCGGCCACGGGAGCACGAACCGTTGCTGCTGGTTGGGGCAAAACAGAAACAGGTAATTGATGAATTGAATAATTTCTGTCTCGACATATCTGGACATATGCTTCTTGCAGCGAGTACAAGTTCGATCAAGCTAAAAGTAAATTTGGAGATAATCGATCGGGATCGGTGCGCCACCGTCTATAGGCCATCAGGAATAATTCTAGGAGATACGCACCTTTGTACAATTGGCCTTCGCGGTGAAGATACCTGTACCAGAGACTCCGGAGGCTAGCTGATGAAACGTATTAAGTCAACCTATTTCCAGTATGGAATCGTTAGCTTCGGACCGAAAAATTGCGGGACCAATACTGTCGCCGCTAGCTGAAATCAGCTGTTAGCGTTCGTTCAATTTTCCTTCCACCAGCTGTAAAGCGACAATATGAGCGCGCTGCCGTGCAACTGACCGAGCGAGGGATCAGATTACAAAGAGCTGATTCATTACGCGCACGCGTTCGCGAGTATGGATATAGGTCAGTTGTGCTAGGATCAGCAATTAGATTTCGTCGCGGTTTAACCTAACCAGCGACTGGAAGAGAACATACTGTAGAAAAAGTATAGCATGGACACATATTCCCGATTCGAAAGGGATACCGAATTTGAACGCCCTTTGCTTCCCGGGTGGCAAAATATTATTGAATGAAATTGTAACTCCTTTCACACTGGGAAGCAAGGGGCATCAAAATTGCTGACAATCCATTATCTTAGTATTTAAGAACCCACAAAGCATGTAAATAATCAGTATCAATAAAGTATCCAAAGAATAGTCAAGTAGTACGTTCGGGTCCTCTACATCCGAAAAAGGTTTTCCTCCGGCGTGAGGAAGTTTACTAAGTTGCATCTTTCACTTCGCTACAAATCCTAAGTTACTATGTTTCACTTGTGCTGCAAGTGGAACATAGAAACTTACAAACAAACTTGGAATTAGAATTGGCCTGTACTGCAGGACGGTTCTAACCAAACCTCTCCCTTGCAAGGAAGTTATCATTGGAGTTCTCGTTACGCGGGATTTTCATTGTCTAACTTCTGGTTAAGTCTTGGACGGTCTGTTCAGCAGAACGTCGAATACTGACCGGCAACCCAACTCGCGTCGTAAGGTCGGCGTGTATCGATCGCCGACAAATACCATACCAGGGGTATATACTAATGTTGTAAAATATATCGAATGGATTGAGAATAATCTGCAGTAGAGTAGGTTGAAACCATGATGAAAACCATTCATTAGAGGTTGTTTGGGTTTAGATCAAATGAAGGAACATATTTATATAATGTTAAAGATGAAGCAAATCCCTGAAAGTGCTGTGTTCTGTCGTATTTCATTTTATTTCACCTTTAGGGTCTGTTAATTCGATAGTCTCGAGAGCGGAGGCTCTGGTCGGATGGTGCACGTTTCACCGGTGCAAATGGACATATCGACGCTCGAACATAAAGTTCCCAGCGAAAATCCTCTGGGGAATCGTTTAATTGATTTTTTTTATCAATTCGTTTATTTTTACATGCTCAGTTACTTCAGGTTGAAGGAGCCGAATTCATAAATATAATTTTAAAACTATATATATAAACAATTTTCTTACATTTATGATTAGTAAGGTGGGAAATCGATTACTCGCGGTGTACTCGAGTTTAGAAGGGTGACATATTTTTAGGAAAAGGAAGGGATATAAGGAAATCGTAACAATGTTGATGAACACTTAATTTTTAAATCTATTCGTATATCTATAGTGTATTTACGTTTCAATTTATTCTACTGTTTTGTAGCAAGGGGACGAATTACCCTCAAAGGAAGGAAAGAAGGGTATAAGGATATAGGGACAATAATACACGAAGATCGATAGATTTAAGGAAAACATATATATGGGACATGTAATCAAGGTCTAACCGAGCCAACACATCACTAGCCGGCACATTGGGCTGTCTTCCTCGGGCCTAAAGGGAGTTTTCTAAATTCGATCTGGCGACCAGATACACCTCGCACGACCAAACAACGTGCTCGATGTCGTGATAACCTTGGCCACATACGCAGTGATTGCTACTGGCAAGATTGAAACAGAAGAGAAGTGCATCTAACGAACATGAGTCGGGAAAAGGTGCGAGTAAAGTCCCGACTCAATTCCAGATTTTTGAACCACGGTTTGAGGCTAACCTTAGGGATAATCGAGTGAAGCCATCGGCCCAATTCATCTTCATTCCACTTGCGTTGCCATTTAGCGATGGTATTTTTACGGACTAAAGAATAAAATTCATTGAAGGCGATTTGACGCTGATAAATATCGCCTTCAATTGCACCTACCTTTGCCAATGAGTCAGCCCTCTCAATACCCGGAATGGAGCAAAGTGGAGGGACCCAGACAAAGGTAATGACATAACAGCGTCTGGTTAAAGCACTCAAAATATCTCGTATTCTCTCAAGGAAGTACGGCGTTTCCGGCCTCACTGAACGGATAGCTTCGACAGAGCTAAGACTATCCGTTACAATGTAATAGTATTCAACAGATCGTGAGGCGACGCTGTCCAGCGCCCAATGAATTGCTGCCAATTCAGCAATATACACTGAGCAAGGAAACTGAAGACTATGGGAGGTGCTGAAAATTTTGTTGAACACTCCAAATCCTGTGGACTCGTTTTTAGTGGACCCATCAGTAAAGTACATATTATCACAATTGATAACCCCAAACTTTGCATCAATGGGTTCATAACCTTACACCGGATGAGGAACCGAAGAGATAATAAATTGAAGCGATCTTTTAGTGGGAGTATGCCTGCCAAAACCTCAAGACTCATGGTATGCGTTGAGGGTATACATCCCAAGGTGATTGAAAACAGAAACTGCCATACTCCATCGCTGAGAGAATAGTTGTTCGATACCACATTATAAGATCTTCTGGATGAGCTCTCCACCAGGTGCCGATAATTGTACGGAGAAAGTTTATTCTTTGTTGGCATTTTTTACTCAGATAGCTAATATATTTTCCTCAAAGAGAAATTATGATCATGGTTTGTCCACCTCTGATCATGTTTTGTCCAAAACATGATCATGGTTTGTCCAGTTTTGAAAATCGCCATTTTTGAGTGAAAAAAATCGAATTTTCAAGTAGATGTTGCATTTCTCATTGCTTGAGTTTACTGTCATCATTTTGATCCATTCATAATTTAGGCTTTCTTCAGAATATTGCCATTTCTTGGGCTTTTAAAAAGTGTTTACCTCAACACACTCAACACAGAGAAACTTTATTTCTGTTATGCGCGAAGGACACAATAAACAAACTGCGGCGCGCCAAGCGGTTGCCATAGAAATCATGTGGACAAAACAACACTAGTGAATCGAACAACTCATGATCAGAATCGAGGTCATCGAAATGCTTCAATTACATGGTTTAGATATGTAAATCTGATACAAATGGTGTGTAAGCATGATGTTTACAATATTTGTAATCGATTGGTGGCTTTGTGAACTGTATAATGTAGAAGCAACTGGAGATGTTTGATAAAAGGTGCCAACTAAAACTTTGGATTGTTTTTTGCTAGGCATCTATGCTCCAGAGTTGCTTATTTTCCAGTTTGAACTGAATTGTTCCAGTTTTTTTCAAACGGTTTTATCTAGCTTGATCCCTTGTATGTACGTGGGTAACATTGTCTGTAGCGCTGTCCCATATTTATAGAAATTTGACACCCTTCCTGTTGACCGACTGATCTGAAAATTGGAACACATCTCTATCTCTGCAGTCATTAAAAAATTGCGTACTCCATTATCTTGGAAAACCAAGATGACGGCCGCTACAAAAAGACGGATTACATATTTTCTCAACACTCCATCGAATGAAAAATTGACTAATAGAACACAGGTTATTTACGGAAGATGCAAATCATAAATGACCGATGGCGACATATATATATATGTATATTTTTTTTTCAAAATTCTATCAATATGGGTATCAAATGAAAATGCCTAACTAATAGAACGCAGTAGGTCATGAAAAATCCAAATTCAAAATGACCGCAGTTCAAAAAAAAAACAATTACTTGTTTGAATGGCAACAACAGAAGTTACAACAAAATTCAATTCAAGAATACTAATATGAATGATAACGATACAAAAAAAATCTCATATACGACCTGTTTAACATGTTATACATGTTGCACCAACAGAGCACAAACATTTACACAAAATTTCTCAACAATTTGTTCAAACACAGGGTCTTTCAGATTAAACGCTCACGCAACATATTTTAATAACTTCTACAAAAGTGAACCGATTTTTATTTTAAAAAAACCAAAATAAAGCTCATTTTAGGACATTCTTGATGTAACCACCCCTTTTCTCGATAACGCGTTTTAAACGGTGAACAAAATTCTTCATGCACAACTCTAACACTATGACATCGATCCTGTTGAAAATCCAACTTATTTCTGCTTGAAGTTCCTTCAAATTTTGTAGCTTATTACCATAACAACGGTCCTTCCTGTACCCCCAGACGAAGTAACCGACGACGAAAAATGTTGAAATTCTTACCATAAGAGGACAAAGTTTCATGAAGGCTTCCATTGCTCGAGAATACGGTTTCACTAAAAATACACGAAAATTGGAATGTGAGGGTTTTTGGGTATGAGAAATGTTTCTATAATGGTATGATACCCCTCCCTCCTCTGGAATGGAATTACATAGTGACAAGTGCTGTTAGTCCATTTGATGTTTGCGCTACCGAAATTGATCCTTGTTCGAAACTGGAAATGGATTTTGATGTGATGAAACGCACTCCTATATCTTCTTCTATCTATACCAATAAAAAAGCATCGCCGGATGTGTTGATAAGAGTAGAACTCGAGGAAGGAATTATCCGATTTAGGGCTGTCTTATTCTATCATATTTTCTGTATAAAACATTTATTCCATGTAAAATAGAAACATGTTATTTGCAAGTGGTTGAAAAATCTTGAACGAGAATTGTGTCTGGAAATAATCTGATATTATAATGATGAATTTTGTTAGAAATAGTAGGAATTTTATAGTAAAAGGTAAATTCAACGGGGTTGAATAGTAATAAAACGTGAGTGTTTGAAGGTATTATTAACAAAAAAAACAAATTTTGGGCAGGACGAAGTTTGCCGGGTCAGCTAGTACCTAATAAAATGTGATATCAGATTAATAATAGTAATTTGTTTTCTCGTTGTAAAAAATCGCGAAAATCACATACTTTTTATTATGTTCATAGTGTGCTACCCTCTTAATGTGTCGTTGTTGTGAATATAATGACGGATTGTACTTTACTTTAATACTTTGGATGATATTTAAGATAAACAAAAAATCAGAAAAAAATAGACTACACATATGCAAATTTCGCAGTGAAAATCATCAATCAGATTAATTTTACAGATCTGAACGAAAACATACAAACTCTATTAAAATATGTTCGTTATTTCTAACCAACCAAAATCTTCTCTAGAAATAATTTATATGGCAGAACAACGTTTGCCGGGTCAGCTAGTAGAGTTATAATTTATCTTGGCGCAAACAATTTTTTTCTTCAAAGAATTCCATTTCAACACGATAGCGATCATCAGAAATCAAGTAGTTCTCAAAATGACACCAAAACCGCCCACCATCTCACCGTGCGAAGCAATCACGAGAATTGCGGAAAACATCGTTAAAACGAATATAGAGAGGCACCATCCTCCACCTCAATTGCAGTTGAATGCTTTAAACGAGCCTCAAAACTTCCACAACATCAATTTATCACGCTCACTTAATGTGCCCGGAAGCTCCATTCTCCCGAACACATTCGCTCACACCTTTCCTGGCTGGAGGAAAATCTCATGATACAATAAGATACGCATGGCCATCACCATCTCCGGGAAACAGCCAGCAGAAGCAGAAATAGTGGTTGGACTGGTACGCATCGGCGATTGAACAAAGTGTAGTGAAGTAATCACGTAGCATAACCCGGATTCGTCCGTGGCACCGGGAACGAATGCCATTCTGTTCGGTTTATTGAGGTAAGGTTTAAAACACTTTAGGATATTTAATGCTGACGTTTCGCCGGCGTTTGTACGCGTTAACCACCACTTGGCCCAAGTTAAAGGGGCGACCAACGCCGGAAAGACGCTGGCTTGAAATCCGGCACCCGTTTAGTTGCATTCGAGGCATTTAATTCAATTTAGAAATAGCGCTTCGCCATGTTTAATGCTGCGATTCTGCAGCTTAATTAACGCAGTTAAACGGAATTCATTCGCGTTTGGACGCACTCATTCCAACGGAATGTTGTGGACAATTCCCATGTGCGTTGTGAATCATTCTTCCTTCTCAGCAAGGGAAATTTAAAAATTTTCATGCTTAAAAAATAAACCGATGTAATCATCGGTTGAGCTTCACTTCACTTTACATAGTCGCAAAGAAATCTTGCATTTGTGTAACAAACATGAAATTGTATCTGTGTTTTCGCAGAAAAGCACGAGATGAGCATGTGTGTTTATTCCATTCACGAAGTATTTATTTAAAATGAAAACAAAGAAATACCCCACTCATTAACTTTACCAGTACTGCCTGTAAAATCGACTGATAACTGATGACCTGTCCATCAATTTTTGGTCCGTATTGCATTACGCAATTCGATAGTTTCATAATTAAACATGCTTTTCATCCGAAAGTACCAAGTGCTGTGGTCAATTATATCAGTATTTCGGATCAGATCAACCCTCAGCATTGGATTTCCCTTTTCCAGGAAATTGTTGCAAATCAATACGTGGAAGAACCGCAGGGAAGATTGAGTTGTTTTAATTATCAATCTACTAGCTTGTTTCGCTATCGAATTTCAAAATCCATGTAATTTCCGCTGAGAGCTGAAGTGCGAATGTTTTTGGATGGGCTTGATGCGCGGGTGCCATACATGACATGCAGGAAAATTAATTATTCAACCAGGAATTACACTGTGTCCAATCAGCACATTCCAATCAGAGTAGAAAGAAAATAAATGAAATAAAAGCATGGGGCAAAAATTAAAACAGCTCAGTTTCAACGATCGCACCATCCCAAGCCCCTTCTCACGCGGCGAATGTATTCATCCATTTTGGGGAGATGTTCCACGGCATTAGATGCAATGTCAGCCAACTTCATAGCCTCAGTCACTGTCCGTCCGCACGCTTTTCCGGACCATGTGTCTAATTTTCCGCTGCATACTCCCTCGCAAGGCATGTACTGCAGATTGTGTGTTGTGTTTTTTTTTATTTTCTGACGTAGTAGTCATCGTTCAAATTCTCCAATTTGAACGATAAAATTGAGGCTGTTGTACGAATTGCTTACTTAAAAGATTTCTGAGTGTAATTATTTATTCATTCACTTTAAGAAGTACACCCAAAAATAATTTTCTGTACGTTTTTTGACATCCTCATAAATCACTTTACATCCCAGCCGGGCTTAGTTCAATTTCTGCTTGGTATTGTTTGGATCTTGTTTTTTTTTGCACAATTCCGAGCTGACATTCAGTCGAAGAGAATTAGAGGTCTGTTCCATACATACAACCATTTTTAATACTCTCATAAAAGGTGCTTTTATTTGTTCATTTGACCCTTCACACATGATTAAAAACGGATAAAGCTTTTTTTCTGCCAACGTCAGTTTAAGTGTAGAAAAGTCTCTCACTCAATCTAGGTATCTTATTCTAACAATGAACTTTTTTTGTTGTCATATTGATATCGAAGTTGTCAGAAACATCGTTAAACAATCTTACAATTGCGACAAAAAAAAATATAGAAGATTATGCCCAAGACATGACCACATTCTTGACGTAGGACTACGAAGTTATTAACACAGGACTACGTCGCCGTTTTCTATATAGGAGGGTTACTCTGCGAAATTAAAACTGAGACATTTAACGAGAAGCAGATGCATACTACGCAAAATTGTTATTGCGATATATGTTACTAGCCCAAAATTCATTTTTCGTTTTCACATTCACGTTTGCTTACTATGTGCACGTTCATGGGCCCAACCACAGAACTGTTCATTCATTGATCTTCTAATCTAACCTTTAAAATTATTTATTACTATAAAATTTCAGTACTTCTACCAAAATTCGACATTATAATATCAGATGTCTGCAAATAATCAATTCTCGTTCAAGATTTCTCATCCACTTGCAAATAACATGTTTCTCCATCACATGGAATAAATGTTTGATACGGAAAATATGATAGAATGAAGACAGCTCTAAATCGGACAATTCCTTTCTCGAATTTTGCTCTGATCAACACATTCGGCGATTCATTTATATTTATATAGATAGAAGACGATATAGGAGTACGTTTTATCACATTAAAATCCATTTCCACTTTCGAACGAAGATCAATCTCGTTACCGCAAACATCAAATGGACTAAAAATGCTTGTCAATATGTAATTGTAGAACACATGCGAATAGAATTTTTCGAATTTTCCCATTTTCCTTCAGAGTTTTCCGAAAATTTTCAATTGTCATGTTTGGTTGAAATATGTGCATTATTTTTAAAGTATGACACCCCCCCCCCTCTCCTTTCCAGAGGAGGGAGGGGTGTCATACTATCATAGAAACCCTCACATCCCAAATTTGGCTCAATTTGCGTGATTAGTTCTCGAGTCATGCAGAAATTTGTGTTTCATTTCTATGGCAGCCCCCCCCCCTACAAAGGAGGGAGGAATGTTGAACCATTTTAGAAACGTTCTTGCCCCCTAAAACCTCCAAACGCCAAATTTGGATCCGTTTGCTTGATTATTATTGAATTATTGAAATATGCAGAAATGTATGCTTAATTTGTATGGCAGAACAACCCCTCCCCCCTCAGAGAAAGGGAGGAGTGTCTATTCACCATAGAAACGTGTCCCCTAAAACCTTCGCATGCCAAATTTGGCTCAATTAGCTTGATTAGTTTTCGAGTTATGCAGAAATTTGTCTTTTATTTGTATGGCAGCTTTCCCTTAGAGAGGGGCAGGAGTAGCTAACCTTCATAGAATCATTTATTATATCCTAAAACCTCCACATGCCAAATTTGGTTTCAATTGCTTGATGATTTCTCGAGTTATGCAGAAATTTGTGTTTCATTTGTATGGCAGCCCCCCCTTAGAAAGAGGGGTGGAGTCTCTAACCACCATAGAATCATTTATTGTATCCTAAAACCTCCACATGCCAAATTTCGTTTCATTTGCTTGATTAAATCTCGAGTAATGCAGAAATTTGTGTTTCATTTGTATGGCAGCCACCCCTCACAGAGAAGGAGGAGTGTCTAACAACCATAGGAAGAATTATTTGGAAATTTGGTTTTATTTGCTTGATTAGTTCTCGAGTTATATAGAAATTCGTGTTTCATTCGTATTGAAGTCAGACAAAGAGACGAAGATCGTGTTAGAGCAAAAGTAAAAAAGAACAAATGGAAACGGAGACATTTCTAATAAACAAAACACGAAACGCTTGTACGCTAGAACTTGCAAGCCCACCTCGGAAACTCATTTGGAGAAATAGTTCTAGAAAGAACAGCTTAACTTAATAGCTTAACTCCTTCTGCTCGGTAAACGATGAAACAGAACACGTATCAAGATGAGTTAAGCATAAACACACCAGGAACATCGAAACTCGTTTGTTGCTACTGTGGATGTTGCTACTGTGGATGTTGCTACTGTGGATGTTGATGCTGGATTTGACTATTCTGTTTATTTCTTGGTTCTTCTTCCTTTTGGATGAAGGTGTTAACTACTTCACGGTTAAAAAATCACTGGTCTAATTGCTTCATCTGCTTATTCTTCTATTCATACTTTTCTTCTTCTTTGTTCTCCTGAGGCTTTAAACTTCGCAATTCATTCGACTCTAGTCCTTTCGCAGAGCAATTCCTGTTCTTGTACATTCCAACTGGGTATGAAAACCGGCGGAGCTTAAATTGAAATATCTCCTCTCTCCACACTGTCCGTTCACTTTTAAAAGTGCTTGTTTCCTGCATTTGCAATTCGATCGATTTGCCGATTTACTCGAGACTCATTTTCAGTAGTACATCATTCTAGTTCGGTGGTTATCGAGTCAACATCTGTTGCCGGTGTGCGTCGAGCGAGAATGAAAATGAAAGATATGGAGCGGAGTGAATGAATTGATGAAGTTCAAAGTCTATATTCTTTCTCACTGATACATTATTTGCCCGTTTTTTTTTATAGTACGGATAGGTAAGCACAGATATGAACAGAACAAACGTATGGGAAAATGAGAATGCTTCGAAATTTGATTAATTTATATCATTTACAGAGCAGGAAATCACAGAAAATAATGAGTTTTCGTGATTTTTTTTTCGGATGTTACGAATGAAGTGAAGTGTTCGGGTATTTTGGTTATTGTTTAAGGTATATTATTACGCTATTGACGCTATTGGCCTGTAAAATTTATTACTCGAGAACTAAATGATATAAAAACCCAAAACATTCATTGAAGGTATAAGACTATCCAGAATTAACATTCTTGGAGAAATTATTCGACCATCTCTTCTTCACGCATAGTCGAAAACGCTAAGGCCAATCATTAATCGTTGCAGCTTCTCGGTAGAATTCTTTGACGATTGATAATTCCAATGAGCCGTTCCAACCTCGGACGTCCCTTTCTATCGCCTATCGCCCACATCAGCTGTTTCTTTGTACTGTTGTAGTGTACCGGGCACGAATCCTTTATTTTACCCTCCACTAACCCCCACACCAGAAAGCTCGTATAAAGAGCTCCCTGGTAGTGGACTCTTGCTAACATACAACAAACAAAGAAGAAATAGCGGAGAATACATCTACAAACGAAGAAAACAAAACATGTGAGATCCCGGTGGAACATTGGAGTTCCTTTGAAAGGATTCACCATATTATAGAACATACTAGAAAAAAGAAAAGTAAAGAAAATATACTAGTCAAAGTCTACATATATATAAAGTGATCGGAACATTTACAGAATATATTGATTTATGTTAATAATCATATACTGTTTTAGCTTACTATTAAAAATATGTTTATTGCTTATTGCTTTCAGGTCATTGTGAAGCATGTTGAACTTCAATGGACCGTAATTTTTTATACGTGTAAGCCCCAATTTCGTATAAGCTCTGCTTCTCATTAGGTCATTTGCATTTCTCGTATTCAAAAGGTTTATTCGAGTAGGGAATGTGATATTATGGTGAAAATTACGGTTATGTAAAGTGTTGTGAACAAACGTAACACTTTGGATATCACACAGGCCTGAAATTGGAATAATTCTATTTTGTATGGTGTATGGTATGGTTTGAGCATCTCGTAGATCTGTTTCGACGTTTTCCCGCACTTAAATAACGTGACAATTGCCACACGCTTCTCGTACAGACCGAACTTTATCGTTGCTAGGAAACCGAACAAGTACTGATGGGACCACGAAACTTAGTGAGAGTGAAGGGGAATATCGAACTACACGACTGCAGTGTTACCACTTTTCTTCGCTCCGAATTTCTCTGCTGTGAGCAGTCGCGATTTCACTGACAGAATCTTAGCTATACTTGATAATGTGCCAAAATCTGTGAGAAAAATCAGCATTAATTGACTGGAGTGCATCAACATTTTTCCTAGTTGTCGACACTTGAGAAATTCTCAATGTCAAAAAGTAGGTAAAATGAGAATTTCCCATTTGTTGTTTGAAGTTGAGTTTGTTTTCGAGTGAAAAAAAAATTAAGAAAATAAGAAAATAAGCTTGGATCTCACAATGAGTGCGAGTTGATTGATGATTTGGACTTCAAGACATCCTCGAATCCTACATTCATAGGAAAAGCCAATTCCTGTGTAACTTCGAAATCCTTCTCTCACCTCTCGCCACTGAATAGAATATATAGTCGGCAGCTCGTTTTCTCAAACTTTCAAACAAACAATTTTCGATTCTAACTAAGCCAATCTTCCAGCACAAGAGGTGGCAACAAACTTGTTCATTTTTGACGCATATTTCGACTCATGTTTTCGTTTCAGATTGAACCTTCAAAACAGCGGCAATTTTATTACAAATCAAATAAACCATGATTTATGCACGTAAAAAAGTACATTTCAGACAATTTTCCCTGGAATACATGTCCTTCGTCAGCCACTTTTCTTTTTTTACTAGTGCAGGCTTCCGTTTTGCTACTATTTACACAACACACACACAGCGATAAAAAAACTATTGGCAATCGACACTGAAATGGTGAATGGACTCGACTGCCCTCTAATGGCGAGAGTACAGCAAAATCGAATGAATTTTCTCCCGAACATTCTCTCTCTCTCTCTCTCTCTCTCTCTCTCTCTCTCTCTTATGTAGTCACGCATACAAACATCCCGTTCTCGCTCATAAGACTCTTGAAAAAGTTTCCAGCAGTTAAGCCGCGTTTATACGTTGTCAGTTACCCGGTTGCGAGTAAATGTCACACGATCAGAATAATTACGAACGTACCAATACCATGAAATTTGAGATTTGATTTGCATGTATGGGTCTATTCGCAACCGAGCTATTTCAAAGTTTTTTGGCTACTCACCCGTTTACCCCATACATACAAATCAAATGTCAAATTCATGGTATTGGTACGTTCGTAATTCTTCGGATCGTTTGACGTTTACTCGCAACCGAATAAATGACAACGTAAAAACCCGGTTTTACTGCCGTTACTTGCACGAATTTATGCGAGTGCGAGCAAAACAAGACCAAAAACGTGAAAGAGTCCTTTGAGTACTAACGAGAACAATTGTCAGAATGTTTAATTAGCATGGAAAAACAGAAATGAAAACAGAAAACGATCAGCTTGGGTACACAGGATTCACAAAAATTACTAGCAAAATTATTTTTATTCAATTGCATGGAAGAATTTTCAACTATATTTTTAATTTCGCTCATATGAATTTTTTTTTTCAAATCAGACTGCGGGCCGTATGTACAAGGCTGGAGGGCTGCAGGTTGGCCACCAATGCTTTAGATAATCCATTTTTACATGTTGATAAAAAGATTGCAGTCAAATCGGTCGAGTAGATCCTGAGATATCGATACCACCAGTTGAAAAAACATGGTTTCGAGAAAAACGCGTTTCAAAAATCGTACAGCAATACTATATCCCTCGAGGTGACTTCATACTTTTGGTTGTAACTTTCCAACGAAATCAAATATCGAAAAATCTTTTTAGGACAACATTTATGAGGGCTTAAGCTTCCTAAAAATGCAACAATGATCCGATTTTTTCGATTTTCCAGACCGGGGTCCCCCTAAATTCACAAAATATGCCCTTTTTTAACCGAAAATATTCTTCAACTGGACAGATAATTTCATTGAAAATGTGCATGCAATGTGCAATGTACATGTGTTATGCTTTTGCAAGACATCACATATCATTAGCATTGCCCTTTATGCTAATAATTGCCTATAGGTAAATTTCATGATCCCGAATTAATCGTGCACCACGCTCCTTTTCATCCGAGCGACTGTTGATTAAAACTGTGTCCCTGTTTCTAGTGGTGTGGGTATGTGCATATGCACTGGCAGCATAAAACTGCAGAAACAAACTTTTGCTTTTGTCTGTTTAGGACGTTTTTCACAGTTTGAATTTGTTTATGGTGCAATATTTGAAGCTCAGATCCGGATCCTTCTCTCAGCTGCTCGCTAGCCGGATCCTATCAACACTACCACCTAGTGATGTCGTCATATCATTTTCGCCCCGGAAAAAGTATGCTCAAAAGGGAGGTTGATGCGCGCTCGAACTGTTGTACGCTGTGTTTTCGCTTTATTTGCCGGCTGGTGGACCAGGATCCAGGAATAAAACCTGCACCGTTATCGGGCGCTTTTTGTGTGGGAATCCTCTTTCTGGATGATTAATGGCATCCGCGGCACGAGATTCCCTGCCATGTAGCTTTGGCTTTTGAAGCGTCTTGGACGCAGCTTATGAATGAAATTATGTTGTCGCATTTTGTCGCGATTTTGCGGTGCCGAGGATTTCCGGAATCGGCACTGTTAGTGCTGGAAATTAAATTAAAATGTTCGATAAAAAACAATGGTTCATTTGGTTTCCTTTTCGAATTGTGAGCCCTAAGTTTGTTTATTACTGATATGCACAATAAAGTGAGTATTATGCAAGATTTTTTTTTGCTGTGTCGTAATTAGTAACACAAATCGTTTCTATTGTTCTCCTACCTTTGAAATTCATTATAAGTTTACCTATCAACAAAACAGCCATATACCAGGAAAATCAAAATCGTTTTCGCAGCAAAATGAACTTGAAAACCTACATTGTGCCACAGCATCCCGAACGCGGGAGCACGGGAAGTTCAGATTGCGTTCCATTATGTGTCGTGTCGAATTAAAGTCAGCTTCCTAGCCTCCTAACACCTCACCGTGCTGTCCCCGAAATAAGTCCCGAGGCTTAATTTGACTTCGTTTTGTGGTGATTGTGGGCTCAATTCAATTTGATGTTTGCATACTATGTCCTCCCCTTCCTGTGGGTGGGTGAAGTGTGGGGATCTCTGGTGTTGTTTCTGAAATTGAAATCGAACTGCCACCACTCTCGCGTAGGTTTATGTTTTCGTTCGGGTGCGGGTGCGTAGCGGGTGGTGGCTAAATATATCAAAAGGGTGGGAAGCTGACCAATTTGCGGCCAGAGCTTAAACAAGCGGAAACAAACATGAACAAATTTGCCACACCGAGCCGATTCCTGGAAGCCTAAACAGCGGAAGCAGGGATTGACTAAAATATCGACATTATCTGATTGATTTTGACGGACGCAATGGGTATTAGTGTGTAGCGAACACGTTTGCGATCGGCTTACAAATATTTGAGCATATCGATATGTCATTGAATTTGGTTGGGCACATGTTGGACACATAGTGATGCTACTTTTGTGGTATTTGAAGCAGATATTTCGGTTGGAATGTTCAGTGTTCACCAATCAATAACAGAGAAACGTAATGAGTTATAGGTCAAGTTGTTCACTTACGCTGAATGCGTATTTACCAACAGAGTATCAATTGAAATTAATTATATTATTTTATTGTTATTTGATTAGAATGGCATTGAATTCGCGGTTTATCACACTCGCAAATATTTCGGATTTTGAGGCACTGTAAAGTTTCTATCACATCGCTTCAAGAGCATTTCACGTGATATACCTCAAATCTATTTTTCTCTGCTGAGCAATTACAAATGAAATCAAAAATGTATATTTAAAAACATGTATTTTTGATTCGAATGAAAATTTGTATTCCGTTTGGATTTGAGAAAATATGAGTTTTCCACAGCAATTGGGAATATGTTGACACTAGTATAATTATTCAATAGGACGTATCGATTTTAGTAAGAGGACTCTTTTATAATTTATATCTCAAAAACTATGAGTCGTACCGAAATAGTGTCCTAGAAAGAGTTATAGAGTATTGATGTTTAAACGTGTAGAAATATACACTAAAAAAATAGTACTCTTTTTTATTTACGAAAAAAAACTGTTAATTTGCAATATTTGAAATATGTATTGTAAATATGTATTTTTCATATAAAATTAAAATCATGTAGAAAGTTCAAAAAAATGAGTCCAAGATGGCAAAACTATTTTTGACAAACTTTGTGGCACATCGAATTTTCATGAATTTTCGTAACTTCGGATTTTTGTATGTTAACAATCAATTTAAGTCACGCATTATGAATCCTGATGTGATTTAAAACAAAAAAAGCTCATGATCAACCTCCTTCTAAATGCACCCATTCTCGAGATATTTAAAAAACACATTTCTAATCGATTGTCTTTTTGTAGTAATCTAGCTGACTCGGCAAACGTTTTTCTGCCATATAAATTATTTCTAGAGAATATTTTGGGTGCTGAATAAAACATAACCAATGTATTGTAAGCGTGTCTGAATGTTTTAACGATTCGATTGAAATCAACTCTTGCATTCTTAAATCCGTTCGACTCAAATTCAATCAAATGTGGCAACCTGGCCTTGTCGCAAAATAAACGTCAAAATAATTCTTTCGTATTCGTGGAGTAATTTACTGTCTATCAAATTGGCAGGCCCGAAAGCAATTTTTGAAACTTGAATGGAAATTATCACTTGATGTCTTTCAAATACATTAAAGACATAGTCCTGACCTTAACTTAACTTTTGTGTGCACAACTTTCCTTGCATTTCCATCAAAACTTTATCCATAACATAAAATCTTCGTCGCACAATTTTCGTGCAAACTTTTTTCCTCAATTGTAAAGAATATGTTGCATTTTCACATCGAACAAATATTTGATATGGGGGTCTTCGTAGCCACATTGGTTGCGCGTTCGCTTAGTAAGCGATCGATCGTGAGTTCAAAACTCAGGGCCCTCATTGACCATCTTTGTGTTGTTACAGAATAGCTACGTCCACGCAACAATCATCAGCAATATAATTGTTTTCAAAACGTGTTTATTCCTCCCGAATATCAATTGCACTTTTGCTTCACAGAAATGGAACACGGAGCTCAATGTTGTCTATGTCTAATTGCGTCGCAAGGTTGACATATTTGCACAACTCGATTGGACTTGAATCGACGGATTTCAGAATGCAAAATTGCAATCCGTTCGGATAATTTTAACTCTAAAGCTGTTACGGCGTTGCTCATGATAGCGTTTCCCAAGGGAATGTATTCTTCCTCAAGCCACTTATGTTGATTAAGTCGTAGAAATCGCAGTCGTTCACTCTCGACCTTCTCGTACATATCGACCATCAATTGTTGGTACAGCTCACGAAATCATTTAGTGACATTATACGATACACATAAAATCCATCGAGCGCATTCCTTTATTTTATTCGTCTGATATAGCTATTCACAAATATTATTTCAAAATGAGTAATAATGTTCATAATGAATGGACTACTCGTGGCAGGATCACGTTATCTAATGTTTATGCGACACCGTTAGTGCTATTGAAGGAGAACATGGAGAGAGTCGAATATGCGTATGAGACGATGTGCGTTAACGATGAATTCTAGATTATTGTTTTTTCTTCGAATCACAATTTCTCGCGTCATTGGGCAGACACCTTCTATGATTTTAGTATCGCCTGCGCACTGAATCTAGACACGTGTTCTTCAGCGGATGTTTTATCAGAATTGATGACAATAACATGATTGTCATTTTGTAAACCGAGCAAGTGTGATGTGAAGTATTTCAATAATTCGTTGTGCTCATTCAAAAATACTTCCAGTTCGCCGGCGATACGCCTGGCTTCAGACGAAGTGAGGTTACTTGCGAATGGATGGATGAAGGCTCGATCTAGCGCCATCTGTCATTTAACTACATAAATAAATTCGTTCTGTTTGATATATATATATATATATATATATATATATATATATATATATATATATATATATATATATATATATATATATATATATATATATATAGGTCCTTTTAATATGTTTGTCGTGTTATACCGTCATGGCCATGAAATTTTATGAATTTGCTTATGATTTCCAACAACTTTTCCAACTACATGATTATGGTAAAAATATATTATGGTACGTTGAAAAACATTTGAAGACATGTGGGTCAATACAAAACGAAGCAATATTAAAAAAAAATTTCTTTCTTAACATATTATTCGTGTTGTACAATCAGAACACGAACAGTTTTCAAAGTAAAATTGAAGTCCCAACAACACAAATACACATCGTTGAATCAACCGGACGTTATGGGTATAAAAATAATTAACTTGTTTACGTTATGCCTAGATTGTACCTTAAGTCCGGTATCTTTAAGGTATATGTATAAAAATTTACCCAGATTCATACATCGTTCATCAGTCGAACAATCTAAATTTGATTGTTAACATACAAAAAAATCAAAGTTTCGAAAATTCATAGAATTCATAACATTGTTGACGTAGAACTACGGAATTTTATTCAATTCGCTTTTTCATAACTTTGAATATTATTTTAGAATGCTGCGAAGTTTTCGAAATAACTATTTAGTAGAATGGTTTGGTCGCCTTGAAACCGCATGGAAAAAAATAATGGCAATATGTACTTGCAAATATCAAATATCATGCTACATGTTATTCAGAATTGTCTCCGTACAATCACATGTCTAGACATGGTTCATACAACGTAAACCAATCAGCATCAAACAAACGTTCAGCATAGCATGCATTCAGAGCCAAACATTGGTGACATGAAGCGACTAAATATACATCCATTCCATGTTAAACCGATATAGTAGTTCTCAGATTTTCGTGAAAAGTGGTAGTTTCGTTCTTTATCGCAAACTATTAGACCCTTATTTTTTTTTTTTTTTTTTTTTTGTTAGGGTGTCCATTTTCATTTTAGGATGATCCAAAATATCGACTTTTTCCCCATTTTTTCCAAAAATGACATTTTTCAAAAATTCTTATGAACTGAACCGATTTAGACGGTCGATATATCAAATTAAAGCTAATTAGCTAGTCATTCTAGCTAGTCAAGTTAAAATCCTATGCTCTTTCGGGTTTTTATTTTTGTCATTATTGATTGTACTTGTTTTTATAGTTTTCATGGTCTCGGGACCAAGGGCGCTATATTTTTTATATGTTTTATGGAAAGCTGATGATTTTTCACATAGCATATCTCGAAACCAGTGAGGCGTTTTTTTTCGTTTTAGAGTTACGATTTTGGAATAAACATGCTTTCAAAATCAAAATTATGAATGAAAATTTACTTTCACGTATTGAATATCAATTCTGTGTGATTTAAAATGATTTTTTTTTATGAATTGCAAAAACATATTTAACGAAAACTGTGTCTGATGATGATTTTATATCATTATAGTAAGTGTTTGTGAAACAAACAGGAAATGTATAGACAAATGGTTAATGGTTAATGGTTAATGGACTACAGGTGTTAGGTAATCAACCATCATGAAGTAGAAATTTTCGTTCAAATTTTAATAATTTTACACTGCACTCGGATCTGCTGATTTGATAGAAGATAGTTTGCTTCCTAATCACAAATATCGCCATCAGACGTCGACACTGTACATTTTTCATCGCAAATATAAACAACTCTGACTATATAACGCACACCATCAAACCGCCTCATTATTCATGAACCCAAAACCGTTTTTTTATTACAGAGTCAGGTTGGAACTAACTCAGGTTCAAAAACGATTTTGCTATAATTATACATACACTTCTCTTCGTTTTGCGATATTCTGAACAAAAGCCTGTTAATATGGCCGTTTTCGATTAACGTAGCTGTCATTCTTGGTGGAGAGAGTTTTGCTACTGGCATACAAAACCAAATAACAAAAAATTCCAGAACAATTATGATTTTAATTTTTGTGAGTCGATGATAGCCTAGATTGATGATTCTCCACACAATTGTGTAGTTCAGAACCTTAATCGAATGGCGTAAGTTTGATGCAATGATTGCAACGCCAGAGATTTTGGTAATTTGGTCGAGTCCACCGCTCAATCCAAATCGAAGACACGTGATGACGCAAAACAAGGACGAATAAGCGATGTTCATTGCTTCGAACGATATTAAAGGTTTGCCTCAGCGAGATGCAATATTTATGCTCTAGGCAAATATTCCCCTTCGTTCTTCCCCTTCGTTCTTCTACTTCTTCTTCTTCTTCGTCTTCTTCTTCTTCTTCTTCTTCTTCTTCTTCTTCTTCTTTTCTACGGTCACGAAAATTTTAGGTCATTCCCCTTCGTTGCTCGCCGATAAGTTGCTCGTTATTGACGGTACGGGTAGGGAAGCTCACAAATGACCGGTGTTAAGTCAGACCGGATCATGTGACATTTTTATGATTTCGAGAAAAACGAGTTTGAAGTTTGGTGCTATAAGGGGTTTTTATTCAGCGTTCAAAACAATTTCGATAAGTTATTCCTGCTGTACGCGTGATTTTACAAATCTGATAAATGTGAAATGTGCCTTACAAAATGTTTAACCTAATACAATCAATAACTCGAAATTTTCAATTTTGCGACTTGGTCCGCTCTGACCTAATACCGACCAAATGAGCAGAGCAAATGTATGGGAAATTGAAATGCTTCTAAAATTTTGAATAAACTTAAAAACATGAATTATCATAAATTTATGAAATTTGTACGTAGCAATGAATCTTTCGTTTTTATTCTAAACACAACTAATTCGCAACATGTATTTGCTCATCATAGGGCGCCTGTGTTAGATACACACATTCAGTCAAAGTAGCGAAACGACTCGATGTGCTCGTGTTTAAACATTCGTTTCTTTAAATGTGTCGGTTTTACTCCCGCAGGGTGTCGATCACAACCCGCACTCCCGTTTATTTCACCTAAAAACATCAATGTAAGTATTCTATCAACATTCGAGTTCTCTTCAAAAAATGATCAGCAGATAGTGTAGAATGGTTCACGCATAATGGAGAAGACACTAACGTTCTTAGAGGAACTTCGCCGTCTCAACGCAGTATTACTTACGAGAATTTCGTTAGTACTTAGTTCAGATTTCTATGAGAAGTAACACGTCATGAATGCATTCTGAGTGGCAAGCTCTAGAATACGCGTGTCCACAGTGCAAATCGTAGGAAATTTCTTTGACGTAAAATTCCCCCGACTAGAACGAACCCGAACCCACTGCTTGTTAGGTTTGACGCTTATTATTAGCTTGAAGCGTGAAAGAGACAGACTGATCAGGAACGAGCTTCGGCACTAGCGTATTGTGTTTTGTTTACAAACAAAACACAGTAGACTTCCAAGATGGCTGAAGAGTGGTTTTAGCAAGTTGGCCCACCTTAGGATATACTTCTACGCGCCTTGGTTTTAGCAAGTTGGCCCACCTTAGGATATACTTCTACGCGCCTTGACTAGAATATCACCACAAGGTGAAGGTGGAAGCTAGCCACAAATGGCTGCCACAATGGCGCTCATTCCTTTCATCTCCCTCCCTCACCCCTCGCCCGAAAATTAATAATTTTGCGAAACAGTGTGAAGAAAATTATCGTTTTCGCACACTTCCCATCAAGTAATATCAACAAACTCTCATCGGTTCCTCACAAGATATTAAATTTTCATCTGCCGTCGCAATGTATAACGGGTGTTAAATAAAAAATGAGAATTTTTTGAATCCCATATAAAAAAAAATATTTTTTTTCATCGATTTCAGTATTTTTTATTAATAACATAATGTATTTTCTTCAAAAAATTGTCAGTGAATGTTTGAGTAAGGGCCGTGGTCTGCTGTTCGACGCAACTTTGTCGCGATGCTCTCACAATAACGTTGTACGGTATTTACGTTCATTTTCCGGATACAATTCCGGATTCTTGTAGTCAGTTGCTTCGTGTCCTTGGCCCTCCAATTGTTTTTATACACTTGGGCACTGAGTGAGCCAAAGAAATCCTCTATTGGGTGGCACTGGGGCAAGTTTGTTGGGTTACGATCTTTCGGCACGAACGGTATCTTTTTCTCCTCAAGATACGCCTGCGTCTTCTTGGCGTAATGGGAAGACGCCTTGTCCGGCCAGAAGACGTACTTCCCATCCGCGTGATGCTCGTTCAGGAACGGCAGCAAGATTTTATCTAGGCACTCTTCTCGATAGATTTGTTGGTTGATTGCCAGACCGCTCGGCTTAAACCAAGGCTTTGAAATGCCCCGGTCGGAAATGGCGATGTACAACATAACCTTTTTTTCGAACTTGTGCTTGAACTTGTATTTCACTTCAGGCGGTGTGGATGACTTGTCGCTGAAGCAGTAATAATCATTTCCTTGAATATGCGTTTTGGACAGCGGAAAATAGCTTTCGTCGTCCAGAACGAAAGACGTCCCGCTATATTTTTTGGTCATCCACCGACACTGTGATTTAACCGTCTCAATCTACTCCTCCGTGTACTCCGGCGACCTCGTCTTCTTTCTGCAGACGATTCCTTCCATCTTGAGTGTCCGATGGATCAATACGTGGGAGCAGCCATATTTCCGACCGGCGTCACGCAGTCTGGTTGCGTCCTTGTTGTCAAACAGCTTCTTTAACGATGTCTTCCTCTGCTTCGTCATTATCGTCACCGGACGACCACTTCCGACCTTCCGCTCTACGTTCAGGGAACCCAGGATACGATATACCGTACTGACAGGTACATTTTCTTCCTTAAAATGTGCCACCGTGAACTTTTTTTCCTTGCTGGAAATGCGTTTCGTAGAACCGAACAATGCGTTCGCGGAGCACGTGCTGTTTCGACGCCATTTTTGCTTTGACTAAATTCAAACCAGCAAAACCAAACACGCTACTGATTCTAGGGAGCCCAAAGAGCAATTTTCTTGGAGAAAGAAAATTTTACGCTCTTTATTTGAGTTACTGAAAGGTATTGAAAAAATTCTCATTTTTTATTTAACACCCGTTAGTGAAAAACGTTTGAAAACTCGAGCTAATTTTTGTTGAATTTTAATTTTTTAATTTTCCGCAATGGTTTTGTTTGTATTGGTGAAAGCATCATTATTTTTTCAACACTGATGCCAGACAATATCATTGAAACAGCTATAAAAACCACTCAATAAAATGTTATTCCTGAGTCATAGCGTTTCATGTCATGAAAATCAATAAAATAAATTTGTGTTGATCTCAATACATTTATTGTTTTTACGTTCATGGGGTCTTTAATGTAAGTTTTAGCTACTTTAACATTGGTTAAGAAAATTGTATTGCAGAGCTCGAAACATTGCCACGACTACCTATTCTTTCAAAAATTGTAAACGGAAAAGTATTACGTTCAATCAAAATGCCTCGGCCAACGAAGAGAAGCGTTAAGGCTCTCCAACGTGAAAATGTGAAAAAAGTACGATCAACGAAGAAAAATATTAAGGAATTATCAACATCGAGTTACGGTGCTGATGAACTCGTTAATACCAAAAGAGCCCCAATTCGCATGCGTTATAAATTTGCTCATGTTACGCTCGCGTATGATCAGAAATTTACTTCATGTGCAAATACACATTTAATATATATTTACATTCGCAATTGTTCATCGGAACACATCGTGCATACATTTTACTTCAGTATTGAGTTGTTATTTTTTCCAAATGAGTTCTATGACTCGTGTCAGTGAAGCGCCACACAGTCTGATAAGTGAATTGATCTATTTATGCGTGCTTTGGCCTTCTCTCACAAACACTATTACCCCATTTTTTCACGTGGTTTTACCTATACTACTACAATGGCTTCCTTCCACCTTCACCTTAAGTACCCGCTGAATATGGCTATAATGTTACAGTGCAAAGTGAATATTTGGGGAACCACGTAGGGACAGACGTGAACCTGCGAGTGTTTTCAACAATTCTTTGTTTCTTTCCATCGAGGTACATATGAGATGGAGCAGTAGACAGAGTATATTTTTATTGGTAAACAAAATATGGTGTTGTCATTATTTACATTCAATATGGAATATATATGGAAGAGATGAAAAAATATTCAAATAACTCACAATTTGATGATTTTTTTTTCCAAAATATATGTTTTTATCAAGGCTCATATGGCGTTAGCCTGACGGGGCCGGGGTTCAATATTTTGACAGTTTTTCTTATTATCTATGTTAGTAATATGTAACCGATTACTCGCGGTCGGCTCGAGGTTAGTATTACAAGTGTTCTCGTAATTGGGATGTTGCTGTCTCCAATGCTCTGTACGTGTGCCCGACACGGGATACTTCCTATTGGGATGCAGCTGACCATTAATCAGCAACGCCCCCCTAGTATGTACCCCATATCTAGCGTGGTGCGTCTTCTCGACTCGAGGAATCCAGGATAGAATGGTCACTAGCCGGCGCAATCATCAGCTTGTGTAGAGTTGTCATGAGCGGTACAACCTTTGGCTCTTGTTGAATCATCAGTGGACTGCACAACCTTCGGCCCGTGTATCTGTAAAGAGTGTGTGTATGTATTGCCGCGACTAAGTAAAAGTTCATAGATCGGATAGGAGGGATATGAAACAGGGACACAACGAAGGAAACATCATTAAACGTTGACATCGTCGTTTCTGTGGAACAGGTATAGATGAAGCAGAAGATCAGGATCACGGCTACCTAAGATATCCCGGACGGGGATATCCGATTGTCTGCCTTGTGCTCTCAGTGCTCTAGAGAGCTGAGAGCGAGCAGTATGGAACCGGATACACGACCAGACAACATGCTCGATGTCGTGGTAGCCATCGCCACAATCACAAAGATTGTTTGCTGCGAGCCCAATGCGATAGAGATGCGCGTTTAGGTTGTAGTGATTGGACATGAGCCGAGATATCACGCGAATGAAATCACGACCTACATTCAATCCCTTAAACCATGCACTCGTCGAAACCTTAGGGATAATCGTGTGTAACCAACGACCGAACTCATATTCACTCCACATGCGCTGCCAACTAACGAGTGTGTCCTGATGATGTCATGAGCCAAAATGCTAATGAAAACTTGTAACTGATTGTTTTTTAATAGATGATAATTGTATTGTGACTTAATTCCATCATTTAAGGAGCAAAAACCTTCAGAGAACAGTGTTATTCTCAGTCCTCGGAAAAAGCAGAATTTTCAATGAAACGCTGATCAATTGTGAATTAATTTTCTCGAATCACATACACCTGTACTAGGAGCGTTTTAAAAAAAATCGTTTTTTAGATTCCAATAATTCTGAAAATTCACATTTCTCTTCAAATATTTCTTCTAATAATAATTCAATTAGTGATTTCACGAATTCAATGGAATTTAAGATCCTTTTTTATTTTGTAGATAAAACGGATCACACATTTGATTAATTCAATTCTGTGTGGTTAAGTTTTTCGTTGCAAATAAATGTAATGAATTAATATGGACATATGTCATTCATATATCGTGGACATATTTGGCAGTAGATTTATTGAACGACCAATGTTTTTTTTTCATATCCCTTCAAACTTGTTGCATCTCCTGAGTGTACATACTGCTTTGTCCGCTGATTTGTTTGGTTGAATCTAGTTAATTTCAGGTATTAATCTCCATACTATTGGCACAATCGGTATCGCAGAAAATGCTTATCAACATCCTACCTAATCATCAAACGGTATGCGAAAAATTTAAGTGAACTGACGGCATTGGAATATATGCTTTGTGAGGACCACACAATTATTATCAGAGCGGATAAACGTCCGACTGGAAGTCATGAACATCAATTTAATGTTCCCAAGATAAATTTATCCTTTGAAGGTCGTTAACCTTCCTAAACATGATCAGATGGAATATATTCCAATGTCTTCTGGAATAACCGAACCAATACTTTATGATCGTGATGTTGTTTTTGCCATTGTTCTGATGTTTCATAACACGACACTCTATTAATTATTCGTCGAAAATTGATAAAAAAATATCCTTGAGGTTAGCCTACGGTTTTAGTAGCAGTGCAATATGGTGAGCCAGTCTCAGGATAAGAAAACATTTTAAAATAAAGCTTTTGAATGAATCAGTTGTAAAACAAAAAATTTCTCAGCTTTGTAATAGCAGATAATCATTACCTATTTGAGTTGTATGAGTATTCCCCCCACAAATTGTGGATAGTCTATCTGCATACAAATTATGTAGAGTTCCACAATCCTAAAATGTTATGAGTAAATATTTACGTGCTTACACAAAAAACACATGTTGACATATTTGCGCTAATTTATGTTTTTGATTAATTCAAGGTAATTAAGGTCTTTTCTAGCCACAAGTTTACTCGGGCCCGAAAGGAGTGTTCTGTATTTGGGCTGGCGGAAAAATATATCGCGCAAGACCACGTGTTCGATATCGTAATAGCCTTGGCCAATAACGCATTTACATTAACTCATAAAATTAGTGATTTGAGGGGGATTACTGTTTGTAGTCTCTTGTAGATGAATTTAAACACCATCTGAGAAATTCTCTGTGGAACATTAAACATTAATGTCGTCCTATCTGCTGTAACGCATTTTTTCCTCACATAGTTTCATCGAAGTAAACGCGCTCGGAGAGGAAAATTTAACGCCCGGACGAGAGAGCGTACGTCATAGAGATAGTCATTCCCATGGAGCAAATTCTTGTTAGGAGTTGTAAACAGAACGAGGAAGGAGAGTAACTCAATTATTCGGACTAGTTTCAGTCTAGCATTGCTTTGGTCAACTCAGAGTTACCAAGAGAAAATCATTTGGTTATGATGGGAGAGGATTAATAGTTAGTCGCAGTTTGCACAGATTACGATCTGTGCAGTTTGCGATTAATCGTAAATCTCATCATGCTGCCTTGTTTTCCATCCTTGGTCACTATAATAGAGAGAGAAAAAATATATAAACACAAATATCGACTTCACAATGTGAAAAGTAGATATGGCAGCGCATGTCATCACGCACACTACGCTCGCAAATGCTGCCATCTGCTCCACCTAATAATTCTCCTCAGGGGTTTCTTCCATATAAACTTAATGTATAATGTAATGTGGTGTTAGAGGCGAATGAACTGCAAAGTTTAAAGCCTCTTAAAAACAAAGATGATGATGATGATGATGTAATGTGGTGATGTCATTAATGACAACTTGTCAAATGAAATATACGATCTTCGTTATCGAGCGCTTATTGTTTGGTACGTGCCTAATAAACTAGGACCAGATCCGATTTTCTATAGTATTTAAGGAAATCAACAATTCAGTTAGCAAATTCGTTTAAGGAAAACGAAGTTACGTTCGATCCGTACGTTTTACCAAAACAAAATCCACTGATATAAACTTCCGAAACTTTGATTCTCCCGCTTCGGAGAACGAACGTCTGATGGTTCAAAGAAACTTCAGCGAAGCGTGGCCAGAGCCAGAGTTCAACATGTGCTGCTGCCTGCCGCCGTGGGAGTAAGTTTCCACGCCAGTGACTGCAATCGGACGTGTGATCCATTTCATGATTAAATGGGCTCCAAATAGGATTTAGCGTTCACGGGAAACGCTGAGTTCTTTTGTAATGAAAGTTAGTTGTGCCAGTTAAAACAAGCCGGCAATGATTGTGTGCCTTCATGGAAACGGTCGGTAATTGAAAATGGCGCTCCCACTTCGGTTTTCGGCTAGTTTCGATACTGAAGTGGTGCGGAATCGAGCAATAATTACCGGTTAAAAGGCATCGGCGGTGACAACAAAACGGCCTCTGGCGCCGTATAACCATCGATGAGGTGAACTATTTATAAGCCAAGCAACACTAAAGGACACCGTCTGTGTGTGTTCCTTTTCCTCGAACGAGCTGGCGATGTAGGAGAGAAACGGATGATGCTATCCTTGTGATAAATTGTTCCACGAAAAACACTTTCGCAATCCTAACAGTGTGTGGGATGCAAATGAAGCCGCTTCCTAGATAAGTTCAATGCTTTCGTCTCATGCTGTGATTAGCAGAGATGATTCATTGTATGTCTTGGTGTTTGCTTGAATGGTCACAGAGGAATGAATGGCCGACCGCGAGGTATGACTACCCATGATAATAAGAGTGAAAATTACATGACAGAATATGAGTACGAAATCTCTGCAGTTTAATTGGTGAGACAAAAATGTTATATTTCAAATGGAAGGAACAGAATCGTTCTAAGTAGCGTGCTTTTTTCTAATTAAAGTCTGTATAACCGTTTGAATACAGGGGAGCGCGGTAGCGCTCGTTTTGTTTTATGTTAGCATTTTCGAATTGGCATCTTTTAAAGTAGGATTTCATCTCTCGAGAGCATTTGTAAAAGAGGACTTCACTCGCTTTGTCCAGCAAACTAAACTTTTTGTGACCTAATCAGTTATCTACGATCATTGGATGTTAGATTAAAATATACCAAAACTCATAAGCATTTTTGGCATATGCTCACAAAATTTACTCCGCACTCAAAGGGTTAAGGCAAACAGAGCTCAAAACAAAAATAGTTAAATAACTCTACCATAGCTGAGATTCATATGGTTGTAGAGGGATTTTCTTCATCAAATATGAATCTTTATCATGTCTTGAACGATTTCGGGTCAGCTGTCTGATACTTGTCCAACCGTTAGATGCAAACTTCGTTGCGATCCATCGAGAAAAGGACGCGTTCAAAATGTTACAATATTTTATTACCTGTTGAATTTTAAGATTTTCATTTCACGCTCTAGACCTTCCTCTTAATCGTATACCGATGTTAAAACCAACATTTTTATTCCATCACGACTATACCGTGATAGAGCTGATTTCTAGCGTTCAGATCTAAACTCTAGCCTCAGTATATGACGAATTTCATGCCAATTCGGCTTAGGTGTTGGCAGCATCATCTCAGATAGCAGTAAAACGTTGTGGGTGTAAAGTGCTAGTGATTTTTTTCAGTGTTGTGCGGTACAAAGTTTTTTTTTGTTATGTTTCCAAAGAATCTGGTTGGGTACGGGAGTAAACAGTGTTCCCGAACCAATAAAACATTTTGGCAGTGGTATCATATATTTGAGTCCTTATAGGTACACCATAGGATCTATGGTGAAAAATGCACCTTTTCTTTTTTTTTCACACCATTCTCAATAGCCTTGAGACGAAAATAAGAAAAAAAAAATACTGAAAGAACATCTTACTAAGGTGTTTCGATAAATATTTTCAAACATTTCTTTCATCAAAAGATCTAATAAAAAAAAAAAAATAAATACGCGATACAAAGATATTGTATATATTTTCTGGTATTTCGAAATTTTGATAATACATTTTTTTTAAATACGTTCGTTTGTGTCTTTTTTTTCTACATGTGGCGTTATTCTTACCTAATTTTTTAATAGCATCATAAAACACAAAAATAATTTCCTTCATCGTCTGCATTATTATTTTTATTTTCTTGAAATCGATTATTTTATTGTATTCGTGGTTTTCAATTGCAAGATTAAAATAATAATAATTTGAATTTGAAGTTATAATAATTTGAATTTTTTAAGTGTTCTTCTCATTAATCCGAATGATCTTTCCACAAGGACTTTTTTTTTCTCACAAAGCTATCGTACTGCTGACTCCTATGAAGTTGGCGAACTATCTAAATCCAATGTAAAAATAATCTCATATATTTCAAGATACAGGGTAACATCGATATAACGTACATTTTACTTTCAAAATTGTACGTTGTATCGAATTGTACGTTATATCGAAGCATAATAAAGAACTCAGAAACGTGCCTTATATTACTCTATTGTGTTGCTGTTTGAGTTAGGTTAATGAATAAATTCAACTAGAAGTCGAAGCTAACCTTTCTCATTTCCCCTTCGTACTGTTGAATTAAATTTTATTCATTCAGAATCCGGAATCACAAAACAGTTGTACTTCGGGATTGGTTAAGGGTACAAAACTTACTTTAGTGTCAAAATACAGATAATTTAATGCTCTTTCAGAAAAACAATACTCAAAAAATTATTCCTTTTTACTTTGAAAATGTGTACGTTATATCGAAGTTCCCCTGTATGAGAAAAAAATCTTTGTCATATAAAAACAAAATTTAAATAATAATAGATGGATCTCTAAGTTCAAAATAAATTAAAAATGCCCAAAGGCCAAAAAAAATTTTTTTTTTCGCGCAATCCTCTTAAAAATTCAAGAAAAAATTACGGTACATGTGGAAAAAACAACACATACGAACGTATTTAAATAAAAATTACAGTAAAAGTGGGTCTCAAAATAATTTTTTTTTCAAAATTTCGAAATGCCTGAAAATATTAATAATTTTTTTTGTTTGCTGCCATAGAAATGAAATACAAATTTCTGCATAACATGCATGCGAACTAATCAAACACAATTTGGGATGTGAGGGTTTTTGGGTATGAGAAATGCTTGTATGATGGTATGACACTCCTCCAAACATGACAATTGAAAATTTTCGGAAAACTCTAAAGTAAAAAGGGAAAATTCGGAAAATTAAATTCCCATATGTTCTACAATTACATAGTGACAAGTGCTGTTAGTGTTTGCGCTAGCGAAATCGATCTTTGTTCGAAACTGGAAATGGTTTTTAATGTGATGAAACGCACTCCTATATCTTCTTCTATCTATACCAAAAAATGTGTTGATAAGAGCAGAACTCGAGGAAGGAATTGTCCGATTTAGGGCTGTCTTTATTCTATCATATTTTCTGTATAAAACATTTATTCCATGTAACGGAGGAACATGTTATTTGCAAGTGGTTGAAAAATCTTGAACGAAAATAATCTGATATTATGATGATGAGTTTTGTTAGAAATACTAGGAATTTTATAGTAAAAGGTAAATTCAACGGGGTCGAATAAAAGATCAATCAATAAACAGTTCTGCGATTGGGCCCATGAACTTGCTCATAGTAAGAAAATGTGAATGTTTGATGGTATTGATAACAAAAAAAAAAATTTGGGCGGGACGAAGTTTGCCGGGTCAGCTAGTTTAAAATAAAAATAAAAATTTCTTTTAATTTTGTTAGTATTTGTTTTTTTGATGAAAATATTGTTTGAAAATATTGATGGATACGCCTTAGCAAGATGTACTTTCAGTATTTTTTTTCATATTTTTGTCTCAAAGCTGTTGAGAATGCCGTGAAAAAACGAACAGGTGCATTTTTCACCATAGATCCTATGTTGTACCATATATGAACTCAAATACATGGTACTACTGTCAAAATTTCATATCTAGTACCCTGTACAATATTTTCCATACGGCTGGTGATTTGGTTTGGGGGCACTTCTTACTCCCATACCCGGCCAGACCCTTTGGAAATATAATAAGAAAAAAATTTGTGCCGCACAACACTGAAAAAAAAATCTGGGAAACACATATCTAGAAAAGCCGTAGGAACACATTTAAATATGAATTAGAGTAGTACTGAATCCCAAAAAAATTTTTTTTTAATCTCAATATTTTTTTAGTACTTAAATTTTTGATGATTTTTTTTTATAATTTTTCTTGATACACCATAGTAAGATGCACATTCAGTATTTTTTCAAATTTTTATCTCGAAGCTTTTAAGGATGGCGTGAAATAAACGAAAAAGTACGTTTTACACTATAGATCCTATGTCAAACCACACAGGGGTTCAAAAAACCACCACAATTTCTTATTTAATATCTTCTACAATATTTGCCATACAGCTAGTGATTTGGTTTGGGGGCACTTTTTACTCCCTTTCAAGGCCAGGCCCTTTTTGTATTATTTTCATGGGACCCCTCTCCATTCCAGAGGAGGAAAGGGTGTCATACCAACATAGAAACATTTCTCGTACCCAAAAACCCTCATATCCCAAATTTGTCCCCATTTGCTTGATGAGTTCTCGGGTTATGCAGAAGTTTGTGTTTCATTTGTATGGCAGCCCCCTTCCTATGGTGTCGAACCACCATAGAAATATTTATTGCTCTCTAAAACTCCACATGCAAATTTTGGTTCAATTTGCTTGATTAGTTCTCGAGTTACGCTGAAATATATGCTTCATTTGTATGGCAGCCCCCTCTTAGAGAGGGGGAGGAGTGTCTATTCACCGCATAAACGTTTCGTGCGCCCTAAAACCTTCATATGCCAAATTTTTCTCCATTTGCTTAATCAATTTTCGAGTTACGGTGAAATATATGCTTCATTTGTATGGCAGCCTCCCCTTAGAGAGGGGGGGGGGGGGGAGGTAGTGTCTATTCACCATAGAAACGTTTCTTGCCCTCTAAAAACTTCACATGTCAAATCTGGCTCCATTTGCTTAATCAATTTTCGAGTTATGCAAAAAATATATGCTTCAATTGTATAAAGGGTTTCTCAGGTGTCTAATCGGTGCGTAAAAATTTAGGTTTCCTAATATTTCTTCTGAGTCCACTCGTTGTGATATGATGTCAATAATAAGTAGAATCATGGTAGAGTTCCGACGTTCTTTTAAGCTTTTCATATTGGTTAGCATGCAACGTGCCTCATATATGGTATGAAGACCAGCCTAGTTTACGAAGTGCAAATAATAAAAATTGTTTTGTACAGATTCATTTCTGTCTTCGTGTGAAGTTATGTAGGGGGACCATAGTACAGTATTCGAGAATTGATCTGACGTATGTAATATACAATGTTTTTATTGTGTACGGATCGAGGAAATGGTAACTAAAGCGTTTGATGAAGCTCAACATATTATTTGCTCTATGATGATTGTGTTATAATGATCAACGAAGGTTAGTTTTGAATCTAAGACCACGCCTAAGTCTCTTACTCGTTGAGATCTAATGATGGGTTGATTTCCCAGTTTAACACCATAGTTCAATGGGGTTCTTCTTCTTGTAAAAATCATCAACGTGCATTTCCTAACATTGAGCTGTAATAAACTCTTAGTGCACCAATTATAAACTATGTCAACTTCATTTTGGAATGTTTGAGAGTCTTCTTCATTCTTTATTTCCATATACAGCTTCATATCATCTGCGTAGGTAAGTGCCTTAACACTGTTAAGAAAAACGCAAACGTTACTAACAAATAAAATGAACAAAAGTGGCGCCAAATGAGAGCCTTGAGGAACTCCCGATGTATCAAATATTGGTTTTGAAATTTTCCCATTAAACCTTACTATTTTCGTGCGGTCAGTCAGATATGATTCTAGCCATTTCAATAACTTGACTTCTATCCCTATTTTTTTGAAATTTAAGAAGGAGTAAGGGTATACCAACACGATCGAAAGCCTTACTAAAGCCAGTGTATAGAGCTTCAACTTGATTACCATTATCCATTGCATTCAAAGTGAATGTGACAAATTCCAGCAAATTTGTTGTTGTTGATCGTCCTTTGAAAAAACCGTGTTGCTTATTCGTAATTCGTGTCTTTTTTTTCATTTTTTTCATTTATTATGGCTTCAAAAGTTTTGGAATGCAAGAAATAATTGCTACTCCACGATAATTTCTTACATCAGATCTATTACCGGATTTGAATATTGGTACAAGAAAAGAGTTTTTCCATATTTTTGGGAACCTTTCTGATTCCATTGAACATTTTAACAAAATTTAAATAACATTTTTTAACAACATTTAAATAATTTACTACATTTCATCCTTTAATTAGAATTTCGTACATAGTATAGTTGTTGAGTTTTAAATTTTTGTAAAAAATAAAGAAAAAAATGTTGTTTTTTTTCGAAAAATAGTCTAATTTTCTTTCCAAGATTCCAGGTATGCAAAGTTGCTTAGATGACCAAGCAACGTTTACAAACGAGTTGGCATGAAAACCGTCATATATGTTATGTCGTTCATGGCTCGGTTCGCCAGACCACGCGGCAGCGTCTCTAAGGCGGCTCGCACACCGGAGCAATAAGCAACTAACAACTATCAACATACAATAAGCAATATTATCTCCAATGGGTTTTTCCATTTAATTTTTGTTGATCTCGCATACCGACGCGATACGATATCACTATCGCCTTTGTAGAGCAACACATATTGCTAGCAACACAACGTGTCGGTTGAAAAGCAACTTATAGCCCAGAATTTGGCAAATTTCGTTCAAAAGGCAGGTTGGTTGCATAATGTCAGGCTTTTTAATTGCTTTGGTATACGAAGCAAAACAAAATATGTTGCCTGTCGCATATTGCGTATTGCAGCTTGTTAGTTGCTTATTGCTCCGGTGTGCGAGCCGCCTAAAACTGCTAAATTGGAGTCGACAACAGGATACACTGTGTGAACACCGTGTTACACTGTTGCCCTCTCCTCGGCACCCATAGGGAGAGAGACAGTGTAGCCATTAGTGATTAACTCAATGACGGCGGCGGAATCCCATCCGCCATCCTAAACCGAACCAAGATGAAGGAAGAAAATTTACTGGCGATAATGAAACCATAGAACCCACGGTGATGTATCTCATGTGATTTGCGTACTTGCCACAGATCCACTCCGAAGTGCATTCGGATGCTGTTCAGGTGATGATGGCGATGTAATTAAATTTCTAATACCTGCTGTCGGGAGCTATGGTACAAATTGCGCGCGAGAATCACAGAGTGGGTATGGTTACGCGTCTTCTGCTCAATCCGAATTAATTGTTCCGGTTGCTCTGCACAATGGTCCCGCTTGCACTTCATGGGTTTCTCGAAGTCGAAGCTCTTGACTGGTTCAATCCAGTTTGATCGGATTCCTTGGTCCTCCGCTTTCCGTCCTCCGAGTTGAAATAAAATTTTCGATGTTATAAATTGGGGTGAGGTTCGTCGAGTGGAGGAAGGATGATGCAATCTTTCCCCAATCACCCAGGACCTATTGAGTGCTGGTTTCGTGGAGAGTAAGGAACAAAAGCTGATGGAAAACAAACAATGGATTCGAGTACGAACAACGTAACGGGTGTTTATCGATTGGAATGCAACTTTCGATCCGCTTCCATGGTGAAGATTGATCCTTCGGAAATTGTTGTAGATATTCACTTGATTCAGGAGTCGTCGTCTCCATCAGGGGGACCGTTTATTTTCTGCTGATCGGAAGTGTTCCCTCATTTGTCGTGTTGTCATCTCGGGCAGTTCGGAAGCATCTTCCTTCATATACACAAAGCAATATTATAAATCATTGGAAGCAACAAGAGAACCGATAGCAGGCACTTGTTCTCTGGCGTAATCAACAGGAAGCCATAGCAACAGCAAAAATCCCATTTAGCAACGGATATTCCCCTCTGTTAGAAATCACTTCCATACCTTAGCATCTCCCTAACCAAACATCCCCTAAATTCACTGAAACGAGGGAAACTCGCAGCGTCTTATTCTCTAATATTCATTCATTATTCACGATTTCGTTTACGGTTCGTCAGTCGGAAGGAATTCGAATTGCTTTCTTCTCCCGTCGGCATTGTTTCCTCATCTCAGCCACTTCCTTCGCCCCCGGTGGCACTGGCAGTGACTTTTGCTAACTGTTGAAATGTTGTATTAAAAACATGCTGCCCTAACGCCACGGCATCCGGAACCGGAGGGGTTCGGGAATGACATAAATTCGGTGAGAGGCGACGGCGGCGGCGGCGGTTGAACTTCGTGGCGATGATTGTCGATGTAGGCAGCAGGATCATATTTTTTGCATGCTTTGTTACGACGAGCTGCCTCCGTCCTTTCCCACCCGATAAGCCGCCAGGTCGAATATGAAGAACGGTATTTTAATTACATTAAAGATTAACGCGTGCAAAACCCTGCGTGAGATGATGATTGGAGGGAGGTTGAGGGTGAAAATGGCGTGTCACGAACAAGTGTTTGGAGAAACAGGAACTAATCCCGCTTCACGGACATATGGGTGAGTAATTGGTTTTATGGAAATGAGGTGTAAACTTATTGTTCTGATACCTTTTTTGTGGTGAAGGGGGATATAACACGACGACCCTACTGGAGCTTCTGTCTGTTTATTTCATCGCATCAAAATGTGAGGTAATTACTTTCTGCATGTAGTTTTGAGAGTTGAAATATTATAAGCGTTTGGTTGTCTTTAGTATGCTTGGGAGTTGGTTCGGGATTCAGTTGAGCCTCCGATTTTACTCGGCAACCAAGACAACGTAATTCAATACGAACATATTTTTCACCCAAATGTTGTCTCAGACAACCATGTAATGGCCCGCCATGAAACAACAATTGACATTTTCTGGTCTTGCCACAATTCATTTTTGGTAACATGAAATTTCTGGGCGTGCTTCCAAAATCGAATTTGCATTCTACATATTTTTCTTGGCATATTGATGACATTATCGTTTTCATCATTTCGTCGCTATTTTCAGTTTCAGGTGCTCTAAAGGGTGTGTCACATCAAATTGCATCACGGAAAAAACGCTGTAGAATTCGCCCAGTAGACCGATCCTTTTGAAAATTTTAGACAGTAAAATAAAAACTATTAAACAAATTTTGGCATTTTCTTTTTATTCATATTTCGAGCCCAAGCCCGTATGCTCGCACCTTCCTCTTTACCCCGTCCATAAGGTTCTGTACAACGTCAGGTTGTAGTTTTTTTTTGAACAGAAATCCATTTTCTCTTGAAGTCCGCCTCCGATTTGACAACTTTTGGGTTCTTCCGGAGGGCCTGCTTCATAATCGCCCAATATTTCTCTATTGGGCGAAGCTCCGGCGCGTTGGGCGGGTTCATTTCCTTTGGCACGAAGGTGACCCCGTTGGCTTCGTACCACTCCAACACGTCCTTTCAATAGTGGCACGAAGCGAGATCCGGCCAGAAGATGGTCGGGCCCTCGTGCTGCTTCAATAGTGATAGTAAGCGATTCTGTAGGCACTCCTTAAGGTAAACCTGCCCGTTTACCGTGCCGGTCATCACGAAGAGGGCGCTCCGCTTTCCGCAAGAGCAGATCGCTTGCCACACCATGTACTTTTTGGCAAACTTGGATAGTTTCTGCTTGCGAATCTCCTCCGGAACGCTGAATTTGTCCTTTGCGGAGAAGAACAACAGGCCCGGCAGCTGACGAAAGTCCGCTTTGACGTAGGTTTCGTCGTCCATTACCAGGCAATGTGGCTTCGTCAGCATTTCGGTGTACAGATTCCGGGCTCGCGTCTTCCCCACCATGTTTTGCCTTTCGTCGCGGTTAGGAGCCTTCTGAACCTTGTATGTACGCAGGCCATCCCGCTGCTTGGTCCGCTGGACGAATGAACTTGACAAATTCAGCTTATTGGCGACATCCCGGACCGAACTTCTCGGATCACGTCTAAGCTGCTTAACTACGCGCTCGTGATCTTTTTCACTGACGGAGCATCCATTTTTGCCGTTCTTCACCTTCCGGTCGATGGTTAAGTTCTCGAAGTATCGTTTTAGTACTCTGCTGACCGTGGATTGGACGATTCCCAGCATCTTACCGATGTCCCGATGTGACAACTCCGGATTCTCGAAATGAGTGCGCAGGATTAATTCACGACGCTCTTTTTCGTTCGACGTAATTTTTCCAAATTTACGATAAATTTACAGTGAAGCATGACCAACGTGATCTATACACTCTAATCTGACTATAAGCGAAAGCTGAAGATATAATTCCTAAAAATTAATATTCTACAGCGTTTTTTCCGTGATGCAATTTGATGTGACACACCCTTTAGTTTGAACGTGACCCGGTTCATCTCACATTATATTATTGAACTTATTGTAACTCCAAACATCGGAGCAGTCTTCATACAATCTTCGCTTAAGACGGAGTAAATTTAGCTTTTTTATTTAATATATTAAGGACGCTAAGGATATGGAATAATCAATTGTATTCACTTGCGATATTAATAACAAGTACCATTTTAAGCTTACTGAGCAGCTTCAACTTATGTAGTACTTGTTAGAATCGAAAATTTACCATATGATTACATGATAACTAGAATTTAAAAAAATAGTATACGAGGCTGGACACGCTACATAAGAAAATCCAATAATAAAAATCCAGTACAGGTCCGAATTGAGCGTTTGGCCATAGGGAAGCAGCTCATAATAGATTATTCCTTGACAATCCCACCAAACACACAGCAGAACCTTCCTGGCCGTTAATGAGGGCTTGGCCACCGTCTGAGCCGCTTCAGCGGGCTTCGACCACGACCGTTTGCGCTTCACGTTGTCGTAAGTGACCCACTTTTCATCGCCAGTCACCATCCGCTACAGAAACGGGTCGATTTTGTTGCGATTCAGCAGCGATTCACATGCGTCGATACGGTCAAAGATGTTTTTTTTGCGTCAACGTGTGTGGCACCCATACATCGAGCTTCTTTGTGAATCCAAGCTTCTTCAAATGGTTAATAACGGTTTGATGACTTATCCCCAGCTCTTGGCCGATGCTACGGCTGCTACTATGCCGGTCTTTCTCGGCTAATTCAGCGATTTTGTCGCAATTTTCGACGACAGGCCTTCCGGAGCGTGGCGCATCTTCGACGACCTCTACACCAGAACGAAAACGTTGAAACCATCGTTGTGTGGTGGAAATGGAAACTGTATCGGGTCCATAAACTGCACAAATTTTATTGGCAGCTTGAGATGCATTTTTGCCTTTGTCATAGTAGTACTGTAAAATATGTCGAATTTTCTCTTTATTTTGCTCCATATTTGCGACACTATAACTCACGAACGACTTAACCAAACAAAACACTTTCAAGGCGCAAAAACCAAACAAAACACTTTCAAGCGCGCAAAAATACCTTTCCAACAAGCTATAGTATGACTCGATACAATGAATACAACTAGAACTACGCGCTTACAACGACACCTCGCGGAAATACCGCAGGACTTTTTTGACAGCCTAATATAACAAACGGCACTTTCTAGGGCTACTATTTAGAGCTTCAAAAGAATTCAACTAACAGATTTCTGATGAATGAAAAGAATTACATTTAAAAAAACAACTGTTCTGAATAATTACAGTCCTACGTCAAACTTCCGTCCATGCCCCTAGGCCCCTTCTATTTTTTATTTTATTTTTTTATAATTTGTTTTATGATCTCTTATTGGTCTGCATACTATGCGGTACGAATGATGTGATTTGTACTCATTCTGAGTTTCTTATAGCGCGGTTTCCATACAACACGGTATATGGTTTCCATATAACGCGGTACGCACTCACCGCGTTATAGGAGGGTTGACTGTATTTAGAATGCTTCGTACATCAATCTCAATGTATTAAAAAAAAAAAACAAAAATAGCAGTTTATATCAGGTCATTAGAAAAAAGCGTCACCTAGTTTCACTTTCTTCTCTAAAGTGTGTAGCGACATGCTGAGATATATTACCGCACTTGTAATTCATTTCAATGTGGTGGGTATCGGAGAACCTCTCGAAATTTCAGCGTTATAAATCACACCCGATATATCTCCTCCTCTTGCGAGCCATCCCACATCGGTGAGCAATTTGAAACCGTCGCCGGGGACTGAAACTCACACCCAATCTTCCAGTAATGATCCCAATAGTTGTCACAATCGTGAACATATGCAGACCATAATTGTACGACTGCAAGTAACACACGTCTCAAAGTGTGGATAATAATGGTGTCGTGAAAAAACACGAGCACCTAACAACAGGATATTCCAACTCGGTTGCGCGGGTGATTTATGTGTGGAGGAGGCGTTCTGAAGTGAACATGTGAGACCGACAATTATGGCGAGATACATGACCAAGTCTACAGCTCAGGAAGAAATTTGAGCCCCGAGGCAAAGGCTAAAGGCGTAACTGCGAGAGTCAAATGTCTTGTTTTCGAACCATGTTCCTGACAATGGAAATAATCGGAATAGCAGAAAAATTAATTATCCTCCATCATTGCTGGGTGTGGAACCCGTCATCCGGGAATAAGCTAGGTAAACGCTAGCCAATTCCACAAACAGAATAATTGCGCGAAATTGGACATTAAATCAGTCGTTTGATATTGCTTTTCTCCACGCAATATTTCACAGCCGCCGAGGCATTGGCACAAATCTCCGGCCACTAAAGATGGGCTATTGGCCGCGTGACTTAAACATATGATGGATTGGCCGAAGCAGCATCGGGGTAACATCTGCAATTAGTGCCTCTGTATGTGCGTGAGAAGGTGAAAGTATAATTAATTATTGCGCCATTCGAGGAGCCTGGCGAGAGTTCGCCGTCCGTGTTTGTTCGGGAGTCAATTAAATTGATATATTGTACCGGGATTGGATTTATGGGGAGCTATGATGAAAGGCTTGTATGGTCTTGTACTTCTACCGCTCGTTGGTGAAACTCGATTAGAGTACGTCTTGGATGTGCTCGTTACCGCGGGATTCCGCATCACTGTAGGGTTAGGAAGGCTAACTAGCCGCTGCTGGTTGGGAAATGATTACTGACCATTCACCACATCGTGGGTTAGTAAGAGGTGCGAAAAAATAAACTCGCGAGGATGTTCACTGTTGTGCACAAACTGACAAATACAGAAGGTTAGCGAAAATAATGAGATTTCTTGAGCAATTATATCGCATTGCAAAAAGTTGAGAACTTAAACAGCATGTAAAGAAATTTAAATGCGATCATTGATCATCCATTCCATGCGAAGAGATCGCGCAGACATAGAATGTCCGAGCATTGGTTTTTTTATATGTTATCTATTATTATTATGCATTAATTTTTTTCTGAAACGCTATTGCGAGCGCACCTACAAATAACGCACAAACGGGCGAGCATCAAAGTTCGAGTCACTCATCCATCTATCTCGCGCAATAATATTTCATGGCTGTAACTATTTTTCCAACACACAACAATAAATATGTTTTATTTGTCGCGCTTCCAATTCGAATGGCAGCAAGAAACAACCACTTTTTTCCACTTACACAACGAATGCAATCAATGCTTCAGATAACTAGAGCTCGACTGTCCACAACTGTGCAACCCAAAAAGTATCAACCCAGCATGTGGGAAACATGAAGTGCACTCAACGTTGCCAAATTCTAATGAAATGACAGCACATAAAAATATATTCATTTTTGAATGGAACGCATTTTTCGGTGAAACAAACTGGGGGCCGCAATTGTGTATGACCTCAACCGAATATCTGTAGCTGATGGGCTTATTGTGTACTTAGCTCACGAATAACCAATTTGAAACTAGCTTGATTGGGCCATTTGGGGTTTGTGATGGCTATCACTGGTAATGGATCAAACTGTCATCATTAATTGCATTTAGATTTTTCATCATTTCTAATACTGACTGACAGTAATGACAGTAATAATGCTTCCGTACAATTTAGATTCTTAAATGTTTCCAAATGTAAAACAATGGACAATGGTCCAGGAGATTCATTTAAGTGGAAATTAGCATTTAGAGCTCGACAGTTATTCTCTAGACAAAAACCGTTTTCGACAAAGTTGTTACATATGATAGAGCGCTCATTTTAATGTTGCCAAAAATAGGGTGACCAACATTTTCGGTGAAATAAAAAATCTAACTTTCTTATGTCTATAGATAGATGTAAACATAGTTCGACAATATTGTAGTCCCAGTTATTTGAGACATCTTTGTAGAGCAACGTTTTTGCTCTAACTTTTGTCTCAAATAACTGGAAGTACAATATTTTCGAACTATGTTTACAACTATCTACAGAGATAAGGAAGTTAGATTTTTGATTTCGTCGAACATGTTGGTCAACCTATTTTTGGGAACATTAAAATGAGCGCTCTATCATATGTAACAACTTTGTCGAAGATGGTTTTTGTCTAGAGAATAACTGTCGAGCTCTAAATGCTAATTTCCACTTAAATGAATCTCCTGGACAATTGTGCAATGTAAGTAAATAAGATGACGTGGAGGGGGATTATTCCGTGCATTTAACACAGAAGTTTGCTCGCTCTCTTCAAACATTCCGACAAAGTAACTTCTAACAATGAGTGATAACCCTTTCAGGACCATAAGATGTCTTATACTAAATATGCCAATACAATGCAATATTTTAGCTATTGTGGGTGTAAAGTAAGAGAATAGCACCAGAAAAACATAGTAGGGTGTATAGGTTTCCTATAATTTCATGGGAAATATTTTTCCCTACGGACCATAAAAGTAAATAAACGAAGAGTGAGGTTTATTATATCGGTATTTTTTTTTTATTGCTTTGCAATACGAAAAACATAATAAAACTCAGAAAAGTAAAATAAATGGTTAGCTACGGTATTCTACGAAACAATTTCGTTTACTTGTGTAGCATGTGGACATTGCACATAACACATTTATTTTGTGGTCTTTGTTAAGTCAGACCGAACAATGTTTTTTTATTCGTTTAGAAACACATCTGCTGCCTTGGACATACGTTTAATTTTGATATTCAGTAAAAAAAATAACGATTTAATAATAATTGAACAATTGATAACGATTTTTGTAGAAGGGAAAAATATTTACATTAGACGTGAAAGGGTTAATGATGGATATATGTATTGATGCGTTAATTCCGCTTGATCATGATTCCCTTTTTTAAATAAATAACTCAGTCAATATTTTGGAAATTTGGCACACGGTTTATGTGTATTTTTGTCAGCCTCAGATCACAGTTGTGACCAGAGATGCCAACCTTATCACAATAAAAATTATCCATAATATAATATATACTGGGATTCCTATCAAAGTTTCACTGGTTTGAAACGAATACTGTCAGAATGGCCTGGATAAAAAAAAGTCACAGGAGGTTGTGTCTGAGACATGACCACATAGTTGACATAGGATTACGTTAGGCTATATGTCACTAATTTTGGATATGCTTGAAAAACTATATTGTTGTGGAGGCGATCTGGCGTAGTGGTAACATCCATACCTCTCACGCAGAGATCACGAGTTCAATTCTCACTCCCGCCATTCTTCCAAAAATGGAAGTAACAGTGACGAACCAGTCGAAATGTGTTGAAAGTCACTATAATAGAAAAAAAAACTATATTGTTAAACTCTTTGATAATGATCTGGTGGCCCTAAAAAGGGCCGTTTTGTTTGGTTGTTGGGTATTTCTTGTTCACTCCACCAGGGTTACAATCGAGCTGTCAGCATCAGTGATAGAAAGTTGTTTCAGCTCGGATGCAACGTTTGCGGAATCGACACTCATATTGCGTGAACATATATTGTGACATATTTACTCTCGTAAAACTTAATTGTTTCAGCGGATTACCCGGAATGTCCGACGCGAAACGCGAAAGGCTTTCTTAACGGCACTAATGGCCTCTGAGCCCAAAACGTGGATGCCACTAGACTCAGTCAAACACTATCTCCTACAGCGGGTACAATTGAACCGGATTGTTCAATTGCATTCACGCGATGCTGGGAACTACTTCCAAAACGAACCGTGATCCCGCCTCGCTCTCCTTTTAACTAAGGACAGGCTGAGAAACCTGGGCACAAATTTTATTAAATTCGGAACAACCGGCGGGCTTCAAATGAACTAGAAGAACTTTTCGGATTGGAAAACGGAAGTTGGATTTAATTTACCGTCTGTATTCTTCGGAATTCTGACTTAGACTAATCTAACGTGGAACTATAACCATATACTTCATACATGTCTTAGTTTCATATCGGTTACACTTTGGTAACGTAGGTAACACATAATTGTTCAAGAAATTCATTAGAACTAATTCTCATCATTTATGGAACAACAAAAACAACAATTCACTTCTGTTGGTTTTTTGGCAACGGTAGCTTTTTTCGGAGCCGCTGCTGCTTATTTTTGCTTCGGCGTCTTCAGCTTTCTAAAATTTTCGTTTACACCACCAGGGCCAGCCAAACGACGGATTGCGGGTTATTGTTTGATACTTTGGATGTTGTCAGGCAGAACCTTGCGATACGCTCTTCCTTTACCGAGTCCTAAAATAAATGTTATGGAGTGCCGAAATTGATTGACGCAAAAATCTCATCAATCCATCATGAAATGACTGAGCAATAAGCGTTTGAAATTGGACAATTTTCATGATGTGCTCGATTTTCGATTTTCAATTTATACCCCAATATGTTACCGAAAGACGTAATGCTACGTCAAAGAAAAGGTGTTTTAAGAGGTTGGTCGTGAAATATATAGAAATTGTCATTGATGACAATATTCAACCATATCAATAAGAAAAAAGAATTTAAAAAGGGTAAAAAAAACTTTATTGTCATGTATAATTGTTGAACATATTTTGGATTTCGTATAATTCCTTTAGGAACCACAATTTTTCGAAACGCTCCAAATCGCTTTGTCGCAGGTCGCATACTCTTCAGATTTTTTTAGTTTATACCAAAAACTTGAAAAAGACCTGGACCCGACACGGGAGCTCCTGAGAGTAAAAATATGCCGTTATTCTGTTATCATGATTAAAAAAGTTGATGGGTCTGAGCCTAGAGGCACGGACGGGATCTTGACATAGGACTGTGATTATGTGTAGTAATTGCATTAAAATTGAGTTTTTCATTGTTCAAAATCTGTATTTTTTCTCTTTTGATACATCAAATGGATGCCCTGGAAAAACCGTTTCCTGTATGTACTTGTATCCTTTAAACGAGTTAGATGACATAATGTGGTAGAATTCGGTACCGCACTCTGTTCAAACATGTACACAAAAATAACATTAAAGCCATTACTACCCTTTTCTTCTGTTTATTCAATCATGCAGAAGAAGACAAAGAGTCATTATACATAATTTTTAAACAAAAGTCTAAATAGTTAAGACCTACATAAATATAAGCCTGAGTCAAATCAATCTATGACTACAAAAATATATTATAGATGAAAATAGCATTATCTCCTTCGTTACCACGTTGTTCGGAACATTGTTTGTAATAACTTTATAGCCCTGTAAGACCCCGATTACTCAAGCTATCATAATCTGATTTACGTGGGTATACCCTTTCGATCTTCTAAATCAGCAGCCATTTAAATTCATTTATTGCATTTTCACATAACCAAACAACATACTCGATATTATGACATCCTGGACCACAATTACACAAATTGTAAGTAGTGAGACCTATACGATAAAAACATGAATTGAACATAAATTGATTGGACAACATACAATACAATATAAAATTAATGCCTATTATCAGTAAATGGAGAATAATTCATTTTACGCATCAACTCACATTATGAGCTAACGCCCGAATTTAGGCAAAAAGATTCCTCTTGGCGGGGAGGAAGCGAGTGGATAGTGCAATCGGAATAAAACTTACCCAATTAAATCGTCAAATTGTTAACTTTTTTTTACTATATTCACTGTTCATGTTTCAAGCAAAAAAAAAAATCTGGATAAATTTCCTGTCTAATGATATATAACACAACATATGTCGCAATAACCATTTTGATTAATATGCGTTTGAAAACTCTTAATAAATCGTTACATTTTTCGTAGTGACCCCCCTATATAGAAATCAAAGACATAGTCCTATGTCAAAAAAATTTAGAATTCGCTTTTTTTTTAGAAAAAAATTGTAAGGGGTTGTGTCTAGGACCCGACCGCAAATTTTCGACGTAGAACTATGCAATTATATTATGAAATCCACTTGTTTACCACTTCGAATATTATTTCAGAATGCATCGAAATTTTTGTAATGGATTATGTTCTTCGTTACAAATAAATTTGATGAACGTCCTTTTACGTTTGATGTGATGCCTTGGACTACCAAAATATGTGAACGGAGAAATTGTCGAACGATCATTGTTACATTTTCCTCTGAAATTATTGCACATCTTATGTTTACATAGTTCTCGAACCGCGAAAGTTCATTCACCAAAAGTCGTGGTATCTGAAATGACGATTTTCCCGGGCTTCTCAGTTTAACCCTTTGCGGTCGTATTAAATTTGGGCATGGGTGTCATACTGATCGGAACTATTTTTCCTTGAAAAAGCAGTGATACATGCAAGATTATAAAAATAAACATATTATTTTTTTTAGCTCACAATATATATGTTTTAACTTAACAACGTATTTTAATGTGATGTTTTTATATAAAATGTTTTTGTCGCTTGGGACATTTATGCGATTATTCAAATTCTGCTGTTACGATTTTTGTTCCACATCCCTATGCATTCAACACACTGTGTGTTGTCTTGTGTGGGTGACTACTTTGTTTGATACTGCGTATCGTTATCTGTTACTCATAGGAACGCCGCATTAATCGTGAACAGGATCACTAAACATCAAGCTTCGTTTAGGAAAAGCATAAACTGATACTTGTTTGAGAAAAATAAAAGATTAGCATAGTTTCTTGCCGTGGTGACTGAGAGCAGAGTAACGACCACAACGAGTTAAAAGTACGTTTTAGCGAAGCATATTTCATTCTGCATAACGACAAGCGAGTACAAAATTACTCAACACCAAAAAATATCCTCGACTTGCATGTATTTGCAAAGCGGATTCCCCCAGGCACATTAATTTTGAAGTCTGTGTTGGGGAAACCGTAAATCGGACCAATCAAAACTTGACAGTTAATGCGTTTAGATAACGCTTGACATTTTACAGTTGTTCAATTGTTCATCTCATGAAAAATAACATTTTATTAGATAGATGCGTAGAAATATTTCCTATCAATTGATGCAAACATCTTTCCGATCTGTTAAAAAATGTTCGAGTTATAAGCATTCGAAATACGGGTAGGGTTAGCACACAAATCAAAAGAACAAAGGTATGGGAAAGAAAGAAGTTCTTCTAGTTTTCATGAATTTAAACCGTTCAGAGATTAACGAGTTGTAATGTATAGCATATCAAACAAATCTTAGAGAATTTCCGATTCGATTGGTATACAAATCATGAGAATTCATTCATAGTGAAAATAGTTATTGACGTTAACTTTATTTCATAAAAACGTGACCTGTTACCTGATTTGGCACCCTTCCTGAAAGACGTAGTTCTACGTCAAAAAAATGCAGTTTTTCATTTTCGTTGGTATTAAAATACATAATTTATTAAAATACACTGAAGTCGCTTTTTACGCGGTTTAATTTTACGCGGCTATTTTTACGTTTTTGGAATTTACGCGGTTTATTTTTACGCGGATTTCGGAATTTACGCCCTTTTTTTTACGTGGATTTCGGAATTTACGCGGATTTCGATATTTACGCCGTTTTTTACGCAGCACGTATCAACCGTGTACAAATTCAATGTGCTAATTGATGTGACTTTTCACGAAATAAGTTTGTATTGTGTCACTGATTAGTAGCTGAGAAATAAAAGGAAATACAGATATCATGATTGCAGCATACAAAAAAAAATTAGTTAATCAATTGTTAAAATATGAGTTGCATTTTTAATTAATAATTCACTGTTTGTCAGATTTTTATACGGATTTTAAAATTCAACCGGTATTTTTACGCGGATTTTGGAATTTACGTGGTTTTATTTTACGCGGATTTTGGAATTTACGCGGTTTTTGTTAACGCGGCACGTATCCCCCGCGTAAAAAGCGACTCCAGTGTAATTCCGTCTGCAGTTTGAAACATTAATACAAACAGTTTGGCAATTCCGCCGCTTTGACGGTCTGTGGAGCATTTTGCCAGCAGTCGAAAACGAAAGTAAACAATTTTAATGAGCGATAATTTATGGGTTCGCACGCCTTTCTTGTGCTGCCGCTGACACTTTATAACATCTTCCAAGGCACGTAAACGACGGTGGCTTTCGGAGCTCGGAAACTCGGAAGGATCACAGTCGGAAGCTCGAAAGAACAGATCTAAAACTAACTTTGTAATATACCTACCGCACGGAGCATCCATCCCCATGGGTGCGACCGAAATTGGCGCACACGACGCTGAAGATGATAGCTATTCGATCACAATTCGAGGAAAACACCCAGGTATGCGGCGTCATCGAGACAGTGTGAGCCGCTCGGATCTCTAAAAAAACTGGAATTCATTCGAACGTCTCATTCATGAAACCGAACGCAAACAGAACTGGACAGTAAACTATCAGAATCGCACATAATTGACAGTTTTATTACCTCTTGCGCCCACCTATGTTTTGGGAATGATGTTCCTTTCTCGCCTTTTGTGAACTGTTTGGACACAAAACTTGGCATGGTTCCCGCCTCACTGAACTCTAGCCGTCTTTCTCGGATGGAGTTGTTTGAAGAATGGAACATGAACAGTAATGAGCGTTGTTAATACGATACAGAAAAGACGCTAACCTCGGCTAGATAATAGCGGCTAGATAAATATTTCTGGAATCATAAATTTGACCATTTAATCGAGTTCGAGTAATTTGGAACATACCCTCATTCGATCATTAAAGCTGCTGATGAACGCCTACCTGTCCATGTTAACGTGCAAACCGAACATTGCAAAATTGAAAACTTATTTCCACAAAACACGATTCGGTGACATATTATGGCCTTCCATCTGACGGCAGCAGCAGCGGAAGCGCCCATCCCACGCGGCGTTGATTCCACCTAATTCAAAATGCATGAGCTGGGAGCGAGGGGATTGACGATTATTACTCCTGCGATTGCCATTGACTGCTGTTTAATGTGAAATCTCACGCCTGCCATTCATCTGCAGCATATTGGCAAGGAAGAGGAATTTTGGATGCGAATCACTTTCCCCCTGGTCCTTTCAACACACGGCCCGGCTTTTCTTCCTATGGAAACCGGAAAACCGGGTGTTGACAGGCCGATGAAGTCGAAAACATCCACACTTCAGTCGTGGCGGTGTTTAAATTCGAAAACTTTCCTCGAAGCGACGCAACGTTTCGCTTCAATTTCGGCTCTGTAAAACGCTTAACTCAATTACCGTTTATTTTGTGAATGTTATGGGTTGGAAGCATCGCATCGGTTTATCGCCCATCTGTGGAAAATTATAAGATGGGCCGTGCATATTTCTTCCCGCACGAGCTACTGTCAATGAAATCCCATACGTCTGCTGGCGGGCGTGCAAGTGATTGATGCTGTGATGCTTTCCCTCATCCTCAACATCGCTGCCGCCACCATTATTCGTGCAAAGTAGCTGATACGATGTGCAATGGAAATTTCATGCAGGGGGGAGGCTCCGAACGTATGTCTGCCATAATCCTGTTTTGAAATTAGATGATATTGATTAGTATCGGCTTGATTGCATAAGGGATCATCTTCAGTTCCGGTTGGCTGCTTCAGAGCAGTAAACCAAAGGACATTCATCCAGAGAATTCCAGTGAATCGAGGAAGATCCGAGCAAGTGCCAATATGTTGTGAATAGATTATTTTCCTCGATTAGTATCAACAGAGGGTTTACTTTATTGCTTCCTGTAGACGACGATGCCCAACAGCACGGTATCCTGTGTGTCTATTGGCTCGACTTCCGGTCAGGTGGATTAGTGCTTCCTACAGGCATTAATTACATCGTCGTAAATATATTATCAAACTATCACCATCAAAGGATAACGGCAGAGATAATCATCCGATAGAATGTTGCCACTCATGCTAATCTATGCAAATTAATTTATTGATTTAAAGTCTATGGAAACCAGAGAATAGGTCGCTCATACTTGAACAGCTGCTGTCACGATGAGCCATACCCCCTAATTAATCGAGAAATAATTGAAATTGGAGCAATCTGTTGACGCATTCATGCTTTCAATGATCATAACGTAAGCAAGCATCATAATGTCTGAGGTAATTACTTGTTTTGAATTCGATTGTTCATGTTCAGAATGTTACGCTATTCTATGGGTGGTTTTCGAGTTTTAGTGGGGTTTGTGTGACGTTCAGTTATTGTACGAAATGCTCCTTCTTCTCGAATGGCACTAACCTTCCCAGTTCCGCCGTCACAACATAGGTATAACTTCGGTTATTTTATTTAGTAGTACAGGTCGGACTCGATTATCCGGAGTATTGTTTTTTTTCACTCCGGATAATCGAATCATAAAAAAAACGAATTTTCTCCCGGCAAATGTAAAATAATTATGATTTGCCCTTATTTATATATAAAACGGTTTTATCTAGCTTGACTCGTTTGAACTCGATCGAACTCGCGACACATACTCGACATAGGTTCATTGTAGCCATAGTTAGTGCGTGAGAATGGTATTATAATGAAATTACGTGTCCGTAGGTTTCGTCGTTGAATATTAAAATTGACCTACTGGAGTAACTCAGAACAATCGATGTGAGACAGTATCAGGTCAGAAATGAAACAGGTTTTGCAACATTTCGACGATCCTGTAATGTTTCAAGCCCGATAAGATTGCACCGATGCTCATATCTTGGAAGATTTTGAGGATTAGTCCAAGGTAGATGTCTTAAGGCAAACCTCACAAACTTTCGCTGAATGGCCTCCACACGTAAAATGCCGTTCTGATAGTATGGTGCCCAAACAATTGCATATTCGAGAATCGAGCGGACTAGAGCGCAGTACACCCAGTTTTTTTTTACGCGGGGGAAACGTAACTTGTAAACAAACCCGCATTAATTGGAAAATACGCGTAAAAAATACCATGTCACCTAATGATAGATATCAAATGGGACTATCCTTACGTTAGCCTCGAATCAAGCATAACTTCTAGATCCTTGATGCAGTCGACTTGTTGTAGTGTTATGCTTTTAAGCTTATAATCGTAATTGACTGTAGGACGTTTACGAGAGAAAGAGATTATCGAACACTTGGTGGGGTTCAGAATCATCCTGTTCATATATAGGGTTATTCACTCTACGAAAAATGTAACGATTCATTAAGAGTTTTCAAACGCATATTATTCAAAATCGTTAGTGCGACATATTTTGTGTTATATACCATTAGACAGGAAATTTACCCGGCATTTTTTTTTTTTGCTTAAAACAGGAACAGTGAATATAGTAAAAAAAAAAGTTAATAATTTGACGACTAAAATGTTTTGCCTAAATTCGGGCGTTAGCTCGCAATTTGAGTTAATGCGTGTAATGAATTAGGGCTTGATTCTCGAATACACTTCACGGTGGAAACGAAATAAACGGCACGCCATTGAACTACGTTTTACGAGTTAGTGAAGTGTCGAAGATAATAATGAGTTCTCAGGCAGAATGAACACTTTTCAAATAAAAAATCATTAATGAAAATTAACTTCTTCGTATCAAACTGGTGTTTAATGTGAGTGGAAAACTTTGTTTTCTTCATGTGGTATAATAATCTCATACAAAAATTTCATCTGAAGATAATTTGATATTATAATGATAAGTTTAGTAGGAAACTAATCTCGTATCCAGATGTCGACACCGTACCGTTGTCATCGCGAATACGTTTCCACTGTGAAGTGTATTCGTAGTGTATTCGAGAATCAGGCCCATTGTGTATAAATTTTCGCGTTTGAATATGTCAATCGCGGTAATCTACACACTAAAATGTTACGATTTAAACATTTATAGTAATTTTTCGAAGAAAACTTAGAAAAGTGGTAGCTACGAAAACTGTACCAGTGGCCTTCTTTCGATGTATGGATGACTTGTTGGGAATTGTATGAATAATTCATATAATTTTTGTCCAAAGTTGAATTAAAAAACAATAAATAATTTGCTACATTTAATTCTTTAACAAATATTTTTAAGATCTTATAGTTTTGAGTTAAGGTTTTTCGAAAAAAAAGTAGAAAAAACTAAAGAAAAATTTCTCACTCAAAAACTATAAGACCTACAAAATGTTGATATTTTGAAAACTAAAAATCATTTCTCTCAAAAATATGTATTCTTAAATTCAGAATAAAAGTTATATGAATTGCCCATATAATTACCAACAAATATCAGGGAAAAATATTTTCCTAACAACAACTTTTCCATGCTTTTTTATTTGAAAAATCATAACTTAAAAAACGACAAAAATCACATCTTTGATTTTTGGATATGTTATCTTTAACTATCTTTAACCAAGCAAACATTGAAAAACTAACACACTCACTAATTACTAAAACGAAAATCCAAAGTAATCGCAAATGTAGTAATTTTTCAATGGTTTTTGAATGATATGGATTTGAAAATCCGTAACTTAAAAATGAAAAATCTCTGATTTCTGGATATGTTATGTAAAAAATCCAGCTTTCAAGAAAAAAGATAATACATATATATATAATGTTGTCTGTCTGTCTTCATGTCTGTCTGATTTTTATGGACTCGGAAACATGAAAATTGGTATGTAGGTATTTTTGGGTCGGGGAAGGATCTTATGATAGTGCGAGATCCCTCCCCCTCTCTAAGGAGGGGCTGCCATGCAAACGAAACACAAATTTCTGCATAGCTTGAAAACTAATCAAGCAAATGGAGCCAAGTTTGGCATGTGAAGATTTTAGGGTGCACGAAACGATTCGATGCTGGTTTAAAACTTCTCCCCCTCTTTAAGGGGAGGCTACCAAATAAATGAAACACTAATTTCTGCATAGCTCAAGAACTAATCAAGCAAACGAAACCAAATTTGGCATGTAGAGGTTTTAGGGCGCAACAAATATTTTATGATCGTTAGACATTCCTCGGCTACATTACTCGAGAATCAATCACGCAAATGGAACCAGACGAAGTTTGCCGGGTCAGCTAGTTTGATATATCGATCATCTGAATCGCTCCAGTAGTTCAAAAGTAATGAATTTTCTAAAAAAGTCATTTTCGGGAAAATGGCGAAAAAAATGAGTTTTCAGATCACCCTAAAACCCTAAAATGGAAATAAGCACCCTAAAATGGAAATAAAAAAATTGAAATTAGCACCCTAATGAAAAAATTTAAAAAAAACCGGTCTAATGTATTGCGATAAAGAACAAAATTATCACCTTTGACGAAAATCTGAGAACCACTATATCGGTTTGGCATGAAATGGCTGTATAACGTAATAACAACGTAAATGGAATTTGGAAGAAACTAAGGAGTTATTCAAATAAGTTCACGAACAATGGTGGGAAACCAAAAAAATAATTGAGTACAAACCGCTACTATTAAACCTGGGGTCGTTTGTCTGCTCTCAGCTACAACAGCTAGGAGTTATACTGAATACTTTAGTCAACCATATAACAGTTTACACTTTTTTCAAACGAATTTTAATGTCTAGTGATCCTGTTCACGAACTAATGCGTCGATTCTATGGATAATAGATAAAGGTACCAGGTATAAACAAAATATTGTTAACGTGGAAAGATAAGACAATCTCTTTCAAGGGATTAATTCCGATTAATTCCGACCGCAAAGAGTAAATAAACTATTAATAAACTTTTATATCAATGCTTAAACAGCGCATAGAAAATAGACACGAACTTAAATCGGAATATACGCGCAGTTCAACTACTTTCCCGATTATTATTCAAAAAAATTGAGAAATGTCCCCGCTTGCCCACGGAGGGGGAGGAAAGTGTCTGAAATTTTTGCTTTTTCTATCCACGTGGTATGTGGACAGATCCTTATTAGTTTCTCGTTACGACAGCCAGAGACGCTATGGTAGTCAAAAGAAAGCGCCCAGGGTTTGGTTGGTTGCAGAAAAACATTGATTTGGTCCAGCATGACGAGTGAGATATTTTGCAACCAAACACATATACGTTCCATATTTCGGATACATGAGACACCACTTTTTTGGCCAAATACTCCGGCACGTATAATAAGGATAGTTTAATCAATAGTTTAATTTTTATGCACATTCCCTTATGACAATTTGAAGAATCGAAGCAGAATCATCCAAAATGTATACTATTTGCATTTTGATGAGAACTGAAAGAATGAACTAAAGTGCATACAGATTAGTAGCGATCGTGTATCTAGTTTCCGGACAAACTATCGCGAGTTCCCCCATGCTGCTTGAATATCATCCCTTCAGTATTTTGACTGTAACTGTATCCATATTATACCAAGAATCACCCACATTCTTGCACCTAGTAGATACCATCAACGCTTCAAATTGATTTTGTTTATCCACCATTATAATGCTGGATAAACTTACTTGCAAGATAATTGCCTCCAGCGATTGACACACGTTCACACTCACCATAATGAGATCCGGAAGCTAACAATAATCACGCTGCGTTCCTTCTACTGTCAGCCAACAAACGATTTGGGTTGGATAGGGAAGATCTGGCCACTGACAGACCACTGTTTACATGAATTTATTGAAAGGCGGGCACAAGAGAAACAGAACAATAACATAAACACTCCATCTTCAGTGCGATGTCAGAAGGTGTTTTTTTTCTCTCTCCTCCGGGTTTAGGAGACTCAAATTGCAGGAAAGAGGCGATAAATCAAAATAAACACTATTGTTTTCTTTCCTTCTTTTTCTGGTCACTCTAGTGATAGTTTTTTTTTTCGGGGGCACCGATATTCACTTAGCGCCAGTACAAATTATTTGTTCCGTTCAATCGGATATTTCCGGTCCCAAACCATCCACTTAGGACGCATTAAGATTTAGTGTGTTTAGTGAATTAAAAAAATCCTGTAAATGTTTTCTCAGCAAACGCGCTGCTTCCTGCGGTTGTCTCATGGAACAAATGAGATTTTCCCAAGTCGCCGCAGAGACCACTTCCTTGGGAAGGGTGTTAATGGCTGATGTAACCGCAAGTTGAAAATTCGCCGAAAAAAAAAAAGGCGGAAAGGATGAAAAACCCTTCTTAATCTTCAGAAATGGATTTCGGTCTGCCCTTGGCGAAGACAGAAACAGCTGCCGCTATAAATAAAAATCACATTCAGTTAGAAACGCCTCCGCCGCAGCATTTTATTCTGCTCATCCACCTCTCCATTTCTTCAGATCTGCGGTTTTCGTACTCTCAGGCCTCGAAACCTCGAAAGGTAACCAAGATTAAATTGTGTGTGTTTTTTTTTCTTCTCCCTGTCGAAATCAATTTTCGGTGGATTCTTGTCGGCCTTGGATTCTCACATCAACGGGTCGGCCAAACTGACGATGCCTACGATAAAACATGGACTGTCTGTTTTGTGTTTATTTCTTGTTTCAAAGAAGTGACAAATGAAAGTGCCACTCGTGCTAAAAGCCGATTTGTCCAACGCTGATGGCTCATTAGACGAAACCGAGGAATGGTGTTTGAAAATGTTACATTCTTTTGTCACGATTCCACCTTGAACCGCAGAGAAGGTTGAAAATGATTGACATAACTTTGAGCAAATCAGATCAGTTTTTTTTATTGCTGAGAAGATGTTAGATAATGCGCGATTGGAGGCTTTAATTGGTTATACCTTTTTGGCAGCACTTCGAACAATCGGTTGCACATTTAGCTGTTACAAGGCATCAAAGAAAAAGTTCTTCGGTTTTGCAGCTCAGCTCAGATGATATAACAACAAAGGCGAAGAATCGCGAAACACTTTTTAAATTCTCCACTCATTTTGTCGTGATTCAACGATGCGCAATCTCCTTCACGATTTGTTCGAATTGCCCCTTATTGGTAACAGCATCTATCGAGGACCATCATTTCTTCAGCTTTCATGATCACACAATTCGTAACCAGCTCTGCGAGAAAATGTTCTTGGAGGCAGGATTGTCATCTCCCCAGGCTCTCTGAAGAGGACGTGACAGAAGTGGATTTGAATTCGTGGTAAATAATTCATGATGGTGATTGAAATCGGAAATCACGAGAAAGGAAAGGTTCGCAACGTGAGAGACTCAATTTGGAAGCGTTGGAAACGAGCAGATTAATTTTAAACGTTATTGGAATGATTTTTTTCGCGTTCATTGAAACACTGTGTTCTTGATGTCACCAATTGTGCACAGTAAAATACTTCACAATAGTCTCTATATCAAAGCGAAATCGCTGTTTGAAGAAATGATTTAAAAAAATGATACGAGAAATTCGTCTCTCCTCTTTTTTGATATGTCCTCCCGCAGGAAGCTCATATGATTTATTATCATACACCCGAAGGGCGAATGCCTTTCATCTTCGTTGGCTTCCATCCTACATATTTCGATCCTAATGCAGTGTCGTACACAGTAGAACGTTCCTTTTTGCACGAAGGAGTGCTCCAAGCTAACAAGGAAATTCACCTTGAAAAGTCGAACTTCGAATGTGTGAGACGTGATCGGAGAGTAGTGATTGCGAAAACGGCTCATGTTCCCAACGTGTTCTGAATGTGTTTGCTGTAAAGTGTGGAACGATCAAAATTTAGTCGGAGAGAATTACGTTTGGTTGATTTCTTCATCGAAAAAATCCTTTTATTTTTATAGAAACTACGCGTTGCTGAAAGAATTTCATAAATTGGGGAAACCAAAAATACGCCAGACAACTTCATTGAAGCTGATGTACCGGACAAATTGGTAGCGTATTATTGAATCTTTGTCATTCAATTGAGAAGTATCAACATATCAACGGTATTCTGAATTTGGAACACAGCCATAATGCGTCCGTTATCTGTCTTGATTGTAGTCTTGAAATAGAAAACAGTCCTGGTCCAAACGTAGCTATTCTTTTATAAATTTTCTTGCACTTCCTCCAAAACTGTATCCATACGATTTCTCCCCACTTGCAGATCAATGTTCTGGAAAAAAGGTAATGAAGATGATCGAGTTTCGAGCGACATAGCATGCGCTGCCGTAACTATTTCGCAAATAGTGACGTCAGTCGTTGTGTTTATCTTTGATTGCCCACTGCATCCATGTGAAAATGCTATTTTCAGGAAGTAATTTATCAATTAAAAACGTACATTTTTGTAGAGCTCTCGCTGAATATAAGACTAATGTGATAGTGTGGAGTGAATATTTGCGAAATCACGTCGAAAAAGACGAATATATGTGATATTTCCATGTGGCATTTTCATTCCCCCACGTTCATAGAATAAAACGAAGTTTCATTATTTTACCGTTATGCAGTTGATGTTTCGAAGATTCTCAGTGTCGGTGTGTATGTTGTGAGATAATAATCGCCAGTTAATCAAAATTTCACCGAAAATGTTACTGCTTTCGAGAAATAAGCATACGACTGCTCTCTGGACCTTTTTACCACATGAATAATCGAACAACTATAAAAAAACAAAGAATAAAAAAACAACCAGTTGAATGATTTCATGAGAATTTTGGCTCAAATTATCATGCAACCGTGAGTACTTTCAACATTGTTTTGTTTCTTCCATATACATTCCATATTGAATGCAAATAATTACGACACGATATTTTGCTTGCCAATACAGATACACTTCGTCTACTGCTCTACCTCTATATGTACCTCATTGCTTGCAGATAATGTGTTTTTCTGTTCTGTAGAACAGATACGGAGCTAGAGCTAATTTTAATTTATAATTTTTGTTTTAAAATCGTGTTTATTCTACCCCAAAATCCTTTACCGTTTTCACCTCACAGAAATGGAACACGAAACTCAATCTTGTCTATTTCGAACTGCGTGACAAGGTTGCCATATTTGCAAAACTAGATTGGACTCGAATTGAACGGATTACACATTGCAAAATTACGATCCCTTCACCATTCGACCGATCTGCGAGACCAACACATTGATTGAAGAAGCTGTTTTCGCATACTGAAAAAAATTGGATGCATTCGTTGATTCTCTCGTCAATCACCAACATTGATTACAGTGAAAATGAATCTATATAAATAAAAATGTAAGGCGAAATCTGTTGGTAAGCGAAAAACCCGAAGAGGGGATGGTCCGATTTCAGCCTCCTGTATTTTGTTGTATTCGTCTCTTCCCGTAGGTCTATATAGTGGAGCATGTGGGAAATTTAATTCCCACATGTTCGAATATTACATCATAATAAGCGTTTTTAGTCCATTCGATGTTTGCGCTATCGAAATTGATCTTTGTTCGTAAGTGGAAATGGATTCTCAGGCGAAATAACGCATTTCCATATCTTATATCTATATGAATAAAAATGTAAGGCAAAATCTGTTGGTAAGCGGAAAACCCGAAGAAGGGATGGTCCGATTTTAGCCTCCTGTATTTTGTTGTATTCGTCTCTTCCCGTAGATCAATATAATGGAGAGAAAAATCGGAAAATTCGGAAATTTCAATTCCCACATGTTCCAAAATTACATCATAATAAGCGTTGTTAGTCCATTCGATATTTGCACTATCGAAATTGATCTTTGTTCGTAAGTGCCCGAGGAAGGAATGGTTTAATTTGAGTCATCTATATTTCGTTGTATTCGTCTCTTCCCGTAGATCAATACAGATCAAATCGGAAGATTGAATTCCCATATGTTCTACGATTAGCTAAGCGTTGTTAGTCCATTGGATGTTGGCGTTAACGAAATTGATTTTTGTTCGAAAGTGGAAAAGGATTTTCAGACGGAATAACGCATTCCTATATCTTCAATCTATATAAACAAAAATGGAAGGTCAATTGTGTTGGTGTGCCCTAAACCCGAGGAAGGAATGGTTCGATTTGAGCTGTCTTTATTTTGTAATTTTCTCTGTATCAAACATGTATTCCATGCAACGGAGAAACATGTTATTTCCAAATGCTTGAAGAATCTTGAACGAGAATTGTGCCTGAAAATAATTTTATATTATAAGGACGAATTTTTGCAGAAGTACTAGACAATTTATAGTAAAAGGAAATTGTAAAGGGTCAAAGGGTAATCAATCAATGAGAGTTCAGTGATTGGACTCACTAAGTTCACTTAGTAAGAAAACGTGGATGTTTGAAAGTATTCAAATCAAAAAAAATCTGTTTTGGGCGGGGCGAAGTTCGTCGGGTCAGCTAGTAACATACTATATTTTTTAAAACTATAGACTTCAAAACCAAGGAGCCTGGGGAAATTGGAATTGCAAATACATGCAAGTTGGGGGAACTTTTGTTACCACCGAAGTGTGTTCCCTAACATAGATTTCAAAACCAAGGAACCTGGGGAAATCGACACTGCAAATATATGCGAGTCGGGGGCATTGTAGTATTGCAAGTATGATGTTTCTAGCAAATAAAATTAAAAATTGGAACTTTAATGTTGGTTACTTCGTGAAATTATCAATAATCAATGACCGATCATGCATTGTACAACGCTTAGCACAAGTGTAAGTGTAAAATTATATATGGTAGCAGATGTGTTAAAAATGACATAAATAAAAATCAATGTGGATTCTCACTCGAGAACAGATCTTCCGATTTAACCTGTTCATTTTGTTGTGTTTATTTTTATGGTTATGCGGTCGTGTCTAGGACCCAACCCAAAAAATCCTGTGGCTTTTTAGGTTACCAGATACATACATATGAATCCGGAATTCGCCAGCAAACGATCATATCTGTGAGTGAAATCTTTTTTATAAAGCCCTAGCTGACCCGGCAAACTTCGTCTCGCCCAAAATTATTTTTCGTTACCACATTCACCTTTTTTATACTATATATACTGGAGTGTCTAACCACCATAGAAACATTTATTGTACCCTAAAACCTCCATATACCTAATTTTTCATTTGTTTGATTAATTCTCGAGTAATGCGGAAATTTGTGTTTCATTTGTATGGCAGCCTCCCCTTAGAAAGGGGGGAGGGGTCTCGAAGTATCATAAGAATCTTCCCCGACCCCAAAAACCCCTACATAACAATTTTCATGTCGATCGGTTCAGTAGTTTCCGAGTCCATAAGAATCAGACAGACAAACATACAGACTGAAAATCATTTTTATAGATATAGATTATTGATAACATTACCTTGTTTCGACATCTAGCAAAAAAAAAGTTTTACTCTGCAGCATAGGTTTGAAGAGCTTTAAACATGTCGACTTTTGTGTATGGAAGGTACGATTTGCAATCAGAATTGATTTTTCGCTACCATTCAAAGGAAACTGCTGTAAAATCTTATCGAATGCTCGTCAAAGCTTGCACTGAACATGCTTTCGGAAAGTTACGGTCGTTTGAGTAGTTAAAAAAATCCAAAACAGTGATTTTGACATGATCAATAATTTCCCGGGAAACGTGGAAAACCTGGGCAAAAGTTCAAGAAAAGTGGACTGCAAGCACTTTTGAACGAAGATAACAATCAAACTCAACAACAATTCGCGGATCAATAAAATGTCCCTCAAAAAGCAATATCCATACGTTTGTAGGCCATGAAAAAGATCAAAAAGGTCGAAAAATGGTTTCCTTATAAGGAAGACGAAAGACTGCAGGAAAACCGAAAAATCATATGTGAAGTCTTTGTGCACGACGATTCTGTAAGTTCGAAGAAGTCAAACTAATGTTGTCCAAGATATCCGTCGCTTGCTTCTCGGAAACATGGCTACATAATTCCATTCCTGACCAAACCGTTTCTATACCTGGTTACCGTCTCGTACGGAACGATCGGACGTACAAAAAGGGTGGTGGAATTGCTATCTAGGGTAACACGGGGTGATTTGGTCATATGGGGTGATTTGGACCACCCCTTTATCTAAAAAATTACGGCTCAACTTGGATTTTCTAAGTCATTTCCTTCTATTGTTGAACCGTATGTACCTAAAGTAAAAAAACCTTGGTAAAACTTCACAAGTAGAGGAAAACGGTAGCATAAATACATCAAGTACTTTGAGCGTAAAAAAATGTGAGTTTTCCGATCGTGGTTTTAAGGTTTTTCCCGCTGATTAAACAAACTTTTCGTGTATTGTGCAGTAAAGTTCTGTTCGCCTACAGAAGAGGAACAGTTTGATGTAGCGAAACTGTAAATTTGATAACAATAAATGAAATGAATTGCATTTTAATTTTTGCGTGTTGTGTGGGGTGACATGGACACGTGAATTCTGTGGGGTGAATTGGTCCTACAGGTTTGAGACTTTTCTTTGGTCTAATTGATTCCAGATGCCGCTGAATTACATAAAGAGGATGGACAGACAACGTTGGATGGAGTAGGAGCTTGAAAGAGCAACGCAACCATCGAGAACGGATTTTCTTTGATCAAGCATCAAAAGTGTTTGAAAATGCTCGACCAACAGTGAAAAGATTCATGCAGAATTCGAGATGGTGTCAATCCAACTTTTCTGGTCTGGAATCTGGCCAAGACACCTGGTATCGATCCCGAAACATTGTTACTGATTGTAACATTATCCCAAAATACTTTACATAAACATAAGTATGTTTTTTTCGATGAAACACACACTGGATCAAATCACCCCACAGACGGACCATATCACCATATCACCGCATCAAATTTTAGTGTCCAAAAATCATCTCTTTTATTTTATGATATATTTGGTAGATTGAAGCTTTATATAAAGATTAAACATTATTTATTGAGAGAAAAAAAGTGTAGCTCAGTATACAATGTGACATTTTTTATTTAGACCGTATTGGTTAGAAAATATTAGGCGATTTGCTTAGGTGGTCCAAATTCCTCCCTTTTCCCCTATATTCGTGAAAATATCCTTTCCAAAACGGTTTACTCTACGAATGTGACTGCTTCGTCGATATGCAAAACAGAATGCCTGGCTGTGGAGCTTAATATCAGCGGTACTGTAATGCTGGTCACCGCGATCTACAACCCACCGTATAATGATGTTTCAACGTTTAAGCAGTGTGAATTGGCAACCTTATTATCAACTTATGAGCATTGCGTGCTTACCGGAGATCCTAACACTGATTGGTTTCGAAGAAGTACTAGAAAAGAACGCCTAAAAGAAGTATTCACAACGTAAACCATGACTGTATTAGGCACCGAGCCATCTCATTTCTAAGATGATGGCTGCTCTCAACTGGACTCGCTTGTCACTAACCGACCAGAGGTAGTAACCACCTTTCAACAAGTGTCCGTGACTGGCCTGTCTAAACACGATCTCATTTTCTGCACGTGTAGCATCAGCACTTGGGCTATTGATCAACATTCCGTGAAAACCTTCCGCGACTATGTAAATTTAGACCCAAATTTACTGCGAGATAGCATCGATGAAACTTCTTGGGACATCTTCCGCAATATTACCGACGTCAATCAACTTACTGAATACTTCAACAGTACACCCAAACTAGCGTTGGCAGGAAACATGTCATCTTTGGCAGAAAAGATGCCATTTCCTGTGCATGAGAGTCAAATGCGCAAATAATGAGCTATTTCAAAAGCTTAAAAATGGTTTGTATTTATGCGAGCAGACATCTCTTTCTGTTTTCTTTTTTCTTTTCATTTGGGATTGTGCAAAAAAAAGTCCATACGACGTCAATGGGGATCGAACCAAGGCCGGCTGGAATGCAAAGTTACTTTACACGATCACGCTATTCATATAGCTGCCAGCGCTAAAGGGTGTGTCACATCAAATTGCATCACGGAAAAAACGCTGTAGAAATTCGCCCAGTAGACCGATCCTTTTGAAAATTTTAGACAGTAAAATAAAAACTATTAAACAACTTTTGGCATTTTCTTTTTATTCATACTTCGAGCCCAAGCCCGTATGCTCGCACCTTCCTCTTTACACCGTCCATAAGGTTCTGTACAACGTCTGGTTGTGGTTTTTTTAAACAGAAATCCATTTTCTTTTGAAGTCCGCCTCCGATTTGACAACTTTTGGGTTCTTCCGGAGGGCCTGCTTCATAATCGCCCAATATTTCTCTATTGGGCGAAGCTCCGGCGCGTTGGGCGGGTTCATTTCCTTTGGCACGAAGGTGACCCCGTTGGCTTCGTACCACTCCAACACGTCCTTTGAATAGTGGCACGAAGCGAGATCCGGCCAGAAGATGGTCGGGCCCTCGTGCTGCTTCAATAGTGGTAGTAAGCGCTTCTGTAGGCACTCCTTAAGGTAAACCTGCCCGTTTACCGTGCCGGTCATCACGAAGGGGGCGCTCCGCTTTCCGCAAGAGCAGATCGCTTGCCACACCATGTACTTTTTGGCAAACTTGGATTGTTTCTGCTTGCGAATCTCCTCCGGAACGCTGAATTTGTCCTCTGCGGAGAAGAACAACAGGCCCGGCAGCTGACGAAAGTCCGCTTTGGCGTAGGTTTCGTCGTCCATTACCAGGCAATGCGGCTTCGTCAGCATTTCGGTGTACAGATTCCGGGCTCGCGTCTTCCCCACCATGTTTTGCCTTTCGTCGCGGTTAGGAGCCTTCTGAACCTTGTATGTACGCAGGCCCTCCCGCTGCTTGGTCCGCTGGACGAATGAACTTGACAAATTCAGCTTATTGGCGACATTCCGGACCGAACTTCTCGGATCACGTCTAAACTGCTTAACTACGCGCTTGTGATCTTTTTCACTGACGGAGCATCCATTTTTGACGTTCTTCACCTTCCGGTCGATGGTTAGGTTCTCGAAGTATCGTTTTAGTACTCTGCTGACCGTGGATTGGACGATTCCCAGCATCTTACCGATGTCCCGATGTGACAACTCCGGATTCTCGAAATGAGTGCGCAGGATTAATTCACGACGCTCTTTTTCGTTCGACGACATTTTTCTAAATTTACGAAAAATTGACAGTGAAGCATGGCCAACGTGATCCATACACTCTTATCTGATTATAAGCGAAAGCTGAAGATATAATTCCTAAAAATTAAATTTCTACAGCGTTTTTTCCGTGATGCAATTTTATGTGACACACCCTTTATTATAAAAGAGCGTGATAATATTACACCTCTACATAAAATGAAGTTGGAAGGTGTTTTCTAAGACGATAAAGAAGATCATGAACGAGAATATATCTTCCTCTGTCTGGTCCGTGTATTTGGCATACTATACGAAAAGCTTTCATATGCTTTCATTAAAATGTGTCTCCTGTTTCGCTCCCTCATATTGGCTCTAGCACATATATTATGCAAATGATATACATGTATTGGGGAGTAGAACATTTTATGTTATCTTTCAACTCATTTAATGTAATAAATCGGGATGCCAGAACATGTGCTAAAAATTAACTAAAAATTAACACTACGGACTGTCCGACATCGCCATTACAATTCTTGGTTTAATGATGCTATACGCAAGGCAATTGTAGAGAGAGATGACTGGAGGACTGCTCTCATGGAATATAAGGATGGAAAAAAGCGAACATATACGAAGCTGAGAAATAGAACAAATGCTCTTGTTCGACGTGTCAAACCGGAGCAGATCAATAGAAATATTGTGGTTGCTGGCTCAACAACGAACCTGTGGAAGATGGTGAGAGGTCTTGGTCTTGGGAAGGTGCAAGATCAAGAAGATTGTTCTTCCTATCCAAACATGTTAATCATCATTTTGCCGGTCAATTCACTATCGAAAATGCTGACAGTGAAACCCGAAGACCACAACCTGTCGGTAGATTCTCTTTCCAACAAATCGCAGCGCACGAAGCGTTCAATGCGTTTTGTGAAGTCAAGTCAAATGCTATTGGAACTGACGAGATTCCCACTAAATTTCTTAAAAAATTCTTCCACTCATCATCGATCACATTGTGCACCTCTACAGCATGATCATTAAGACATCGACATATCCGGAGGCTTGGAAATGCGCCAAAATAATTCCTCTGAAAAAGAAGAAATACCTAAACTCTGTCGAAAACCTCTGCCCTATAAGCTTGTTGAGTGTTTTGTCTAAGGTTTTGGAGAAGGTACTGAAGCAACAAATCAGTACCTATTTCACATTGATGAATCTACTAAATGATGACCAAGCTTGTTTCCGGTGTGGTCATGGTGTAAAAACTGCTTTGCTTCGTGTTTGTGACGATATTGCTGGACTGATTGACAGAAAGGATAAGGTGGCTTTACTTCTGATTGATTTCAGCAAAGCTTTCGATACAATATCTCATTGACGACTCTTGCGACTCTTGAACGCTTCTATTTCTCATCATCTGTTGTTGGCCTCATGAAGTCGTATCTGACCGGGAGAACTCAAATTGTATATTGTAACCATATATGTATCTTCCGCTGCAGTTTCCGTTACCTCTGGGGTTCCGTAAAGATCAGTGTTTGTTGTTTTCTACGTACATTGATGACCTACCCGGAATATGGAGATACTGTCAAGTCCAAATGTTCGCAGATGATGTGCAACTGTACATTTCTCATTCTGACATTTCAACTGCATTGGACTTCAAGGAATTTGTTACTCATAAATCGTACAAAAACCAAAGTGATTTTATTCGGTACTAACCAGTATATGGATTCAGCTCATCCATCTCTCGTCGCCGAAGGGAATCGCATCTAATTTGTAGAACAGCTGGGCATTATTTTTCTAAGAAATCTCAGCTAGGACGAAGCAGTATCCACCCAATTTGATAAAGTGTATGCTGGCCTACGTACCTTGCGTGCAACCACGTCAGATTTCCCACAGCATACGAAACTTCTGCTTTTTAAGTAGCTAATATTGCCGCACTTTATTCTTGGTGATGTCATACACCTTAGCTTGAGTATGGCTATGATGTCAAAAATAAGATTTATTCACCGTTATGAACCTGAACCTGAGGCTGCTCCAAGGACGACGCTCGCTCCACTTCGCGGTCCCATCACATCGTTCTGCTTTATATGGTGAGTAATTTTTCGTAAGAGAAGTGGTTTATTGGAACGCGCAACCCATGGAACTTAAACGAATACAGTCGGAAACATTGTACAAAAAGGCTGCACTATATTACTTCAACAGAGATTAGGTTAAAAAACCTTTAAAAATAATAATGTTTGCTAGAACTTATGTAAATGCTTTGTAAAAATCGTTATTGACACAAAAAAGACTATGTCTTACGTCATGTGAAGCAATTAAATAAATAAATAAAATAAATAAATGCTGCTCGCCAGATACATAAGGAAGTTATTTTTCCTTCGGATTGTGACTGGCGATGAAAAGTGGATGAATATCGATATATCGAGAGTACTTAACATCAAAGAGTACTTAGAGTTTTTTAAAAATACTTTGAATAAAGTAGAGTTTTTCATTGTAATGCAATAAACGTGGCCTTTCTTAAGGCAGTATTCTAGTCTAGAAATTTGAAAAAAAATCAACAATATATACTAGAAAAAACTTATCGAAAATTATATTATTTACCGAGTACGGCTATAACAAAGAACTTCAAACACGTTTTTCTCGAAACTAGTTTTTTCAAAGTGGCATATATGATCTCAAGTTCTATTGAACCGATTTCATGTCGAATACAATTTTCAGGCATCTCGCTAACGAATGAACCTCTAAAATATGATATTTTTTATGTTTTACTATTTTTGAAAAATCGAGAAACGTAAGAAAAAAAAACTTTTAAACCTCATTTTGTTTTCCAAACTGCCGCCATTTTTCCAAAAAAGATGTTGTCCGAGGTTCATGCAATAGCGGCATCTTTATTGATTTAGAATCTGTTCGATTTTTTTGTTTCAGATGACCAGAAGGACTGGCACAACTTTTTTTGAACCCTCTCACTTCATCAGCTCTTAACTATTCTAGTTATGAATATTTTTTCTCCGTTCAATTTTTGTTCTATTGTTAAAAAAATAATAATAATATAATGGATACTAAAAATATTCTTTGTTTTATTTTTACGGAGCTCGAAAAAACCTTGGGAATACGTGTCTCTACACTAGAATACCCCTTAAAAACGGATCCATATTGGTACACCTGCCAAGATATATGAAAAAAGTCACAGGAGGATTGTGTCCGAGACACGACCGCATAGTTGACGTAGGATTCATTCCCTTAGGCTATCTGTTGATTTTGGATATGTTTGAAAAATTACATCGTTAAACTCTTTGATAATGATTTGGTGGCCCTGAAAAGGGCCGTTTTGTTTGGTTGTTGGGTATTGTTTGTTCACTCCACCAGTGTTTACCGAGTGATGATGACAGAAAGATGGCAAACAGTCGTTGGATGGTGCGTGTCAGATGAAAGACACCGAAGTGGAATGAGATATGATGAAAATCACCCTCTGTGATCCTAGACGAGATGCCTCCTGTGTTTTGTATGAACGAAATAAAGAAAAAAAAACTCACCAATGTAATATAAGATAATTACCAATACCGAACACAATTATCAATTTTTCTTATCAGTAAAAACAAGTTACTTTATTTTCTCTATAACATCTTTGAAATGGAAAAGGTAATTTTCTTTTATAATGTTTACTTTCTGAGTGTTTATTCAACCTATATGTAGAGCATATGGGAAATCACTTTCTTTAATATTTCTTCACTTTTCCAATTTTTCGCGCCGTATAAACTTTCCTTGGGTGAAAATAAACACAACAAAACAGACAGCGACCAAACGACCCGTTCTCGAGCGGGAACACAACTTGGTTTTTGTGAAAATTTGTGAAAATTGAAATTAATCGTTTCATATATCAAGTAATTTTTAACACAACTGCTACCATATACGAATTTACACTTATGATGAAATATATGAAATATATGAAATTATATGAAATTTCACAAAGAATTAATCGTACCACTCACCTTACTTGCAATATAAAAATGCCCTCGGCTTGCATATATTTGCAATGCTGATTTCCGCCAGGCAGCTTGGTTTTGATGTCTCTGTTAGGGAATACATTTTGGTGGGAACAAAAGTCCCCCTACTTTCATGTATTTGCAATGTCGTTTTCCCCCAGGCAGCTTGGTTTTGATGTCTCTGTTAGGGACCCGCCGCATGTGTCGTCAATTTCGACCAATCAGAAGTGGGTATTTCCGTTAGGATAGGGGTTAAGATTTTTCAATTGTTCAACAGTTAGTTTAATGACATATATTATTTTCTTCAATATAAGAAATTGTTATGGAGCGCCGAAATCGATTGACGCAAAAATTTCATCAATTCATCATGAAAGGACTTAGCAATAAGCGTTTGAAATTGGACAACTTTCACGATGTGCTCGATTTTCGATTTTCAATTTGAATCCCAATATGTTCCCGAAGTACGTAATCCTACGTCAAAAATTATTTAGTAGTATTCACTGAATTATCCATAAAATGTTTTCTTTGAATTTATTCTATTGCATCCCGACTCGTAGGACATTTTCTACGTTCAAGACACCTCTGGCTATAGACCGTCTTTCACTTTTAAAAAGGAAGCAAAAGGCGGATATATATCAAACTGCAATTCACCGATCTTGGATGCAGTGTTGTGTGTGTGTATGTATGTGAGGGGATTTGGGCTCTGAGAAATTCAGCGATTCCACGTTCTATCGAATCATGCGAGCCGGGAAATCACTGTGCAAGTGCTGCAAGCAACAAAACAAGCGCAAAAAAGTCACAAACTCCCTCTCGACCAAGCAAGCAGCTAAGCACAGAGTTCTTTTCGTATTGCAAGCGAGATGAGATTGCAAACAAAAAGAAATCATAAGCAAGCAGAAATTGTTATTCGCAAGAGCATAAAGTGGAAGCGTACTTTGATTGCAAACCATTGTAAGGTGAGTACACCGGCGGGTCCTTTGCTGGCTGCTTCTGTCGTACCTGGACCAGTGGCACACGGTGAGAAGGAACCTGTTCTTCCCTCTGAGTGCGCATCGGAACGTTTGGCCATTGTGATGATTATGTGCGAGCGTTTCCTGCACTTACAACAAGCGGAAAAGGATTGCTCTTGATACCAAACTAGAAATTGAGTTTGCGTCTCCTGCAATTCCATCGAGCCGAGATTTCCCTCTCTGCTGGGTCGTTTGGTTTGGAAAGAACGGTTTGTTTGCTTTGGAGACTTGTCAAAATATGCGTAATTTTTATGCCAATGGTGAATGTCGGTTCTCCCTATTGCATTCTTCTCGTCTGTTTGATGAGAAGAGCATGAGATTGGAATCGTTCGAAAATATTGCCGCAATAAAGCTTTGTTTTGTATTGGTAAATATTCGATTCGAATCGTTTTGGTCCTGTTAGCAGCATTGTGTAACCGAGACTCTACACGAAAATATCCGGCCAAAGTTTCGTCCCGCAGCAAATTTAAAATGAGGGAAAACGCTGCGGTCGAATTTATTTGCCCTCGGAATGGTGTTTTTTAACTTTTCCCACCCAACCGCGGTCGGTCGGATATCGTTCTGCCACGAAAATGGAGAAGGAATTTTTTCTTCGAACGGAAGGCAACATTGCAACAAAAAAGAAACACAGAAACAAAAATACTTGTAGGCTTCTGTTGGTACATCAACTCAAAAATTCCACCGACATGTTGGAGTAGAGTGGCGTGTCTATTTTTCGCCGTAGGCCACTACATTTGAAAGGTTGAGGTGGAATGCCTGACGAAGGAAGTGATTATAAATCCTCATTTATGGTGGGGCTGGAAATTTTGGACTCAAACGGTCGGAAATTTTACCAGTGCCCAACATTGATTAACAGACCTGAGTTTGATGCAGACTTTGGTTGGAAGCTCCTCGTATTGCAAGTGTAGCTGGAGTGGAATGGAATTTTGTAAAATTAGCCCTGCGAAAAAAAGCATGCTAACCTTTGCTGGACACGTTTCAGTTCTTTTCGGGCATCCACTTCACGTTTTTTTACACTTCGGCTAGCTCCTGAAAAGGGGCGCTCGCATTTTCATCGTTTCTATTAACGGGAATGTTCTTTTTTATAATCTAGTTTGTAGTCCGATGAACTTCCGCCTATTAGTAAAATGTTATAATTTATTTTGATCAAAACGTGGTCCGTTCTATGCACGAACGGACAGCTCTAAGTACGAACGGACGAACATAATTTAATATATGGAAAAAAGTTCTATCTCTCGCTCGCTTGCCGAAAACTGGCGGAATGTTATAATTAAAATGACCCACTTTTGTTCGTTTGTCAGGCAGCGCTGGGAAGAGTTGTGCGCCGTGATAGAATAAATCGATGTTTCTTTAGTAACAATAAAGCAATTTATTTTTATTAAATCGAAAAAAGCGGTATGGTCTTTCCATGTAAAACCCGCAACAATTATCCATCGCAAATTGTATTTTTGGGCCAAATTTATACGACAGTTTGTTGTTCTTTTGTAATAGAGAGTAGCTCCTTCATCTTCGATTAACTATAATTTTAGACTCTTCATCACATTTTTTGTAAGTGATGATGGTTATTTTGTAAACTAGGCAGGCTGCATTAACAATGTGTTATGAATGATTTTTCGACTTAGGACTACATCTTCCAGAAAAGGTGCATCAGCGAACTTTTCAGGTTTTTATGGAACAGTTTTAAGCTTTAATAACTATTTTTACTGCGAACCTGCTTTAAAACTATTGGAATCGCACCTCTAGACATTGTTCGTTCAACGTAAACTAATAAACTAATTAAACCATTCCATGCCAAACCGATATAGTGGTTCTCAGATCGTGAAAAGTGGTTGTTTTGTTCTTTATCGCAAAGCATTAGACCCGTTTTTTTTTATTTTTTTCAGTACGGTGACCATTTCCATTTTAGGGTTGTCCAAAAATCTACTTTTCCCCTTTTTTGTTTTTTCCAAAAATGACTTTTTTTCAAAAAATCATAACTTTTGAATCCAATCCAATCCAAATCCAATCACCTGATCTTTTTTACTACACCTGCAGAAAATTCGAATTCTGTTCTCGTTATTATTGATTGTATTCGTCTTTTATTGTTTTCATAGTCTCGAGACCAAAAGCGCTATATTTTTTTATATTTTTTGTGGAAAGCTGAGAATTTTTCATGTTTCATGCACATATGTCGAAACCAGAGAGGTGTTTTATTTCGAATACCATCAATAATAACGAGAGCAGAATTCGATTTTCTGCAGGTGTAGACTAGGTGATTGGCTTTAATTTGATATATCAATCATCTGAATCGATCTAGTAGTTCAAAAGTTATGATTTTTTGAAAAAAAGTCATTTTTGAAAACAAAAAAGTTGTTTTTTGGATAACCCTAAAATGGAAATGGTCCCCCTACTGAAAAAACAGGAAGTGTGTGGTTATATCTGTGGTATAACCGCAAGGGTGACGTAGGTCTATCGTTGATTTAGTGATCATTTGTTTTTAGTTGCATCTGAATCAATTCTGAATGAATGAATAAATGAATATTTGGGGGACTTCGAAAACGAGAGCGTTATGTTGAAGACACAATATTCAGCAAAAGAAGCAACCACACGAAAGTTGTATAATACATAACTTCATGAATGTTGTTAACGTTCCCTGTGGAACTTTTGCCGTCTCAACGTATGCATTAATTAGCGTCATTTATTGATACCTCGTTGACATTTCTATGCCGAATAACACGCCTTGAATGTATTCTTGAGTGGTAAGTTCTAGAATACGCGTGACCACAGTGCAAGTCGAAGGAAATTTCTTTGATGAAAAATCCCCGAACCAGAACGGGAATCTAACTCGAAAACCCGGCATGATAATGTAAGACGCTAACCACTCGGCCACAGGTGCAAATATAATGCATAACACATTGCTTGTATTGTGATATGATTTGTATTCCATTTCCAATAGACAAAATATCTATTGCATCAAATCAGTCTACATATTTTTTGCGTTCGCTCATCCTTTCTCACAACACCTATTTCTGGTTTGAGAAATTGTTGAGTAAACATCGTTTGCCAGTGCGCGTAGAGCTTTTAAAATTTTAAAAACTGACACACTCCGGACGTTGTTTTATGAGCGTTAGAAATGTTATTTTCCTAAGATTACTGCAAAACTACAGTGTTTCAGTGTGTCAGTGTCATTCTAGACAACGAGCAATCAACAGTACATGCTCATTCTGAGAGCTAATTTGAAAACGTGCCCAAATTGGCGTTTTATTACTTCGCGAAACGTTTACTCAGTGAAGGCATTCATTCATCAGCCCGTGTCAGTGCTGCCAAATTGTTTGTACTAAAGAGTTTCACTCTAGAATTACTGACTTGGCTTGGACACAACCCTTTACCCTATACCCCGATGATTCTTTCGAAAAACCACAATGTTATGAGAGGTTCAAGAATTTTAAAAGTCGTAATTTTAATGTAAATTACGTGAAAAACCAAAGAAAGTGTTTTAAGACGCCGAAAGGGAAAGCCTTGGAAAATCCTGACGATTAGAAGACGAATTCCACATGATTTGACCAACAGAAAACAAAACACCAGAAAAGCATTTTCGAAATTTTGTCTTGCCAGGTACAACAGAAACACACTTAGGCTATTGGATCGTAACCGAGGATGAAAAGTGAATAAGTTTCAAGATTCCCAAAAATAATACGTTGATCATGACCACCCGGCCACATCAACTGCGAGGCCAGATTGCTTCGGGAAGAAGACAATGTTGTGTGTTCTCTGGGACCAGCGGGGAGACATCTGCACGATCTTTTGAAAACCGATAAAACTGTCAATAGTGAACGTTACTGAAGGAAATTAATCGAATTGAATAGTGAGTGCTCTGCGGGAATATCAGAAAAGGCAACACGAAGTAATTTTTCTTGATGACAATGCCCCGTCACAGCCAGGCCAGGAAAATGGTTGATATCAATGTACGGCATGAGGCTTATTCATCAGACTCGATTCCTTCCGATTACCATTTGCTTTCATCGATGAAACATGCACTCGGAGAGCAGCGCTTCAAGTCTCACGAAAATGTATGAAAATGGCTCGACGATTGGTTGACTCAAATACAAACAAAAAAGTCACAGGAGGGTTGTGTCCGAGACATGACCACATAGTTGACGTAGAATTCCGTTAGGCTATCGATTTATCTTGGATATGTTTGAAGAGTTACATCGTTAAACTCTTTGATAATGATTCGGTGGCTATGAAAAGGGCCGTTTTGTTTGGTTGTTGAGTATTGTTTGTTCACTCCACCAGTATTCACCGAGTGATGATGACAGAAGGATGGTAAACAGTCGGTGGATGAAAACCGCCCTCTGTGATCCTAGACGAGATGCCTCCTGTGTCATGTATGGATGAACTAAAGAAAAAAACTCACCAATGTAATATAAGATAATTACCAATACCGAAAACAATTATCCATTTTTCTCTTCAGTAAAAACATGTTACTTTAATATAGAGAAAACACATCTGAAATGGAAAAGGTAATTTTCTTTTATAATTTTTACTTTCTGAGTGTTTATTCAACCCAATGAGAATTTTGATCTAACAACAACTCTAACAACAATGACGGCGCCAGTGGTTGTGTGGTTAGCGTAACAGCCTCACAATCCGATCGGCCTGGGTTCAATCCCAGCTGGCGTCGTTGGGATTTTCTGAGGCGAAAAATCTCTGGTTACGTCTTCCTTCGGAGGGGAAGTAAAAGAAGTTGGACCGGCTTATGAGTTGTTGAGTCTGATAGGTAGGAACAGGTGGAGTCGCCTCCCTGATGTCGGTGATTGGCACTGAAGTGGCGGAAATAGGCCGACGAAAAATAAGCGAAGATAAAAAATAAAAAAAAACTCTAACAACAACTAATACTATATGTAGAGCATATGGGAAATCACTTTTTCTAACATTTCTTCACTTTTCCAATTTTCATTGGGTGAAAATGAACACAACAAAACAGACAGCTTAAACCAAACGACCCGTTCTCGGGCGGGAACACACCTTGGTTTTTGTTTATGCATTGAAATAAATCGTTTCATATATCAAGTCATTTTTAAAACAACTGCTACCATATACAATCATACACTTACACTTGTGATAAATTTTTGCACAATACACGATCGGTCATTTATATGGAATTTCACGAAGCAACCAACATTAAAGTTCCCAATTAAAATGTTATTTGCTAGAGTTAATCGTATCACTCACCTTACTTGCAATATATAAATGCTCCCGACTTGCATATATTTGCAATGCCGATTTCCCCCGGGCACCTTGGTTTTGATATCTCTGTTAGGGAACACATTTATGTAGGAACAAGAGTTGCCCCTACTTTCATGTATTAGCAATGCCGATTTCCTCCAGGTTGCTTGGTTTTGATGTCTCTGTTAGGGAACACATTTCGGTAGGAGCAAAATTTCCCACCTATTTTCATGTATTTGCAATGCCGATTTCTACCAGGCAGCTTGGTTTTGATGTCTCTGTTAGGGACCCGCCGCATGTATCGTCAATTTCGACCAATCAGTAGTGGGTATTTCCGTTAGGATAGGGGTTGAGATATTTCAATTTTCTTCAATATAAAAAAATGTTATGGAGTACCGAAACCGATTGACGCAAAAATTTCATCAATCCATCATGAATTGACTGAGCAATAAACGTTTGAAATTGGACAATTTTCACGATGTGCTCGATTTTTGATTTTCAATGTGTACCCCAATATGTCCCGAATGACGTAATCCTACGTAAAAATGGCGAGGCATTCTTAAATTTCTTGACAAATGGGAAATACATGCAGCTCTGATGGTTATGCGTATAAATGCGTATTTCTAATGGAGAAAAATCATTAGGAGACGATAACGTCATCTGATCAGCAAAATTGTTGAACACCAATGAAACGGTGTCCATTCATACTAGTTTACATGTCACCGATTGTATGTATGTAAAATATGAAAAATGATTTCTAATCTTTCCTAACAGCTTGTTCCAGTCTGATCATTCATGTCCAGACCCTTCTTTCACCCACGTCAAGGATCTTTTTATTTTGGTCCAGCCTATTAAAAATATATTATCCTACAAACGAAATACATTTGGATACACAATACGCTCCGAGACCCGATTCTTGTGGCGGCGCACGAATCTGGCCCCTCAAGTTGAAGGCTACTCCAGCTGATATCTTTCTCGGTGGCTGAAGAAAAATGGCCTCGGGTAGACGACTGGCCTTCCGTGTCATCGAGATCCTTCCACTTTCACACAATCATCCGGAGCTTAGGACGCCGTAGGACGGGAGCCAAAATGAAACAAGATTTATGAAACATGGTTTGTGAGAGTTTGTGCGATTGATAACATTCATCCCCTCGCTCCTCGGCCAGCAGCGCTAGCAAGGGTGTATAAAGTATTGCTCTTCACCCCTTTTTAAATTCGCCTCCATTTGCTCCTTAGGTTGAAAGGAATAGTAACAACAGGCAACAGAGGGAAAATTGGAGGACGAAATAAATGGAATAAAACAAAATTGAATACACTCCGGAACGTGAGCTGTTTCCGTAACCAATGTGGAGGCATGAAGGATGAAACCCGTTTGTATGCCATTGAGGGATTTCATCAAGAGCGAAGCAAATCATAGATATCGGGGATGATGAGTTCGGATTGGACGGAAATTATGATTATAAACGAGAGCTTGTCCGATCTAATTATAATAAATTCAATTCGAATATGCTTTGAAGGGAGGACGTTAGTGTACAATGTTTTTCTCACGTAAATTCAAGATTCCGAATTAGATGATAAACTAATGGTACATCTAGCACAGCTAATCATTCTAATGAACATACTGAATCGGTGTACCGCACAATACCGGACATAAATAACATGAAAAAAAACTAGACATTTATTTCTGTCAGCGATCTTTCCGTTTCTAGATGGGAGGCAAAACAGTCAACCTATTTTTGGTTTCCCGCAGCAGCCAAAGATAGAGATAATAATGTCGTGTCCCAAAATACTGTGCGGATGCCTATCCGAGGAGAGAGCAGTTCCCGGAAGAACCTCAACGTCATCGTCGACGGCATCATCATCGTATGCCCGAGAATATTAGAGGAGTCTTTTCCGCTCAGACTGCACCTGTCGCATCGCCAGCCACAGACTTTCACATACTTGTAGCTATAACGAACACCATGTTTTGCCACCAGATGACGACGATAGGATGATGGTTCTTGATGTACACCACATATGCATCCAAACATCCAAACACAGTTTCATGCTGTGTGAAGCTGCACTGTTTTGCATCTCCCGACAGCCGTCGTCTAGCATACCGAAACCAAACATGACGCCGCCGGAGACTGCATGAAATATAATGATAAACAGCGATATGTAGAGATAGAGGCAATGAATTTTTAAAGGAGTTTTGAACAGAGTCAACACTTGCCGCTGGAAGACGAAATGTGAATGCATTTTCGTCTGCAGTGGTTTTAGGTCATACAAATGCCGCTGCTGCTTATCGTAGAGACAAGATAGGAGTCTCAGGGTGTCAGAGTGAGTGCTTGCCTACACTCTTGACGAGCACCGTACCGGGAAACGGATGACAATCTGTCATAATGCGAGTCTCTTAATGGCTGCCAATTAGAACAAACGCTCGTCACTGCATCCTCCACGCATGCACTTATCAGAATCGGTTCTGTGGCCAGCATGAGCCAGTCCGAAACGGATTCAGGACACCAGGAATCTACGGACCAAAGAAGTTCCAACTGTAACTACTTCCTGGCATGCATGAAGCGAGAACAGCGTAGAAGAAAAACGATCGGAGGAAAGGCCTTTGCCGAGCGTATAAATCATGAACAGTTTTCCGACAATCGCTCTCGAGGGCGCACCATTTAATTAGTGTACACACACGGATAGTTAGTGGTGGTTGTTTATTTCTGGCAGGTTCCAAGATCATTCTGTGCCGCGAAGCGTGGGATCGAATTATTGAGCAGCGCTTCGTTGGAAAATTTTACTCGAGAAGTTTTGCTGTTTGCTGCGGGTAATTAAATTCTCGGTCCAATCAAGTGTTAAGCGGAAATAGTCTCTCTGGCGGCAACGCAATGCTTCTCGCGTGGTATTGACTTTATCGAAATTCTAAAAGAGTAGCTACTTTCAATGGTACTAAATCTGTCTTATTTTTCAATATTGCAATTTCTCTCAGCTAAGACCAGTTAAGAGCAGGGCCCGAAATCATCGAAGGTGAAAAATGAAGACCGACTCTACTCTTCGTAGCTTTGCTTCGACTAGAACTGCTTCGGCAAACGCCGCCAATAAAATGTGTCATGACTAGAACATGATTTGACTAGCGTTGACTAGCGAGGATTACTGGTGAACTAGTCCAGTCAGTGGTTATTTCAAGTGACGCGACTAATGAATACAAATCTGCCTCTTCATTTAACTGACTTCAATCCACACTTCCATTCCCCCTGACACTAATTTTATACCCGCGTACGCAATCTTATTTTACGTTCATATAAAGAGGAACGAAAACTTGATTTCTGATGCAAAAAAGTAGCTACCCCATCAATAGACGGTTTATTGTCTACCCATCGTGAATTCAAACCAACGAACTTAGTCATTTATCAAATATCCTATAAAGGTCCTCGAGTTAGTATTAGTAAATAGCGTGCAAAATATCGCACACACACTGCACGCTATTTTATACGTGTGAGTAATTCTCGTGTACGATACAAAAGAATCTAGCTCACCTGTAGCGTTTGTCAAACCACGTTGAACTCGAACATCGATGCATGCACACGTACATGGGAGAGTGAAAGAGAGGAAGGAATTCGTTTTGGGGGAAGTCACTTCAAAATGCAATGAGGACTATTTGACTGGGAAAAATGAGATGATATAGTCGAGTCGATAGAGAGAGATAGCGACTAAACGCCCGACAACCTGTTTAGTCGTTTTGGCGGACAAACTGCGTGAAGAAGCCAAAAGTCATTACTAACTGAACACGGATATAGTCCGTCAGATAGTCAGCTGACTGTCCTCAGTTGACTATGACTATGCAGAGCCCTGGTTAAAACTGTAGGGGAGCCGCGGGTAAGACGGACAATGGGGGTATGATGGACAGGTGGTTAATTTGTATGGTTGCATTATGAACTTCAAATTTCTGTCGATGGGAAACTCTTCTACATGCTATTCTATAGTATTTAAACCATCCTATGACCATGAATCCTGATCAAAAGTGGACTATTGAAACAAAAACCGAAAATCGAACATGATTCCGCGTGTGGATGTAACTTTTGCGGCTTCGATATTAAGCATTTTGAGTGGTTTAATTGCAAAATTTAATTCGCCGATGGATATATTTCGGTTTATGAGTTGACAGAGAAGCGATATAAGGTATGTACGGGAAAGTAAATTCATTCGTAAATGGTAAATTTAAATTATTGAAATAATTGCACTGGGTGGGTTGAATGGACAGTCACTTCCATAATCACATCCAATGCATGATGGAAAGTGAAGGGAAGAATATTGAACTCTTTTTTATATTGCTTTCTCTTTTTGTTCTATTTCAGTTACTGGACGCACAAACACTGAGAGAGAGAGAGAGTGAAATTATTCCTCTCGCGAGCGATAAACCTCTACGCTTCGTATATTATGAATCTGTCCATATTGCCCCCACCACATGTCCATCATACCCGCACCGATAAAAATGTTCTACTTCTCGGCTTGTTTAAATTTCAGTAAAAAACATGGAAAAACACATTTTTATAAAACATTTGGCCAGTTATTTCGAAAATCAGTATATTGAACTGTAAGAAACTGCTTTTAAATTTTTGAAAACATGAGTTTCCAAAGATACAATTAAGGTTTTCCTTAACATGCCCGTCTTACCCCCATCTCCCCTATAATAATTTCCACAGCAACTTGCTAGCTTGTCAAATCTTGCTGACACATTGCTTTGATGTTCGGAAAAATACGACATCCTAGTACTGTTGTTTATACCTCTTCGAGTACACAGCCTTGTTTGTATTATTTATTATATTTGGCCCATCTGGTGTTACTTTGCATTTTGAATTTCGCGCTCATTAGACAAATTGAGAGTACACTGCGTAGACAGATTCTACATAACATTACCGAGCCTCGGTGTGCAGCCCGCAATATTTTGGGGTCCGCATGAATCAAACAAGTTGAGTGCCACTAATCTAGAGTGTATCCAAGATGTTACCGACTCTTCTTTGCGGGTCGTTTTCGGATGTGGGAGTTCGAACAATGAACAAAATTTAAGAACTTTTTTTGTGAACTAACCTCTTTATTTTATATATTAAATTTGTGTACCGGAATTATCCACCAGCTCGCGTCGCTTGGCCTTGTTTGCAGCTGCGTTGCAGCTCTGGTATTTGGTCGACTGGTACCACCTTCAGTACGGATGTACAATGGAACAAGCTTCAGTACATTACTCCTATCTATTTCACCGGCACAATCTTCAGCCCGTCGAATTATTAGCTGGCACAACCTTCAGTTGTGGTCAAAGTGGCGAACTAATGAAGAAAAACGTCCTAATGACTTGGATTTTTAATCGCTGATTGACCCCAGTTGGATCATGGTCATTTTATGCATGACGGTCTCCGGAAATAATCTTTGGCACGATAGGTGGATTTTGTATAGCATTATTTGTGGTGAATATTATCCAAGTAACACACAAAACAAAATTTGTGCCAATGTCACAAAGAGCGAAAGACTTTTTTGAAAAGTATCAATCCTGCTAATTACAGTAACTAGCTGACTCGACAAGCTTTGTCTTCCGTTTTCTCGGTTTTCGGGTCGACCGTACAGCAGTGCAAAAACACACAACGAATTTCGTGCCAACTTGTCTATGATGCTGGCAGAACCCTTTCAGAATCCATTCAAAATTTAGGGATGTGGAGACAGTGGCGTCGAGTGAAGCTTCCGCACCCGGGTCGGAAGGGTCGAGTTGCACCCTCACCACCCCGCCAAAAAAGAAATAAATCATATTCATCAAATTTCTTCATATAGAGGAGATGTGTCTGAAACGCACCTGCCGGGCAATTTGATCCGCCTGATTTTCTCGTAAAACAGCAAGAATAGAAATGCGATGGATATAGGCAATCGTGATAGTCAATGATAGAATTCTAACATGCAAGTTTTACATTTGTAACATGCTTCAAAAAAATAAGAAAAATAATTTCCTTTGGAAGCAATTTTCGAAGTAATTTTCTACATCATTTCTATAAGGTTTTTGTTGCTTGAAACCGATTCAGAGGCGATAACTGTGAGTCATATTTATTGAGTCGAGTTCTCAGTGAATACCTCAGATGAAGAAAATGGTAAGAAAGGATTCATTTCCTTCTCAATTTGATATTTTCCGCATCAGCTCACCATCGGGCAGTATGGCATACCCTCGATCGGGGCAATTTGCTAGCTTTCGGCCGTAAACATTATCACGAGAGAAATAGCTTGTATGTGAGGGATGCCAGATGATTTTTTCAATTATCTCTGCATGGCACGAATAAATGTCTTCAAATGTAATCATAATGAACAAAAATGAGCAAACCATCACGATATTTCTAAATCATGTTCGGTAAATCACACAAACGATTGTTTTCACATACTTTGAAATGACCTCAGTATGTTTTCACAAAATTAAATGTCTTCAAAACGAAAACATGTCTTCACATCTAGCATCTATATTATGTACTCAGAGAATGCAGGAATACAAGAGTGCGGGCTGGAGAATTAATGTACGAATACTAGGAGAACACGCTCACCGAAGGAACGGTATCTTTTCTTCGCTGGTGGGCATGAAGGGAATAGATTGATGGAATCTCTCATTCATACAAGCTTTTTCTCTGAGCTTCATAGTCTCTGAGAGAAACAACTCATGGGCATATTATACTTCTGCTGGGCCATTTAACACCGTATGATTGGAAATTTAGAATTTGGGCGCCTTTCAAAATAAAATTCGTAGCTCTGTTGTTATTCAGTATCTAAAATACAGAACGAGTACAGATGACTGAGGGTTAACTAATCTGCGTACTGACGTAGTTGTTACCTTAAATTTTAAGAGCACGGTCAAGATAAATCCATTCTCGCAAAGGGGGTGGGTATTACACGCTTCTCCTATAAATTCAGTTCATTCTGCACCCCTACAATCGTGCATCCTAGTAGACGCCACTGTGTGGAGACATTATATATAGGAGAAGTGTGTAATGAAATGTAATGAAAAATGCAAATCCAAGATGGCTGTCACTACAAAATGGCGGACTACATATTTTCTCAAAACCCTATTATTATGGGTATCAAATGAAATGACTTGATTAGTAGAACACGGTTATTTATGAAAAATACAAATCCATCAAAACCTACCAGATGGCGGACTACATATTATGTAAAAACCCCATTAATATGGGTATCAAATGAAAGGGCTTGAATAGTAGCCCTTTATATAATTTACACAGTAAATTATGAAAAATCCAAATCCAAGATGGCTGCAATCACAAAATAGCAAATTACTTTATTAAACGGTTTTATTTAGCCTGAACTGTTTGTATGTGTGTTTGTATGTCTGTAGGGTTGTCCCACATTAATAGAAATTTTACCAATAGGAACTGACGGAATTCATAAAACACCTTTATCTCTGCTGTCATTTTAAAACTGTTTATCTTGAAAAATCCAATTTTGCCGCCACTACAAAATAGCTGTTTCCATATCATCTCAAAAAAAAAGGTCTGTTGAGATATGTGTATCAACTAATGAACTTGACTTGGAGAACACACTATGTATTTTCTGAAAACTCAATATCGGTATCAAATGAAATTATTTGACTGATAGAATACAGTACAATGGTTTTATTGTAGAGAAATATTCTAATGAAACAGATAATGTACTAAAAACTAGAAAATAAAATAAGTAAAACAAAACTTTTTAAGTTAAACGGTTTAATTGTGATTAAACATAATAATGTACTAAAAGCTAGAAAATAATTAGGCAAGTGGCAGTTAGCAGTTATCAAACCTCTCCTTCATTAGTCTAGGGCATTGTTTATACTAAAATAAAATCGTGGGGCTTTCATTATCCACATTATCCACAATTAGCGACTTCATCATATGTCCCAGAGTCACGCATTTGCCAAGCAGCGTTTTGGTTCGTACAGAAATGTGGGAAAATGCCCGAAAAATAGAAAAACGTTTTAAAAATGATACTTGTTGTACGAGAATAACTCTACGGATCTTTTGATAAATCGGCATTCGTTGGAATGAAGTTGAACTAGGAATTAAACGTGCATTTTTCAATGAATCAATATTTTTAATTGTACAATACAAAACATTTGTGTGGCGAAAGGCTTTGCATGAATGAATGCTTTGGCTTTGAACATATACTCAACAATTCATTGCAAATACATATCAATAATTGGTAGTACATGTCTGGTGCAAAAGTTTGACTAATTCCGTATTCAAGTTGTAATACAGCTTATATTCGTTTCTCCAATGTTTTCCTTTCTGCTGTCCTTCACGGAGCAAAAATTCCACAATAGTTGTAAAGCAACTAGCTTCAAGTATTGTCAGAAACTATCGTAAATTTTCCAAAAACTGGGCAATTTCTCAAACAAAATCTTGTCTAGCTAAAAGAAAACTAATAAAATATTAACATAAAAGGCACGAAGGAAAAAAAGGTCCCAGCACATTCCATTGCGCCTGATTCCAGGTTCGTTTCCAAGCGGAGTAATCCTCCGGCAAGGAAACCGAAGAAAAGGCGAAACATTTTATGAGACAGTGCCGAGCATTTTCACAGGTATCAAAAAGTTGAACCTAATCCCACAATGAGAGATCCAACCGATTCAGTCGAGTATCGGGATTTTTGCTAGTGGGAAACCCACTTTAAATGCCATTCATCTGCGAACATCATTTATGCTAATCATTGAAGGATAGCAGGGAAATACCGACTGCAGGGTGACGACGAGGGATGGGTTGCTCTTTGAAACAAGCATCATAAAGTCAGGCTTGTTGCCCTCGTATGCAGGCAGAAAATGTCCTTCGACATTTTCCAGGTAAATTGTACCCTTCAATTGAATTCGAAGGCTATGTGTTGAAGTGCAGGTAGATAGGGAATGAGCCGAAAAAAATATATCCCGTTGTTCAAACACTTCATGTTAGTTCGGAACGTGAGTTCGGTGAGAGCGGACAAATATTTTAGCGATAGACATTTTTCTTCAAAATTGAAAAAAAAAACTGAATGTTTCAGAGCTTTACCAGTGATTAAAATACAGATAATAGACAGAATAATTCATGTGTGAATAAAAGATAAGAAAATGGTTACTATCGGAGTGCCGGTTTTTCTACTAGTGCTGCTGGGGTCCAGGAGTGGTTACACGCTTCCCCAGCGTTACGCGTCAGGAGATGATTCCGCTGGTTCGCGATTCAAATGCTTTGAGTCGAGTCCTTCGGGCGATTGTAGCTGCATGAACACAAATTCGGACTACGAAATCCAGTGCCCGGTGTTAAACCCGGAGATTATAATGAAAATCAAGCCGGACATGTATGCTCAAGTGCAGTGCTACGAAAAGTCGGATTTCAGTGACCTTCCGGTTTTGAATGTTGGCAACACTACACAGGTGAAGATTATCCACTGTCCGCTTCAGCAAGATAAGTCTATAATGGAACTAATACAATTTCTTGGTGTGAAACATGTCGAAGATTTCTGGTATCAAAGCTACGGGAAAGATTTCGGCGTCCAGTTGATGCGTCACCACTTTAAAGGCATGCTCGAGCTGGAAAAACTATTCATCAGTTCCGGAATGAAAAATGTGCAAGCGGATATTTTCGAGGAGCTTCCGAACCTAAAATGGCTTGTTCTCCGTAGCAATCAGGTGAAAGTTCTCGGCACCATCTTCGAGAAGCTGCCACATTTGGCTGTACTGGAGCTTGGAGCCAATCAGATCAGTGAAATCAGACCAAGTGTATTCAAGAACCAGCGTAAACTGCGCCATTTGAATTTATGGCGCAATGATCTCCGTAATATCAGCAAAGAACTGTTCGAGGGCGCAGATGCCTTGCAGGAGCTCGATCTGTCTGTCAATTCAATCGAAACAATTAGTCACGATGTGTTTTCGCTTCTCCCAGAGCTTACCGCGCTCAACCTCGGATTCAATCGGTTCAGATCCATTCCGGAAAAATTGCTGTCGGGAAACGCAAAACTCAGCGAGTTTAAATTGATCAACAATCAAGCCCCACTGGAAATCCTCCCCGGAAAGCTCCTCGGAGACCTTCGTCAGCTGAAAACGGTAATCGTAAGTCGCTGTAGCTTAGCTAGTTTACACACGAATTTGTTTCGTGGTTCTATCGAGATCACCGACTTAGATCTGAGCTACAACATGCTGAGTTATCTGCCAGAAATGTTGCTCTACGATCAGATCCATCTTCAAAATCTTGACCTATCCTTCAATGAACTGGAAGCTCTGCCAGAGCGATTGTTCGAAAGTAATGCCGATCTACTCACCCTTAGTTTATCCTACAACCACCTGAACAATCTGAGTGCGGGTCTCTTTGGGTCGCTTGCCAAGCTGACCGAACTCTATCTGGACAACAATAATTTGCATTCGCTAGATCAATTAACATTCATCAGTACGAGATCTCTTGAGAGCCTATATATGCAAAACAATCGTCTTGAGTTGCACGAAACTGATTTCGCCGAAGAAGGCAGTACTCCCTTCCAATACATGGAAAATCTTCGTGTATTGAACCTGCGTAACAACAGTATCGCGTCGGTCTTTCGTGACTGGAACCAGAACAACCCACGACTGCACCAGCTTGACCTCAGCTATAACGACATCTCCTCACTGTCCTATCTCGACCTTCAATTCGCCTCCCAAGACATCCGCGTCAATCTTAGCCATAACCACATCTCGGAAATTGATCTGAAGGAAATGGAACCGATTATAACGTCGCAGCGTGAGAAGCCAGGGGGCAAAATACAGATCGATGTCAACGACAATCCGCTGGATTGTAACTGCGACATTTTCGCATTCGTTCGATACCAGCTGAACGAGTTGGATCCCATCGTCTACAAACGTATCCAATTTTCCGCAAACAATCTGCGCTGTAGCGATCCCCAGGAGCTTCGAGAGGTTAAAGTCTCTGCTCTGGTTACCAAAAATCTTCTCTGTCATTTGGACCAGCAAGACGCAGAGCTCAAGCACTGCCCGGAGGAGTGTAGCTGTTTCGTGCGGCCTCTGGATCGTCGAATCATCGTCAACTGTACCGGCAAGGGTCTCTCCAGGATACCCGCACTTCCCCAGCCGGACATTTTCGGATACAACTTCATAGAGCTGCTCGTTGAGAACAACAACATCTCCGAGTTACCAACGGAGCGCTTGTCCGGCTACGCAATGGTAGCGGAGTTGTATGCGCGCAACAACGCAATTGTTGACTTGCTACCGGAGAATCTACCGCGCAGCATGCGGGTATTGGACCTAACACAGAACAAGCTCACGAGACTTAATCAGTCGGTCGTGGAGGCGCTCAATAGCAGCAAACGATTGGTCAGTCTGCTACTTGCGAATAACCGTTGGCAATGTGATTGCGACTCGTCACAATTCTTGGACTTCATTCAACGAAATCACCGGAGAGCGGCGAATATTTCCCAGCTGTTTTGCGAGGACGGTCGTGCGTTCGTATCAATCACCACAAATGAGCTATGCGGCGACGGTGTGACTACGATTATAGTTGTCAGCATTGCTCTGGCCATCATGGGACTACTGATAGGGCTCTTGACTGCTGTATTCTTCACGTACCGAGCGCACATCAAGGTGTGGCTTTTCGCACACGATTTGTGTTTGGGTTTAGTATCGGAGGAGGAACTGGATAAGGACAAGTTGTACGATGCGTTCATTTCCTACTCCCACAAGGACGAGCAATTTGTCGCCGAGCAATTGGTACCGACGCTGGAGAAGCAACCGATGAACTTCAAAACGTGTTGGCATATGCGCGATTGGACACCAGGTGAGATGATTACGACACAAATCACCAGTTCGGTGGAAAATTCCCGGCGAACCATCGTCGTGCTGTCGAAAAATTTCCTCGAATCAAACTGGGCACAAACCGAGTTCCGAACGGCGTATCTCAACGCAATGGCCGACAAGCGGTACCGTGTTATCGTTATTGTTTACGGAGACATTGGTGATATCGAAGACATTGCCGACAGCGAACTTCGAGCATACTTGAAGATGACTACCTACGTCCGGTGGGATGATCCGTGGTTCTGGAATAAGCTGCGCTACGCTATGCCTCACCCTCCTGTAGTGAAAGGACTGAAGGGAAAGGTCATTGCAAACACCCGATTGATGAGTTCGGTGGACGATAAACTGGAGCTGATTCCGACCACGCCTCCATCGCTTAGGCTCCCGCTGGTAGAGATGACGGGCACGATAGGGAAAACAACAAACGGAGATGTTAGTCTCGTTGATGGTTTCCACCTGAAGGATTACGTTTCGGGGCATGTGAATGGCGCATTTGCAATCAACAGCAACTCCAAGCAGAGTGACGTTTAGGCGAAATTATTTCGAGAATAAAACAGAAAGTAGTTAAGATCAATCTATTCGTATGAATCGAGTTTATATTGTTTCAGATTCCCTTATTTATTAAATTTCATGTGTTACGATTGTGTATAATATTAAGAATAGTAAAACGGGCAATGAAATCGCTAAACATAAGCTGCTGTTCATTTCCTCATAATATCACATGGCTTCATCCCTAGAACGGTTTTACCTAATCGCCTTTCTCGTCCTTCTTTCATTTCGTCGCCTAAGTTCTTCGTATTACGAATTGTAGTGTATAGTAAGTAGTTTGATTTGGGTTTTTTTTTTCGATTTTGGACTCTGCACATCGTCCTTGATGATCAGAATGCCATAAACACATTACTCGTCGAAATCATAGCTTCACATGCTTCTATTCGATAACTGCCCAAAAAAAAAGACGCATTTTATGGAAGACGATTTTATGCAGATGCTGGAAAATGATCTTAAGTTAAAGCTGGGAGAGTTTCGTTTTATGATGGATTTGCATTGGCTTGAAATTAAAATTTTAGATTTACCAGAACGAATAGCTTTCTCCGTAGGCGATGAGAATTGTGACCTCTATGGCTTCTATACGGCTCAAGCAGGTCAAAGATAGCCACGAGGCCATTGAAGACGATGACAAATCTGGAAGATCTTGAGTAAGTCGAATTGAGGCACATGTGATAAAAGTGCGTGAACGTGAATGAACATTATCAACTAAAATTGTTTAGTGCTGGATGATAATGTCGGACTGCAAACTTGAACGAGTTACACACTTTCCCTAATCTTCTCCTGGTGACGATTTCTTATCACTAAGGAAGTTTTGCAATGCAAAAAAAAAATTGAAAGGTTGTTTTCGAGACACGGCCGCATAGTTGATATAAGATTACGTTACAATATTCGTTGCGTGTTATTTTCTAGGGAATATTCTAGTTGTTAAATAAATAAATAACTAATGTATTGTACGTTTGCTACTCTGTTACATAGTATATACGCATATTTGAAACAGCAGAGCCAATTCTTATTTATAATTTTTTTTTCCAAAAGTTTGTTCATTCCAACCGAAAATTCATTACCATTTTCGTTTAAAAAAAATAGAACACGAAGCTCAATGTCGTAAATGATGAATTGCGTGGCAAGTTTTCCATATTTGCACAACTCGTTTGTTCTTAAGTCGAAGAGACTGCAGAATGCGATATTGCGTATGAGATAATTCTCGTTTTTGTCATTCAACCGAATACATCCAGCAACATATGGGACCTGTTCCGAACAGCACCGAACCCAAATAAGCAGTGGGTTATCTAGCGTTAAAGGAACCCGTGACTGAAACATCGCAGACGATGGAACTATAGATTGACAGATCATGAACACACAATTATCGAATACTCACTCTAACACACGAATACTAAAATATCTAAAAAAGGAACATGTAAGCACACAAAACAACAAATCTCGAATGAACACATTGGACGTATAATTGGAAGCAGCACAGTTCAATAAAATTAAAATACAAATTACATCAATTTGCGTTGGACAACAGACTATACAATAGAAGCAGGACTAAAAACGTAATTATTGATAAATTAAAAATTAATTAAACATTAAAATGGAATAAAAATTAAAGCTTAAAAGCAACTCAATATAACCTCCAAACGAGTTTGCTAAACGGTGGTCTGAAGTCTTGTCAGCTGCGCCAACATGACCGATTACGTGTAATGTTGTATTGAAGCTCATTGAAGACTTCATTTTTTTTGTATGAACACAGGTGCTGACAATGCATTGCGATTTTCCTGATAATAGCAAAGGCTGTAACGGCATTGCTCACGATAGCGTTGTTCTGACTACGTCAGTTCATCATACGATACGCATAAGAATCCTTCGAGCTTACTCTCTGGTTTGTTTCGCCTCCTCTGTTTCGCCTACCATGATTCTAGCAACACTTCTTCTTCTTCTTCTTCTTCTTCTTCAATGGCACTAACGTTCCTAGAGGAACTTCGCCGTCTCAACGTAGTATTACTTGCGTCTAGTAGTTACTAGTTGAGATTTCTATGCCAAATAACACGCCTTGAATGCATTCTGAGAGGCTAGCTCTAGAATATCTAAACACTGGTGAAAATCAGCTGATGTTTCATCAGGGATGATGGCAATAACGTGATTGTCATTTTGCTACCCGAGAATGGTTGAATTTAAACAATTTCAATAATTCATTGTGCTCATTCAATAAAGTTTACAGTTCAACGGCGATGAGCCTGGTTTAGGCAAATTTAGGTTACCTGCGCATGTGGCTTCATTTGTCATTCAACAACATACACTCGACAAAAAAATTAGAGGAACAGAGTGCGAAGTCGAAAATTTCAAGTGATTTTTGACATGCTGTATCTTCTTGAAAAATGAACGCATATCGATGGCATGCACATCATTTTGAAGCTACAACTTTCAGGTATTGAAATATTTTACGTACATATTTTTATCTTGGTGTGTGTAGGTGTAGTAGGAAATAATATCGGGAAGAAATGAAAAATCAATTTTTCTTTGTTTTTCAAGAATATTCTGGACTAACACAATTTTTTGCCAACCAACTCAACAGCAAATCCATATAAACTAATCAATCAGCAATTTTTTTGGTTCCAAGAACGTTTCTGTAGAACCTTCCCACACCAAGATATTTCAGTTTGAATAAAAAATTACCGCTTCGTCTTTGATAATGATAAATTGATAAATCCGTTCTGTTTGAAAAAAATCACAGGAGGGTTGTGTCTGAGACAGGACCGTATAGTTTACGTAGGATTACGTTAGACTATTTGTACCACATTGATTTTGGATATGTTTGACGCATTCAATTATGAAAATATTTTCTGTTGGGACTAAACCTAGGTTCTATTATAAATTATTATAAATGGAGTGCTCATTGACGCAAAAATCTCTCAAATTCATCAATAAATGACTGAGCGATAAGTGTGAGTGCATGAGCCGCCGCTTGTGTCGTCGATTTCAACCAATTAGAACCAGAAATTTCCATTTGGTTAATAACAATGGTTAAGATTTTCCAATTATTCGATAGTTAGTTTCATGATGTATACTAGTTTCTTCAATGTAAAAAATTGTTATGGAGTGCCCAAAACGTCATTTCAATTCGTTTCTGCACTTATTGCGTTTGAAATTGGACAATTTTTACGTTGCGTTCGATTTTCGTTTTTCAATTTGTACCCCAATATGTTTCGAAAGACGTAATCATACGTCAAAAAACTACAGTAAAGTTATTTCGATATTGTTTATATATAAAAATACTAAAATTGCGATGGAAAAATAGTGGATGGGGTAGGAGGGTGAAAATTTGGGGTTCTATGTATATTTGAAGTATCGTCTGCTATATTTTTTCCAAAAATCAGAGATGGGAGATTTTTTTCTCGTTTTTATGTTATGATATTCCAAAGTTGACCGATGGTTAAAAATTTTTCCCCATTTTCCAAAAAAACTTTTGAAGAACTGGACCGATTTAGATGATCATATCAAATTAAAGCCATTGATCTAGTCTTCTTGGATAAAAATATACATTTGCGAAAAATTTGGATTTTAATTTTTGTAATTATTGTTTGTGTTATTTTTTCATAGTTTTCTCGGCTAACGATAGAGGACGCTATATTTTTTTATATGTTTTCTTGGAAGCTGAGATTTTTTCACATAACACATCCAAAAATCAAAGATGTATCTTTTTCGTTTTTGAGTTAAGATTTTCCAAATTTAACTTGTTTTCAGTCTTCGTTCAATATTCTTATGCAAATAGACTAGATCTATGCGAATAGAGTCCATTGTTATCACAAGTGGTTTTTCAAAAAAGACTAGCTCATTGACTTAAGTTTTATATGTCGACTAGCGGACCCGGTAAACTTCGTCCCGCCCAAAATTTATTTTTCGTTATCACATTCACGTTTTTTTTTACTAATCGCACGTTCATGGGTCCAATCGCAAAACTGTTCATCGATTGATGTTCTAATCTCCTCTTGAAAATTACCTTTTACTATGAAATTCCTAGTACTTCTACCAAAACTCGTCATTACAATATCAGATTATTTTCAGATACAATTCTTGGATTTTTCAACCATTTGCATAATAACAGAAAATATGATAGAATAAAGACAGGACAATTCCTTTCGCAAGTTTTGCTCTCATCAACACATTCGGCGATCCATTTTTATTTATATAGATAGAAGAAGCTATAGAAGTGAGTTTTATCACATAAAAATCCATTTCCACATTCGAACGAAGACTAATCTCGTTAGCGCAAATATCAAATGGACTAACAACGCTTGTAATTGTAGAACATATGCGAATAGAGTTTTAGAATTTTCCCATTTTCTTTCAGAGTTTTCCGAAAATTTTAAATAGCCATGTTTGGTTGGAATATGTTTAGTTGAAATATGTGTACTATTTTTATGGGCAGATGAGGGAGGGAGGGTGTCATATCATCATAGAAACATTTCTCGTACCCAAAAACCCTCACTTCCCAAATTTGGCTCCATTTGCTTGATTAGTTCTCGAGTTATGCAGAAGTTTGTGTTTCATTTGTAAGGCAGAAACGTTGGAGTAGGTTACCCAGTAATAACTTAAACCAGTCTCAGTAGCCCTTTTGCGAGGTTTATCAAAATTTCCTTATAATGCTGGTTTTCTAGTTTCGTGATAGCATCAAGAAAAGTAGATGCTGTCAACAGTGATGCCATTTACCAGCCAGACGGGAAGCATTTGCAGTGATGTTTTAATACGAAGAAAACAATACATTTAAAAACATCTACAGTTATGACAGTAACAGTTTATTCGCCGAACATCTATCAATCTGTAAATTGGTCAGTCACAGCTGGATGTCACGTTTGGCCTCGTACAGAACCAAGATATACAGTTTTCGTAATTATTTTCTTCCATCCTCGTCTTCCGCGTCATGATGTGGCGCAACTCATCGTTTTATATATCTCATTCCTACGAATGGCAAAACTCGAACCCAGCTTCAGTTTTGGTAGCTCCCAATCGCATCAGCAACAACTTCATCTTTTCCGAGTAGAAACCCGCTTTTATCATTACATACCTTTGCGATCCGCCACGCTTCTACGATAATAGAAGGTCCGTAGCGTCTAATCCTTCTCCTTCTGATCTATCTATGCTGACGGAGCTGATTAAAATTCTATCGGCATTATTCAATCGCAGCATGACGTGCGCTCTGGGTCGATACATATGTTGTTCTCATGTAGCAGTCACTCAAAAATTAATCTTCCCATAGCTATTCTTTATGCTATTTTTTTTGCTACCCGCGTCTTCTTTGTATCCACAAGAAATGTCTAGCCGGCTCATTATTAATTTAATTGGATTCCGACTATCGAACGTAAATGCTGTCCCTGCTGGAGATCCAGTTCTTCGACGAACGTTGGATCTGCCGGCTGGTCCCACGTTGTCGGTTCTGGACAGGAACTTGTTTCCGTTTCGAACAGCTGACCGCTGGCTGTGTGCCTTTTTATCTTCGATAAGAATCTGAATCGGGAAGGGTTGGCAAACTGCGCTGGGAGGGGGCACAATTCTCGCAGCGACTTCCATTGGATGCGCCACTTTGCAATCCGTTCCGGTTGTGATCGTTTTCTAAGCGGCCTTTGTGTGGTAACCGAAGTCGAGAACACAGATTGTTTTGAAATGTAGCCTCACTTGTAACATCATTGCTTGAATTTGAATAATAAAACATATCTGGATTGAATTCATTTCTCGTGAAATAAAATCGATTAACCCCAATTCGCTGCTCGTGACAAACTCATAATCACACGCAGTGTCCTCCGCTGACAGGCTACATTATAATGAGTTTACAAAATTTTTCAGCCTGCATCGCTCAGAGAAGGGGTTTGTCACGCAGCAAAATCCAACGAAACGGTCTGCCGATGACAGTTTCATTAACGTGCCGCACTTATAACAACTTACCGCAAAAAAAAGTTCAATTCGGTACCTGTGGCGAATCCATGGGCTGAATGCGGTAGAACAAGCGAACAATAGATGCTCGAACTAGCCACCGACTAGCAGCAGGGTTATTTAGTCCGCACAACCGGCCCTGTAAAATCTGATAATTAACTTTGAGGCGTTCTTTAAAAAATGTTTATCTTTCTGTACATGCGCTCAATACTGGGCAAAGAACGCTCCCGGTGGTAAATCCGAACGTGAACCATAAATTTTCCACTCGTTTGCCACAGAGTTGGAAATAATTCCCGAATGAGCTGTCGAAACTTTCTACATCGGTGGGTATAGTTTCGTTCCCTCTGCACCGGTAGCTAGCAAAAACACCGCCCGAACCGAGTGGACCAGATGGAGGTTACTATTATGTTTTGAGTTTTACACTGACTAAGCAAATCGTACATTAAATATTGGAAACGGTAGACGGTAAGGTCGTTCCTCGTACTCTAGGGAGTTGTATGAAGTATGGTTTCCCGGAGCTTCGAAGTCAACTGAATTTGTTCGACAAGCTGGGCGGTTCCATCAAAATGAAATAGATTATTTACGGTACGAAGTATACTAGGCACTGATTCACTTCATTCAACATAATGGATAATGAAATGGCAAGCAAAGCTAGGAACTGATTTTATTCCCAGAAAACTAATATAAAAATTATATTCATTCAAACCAAGTATGTACAATTATCCACTGCGGTAATAATTTCATGATTGATCTCAGGGTAGGATAAAATTTTAGATCTATGCTAGAGTTTGAAAAAAAACTTTTTTTTCACGGCAACTTACGACAATTTAAATTCATACACACAACACAATGCAATTTAAGAAGTTGCATGGGCGCAATAATGACATGTAGAGTACATTAACCGGTCTATTGACCGGACACTATCCGAGCAGGTATCCCCTTTAAAAAAATCGGAAAACTGGCAGATAATAACTGTCGTTTCTGCAATTTCGAAGCTGAAACTTAGGAACATTGACTGTGTCAATGCAGTAGGAAAGGACGGGGTAAGACGGCCACCCTAAGCATTGGGTACAATCAAACACAATGAACAGGTAGCCTCAGTAGTTTTAAACTGAGAAGCCTGGGAAAATCGTCATTCCAGATACTAGAGGTGAATGAACTTTCGCGGTTCGAGAACTACGTAAACATGAGATGTACAACATTTTCAGAGGGAAATGTAGAATACAATGATCGTTTGACAATTCTTCAGTTCACATATTTTGGTAGCCCTAGGCAACGATGAGTAGAATCTATTACAAAAATTTCGATGCATTCTAAAATAATATTCGAAGTGGTAAACAAGTGGATTGCATAATATAATTGCGTAGTTCTACGTCGAAAATATGCGGTCGTGTCCTAGATATAACCCATCACCATTTTTAAAAAAACGCAGATATTTTGGGTTTTTGGCATCTGACGTTTGTTACTATATTACTAGAACACTTTTTTTTATTCACCACCAGAGTGCGCTCATAACCGCAGGAGATCCGGGTTGGTACCAAATTACCCACAGGGTACCGAATTTGTACCAGTTCCTCTACACATTTTGAAAAAAAAACTTTTTTGTGCGGTAGATAGGGACCGCATAAAAAAAGTTTGCCTCAAGAAAATAACTCAAATCCACGCCGTTCACTGTTCAATTTTCTTTTGTTTCCCTGCTTTGCGAAGGAACAGTTTGCCTTTTTTCTGTTGCGCGTGGCTGTTTTGTGGTTTTAGTTGCATGTCGAAACGTGTTGCTGTTAGAAATCATGTCATGCAAAAACTTGGAAAAACTTAGAGCATTTGATGGGAGGAGGGGAATGGTTTCAGAAGTGGATAATTGAGACGCAAATATGCTTTTTTCGCACTGAAATGCATACAAACCATCGATAAAAAAAACTAAATGGACGATAACTTCGTCAAATATGCTTCTTTTCATATACCGCCCAAAGAGAATCGCACAAAAAAACCGCACAAGAACAGAAAATCCACAAAAAAAATTCACACAATAAAAAACCGCACAAAAACAGGTTTTACTGTATACAAAATTGAAGCATTTTATTGTGTCAGCATCGATCTTTAGGATGTTTTCCAACATCACGTTGATTTTCAGAACGTTTACTTCTCATTTCATAATGTTCTATGATAAATTAAAAAAGGTATGAAAATGATGATACTAAAATCATGCGGGGTAACGTCGGCCGCCACCACCAGGGGTATGAATGCCACATGATTCTAGCCGTTTAAAGGATCATTGTAATTGCACTACAGATCAAGCCAATGTACCATAGATCAGGGGTGGCAAGAGTGGGAGGTGTTATTTTCTCTGTATTACCCATAACGTGTTTAATGTGCAACCTTTATCATAAGAAAACATTATTATATGTGGCATCTGAAAACAAATCAAATTTATCATGAATACGCCTTGAGTTATGCAACCAACAATACGAGAAGTGTGTTTTTCTCAATGAATTCGTCTGTTACGTGCGCTCAAATGATAACTTTTATGGCAAATCACATCTATTACAATAGTGGCCGTCTTAGCCCAGGTATGAGTCGAGTAAAAGTGCTTCAATAATTCTATGAAATGCTTGAAAAAATATACCGTTTTCTTTACAAGCACACTTATAAGACTAGTGTGTTTACTATTATAACATTGGTTACACGAGATATGTACTTATTCACCACTAAAACACTAAATTTCTAACGAACAAATTTATAAATCTGTGGTCGTCGCCATCTGAAAAGTTTATTTTTTATCATAACGTTTCTCCTACACACACGCCAAAATTTGTACACATAATTGAGAGTGATGCAATACACTAAAATAATGTATTATAACTATCCAAGAGTAAATTGTTTCAATAATCTAGAGAGTGGCCATCTTACCCCAGGTGGCCGTCTTGCCCCGTCTTCCCCTACACTAATCTAGCGAAGACTACGTATTCTTGGAAAGGGCATTCTTATGCCTAACGAGATTGGGTTTGCTGAACCAAAAAAAGGTAAGGAACTTTATAAAGGAAGTCATACCTTCGTGGGGGATATGCAAAGTTCTGGTGCGACTATCACTTATTTCCAGAGTGATGGAACGAACTGACATACATAGCAAACTGGAGTGCACTACAATAGATCAAACTAATGGTCGCAGTGGTACAATGCTCTTACAGAAGAAGAATGACATGTAGAGGATGAAGGACCATACAATAGTTATCCGTTTAGGTCCAATAGTTATACCCGTTTAGCCATTAATTTACAAGGGAAATCAAACTCAATTGGGACTGTTTAAATTATTTTTGACGTAGAACTATGTCTTTCATTAAGGGTTCCAAATCAGATCACATTTTTATGAAATAAAGTTTACGTTAATAACTATTTTTCCCGCGAACGGATTTAGACGATTTACATACCAAACGAATCGCAAATCCCCATGATTTGTTTTTTATGCTATATGTTACAATCCCCTGATGAAAGCAACGAAGGGGTATGATTGAAAGTCTCAGTGAACAAAGAAGAAGTTTAAAAACGAAAAGGAATATTTACCTAAAGCATAAATATTGGATCTCGCTGACGAAAACTTTCAGTATCGTTCTAGATACGCAGCAGTGAACATCGTTTGTTCTTCCTTGTTTTGCGTCATCACATGTCTTCGTTTCGGATTAATCTGTGGACGCGACCAAATTACTTAGTCGCAGATGTCTCGGGCATTGCGAACATTACATCAAACTGACACCATTCCATTAAGGTTCTGAACTACACGATTGTGAGGGGAATCATCAAACTAGGCTATCATCGGCTCACCAAGAAAATAATTGTTCTGGGATTTTGTGTGTGATTTGGTTTCGCATGACAGTAGCAAAACTATCGCCACCAAGGATGACGACTAAGCTAATCGAGACCGAAAATATTAATAGAAAGGGCTTCTGTTGAGAAGAGCGCAAAGCGGAGATAGGTGTTAACATATCTCCGCTTAAACTTTTTACATTTGCAACCCTAGTAAATGAAGTCCGAATGAGTTAATATTTTGCATAGGGTATTTCATTGTGAAAATCAACAATTCGCAACAAGATCCGAATGAAAAATAGAGATAACTAGTTCCATTGGCACCTTCAATCATACGTTTTGCCTCGTATTCCGAAAAAACGACAAAAAAAAGTCCCAGAGAGTCGATTTTTGACATAAAAAAATCGAGATGACAGTATCTAGTAGATGACAGTAGAACTCGACGTTTCATACAATTTTAGGACATTTGGCATCAAATCAATTTTTTTAAAACCCCAATGTTGTTCGGGGTCGTCACAACAGACTAGTTTTCACAGCAGCAATGTTCGTGTTTCGCAGCTTGAAACTGAAATTTTATTTATTTTATTCATTTCATTCCTTTTTTTTCAGGTTCTACATACATTTTAAAGTTTCTTTTTTAAATTTACAATTATTTGGCTATCAGCGGCTATCAGAACATCGATTGGTTAACATTATACAATTCAATTACACTTTTTTTTTTAATATTACCAATAACTTCCTTTTAGAAAATCTTACGATTTCTCTATAAATTCCTCCTTTTTCCGTAATCAATTCACTTCCAACAATTTTTCAACTCAATCCACCTGTTTACTTTTTGTTCATATTTTCCATTCTCTCTACTCTGTTATTGACGTGGGACTACGTCTAACCGGAATATATGGAGGGTAAAATGAAAACCTAAACACAGAACTTGCAGGAAAAAATGAAAGATTTCGAATGCTTATAGCTCGAACATTTCGTACTGGATAGGAGAGATGTTTGCATCACTTGATAGGGAATATTTCTACGCATCTATCGCAACTAACAAAATGTTGTTTTTCATTAGATAAACAATTGAATAACTGTAAAATATTAGGCGTTATCTAAACGCCCTAACTGCATCGTTTTGATTGGCCCGATTTACGGTTTCCCTAACACAGCCATCAAAACCAAGCAGCCTTGGGGAAATCGGCATTGCAAATACATGAAAGTAGGGGGACTTTTGTTTTCATCGAAAAATGTTCCCTAACACAGACTTTAAAACCAAGCAGCGAAATCGGCATTGCAAGCACACGAAAGAGCCTAGAGGCGAGTGAACTGAAAAGTTTAAACCCTCTTAAAGCCAAAAAGAAGAAAAAGAACACACGAAAGTAGGGGGAGCTTTTGTTCCCACCGAAATGTGTTCCCTAATAGAGATTTCTAAACCAAGGTGCCTGGAGAAATCGGCATTGCGAATTCATACAAATCGGGGGTATTTTTGTTCCGATTGAAATGTGTTTCCCTAACACATACTTCAAAACCGTGGTTTCTGGGGAAATCGGCTCTGCAAATAAATGCAAACTGCGAGTACTTTTGTCCTCGCTTGCCTTTGTGCAGAGTGGAATATGTCTGTCCTAACATGATCTTCTAAACTTAGGAACCTGGGAAAATCGTGCAGCCACTAGAAGCGAATGAACTTCCCAGTTTCAAGCAAATTCGAGATTCGAGAAGTATGTACACTTTTGGGATGTAAACTTCAGAGGGAAATGAAAAATAAAATAATCGTTTGATAATTTTTTTTTGTCTTTATTGGAAAGATTTTCAGCCTTAGGCTGGTTCATCAAACGTTTGATAATTCTTCCGTACATATATTTTGTTCTAGTCATCATACCAAACGTAAAAGGTCCGTCATTAAATTTACTTGTAACGAAGAACAATCAATCATAATAAATGAATTGACTTTACACGGCATTTGTTCATTTTTTTCACTCACAGAGCAAATATATTGAACTCAATTGAATTTGGAAACTGTTTCATTCAATCAAGAATTTAATCAATACAAACGAATGATTGCTCAGCTAAGGTAGTTCCACGTGAACCTTGCGGTTATATCATAGATATAACCCACTAATTTTTTAAATAACTTTGCAATAATGGCTCGAGGTTAATAATATGTTACCCATCTCAAATTTCCATTGAACCTCAATAAAGAAATGTATTTTTACTACTGTGTATATAATTTTTCGCATTAAGTGGATATCATCAACATCGTCTAACCAATAATTTCTATGCCAATCAATGGTAGTAAAGCTAAAATTATGCAAAAAAAATTGGACTTATAAACCCAATACAAATTTTAATACAGATTTTTTGAGAAAAAGTTAAGATAAAAAGATTGCTAAAGAGACTGTTAAACAAAAGCTTATCCCGTCCATTGCCGCAGGGTGCTTGAGCAGCTTGGTCATGCAGAAGCAGTTTAATACAGTTGTCCAATGTACATTGCAGTTCGTTCAGGAAGGCACTGTTCTTTGAACGCATTCTTTCATGGGCTCGATTTTAAAAGGGTGAGCGAGCTGCCTGAATTCGAAATTATTCAGCTTCAAGAAAGAATCAAGCCAGTAATCATAAATAATGTAGATAGAGGCCCTGACCAGAACCCGTTTTATAACGGTCATAGATATGTTCGATTCATCAAGCCTCCGTGGCGGCGATGACCTCCTCATTCGACTCAAATTTCTGCCCGGCGAGTGACTTTTCCAAGTTTGGAAACAAAAAAAAGGCGCACGGGGCCGAATCTGGAGAACACGGTGGATGAGGTAGCAGTTCGTAGTGCAATTCGACCAATTTTGACAGTAGCCGTTTACAAGAATGTACTACACGATAAGTAATCTCTCTTGCGATACTGACACCATCGGGCGACGAAGCTAAGTACTTATCGGATCGCCCTCGTATATCTTTCCAGTTTGCTTTCTCGACTGTTCAAGTAATTTTTATGCTGTCTTTAGAGTCGAATTAATTGCCCTTGAAGATGCCTTTGATTTGCCCAGTTGCGAGTAGTATTCGTGGAATTTCATCCACTGATTTCTAGGAGCCGGCTTTGGGGTTAGCTAAAGGTGAATCGTTTAGTTTACCTCAAGTTTGTTTCCCGCACAACGTTGTCGTAAAGGAATCACGATTTACTTCGAACGACAATTTCGTTGCGTTTTTGAAGAAAAAGACATATGAAATCCATTGCAATGCATGCAATCCATTGATGATTTTTGGATCAAATTGTGTGGAACCCACACATCGTAACGATTTACATAACCTAACTTCAGCAGATGCTCATGAACAGTGGCATTAGATATATGTAGTGAATCTGCTAATTCCTTTGTCATGTATCAAATATTTTTCTTGATAAGCATAATGCTTAGCATTCTTAGCATAATTCTAAGTAGTTAGTATTTCTTTTATTTTTTCCATTCCAAGTCTATTTATAATCTTTGTTAAACTGGTCGGACTCGATTATCCGGAGTATTGATTTTTTTTTCACTCCGGATAATCGAGTAATAAAAAAACGAATTTTCTCTCGGTAAACGTAATATAATTACGATTTGCACTTATTTATTGAACGGTTTTATCTAGGTTGACCCGTTTGTGTGTTTGTGACTTTGTAACTTTGTAACTTTGTCTGTAGCGCTGTACCACATTAATAGAAATTTAACCCCCTTCCTGTTGACCGTTTGATCTGAAAGTTGGAACACATCTTTATCTCTAGTGTCTTTATAAAACTGCGTATTCCATGATCTTGAAAATCCAAGATGGCGTCCGCTACAAAATGGCGAATTATGTACACATTTTCTCAAAATCCCCTTCAATATGGGTATCGAATGAAAGGGCTTGACCAGTAGAACACAATTATTTATGGAAAATGTAAAACAAAGATGGCGACCTCTATAAAATGGCGGATTACAAATTTTCTCAGAACCCCATCAATATGTATATTTTTTTTTAAATGGTTTTATTTGTCAGTTTATTTTATAAAGGTTGCTTGTTTCATTTTAATTCGTCAAAATTGCATATGTAGATGAAACTTCAATTGATCTATATCAATTCTATCATTGGAATCATTGATAAAGCAAATATAATTAATGAAAAGTTTAAGAATTTTCACTGTTTTCCTTCTGTTAATTCCTAGTAGGGTAGGTTTTTTCAGCTCCTCGAAATCAAGCCTCCTCCATCCGCCTAAGATGCCTGATATCATCTGTTGAAGTACCGTCCAAGCTAGTTGGACGCGAACACATGTACAAAACTTGTGATTTACTGTTTCTGCAACTCGGTTGTCGCAGTGTGTACAATTTTCGTCATCTACACGCCGCATCACGAAAAATAATTTTCGATGTTCAATTTTCTCGTTCACAAATAAGTACAGTTTTGAACGCTGTTCTGAAGTAAGATGCTTCGATGCAATATTTCGCCACGTGCGTGGCCAGTCATCTGCTGGATTATTTCGTTCCACCCTTGGTGTTTCGGTTTGAATGACGAAGTGATTGTGGATTTGATCGGCGGAGGGGTTTTGTAGGATTTGGTGTGGAATTTGGGATAAGTTTTGTAGGATTTGTTTGAGGTCAGGAAGATCTACTGAAATTTGTGGTCGAGGATTTGTTTGGAGAAGAAAGGAACTGTAATAAGGAAGGGATCCGATCTCTTTCAAATGACGATTAATTGCGAGCGACTTACACTTAGGCGCTGGTAATTGTAACTTCAGACCGTCTTTTTCATTGCAGCGAGCCAACTGCATCATCGGGACGCGGGCAACAGTCCCTCTCCAGAGAAATGTTCCCATCGTTGATGTAATCTTCGCTATATGTACGTTCAACGGTGGGAGAATGGACGCGGGGTACCATATCCTAGAGGTACCGAACGTGTTAAGCATGATCACTTTTTGATGCAGCGTCAGCATACGCAGAGAGTGCAGCCACATTAGTTGTGAAAACTTCCCCACCAGTGCATTCCAGTTTAGTGTTGTCATATGCTTTATCGAGTTTGCGAAAACTACACCCAATATTTTGACTACATCGGCTGTTTGCAGCCACTGGGTGTTGAAACTGTCGTTTTCGCAAAACCCAACATCGATAGCAACAGTTTTTCTCAAATTCAATTTTGCCCCAGCAGCATTTTCGAAGCGAGTAAAGAGTTCATGCATCGCTTCAATTTGCGCTGTCGATGTGACGATCACGCTGATATCATTCGCATACGCTACCAGCAGATCGTTCCCGCATACACTTTCGAGTCTGCACACTAGTGGATGGAGATACAGTACGAAGAAGTGCATTGACAACGGGTCCCCCTGTCGTACCGATCGTTGAATCTCGAACGACCGTGAGAGATGTCCGTTGATAAGCAGTCGAGACGCAGATCGACTGACGATGCGCGAGAGTAGAGCGATGAAATCGTCGTTGAAGCCGAGAGAACGCATGATTTGGAAGAGAAAAGAATGCCGGACCCGATCAAACGCATGGTCGAGATCGAAGCTAATTAGCTTCCCAGCACGACCGTCATGACGGAGACTCGCTATGCGGTCTTTCAGAGCAAGAGTGGCTTGGAAAATGTTCCGCTCTGAGTTCGAGCATTTCTGACCTTCGCTTAGCACGTGGTGTTCCCTCATCACCCGCTCCAACCTGGTTTTGAGGATACGGGAGAACAGCTTATAATCGCTGTTGAGCAGTGAGATCGGACGGTATGATCGGGCCATATGGTCGCCTCCCCTCTTCTTGACCAGCACGATGATACCCTCCACAAACGCTGGAGGAATATTTCCGCTGAGCGCCTCGTTCAGCAGAAGGTTCAGCTCGCGGTGGATGACGTCGAACATGCGATGGTAAAACTCTCTCGGTATTCCATCGCAGCCAGGAGATTTTCGTGGTGCGCTTTCGGTTATCGCAGACCATATTTCTGCTGTCGTAATGTCGTTCATGCAGACTTCGTCGTTTGGCGGAATAACACGTTCACATATGAAACTGTTCCCATCGGCCTCTCTCGCCTCCTCTGAGTATAGTGACGAAAAGTAGGTGACCATGTGGTCCTCGATCGATTTCGACTCTGTTATTGTTTGCTCCCGCTCTGTCTGCAGCTGCGTGATTATGGTTTTCTTTCTCCGTCTTTCCCCCAACTGGAATATCGATATGGGTTCTCCCGCCACGTATGTTTCGTTGATTCTCATGAAATTGTGAGAAAATCTCCTTTGGAGCGCTAGCATTTCGCCTTTCAGTCGGTTGATGGTGGTCAACATTTCTGGATGCTGGTAGTATCCGTCGTATGCACGTCGTAGTTCGCCGTACAGACGTTGATGTTCACTATGGAATTCATCGAAAACGGATCGACTTTTCCACTTAAAGAAGCGCTTTATTTTGGGTTTCGCGAAACAGAGCCACCACTCAATCCAAGAGCCGTCATTTCTGCGTTGTCGGGTCCAGTATTGCCACTTATACTGGAATTCCGCTACGTTTTCGTTAGTCATAAGATATGATCGAAGGGACCAAAATCCACGACCATGTTCTTGTCCAAGGTGGGGAAGACATAGACGAAGTGTGAGCGCTTTGTGGTCGGTGAACGAGCAGACATGGTTGTGTGCTACACGCAAGTGGTCGCGCAGACCGCTGCTGACGTAGATGCGGTCTAGGCGCGACTGGGCGTTGCGACAGACGTACGTGAAACCATTATCACTGGGACATAGTTTCTCCCATACGTCGTGCAGTTGTAGTTGCTGGACGGCTGCTTTGAGAGCGGGACTCGCATTCGGGCTGCTTGAATCGCATGTTCGAAGCACGCAATTGAAATCGCCGGTCAAGATTACATTCGTGGTGTTATGACGAAGGTAGTAGGGAAGCGTTTCGTGGGAAAAAAAAAACCTTTGCGATCTATTGAGAAATGCTCGAGTTATAAGCGTTCCAAATCTTGCATTTTTTCCTACTTGTTCAGTGCCTAGATTTCCATTTCACCCCCTATATCTTCCGGTTAGACGTAGTCCTACGTCAAAACCATTTCGATCGCCCTCGATGCCGCCTTGTTCTGGATTTGCCACCAAAGCAATTTGCATAAAGAACAAACTTTTTTCTTCTGCTACCTGCTGCCGTTTTGCGAATGCGTTTGCCACTCGTCACTCGCTGCAACTGCCTGTTGTCTTGATGTCCACCGAACCGAATGTGTTCTGTTCTGAATGCGGTTTTCTTATCGTCGCGAGCAGCTTTGCCAGCCAACTCGATCAATTCGGCGGCCGAAACTATATAACGGGGGCTAGGTGGACTGGTGCACTGGTACTAACGCGCCTAGCTACCCTTGCGGAACAATTGGCGAATACACCTATGGGGAACTGCGAACAACACGGTTCGTGTTAGTCGAACACCAGATGATATCCCTGGTCATTATGCACAATGCTACAGTGCGTGTGGAAACCCTCTGTTGAGACAACGGTACTCCTTATCCTAATCCCTAACCTGTCATGTCCCACAGAAATTGTTGCCCTTTTAACCTCGAGTAAACCGCGAGTATTCGGTCGAATCCTACTAAACATAGCAATTAGTTGAAACTTTGTATAAACAAAACTTGAATTAGCGGCTCCGCAAAGCTTATGCGATTGAGCCTGAATGAATTGGAAAAAAAACACGGTTCGAGCGGGATTTTGCCTTTCCCTTCACTTTTCCTCCTTTGTCATATCCAGACATGGCTGCTTGCGTTGGTTTGCTGATATGATGTGATGCGAAACGATGTGGTGTACGGTTTGGATGAGAATGATCGTTACGGCAGCGGAGCGGGGATTTTAAACTGACTGGCTGACTCGAGAATTACGCATGTGTGAGACTGCGACCAATGATTCGTTCATTTTTTTCTTTTTCCTTTCCAATCGTGCTTCATTGTATTTCGCTGCTGCTCTTGTTGCCCGTTTTGGTCGGTACGATTTGAGGAGCACAAAATGGACCAATCAAAAATGGGCACATAGTTCATTTGGACAATGCTTGATATTTCACAATTATTCAAATATTTATCTCAAGAAAAATGAAATGTTATTCGTTATGATAGATGCGTAGATATATTTCCTATCAATTGATGCAAAAACCTTTGCGATCTATTGAGAAATGCTCGAGTTATAAGCGTTGCAAATCTTGCATTTTTTTCTACTTGTTCAGTGCCTAGATTTTCATTTCACCCCCTATATCTTCCGGTTAGACGTAGTCCTACGTCAAAATTCCCGAACGGCGCGTTGTGAAGAACCGGAGGGAGCGTAAACATTGCAGATCGTCGTGTCTTGCACTCGCAGCGCAATCAGTCGGCTGTCCAGACTTCTCTCAACGTTTGTAACTTGTATGTGTTGTTTGAGAGCAATAGCTGTGCCCCTTTTCGTATGGTCTACATTGAAGAAAACGACGTATCCAGGCAAGGAGAGCTGCTCGTTCTCTACTTCTTGCAGACACACGATGTCAAGGCTCTGACTGTTGACGAAGTTTCGTAAAGCGTTCAGTTTCGTGGGGTTCGTGATGGTAGCGATGTTGATGGACAAAATATTATACGATGTGGGAGCCATTTAGATTAGCATCACTTCGAAACTCTCTCCGTCGGTATCTTCCCGGCGAGGTTTTTTACCAGCCGGTCGTCCTCGGTTCGATTTGCTGCTGTTGGATGTGGTAGAGTCATCTGTTTCATTACCATTGCTACTCTTGCTCTGCGATCGTAACGCTGGTTTTTTGAAAAAATCGTCCACAGCTACGACAGCTTGCGGTGGCGCTAGCAATTTGGTTCGTTAAGATTGGGCTACAGGCTGGCTGTTTGCATTCGGTTTTGGACATGAGGTGCTTTCGGGCTGCCCACTTGTGTGCGTTTTTGAACCCGAGGTTCACTCTGGTTCGTAACACTCGGCAGTTCCGGAAACACTTGTGATGATGTCAGTGGTGGAGCGGTAGATTTCTTCGTTTGTGTCGGTCTCTCACCAGCTGATTTCTTGTGTTGTTGATTGGAGGTTGACCTATTAGTATGTCCAGATTGCTTCGCCACGTTCGCGTAGCTTTTCTGGTAAATAAGCTTTTTGTTCTGGACACATGATATGCCAGTGTGTGCTTGCTCTTTGCAGTGGCGGCAGGAATGAAGCTGTCCCTTATACACGACAAACGCTTGCTCTCCGTCGATTGTTACCCACGAATCTATATTTCGCTTTACCAGCATACGAGCGGACCAAATGCCGAGCGGTATACCTTGGGCTTCATTGTTTTCGCCCCACGATACTTCTTTGATCGAGATTACTTCACCGAACGCAGTGAGAAAATCGACGACCTTCCTTTCGGATACATCTTCCGGGAGATCGTAAACACGTACTTCTACACTACCATCTTCCAGCGTAATTCGAAGAGTGTGTTTCTTCCCCTCACACTCCACTTCGTGCTTTCGCTCATGTTCATCGACGACTTTTTGTGCGATCGCCAATTCACTGACTTTTACGAACGCACATGCATCACCTCTGTGGCACTGAAGTCGTTTGATGTCTTCCATCTTCAATCCGAGAACTGAAGAACAAAATCCAACAAGCTTTTCCACCGACGGCTTAACGGCGAATTGAGAATAGTCTATTTTAAACGTGTTTTCTCGCCTCATCGCGGAACACTGATCACGCGACGCGGCACAGCATAGTATTAGAAAAATCAACGGTTAATGCTTCACTTGTGATAGGCGCAATGGGAATATACGTCTGCACGTCTCAAAAGCTGAGCGGTATATAATATGTATATCAAATGAAAGGGAATAAAACACAGTTATTTATGAAAAATGCAAATCCAAAATGGCCGCCACCACAAAATGGCGCCATATATATTTTTTTAAAACCTCATACTCATTCTACTTGTCAAGCCCGTTCGTTTGATACACATATTAGCTATTCAATATGGAATTATTATACAAATTATTCTAAATTTCCGAAAATCAAAAATAAAACACTCCGGATAATCGAGTCTCCGGATAATCGACCTGTATTGTGAACGCCCGGCATGTTAGGTTTGACGCTAACCACTCGGCCACGGGAACAGTTGCAGTTGCAGACCCTATGTATGAGAAATATGATATGAGAAACCCCAGGCAGCAATGTCAGACAACACAATGCATTCAAAAACAAGGTACTCAGGATGAGCGGAAGAATTAAAATTAAAAATGAAAGTGTAGAATAGATTAAACTTATTTTCATTGGATAATATGCATTTATCGTTCAAAAATATTTAATCAAAGTACTTGGACAGTTTGATTAAATATACTATGATCTATACCACATTTCCCTCATCAAGAATAAGCGAAGATATTTCCGTTCCTCCTAAAGTAAACCACGTGGTATGTGACAGTCTCTAATAATTTACGTAAACAAACAATGTAGCGTCTTAAATGCAGTGGACTGTAAACTGCTGGCTTAAACCCGCTGCGCGATTCCAAAGCTGCCTCAACGCAGCTTGCCCAGTGAGAGAACCGAATTCCCCCCCGTGGGCGCGATGCAAACTGCTTTCATTGCAATGATGCAGCGGGGATTTTCCATTCGCATGGAAACTTTAACCTCACTGTGGCGGATTGAGGGACACGTTGTTTTGGAGACAAAACACAACACACACTTAAACTTAAACTATGTACATTGTATTTAACTTAACTTTACTATACATAATATAATACAGCTTAAATTACTTAAAATGTCTTCTGCCGTTTTCCTTCAGTTTCTGACTTCAATTCGTTGCTGTTGCTTACGCTCTGCTGTCTTAATTCGAACTGTGTGCCGTCCTTGTACAGCACAAAACTATCCTCCAGCTAGTTGGCGGCATGTTTAATCCTGTTTGCGGGAGAGCAGTGGATTGCGCTTTGTGGCGTCGGGGGATCGCGTCGCATGCATCTATTCTCTCTTCAGTGCGCTTGCGACTGAACAAACAATAAGGACCTTAAATCTAAAACATCATTTTACATTTAGGGTTTCATCTATCACTATTACCTAAAGATTTAACAATGGCGAACAGCTGTTAAGCTGCAACCATCACGTGCAAGGCCGAGAATGTCAGTTAGTAGTTGAAAATCTCATTAAATACATAGTTGAACAATACATATATTTACATTTAAACTTCAATAAAACAAATATTCACACAATAATTACATTAACACATTCTAGTAAACATTATTATACACATTGGATTTAACTTCGCCATTCGTTCGATGCAGGTATCCCACTTGATATCGTATATCTTCTACGATATTCAACAACGCCTGATCCATCGGAAGAATTCCTTCTCCACTTGCCATCGTTACTGGAAAAGCCGAAACTGTTTCTTCGGCATCTCTCCATCATTTGACCACGGTTATATAAACGTATGGTGCGTTGAATTTCCGCTACAAACTGATGCACCCTGAAGAATTCCAACCCGCCCTTCATGGAAACATCTACCTCAGCGTTACTGTTCGGAAACCATTTTATCCTCCGTATTTCGTTTCTCGTTTGAGGCCGGAAATTCGTCGAATATGGCACATCAGGAACCAAGTATAATCTCGAGGGATGTGTAAACATTACATCCCAAAATTTACCGGACGCTTTCTTCCGAATGTCGTATCCGATCTCCTCGAGAACTTCCCGCACAGCACAATCGAATGGATCCTCTTTTCCTTCCTTTTCCGCTTTGCCTTGGGGGAATCCCCATTTACCCTTGTAAGATTGTACCAAGAGAACATGTTTCATGTCCTCTGACAATAAAATGGCTCCATTGGTGGGGATCGTGTTAAGGTATCGCATGTATGCCGACATAATTCCATCGATCTTCGGAATGTGCTTCTGCAGAAATGGAACATGTCTGAAGATCTGGTATGCGAATCTGTTATATCCACATTTTTTATATTCATCCGAACATGAAACGTCCAGATAATGCCAATGAGCTTTTCGTATTGCGCAGCAAATCCCAATTAAATTATTACGATCCTTCATAGGTAGGATATACCTAGCTGCGAGAGTATCCAAAATCTGTTTTTCAATGGGATGATTCCAGGAATACATGATGATCCGTTGAGCTGTTTCTAGCGTTACTGAAATCTGAATTTCGTAATACGCATTTATATATTGAAAGATAGGTAGCAAAAGCCTTACTACCGCAGCTACCGTTTCCGCTTCTATTGACGTTGGTTTCGGTAGGTTTTAATTTTTGAACAACTGCAACTACCTGCAAGGTGTACCTTTCCGTTTCGGGTAGCCAGCAACAAGTAGCGCCGTTTTAAAGAGTGAATTTACCATGGGCGTGTTGAAGATCATTGACATATTATTAAAATTGAAAAATAAATCGGCTTAGCGAGCGTGGACATAAATGTAACGAAGATATTACTATTAATACAGCTGATGAATAAACATGGATTTAATAATTATGCATGTAATATATGTATCATTTTTGTTGAGAAGTATTGAGTAGAAATGAGTATGGTGAGGACAGAATTCTGATTGAATCTACTCTCACTTGCAAAATCGATTAACTTTTTTGATGATGTAAAAATTTTCATTTTTACCAGTTAAGAATTCTTCACATTCATACATTGTGGTCACATGATGAAAAATTTGGATAGTTTTGGCTCTTCGCCTACGGCTACGACTTCGATTGGAGAGGAAATTCTTTCGAGAAATCGTTAGTGAATATCGTAGAAGATTTACGATATTAAGGCGGGTATCAGCAACGCATGTGTGGCGGAGTTAAATTCAATGTCTATTTTGTATAAGGCGTTGTGTACAAATTACGTAACGCGAGTAGGGTGGTGGGACCAAATGAGGTGTGCTTCCTGAGCCAAGATGATAAAGCACGTGTTTTAATGGGTTTAACAGCAGCCAGTAAGCAAGTACTGATAGATGCATCTCGAACATATCTACATAATAATCTGTATTTCAACAGATTGTTTTAAACTGAAACCATGGATCTGTAGATACAGATCACAAATTATTTGTGTTCATACAGAATTTACCGTTTTTTTTAAAATAACTTTGCAATAATGGCTCGAGGTTAATAATATGTTACCCATCTCAAATTTCCATTGAACCTCAATAAAGAAATGTATTTTTACTACTGTGTATATAATTTTTCGCATTAAGTGGATATCATCAACATCGTCTAACCAATAATTTCTATGCCAATCAATGGTAGTAAAGCTAAAATTATGCAAAAAAATTGGACTTATAAACCCAATACAGATTTTAATACAGATTTTTTGAGAAAAAGTTAAGATAAAAAGATTGCTAAAGAGACTGTTAAACAAAAGCTTATCCCGTCCATTGCCGCAGGGTGCTTGAGCAGCTTGGTCATGCAGAAGCAGTTTAATTCTTCTTCTTCAATGGCACTAACCTTCCTAGAGGAACTTTGCCGTCTCAACGTAGTATTACTTGCGTCATTTTTATTAGTACTTAGTTGAGATTTCTATGCCAAATAACACGCCTTGAATGCATTCTGAGTGGCAAGCTCTAGAATACGCGTGATCACAGTGCAAGTCGGAGGAAATTTCTTTGACGAAAAATTCCCCCGACCAGAACGGGAATCGAACCCGAACACCCGACATGTTAGTTATGACGCTAACCACTCGGCCAAGGGAGCACAGAAGCAGTTTAATACAGTTGTCCAATGTACATTGCAGTTCGTTCAGGAAGGCACTGTTCTTTGAACGCATTCTTTCATGCGCTCGATTTTAAAAGGGTGAGCGAGCTGCCTGAATTCGAAATTATTCAGCTTCAAGAAAGAATCAAGCCAGTAATCATAAATAATGTAGATAGAGGCCCTGACCAGAACCCGTTTTATAACGGTCATAGATATGTTCGATTCATCAAGCCTCCGTGGCGGCGATGACCTCCTCATTCGACTCAAATTTCTGCCCGGCGAGTGACTTTTCCAAGTTTGGAAACAAAAAAAAAGGCGCACGGGGCCGAATCTGGTGAACACGGTGGATGAGGTAGCAGTTCGTAGTGCAATTCGACCAATTTTGACAGTAGCCGTTTACAAGAATGTACTACACGATAAGTAATCTCTCTTGCGATACTGACACCATCGGGCGACGAAGCTAAGTACTTATCGGATCGCCCTCGTATATCTTTCCAGTTTGCTTTCTCGACTGTTCAAGTAATTTTTATGCTGTCTTTAGAGTCGAATTAATTGCCCTTGAAGATGCCTTTGATTTGCCCAGTTGCGAGTAGTATTCGTGGAATTTCATCCACTGATTTCTAGGAGCCGGCTTTGGGGTTAGCTAAAGGTGAATCGTTTAGTTTACCTCAAGTTTGTTTCCCGCACAATGTTGTCGTAAAGGAATCATTCTCATAATCCGTCACGATTTACTACGAACGACAATTTCGTTGCGTTTTTGAAGAAAAAGACATATGAAATCCATTGCAATGCATGCAATCCATTGATGATTTTTCGATCAAATTGTGTGGAACCCACACATCGTAACGATTTACATAACCTAACTTCAGCAGATGCCCATGAACAGTGGCATTAGATATATGTAGTGAATCTGCTAATTCCTTTGTCATGTATCAAATATTTTTCTTGATAAGCATAATGCTTAGCATTCTTAGCATAATTCTAAGTAGTTAGTATTTCTTTTATTATTTCCATTCCAAGTCTATTTATAATCTTTGTTAAACTGGTCGGACTCGATTATCCGGAGTATTGATTTTTTTTTCACTCCGGATAATCGAGTAATAAAAAAACGAATTTTCTCTCGGTAAACGTAATATAATTACGATTTGCACTTATTTATTGAACGGTTTTATCTAGGTTGACCCGTTTGTGTGTTTGTGACTTTGTAACTTTGTAACTTTGTCTGTAGCGCTGTACCACATTAATAGAAATTTAACCCCCTTCCTGTTGACCGTTTGATCTGAAAGTTGGAACACATCTTTATCTCTAGTGTCTTTATAAAACTGCGTATTCCATGATATTGAAAATCCAAGATGGCGTCCGCTACAAAATGGCGAATTATGTACACATTTTCTCAAAATCCCCTTCAATATGGGTATCGAATGAAAGGGCTCGACCAGTAGAACACAATTATTTATGGAAAATGTAAAACAAAGATGGCGACCTCTATAAAATGGCGGATTACAAATTTTCTCAGAACCCCATCAATATGTATATATTTTTTTTAAATGGTTTTATTTGTCAGTTTATTTTATAAAGGTTGCTTGTTTCATTTTAATTCGTCAAAATTGCATATGTAGATGAAACTTCAATTGATCTATATCAATTCTATCATTGGAATCATTGAGAAAGCAAATATAATTAATGAAAAGATTAAGAATTTTCACTGTTTTCCTTCTGTTAATTCCTAGTAGGGTAGGTTTTTTCAGCTCCTCGAAATCAAGCCTCCTCCATCCGCCTAAGATGCCTGATATCATCTGTTGAAGTACCGTCCAAGCTAGTTGGACGCGAACACATGTACAAAACTTGTGATTTACTGTTTCTGCAACTCGGTTGTCGCAGTGTGTACAATTTTCGTCATCTACACGCCGCATCACGAAAAATAATTTTCGATGTTCAATTTTCTCGTTCACAAATAAGTACAGTTTTGAACGCTGTTCTGAAGTAAGATGCTTCGATGCAATATTTCGCCACGTGCGTGGCCAGTCATCTGCTGGATTATTTCGTTCCACCCTTGGTGTTTCGGTTTGAATGACGAAGTGATTGTGGATTTGATCGGCGGAGGGGTTTTGTAGGATTTGGTGTGGAATTTGGGATAAGTTTTGTAGGATTTGTTTGAGGTCAGGAAGATCTACTGAAATTTGTGGTCGAGGATTTGTTTGGAGAAGAAAGGAACTGTAATAAGGAAGGGATCCGATCTCTTTCAAATGACGATTAATTGCGAGCGACTTACACTTAGGCGCTGGTAATTGTAACTTCAGACCGTCTTTTTCATTGCAGCGAGCCAACTGCATCATCGGGACGCGGGCAACAGTCCCTCTCCAGAGAAATGTTCCCATCGTTGATGTAATCTTCGCTATATGTACGTTCAACGGTGGCAGAATGGACGCGGGGTACCATATCCTAGAGGTACCGAACGTGTTAAGCATGATCACTTTTTGATGCAGCGTCAGCATACGCAGAGAGTGCAGCCACATTAGTTGTGAAAACTTCCCCACCAGTGCATTCCAGTTTAGTGTTGTCATGTGCTTTATCGAGTTTGCGAAAACTACACCCAATATTTTGACTACATCGGCTGTTTGCAGCCACTGGGTGTTGAAACTGTCGTTTTCGCAAAACCCAACATCGATAGCAACAGTTTTTCTCAAATTCAATTTTGCCCCAGCAGCATTTTCGAAGCGAGTAAAGAGTTCATGCATCGCTTCAATTTGCGCTGTCGATGTGACGATCACGCTGATATCATTCGCATACGCTACCAGCAGATCGTTCCCGCATACACTTTCGAGTCTGCACACTAGTGGATGGAGATACAGTACGAAGAAGTGCATTGACAACGGGTCCCCCTGTCGTACCGATCGTTGAATCTCGAACGACCGTGAGAGATGTCCGTTGATAAGCAGTCGAGACGCAGATCGACTGACGATGCGCGAGAGTAGAGCGATGAAATCGTCGTTGAAGCCGAGAGAACGCATGATTTGGAAGAGAAAAGAATGCCGGACCCGATCAAACGCATGGTCGAGATCGAAGCTAATTAGCTTCCCAGCACGACCGTCATGACGGAGACTCGCTATGCGGTCTTTCAGAGCAAGAGTGGCTTGGAAAATGTTCCGCTCTGAGTTCGAGCATTTCTGACCTTCGCTTAGCACGTGGTGTTCCCTCATCACCCGCTCCAACCTGGTTTTGAGGATACGGGAGAACAGCTTATAATCGCTGTTGAGCAGTGAGATCAGACGGTATGATCGGGCCATATGGTCGCCTCCCCTCTTCTTGACCAGCACGATGATACCCTCCACAAACGCTGGAGGAATATTTCCGCTGAGCGCCTCGTTCAGCAGAAGGTTCAGCTCGCGGTGGATGACTTCGAACATGCGATGGTAAAACTCTCTCGGTATTCCATCGCAGCCAGGAGATTTTCGTGGTGCGCTTTCGGTTATCGCAGACCATATTTCTGCTGTCGTAATGTCGTTCATGCAGACTTCGTCGTTTGGCGGAATAACACGTTCACATATGAAACTGTTCCCATCGGCCTCTCTCGCCTCCTCTGAGTATAGTGACGAAAAGTAGGTGACCATGTGGTCTTCGATCGATCTCGACTCTGTTATTGTTTGCTCCCGCTCTGTCTGCAGCTGCGTGATTATGGTTTTCTTTCTCCGTCTTTCCCCCAACTGGAATATCGATATGGGTTCTCCCGCCACGTATGTTTCGTTGATTCTCATGAAATTGTGAGAAAATCTCCTTTGGAGCGCTAGCATTTCGCCTTTCAGTCGGTTGATGGTGGTCAACATTTCTGGATGCTGGTAGTATCCGTCGTATGCACGTCGTAGTTCGCCGTACAGACGTTGATGTTCACTATGGAATTCATCGAAAACGGATCGACTTTTCCACTTAAAGAAGCGCTTTATTTTGGGTTTCGCGAAACAGAGCCACCACTCAATCCAAGAGCCGTCATTTCTGCGTTGTCGGGTCCAGTATTGCCACTTATACTGGAATTCCGCTACGTTTTCGTTAGTCATAAGATATGATCGAAGGGACCAAAATCCACGACCATGTTCTTGTCCAAGGTGGGGAAGACATAGACGAAGTGTGAGCGCTTTGTGGTCGGTGAACGAGCAGACATGGTTGTGTGCTACACGCAAGTGGTCGCGCAGACCGCTGCTGACGTAGATGCGGTCTAGGCGCGACTGGGCGTTGCGACAGACGTACGTGAAACCATTATCACTGGGACATAGTTTCTCCCATACGTCGTGCAGTTGTAGTTGCTGGACGGCTGCTTTGAGAGCGGGACTCGCATTCGGGCTGCTTGAATCGCATGTTCGAAGCACGCAATTGAAATCGCCGGTCAAGATTACATTCGTGGTGTTATGACGAAGGTAGTAGGGAAGCGTTTCGTGGGAAAAAAAAACCTTTGCGATCTATTGAGAAATGCTCGAGTTATAAGCGTTCCAAATCTTGCATTTTTTCCTACTTGTTAAGTGCCTAGATTTCCATTTCACCCCCTATATCTTCCGGTTAGACGTAGTCCTACGTCAAAACCATTTCGATCGCCCTCGATGCCGCCTTGTTCTGGATTTGCCACCAAAGCAATTTGCATAAAGAACAAACTTTTTTCTTCTGCTACCTGCTGCCGTTTTGCGAATGCGTTTGCCACTCGTCACTCGCTGCAACTGCCTGTTGTCTTGATGTCCACCGAACCGAATGTGTTCTGTTCTGAATGCGGTTTTCTTATCGTCGCGAGCAGCTTTGCCAGCCAACTCGATCAATTCGGCGGCCGAAACTATATAACGGGGGCTAGGTGGACTGGTGCACTGGTACTAACGCGCCTAGCTACCCTTGCGGAACAATTGGCGAATACACCTATGGGGAACTGCGAACAACACGGTTCGTGTTAGTCGAACACCAGATGATATCCCTGGTCATTATGCACAATGCTACAGTGCGTGTGGAAACCCTCTGTTGAGACAACGGTACTCCTTATCCTAATCCCTAACCTGTCATGTCCCACAGAAATTGTTGCCCTTTTAACCTCGAGTAAACCGCGAGTATTCGGTCGAATCCTACTAAACATAGCAATTAGTTGAAACTTTGTATAAACAAAACTTGAATTAGCGGCTCCGCAAAGCTTATGCGATTGAGCCTGAATGAATTGGAAAAAAAACACGGTTCGAGCGGGATTTTGCCTTTCCCTTCACTTTTCCTCCTTTGTCATATCCAGACATGGCTGCTTGCGTTGGTTTGCTGATATGATGTGATGCGAAACGATGTGGTGTACGGTTTGGATGAGAATGATCGTTACGGCAGCGGAGCGGGGATTTTAAACTGACTGGCTGACTCGAGAATTACGCATGTGTGAGACTGCGACCAATGATTCGTTCATTTTTTTCTTTTTCCTTTCCAATCGTGCTTCATTGTATTTCGCTGCTGCTCTTGTTGCCCGTTTTGGTCGGTACGATTTGAGGAGCACAAAATGGACCAATCAAAAATGGGCACATAGTTCATTTGGACAATGCTTGATATTTCACAATTATTCAAATATTTATCTCAAGAAAAATGAAATGTTATTCGTTATGATAGATGCGTAGATATATTTCCTATCAATTGATGCAAAAACCTTTGCGATCTATTGAGAAATGCTCGAGTTATAAGCGTTGCAAATCTTGCATTTTTTTCTACTTGTTCAGTGCCTAGATTTTCATTTCACCCCCTATATCTTCCGGTTAGACGTAGTCCTACGTCAAAATTCCCGAACGGCGCATTGTGAAGAACCGGAGGGAGCGTAAACATTGCAGATCGTCGTGTCTTGCACTCGCAGCGCAATCAGTCGGCTGTCCAGACTTCTCTCAACGTTTGTAACTTGTATGTGTTGTTTGAGAGCAATAGCTGTGCCCCTTTTCGTATGGTCTACATTGAAGAAAACGACGTATCCAGGCAAGGAGAGCTGCTCGTTCTCTACTTCTTGCAGACACACGATGTCAAGGCTCTGACTGTTGACGAAGTTTCGTAAAGCGTTCAGTTTCGTGGGGTTCGTGATGGTAGCGATGTTGATGGACAAAATATTATACGATGTGGGAGCCATTTAGATTAGCATCACTTCGAAACTCTCTCCGTCGGTATCTTCCCGGCGAGGTTTTTTACCAGCCGGTCGTCCTCGGTTCGATTTGCTGCTGTTGGATGTGGTAGAGTCATCTGTTTCATTACCATTGCTACTCTTGCTCTGCGATCGTAACGCTGGTTTTTTGAAAAAATCGTCCACAGCTACGACAGCTTGCGGTGGCGCTAGCAATTTGGTTCGTTAAGATTGGGCTACAGGCTGGCTGTTTGCATTCGGTTTTGGACATGAGGTGCTTTCGGGCTGCCCACTTGTGTGCGTTTTTGAACCCGAGTGTTCACTCTGGTTCGTAACACTCGGCAGTTCCGGAAACACTTGTGATGATGTCAGTGGTGGAGCGGTAGATTTCTTCGTTTGTGTCGGTCTCTCACCAGCTGATTTCTTGTGTTGTTGATTGGAGGTTGACCTATTAGTATGTCCAGATTGCTTCGCCACGTTCGCGTAGCTTTTCTGGTAAATAAGCTTTTTGTTCTGGACACATGATATGCCAGTGTGTGCTTGCTCTTTGCAGTGGCGGCAGGAATGAAGCTGTCCCTTATACACGACAAACGCTTGCTCTCCGTCGATTGTTACCCACGAATCTATATTTCGCTTTACCAGCATACGAGCGGACCAAATGCCGAGCGGTATACCTTGGGCTTCATTGTTTTCGCCCCACGATACTTCTTTGATCGAGATTACTTCACCGAACGCAGTGAGAAAATCGACGACCTTCCTTTCGGATACATCTTCCGGGAGATCGTAAACACGTACTTCTACACTACCATCTTCCAGCGTAATTCGAAGAGTGTGTTTCTTCCCCTCACACTCCACTTCGTGCTTTCGCTCATGTTCATCGACGACTTTTTGTGCGATCGCCAATTCACTGACTTTTACGAACGCACATGCATCACCTCTGTGGCACTGAAGTCGTTTGATGTCTTCCATCTTCAATCCGAGAACTGAAGAACAAAATCCAACAAGCTTTTCCACCGACGGCTTAACGGCGAATTGAGAATAGTCTATTTTAAACGTGTTTTCTCGCCTCATCGCGGAACACTGATCACGCGACGCGGCACAGCATAGTATTAGAAAAATCAACGGTTAATGCTTCACTTGTGATAGGCGCAATGGGAATATACGTCTGCACGTCTCAAAAGCTGAGCGGTATATAATATGTATATCAAATGAAAGGGAATAAAACACAGTTATTTATGAAAAATGCAAATCCAAAATGGCCGCCACCACAAAATGGCGATATATATATTTTTTTAAAACCTCATACTCATTCTACTTGTCAAGCCCGTTCGTTTGATACACATATTAGCTATTCAATATGGAATTATTATACAAATTATTCTAAATTTCCGAAAATCAAAAATAAAACACTCCGGATAATCGAGTCTCCGGATAATCGACCTGTATTGTGAACGCCCGGCATGTTAGGTTTGACGCTAACCACTCGGCCACGGGAACAGTTGCAGTTGCAGACCCTATGTATGAGAAATATGATATGAGAAACCCCAGGCAGCAATGTCAGACAACACAATGCATTCAAAAACAAGGTACTCAGGATGAGCGGAAGAATTAAAATTAAAAATGAAAGTGTAGAATAGATTAAACTTATTTTCATTGGATAATATGCATTTATCGTTCAAAAATATTTAATCAAAGTACTTGGACAGTTTGATTAAATATACTATGATCTATACCACATTTCCCTCATCAAGAATAAGCGAAGATATTTCCGTTCCTCCTAAAGTAAACCACGTGGTATGTGACAGTCTCTAATAATTTACGTAAACAAACAATGTAGCGTCTTAAATGCAGTGGACTGTAAACTGCTGGCTTAAACCCGCTGCGCGATTCCAAAGCTGCCTCAACGCAGCTTGCCCAGTGAGAGAACCGAATTCCCCCCCGTGGGCGCGATGCAAACTGCTTTCATTGCAATGATGCAGCGGGGATTTTCCATTCGCATGGAAACTTTAACCTCACTGTGGCGGATTGAGGGACACGTTGTTTTGGAGACAAAACACAACACACACTTAAACTTAAACTATGTACATTGTATTTAACTTAACTTTACTATACATAATATAATACAGCTTAAATTACTTAAAATGTCTTCTGCCGTTTTCCTTCAGTTTCTGACTTCAATTCGTTGCTGTTGCTTACGCTCTGCTGTCTTAATTCGAACTGTGTGCCGTCCTTGTACAGCACAAAACTATCCTCCAGCTAGTTGGCGGCATGTTTAATCCTGTTTGCGGGAGAGCAGTGGATTGCGCTTTGTGGCGTCGGGGGATCGCGTCGCATGCATCTATTCTCTCTTCAGTGCGCTTGCGACTGAACAAACAATAAGGACCTTAAATCTAAAACATCATTTTACATTTAGGGTTTCATCTATCACTATTACCTAAAGATTTAACAATGGCGAACAGCTGTTAAGCTGCAACCATCACGTGCAAGGCCGAGAATGTCAGTTAGTAGTTGAAAATCTCATTAAATACATAGTTGAACAATACATATATTTACATTTAAACTTCAATAAAACAAATATTCACACAATAATTACATTAACACATTCTAGTAAACATTATTATACACATTGGATTTAACTTCGCCATTCGTTCGATGCAGGTATCCCACTTGATATCGTATATCTTCTACGATATTCAACAACGCCTGATCCATCGGAAGAATTCCTTCTCCACTTGCCATCGTTACTGGAAAAGCCGAAACTGTTTCTTCGGCATCTCTCCATCATTTGACCACGGTTATATAAACGTATGGTGCGTTGAATTTCCGCTACAAACTGATGCACCCTGAAGAATTCCAACCCGCCCTTCATGGAAACATCTACCTCAGCGTTACTGTTCGGAAACCATTTTATCCTCCGTATTTCGTTTCTCGTTTGAGGCCGGAAATTCGTCGAATATGGCACATCAGGAACCAAGTATAATCTCGAGGGATGTGTAAACATTACATCCCAAAATTTACCGGACGCTTTCTTCCGAATGTCGTATCCGATCTCCTCGAGAACTTCCCGCACAGCACAATCGAATGGATCCTCTTTTCCTTCCTTTTCCGCTTTGCCTTGGGGGAATCCCCATTTACCCTTGTAAGATTGTACCAAGAGAACATGTTTCATGTCCTCTGACAATAAAATGGCTCCATTGGTGGGGATCGTGTTAAGGTATCGCATGTATGCCGACATAATTCCATCGATCTTCGGAATGTGCTTCTGCAGAAATGGAACATGTCTGAAGATCTGGTATGCGAATCTGTTATATCCACATTTTTTATATTCATCCGAACATGAAACGTCCAGATAATGCCAATGAGCTTTTCGTATTGCGCAGCAAATCCCAATTAAATTATTACGATCCTTCATAGGTAGGATATACCTAGCTGCGAGAGTATCCAAAATCTGTTTTTCAATGGGATGATTCCAGGAATACATGATGATCCGTTGAGCTGTTTCTAGCGTTACTGAAATCTGAATTTCGTAATACGCATTTATATATTGAAAGATAGGTAGCAAAAGCCTTACTACCGCAGCTACCGTTTCCGCTTCTATTGACGTTGGTTTCGGTAGGTTTTAATTTTTGAACAACTGCAACTACCTGCAAGGTGTACCTTTCCGTTTCGGGTAGCCAGCAACAAGTAGCGCCGTTTTAAAGAGTGAATTTACCATGGGCGTGTTGAAGATCATTGACATATTATTAAAATTGAAAAATAAATCGGCTTAGCGAGCGTGGACATAAATGTAACGAAGATATTACTATTAATACAGCTGATGAATAAACATGGATTTAATAATTATGCATGTAATATATGTATCATTTTTGTTGAGAAGTATTGAGTAGAAATGAGTATGGTGAGGACAGAATTCTGATTGAATCTACTCTCACTTGCAAAATCGATTAACTTTTTTGATGATGTAAAAATTTTCATTTTTACCAGTTAAGAATTCTTCACATTCATACATTGTGGTCACATGATGAAAAATTTGGATAGTTTTGGCTCTTCGCCTACGGCTACGACTTCGATTGGAGAGGAAATTCTTTCGAGAAATCGTTAGTGAATATCGTAGAAGATTTACGATATTAAGGCGGGTATCAGCAACGCATGTGTGGCGGAGTTAAATTCAATGTCTATTTTGTATAAGGCGTTGTGTACAAATTACGTAACGCGAGTAGGGTGGTGGGACCAAATGAGGTGTGCTTCCTGAGCCAAGATGATAAAGCACGTGTTTTAATGGGTTTAACAGCAGCCAGTAAGCAAGTACTGATAGATGCATCTCGAACATATCTACATAATAATCTGTATTTCAACAGATTGTTTTAAACTGAAACCATGGATCTGTAGATACAGATCACAAATTATTTGTGTTCATACAGAATTTACCGTTTTTTTTAAAATAACTTTGCAATAATGGCTCGAGGTTAATAATATGTTACCCATCTCAAATTTCCATTGAACCTCAATAAAGAAATGTATTTTTACTACTGTGTATATAATTTTTCGCATTAAGTGGATATCATCAACATCGTCTAACCAATAATTTCTATGCCAATCAATGGTAGTAAAGCTAAAATTATGCAAAAAAATTGGACTTATAAACCCAATACAGATTTTAATACAGATTTTTTGAGAAAAAGTTAAGATAAAAAGATTGCTAAAGAGACTGTTAAACAAAAGCTTATCCCGTCCATTGCCGCAGGGTGCTTGAGCAGCTTGGTCATGCAGAAGCAGTTTAATTCTTCTTCTTCAATGGCACTAACCTTCCTAGAGGAACTTTGCCGTCTCAACGTAGTATTACTTGCGTCATTTTTATTAGTACTTAGTTGAGATTTCTATGCCAAATAACACGCCTTGAATGCATTCTGAGTGGCAAGCTCTAGAATACGCGTGATCACAGTGCAAGTCGGAGGAAATTTCTTTGACGAAAAATTCCCCCGACCAGAACGGGAATCGAACCCGAACACCCGACATGTTAGTTATGACGCTAACCACTCGGCCAAGGGAGCACAGAAGCAGTTTAATACAGTTGTCCAATGTACATTGCAGTTCGTTCAGGAAGGCACTGTTCTTTGAACGCATTCTTTCATGCGCTCGATTTTAAAAGGGTGAGCGAGCTGCCTGAATTCGAAATTATTCAGCTTCAAGAAAGAATCAAGCCAGTAATCATAAATAATGTAGATAGAGGCCCTGACCAGAACCCGTTTTATAACGGTCATAGATATGTTCGATTCATCAAGCCTCCGTGGCGGCGATGACCTCCTCATTCGACTCAAATTTCTGCCCGGCGAGTGACTTTTCCAAGTTTGGAAACAAAAAAAAAGGCGCACGGGGCCGAATCTGGTGAACACGGTGGATGAGGTAGCAGTTCGTAGTGCAATTCGACCAATTTTGACAGTAGCCGTTTACAAGAATGTACTACACGATAAGTAATCTCTCTTGCGATACTGACACCATCGGGCGACGAAGCTAAGTACTTATCGGATCGCCCTCGTATATCTTTCCAGTTTGCTTTCTCGACTGTTCAAGTAATTTTTATGCTGTCTTTAGAGTCGAATTAATTGCCCTTGAAGATGCCTTTGATTTGCCCAGTTGCGAGTAGTATTCGTGGAATTTCATCCACTGATTTCTAGGAGCCGGCTTTGGGGTTAGCTAAAGGTGAATCGTTTAGTTTACCTCAAGTTTGTTTCCCGCACAATGTTGTCGTAAAGGAATCATTCTCATAATCCGTCACGATTTACTACGAACGACAATTTCGTTGCGTTTTTGAAGAAAAAGACATATGAAATCCATTGCAATGCATGCAATCCATTGATGATTTTTCGATCAAATTGTGTGGAACCCACACATCGTAACGATTTACATAACCTAACTTCAGCAGATGCCCATGAACAGTGGCATTAGATATATGTAGTGAATCTGCTAATTCCTTTGTCATGTATCAAATATTTTTCTTGATAAGCATAATGCTTAGCATTCTTAGCATAATTCTAAGTAGTTAGTATTTCTTTTATTATTTCCATTCCAAGTCTATTTATAATCTTTGTTAAACTGGTCGGACTCGATTATCCGGAGTATTGATTTTTTTTTCACTCCGGATAATCGAGTAATAAAAAAACGAATTTTCTCTCGGTAAACGTAATATAATTACGATTTGCACTTATTTATTGAACGGTTTTATCTAGGTTGACCCGTTTGTGTGTTTGTGACTTTGTAACTTTGTAACTTTGTCTGTAGCGCTGTACCACATTAATAGAAATTTAACCCCCTTCCTGTTGACCGTTTGATCTGAAAGTTGGAACACATCTTTATCTCTAGTGTCTTTATAAAACTGCGTATTCCATGATCTTGAAAATCCAAGATGGCGTCCGCTACAAAATGGCGAATTATGTACACATTTTCTCAAAATCCCCTTCAATATGGGTATCGAATGAAAGGGCTCGACCAGTAGAACACAATTATTTATGGAAAATGTAAAACAAAGATGGCGACCTCTATAAAATGGCGGATTACAAATTTTCTCAGAACCCCATCAATATGTATATTTTTTTTTTAAATGGTTTTATTTGTCAGTTTATTTTATAAAGGTTGCTTGTTTCATTTTAATTCGTCAAAATTGCATATGTAGATGAAACTTCAATTGATCTATATCAATTCTATCATTGGAATCATTGAGAAAGCAAATATAATTAATGAAAAGATTAAGAATTTTCACTGTTTTCCTTCTGTTAATTCCTAGTAGGGTAGGTTTTTTCAGCTCCTCGAAATCAAGCCTCCTCCATCCGCCTAAGATGCCTGATATCATCTGTTGAAGTACCGTCCAAGCTAGTTGGACGCGAACACATGTACAAAACTTGTGATTTACTGTTTCTGCAACTCGGTTGTCGCAGTGTGTACAATTTTCGTCATCTACACGCCGCATCACGAAAAATAATTTTCGATGTTCAATTTTCTCGTTCACAAATAAGTACAGTTTTGAACGCTGTTCTGAAGTAAGATGCTTCGATGCAATATTTCGCCACGTGCGTGGCCAGTCATCTGCTGGATTATTTCGTTCCACCCTTGGTGTTTCGGTTTGAATGACGAAGTGATTGTGGATTTGATCGGCGGAGGGGTTTTGTAGGATTTGGTGTGGAATTTGGGATAAGTTTTGTAGGATTTGTTTGAGGTCAGGAAGATCTACTGAAATTTGTGGTCGAGGATTTGTTTGGAGAAGAAAGGAACTGTAATAAGGAAGGGATCCGATCTCTTTCAAATGACGATTAATTGCGAGCGACTTACACTTAAGCGCTGGTAATTGTAACTTCAGACCGTCTTTTTCCTTGCAGCGAGCCAACTGCATCATCGGGACGCGGGCAACAGTCCCTCTCCAGAGAAATGTTCCCATCGTTGATGTAATCTTCGCTATATGTACGTTCAACGGTGGGAGAATGGACGCGGGGTACCATATCCTAGAGGTACCGAACGTGTTAAGCATGATCACTTTTTGATGCAGCGTCAGCATACGCAGAGAGTGCAGCCACATTAGTTGTGAAAACTTCCCCACCAGTGCATTCCAGTTTAGTGTTGTCATATGCTTTATCGAGTTTGCGAAAACTACACCCAATATTTTGACTACATCGGCTGTTTGCAGCCACTGGGTGTTGAAACTGTCGTTTTCGCAAAACCCAACATCGATAGCAACAGTTTTTCTCAAATTCAATTTTGCCCCAGCAGCATTTTCGAAGCGAGTAAAGAGTTCATGCATCGCTTCAATTTGCGCTGTCGATGTGACGATCACGCTGATATCATTCGCATACGCTACCAGCAGATCGTTCCCGCATACACTTTCGAGTCTGCACACTAGTGGATGGAGATACAGTACGAAGAAGTGCATTGACAACGGGTCCCCCTGTCGTACCGATCGTTGAATCTCGAACGACCGTGAGAGATGTCCGTTGATAAGCAGTCGAGACGCAGATCGACTGACGATGCGCGAGAGTAGAGCGATGAAATCGTCGTTGAAGCCGAGAGAACGCATGATTTGGAAGAGAAAAGAATGCCGGACCCGATCAAACGCATGGTCGAGATCGAAGCTAATTAGCTTCCCAGCACGACCGTCATGACGGAGACTCGCTATGCGGTCTTTCAGAGCAAGAGTGGCTTGGAAAATGTTCCGCTCTGAGTTCGAGCATTTCTGACCTTCGCTTAGCACGTGGTGTTCCCTCATCACCCGCTCCAACCTGGTTTTGAGGATACGGGAGAACAGCTTATAATCGCTGTTGAGCAGTGAGATCGGACGGTATGATCGGGCCATATGGTCGCCTCCCCTCTTCTTGACCAGCACGATGATACCCTCCACAAACGCTGGAGGAATATTTCCGCTGAGCGCCTCGTTCAGCAGAAGGTTCAGCTCGCGGTGGATGACTTCGAACATGCGATGGTAAAACTCTCTCGGTATTCCATCGCAGCCAGGAGATTTTCGTGGTGCGCTTTCGGTTATCGCAGACCATATTTCTGCTGTCGTAATGTCGTTCATGCAGACTTCGTCGTTTGGCGGAATAACACGTTCACATATGAAACTGTTCCCATCGGCCTCTCTCGCCTCCTCTGAGTATAGTGACGAAAAGTAGGTGACCATGTGGTCCTCGATCGATCTCGACTCTGTTATTGTTTGCTCCCGCTCTGTCTGCAGCTGCGTGATTATGGTTTTCTTTCTCCGTCTTTCCCCCAACTGGAATATCGATATGGGTTCTCCCGCCACGTATGTTTCGTTGATTCTCATGAAATTGTGAGAAAATCTCCTTTGGAGCGCTAGCATTTCGCCTTTCAGTCGGTTGATGGTGGTCAACATTTCTGGATGCTGGTAGTATCCGTCGTATGCACGTCGTAGTTCGCCGTACAGACGTTGATGTTCACTATGGAATTCATCGAAAACGGATCGACTTTTCCACTTAAAGAAGCGCTTTATTTTGGGTTTCGCGAAACAGAGCCACCACTCAATCCAAGAGCCGTCATTTCTGCGTTGTCGGGTCCAGTATTGCCACTTATACTGGAATTCCGCTACGTTTTCGTTAGTCATAAGATATGATCGAAGGGACCAAAATCCACGACCATGTTCTTGTCCAAGGTGGGGAAGACATAGACGAAGTGTGAGCGCTTTGTGGTCGGTGAACGAGCAGACATGGGTGTGTGCTACACGCAAGTGGTCGCGCAGACCGCTGCTGACGTAGATGCGGTCTAGGCGCGACTGGGCGTTGCGACAGACGTACGTGAAACCATTATCACTGGGACATAGTTTCTCCCATACGTCGTGCAGTTGTAGTTGCTGGACGGCTGCTTTGAGAGCGGGACTCGCATTCGGGCTGCTTGAATCGCATGTTCGAAGCACGCAATTGAAATCGCCGGTCAAGATTACATTCGTGGTGTTATGACGAAGGTAGTAGGGAAGCGTTTCGTGGGAAAAAAAACCTTTGCGATCTATTGAGAAATGCTCGAGTTATAAGCGTTCCAAATCTTGCATTTTTTCCTACTTGTTCAGTGCCTAGATTTCCATTTCACCCCCTATATCTTCCGGTTAGACGTAGTCCTACGTCAAAACCATTTCGATCGCCCTCGATGCCGCCTTGTTCTGGATTTGCCACCAAAGCAATTTGCATAAAGAACAAACTTTTTTCTTCTGCTACCTGCTGCCGTTTTGCGAATGCGTTTGCCACTCGTCACTCGCTGCAACTGCCTGTTGTCTTGATGTCCACCGAACCGAATGTGTTCTGTTCTGAATGCGGTTTTCTTATCGTCGCGAGCAGCTTTGCCAGCCAACTCGATCAATTCGGCGGCCGAAACTATATAACGGGGGCTAGGTGGACTGGTGCACTGGTACTAACGCGCCTAGCTACCCTTGCGGAACAATTGGCGAATACACCTATGGGGAACTGCGAACAACACGGTTCGTGTTAGTCGAACACCAGATGATATCCCTGGTCATTATGCACAATGCTACAGTGCGTGTGGAAACCCTCTGTTGAGACAACGGTACTCCTTATCCTAATCCCTAACCTGTCATGTCCCACAGAAATTGTTGCCCTTTTAACCTCGAGTAAACCGCGAGTATTCGGTCGAATCCTACTAAACATAGCAATTAGTTGAAACTTTGTATAAACAAAACTTGAATTAGCGGCTCCGCAAAGCTTATGCGATTGAGCCTGAATGAATTGGAAAAAAAACACGGTTCGAGCGGGATTTTGCCTTTCCCTTCACTTTTCCTCCTTTGTCATATCCAGACATGGCTGCTTGCGTTGGTTTGCTGATATGATGTGATGCGAAACGATGTGGTGTACGGTTTGGATGAGAATGATCGTTACGGCAGCGGAGCGGGGATTTTAAACTGACTGGCTGACTCGAGAATTACGCATGTGTGAGACTGCGACCAATGATTCGTTCATTTTTTTCTTTTTCCTTTCCAATCGTGCTTCATTGTATTTCGCTGCTGCTCTTGTTGCCCGTTTTGGTCGGTACGATTTAAGGAGCACAAAATGGACCAATCAAAAATGGGCACATAGTTCATTTGGACAATGCTTGATATTTCACAATTATTCAAATATTTATCTCAAGAAAAATGAAATGTTATTCGTTATGATAGATGCGTAGATATATTTCCTATCAATTGATGCAAAAACCTTTGCGATCTATTGAGAAATGCTCGAGTTATAAGCGTTGCAAATCTTGCATTTTTTTCTACTTGTTCAGTGCCTAGATTTTCATTTCACCCCCTATATCTTCCGGTTAGACGTAGTCCTACGTCAAAATTCCCGAACGGCGCGTTGTGAAGAACCGGAGGGAGCGTAAACATTGCAGATCGTCGTGTCTTGCACTCGCAGCGCAATCAGTCGGCTGTCCAGACTTCTCTCAACGTTTGTAACTTGTATGTGTTGTTTGAGAGCAATAGCTGTGCCCCTTTTCGTATGGTCTACATTGAAGAAAACGACGTATCCAGGCAAGGAGAGCTGCTCGTTCTCTACTTCTTGCAGACACACGATGTCAAGGCTCTGACTGTTGACGAAGTTTCGTAAAGCGTTCAGTTTCGTGGGGTTCGTGATGGTAGCGATGTTGATGGACAAAATATTATACGATGTGGGAGCCATTTAGATTAGCATCACTTCGAAACTCTCTCCGTCGGTATTATCCCGGCGAGGTTTTTTACCAGCCGGTCGTCCTCGGTTCGATTTGCTGCTGTTGGATGTGGTAGAGTCATCTGTTTCATTACCATTGCTACTCTTGCTCTGCGATCGTAACGCTGGTTTTTTGAAAAAATCGTCCACAGCTACGACAGCTTGCGGTGGCGCTAGCAATTTGGTTCGTTAAGATTGGGCTACAGGCTGGCTGTTTGCATTCGGTTTTGGACATGAGGTGCTTTCGGGCTGCCCACTTGTGTGCGTTTTTGAACCCGAGTGTTCACTCTGGTTCGTAACACTCGGCAGTTCCGGAAACACTTGTGATGATGTCAGTGGTGGAGCGGTAGATTTCTTCGTTTGTGTCGGTCTCTCACCAGCTGATTTCTTGTGTTGTTGATTGGAGGTTGACCTATTAGTATGTCCAGATTGCTTCGCCACGTTCGCGTAGCTTTTCTGGTAAATAAGCTTTTTGTTCTGGACACATGATATGCCAGTGTGTGCTTGCTCTTTGCAGTGGCGGCAGGAATGAAGCTGTCCCTTATACACGACAAACGCTTGCTCTCCGTCGATTGTTACCCACGAATCTATATTTCGCTTTACCAGCATACGAGCGGACCAAATGCCGAGCGGTATACCTTGGGCTTCATTGTTTTCGCCCCACGATACTTCTTTGATCGAGATTACTTCACCGAACGCAGTGAGAAAATCGACGACCTTCCTTTCGGATACATCTTCCGGGAGATCGTAAACACGTACTTCTACACTACCATCTTCCAGCGTAATTCGAAGAGTGTGTTTCTTCCCCTCACACTCCACTTCGTGCTTTCGCTCATGTTCATCGACGACTTTTTGTGCGATCGCCAATTCACTGACTTTTACGAACGCACATGCATCACCTCTGTGGCACTGAAGTCGTTTGATGTCTTCCATCTTCAATCCGAGAACTGAAGAACAAAATCCAACAAGCTTTTCCACCGACGGCTTAACGGAGAATTGAGAATAGTCTATTTTAAACGTGTTTTCTCGCCTCATCGCGGAACACTGATCACGCGACGCGGCACAGCATAGTATTAGAAAAATCAACGGTTAATGCTTCACTTGTGATAGGCGCAATGGGAATATACGTCTGCACGTCTCAAAAGCTGAGCGGTATATAATATGTATATCAAATGAAAGGGAATAAAACACAGTTATTTATGAAAAATGCAAATCCAAAATGGCCGCCACCACAAAATGGCGCCATATATATTTTTTTAAAACCTCATACTCATTCTACTTGTCAAGCCCGTTCGTTTGATACACATATTAGCTATTCAATATGGAATTATTATACAAATTATTCTAAATTTCCGAAAATCAAAAATAAAACACTCCGGATAATCGAGTCTCCGGATAATCGACCTGTATTGTGAACGCCCGGCATGTTAGGTTTGACGCTAACCACTCGGCCACGGGAACAGTTGCAGTTGCAGACCCTATGTATGAGAAATATGATATGAGAATCCCCAGGCAGCAATGTCAGACAACACAATGCATTCAAAAACAAGGTACTCAGGATGAGCGGAAGAATTAAAATTAAAAATGAAAGTGTAGAATAGATTAAACTTATTTTCATTGGATAATATGCATTTATCGTTCAAAAATATTGATTCAAAGTACTTGGACAGTTTGATTAAATATACTATGATCTATACCACATTTCCCTCATCAAGAATAAGCGAAGATATTTCCGTTCCACGTAAACCACGTGGTATGTGACAGTCTCTAATAATTTACGTAAACAAACAATGTAGCGTCTTAAATGCAGTGGACTGTAAACTGCTGGCTTAAACCCGCTGCGCGATTCCAAAGCTGCCTCAACGCAGCTTGCCCAGTGAGAGAACCGAATTCCCCCCCGTGGGCGCGATGCAAACTGCTTTCATTGCAATGATGCAGCGGGGATTTTCCATTCGCATGGAAACTTTAACCTCACTGTGGCGGATTGAGGGACACGTTGTTTTGGAGACAAAACACAACACACACTTAAACTTAAACTATGTACATTGTATTTAACTTAACTTTACTATACATAATATAATACAGCTTAAATTACTTAAAATGTCTTCTGCCGTTTTCCTTCAGTTTCTGACTTCAATTCGTTGCTGTTGCTTACGCTCTGCTGTCTTAATTCGAACTGTGTGCCGTCCTTGTACAGCACAAAACTATCCTCCAGCTAGTTGGCGGCATGTTTAATCCTGTTTGCGGGAGAGCAGTGGATTGCGCTTTGTGGCGTCGGGGGATCGCGTCGCATGCATCTATTCTCTCTTCAGTGCGCTTGCGACTGAACAAACAATAAGGACCTTAAATCTAAAACATCATTTTACATTTAGGGTTTCATCTATCACTATTACCTAAAGATTTAACAATGGCGAACAGCTGTTAAGCTGCAACCATCACGTGCAAGGCCGAGAATGTCAGTTAGTAGTTGAAAATCTCATTAAATACATAGTTGAACAATACATATATTTACATATAAACTTCAATAAAACAAATATTCACACAATAATTACATTAACACATTCTAGTAAACATTATTGTACACATTGGATTTAACTTCGCCATTCGTTCGATGCAGGTATCCCACTTGATATCGTATATCTTCTACGATATTCAACAACGCCTGATCCATCGGAAGAATTCCTTCTCCACTTGCCATCGTTACTGGAAAAGCCGAAACTGTTTCTTCGGCATCTCTCCATCATTTGACCACGGTTATATAAACGTATGGTGCGTTGAATTTCCGCTACAAACTGATGCACCCTGAAGAATTCCAACCCGCCCTTCATGGAAACATCTACCTCAGCGTTACTGTTCGGTAGACTCTCGATCGGAAACCATTTTATCCTCCGTATTTCGTTTCTCGTTTGAGGCCGGAAATTCGTCGAATATGGCACATCAGGAACCAAGTATAATCTCGAGGGATGTGTAAACATTACATCCCAAAATTTACCGGACGCTTTCTTCCGAATGTCGTATCCGATCTCCTCGAGAACTTCCCGCACAGCACAATCGAATGGATCCTCTTTTCCTTCCTTTTCCGCTTTGCCTTGGGGGAATCCCCATTTACCCTTGTAAGATTGTACCAAGAGAACATGTTTCATGTCCTCTGACAATAAAATGGCTCCATTGGTGGGGATCGTGTTAAGGTATCGCATGTATGCCGACATAATTCCATCGATCTTCGGAATGTGCTTCTGCAGAAATGGAACATGTCTGAAGATCTGGTATGCGAATCTGTTATATCCACATTTTTTATATTCATCCGAACATGAAACGTCCAGATAATGCCAATGAGCTTTTCGTATTGCGCAGCAAATCCCAATTAAATTATTACGATCCTTCATAGGTAGGATATACCTAGCTGCGAGAGTATCCAAAATCTGTTTTTCAATGGGATGATTCCAGGAATACATGATGATCCGTTGAGCTGTTTCTAGCGTTACTGAAATCTGAATTTCGTAATACGCATTTATATATTGAAAGATAGGTAGCAAAAGCCTTACTACCGCAGCTACCGTTTCCGCTTCTATTGACGTTGGTTTCGGTAGGTTTTAATTTTTGAACAACTGCAACTACCTGCAAGGTGTACCTTTCCGTTTCGGGTAGCCAGCAACAAGTAGCGCCGTTTTAAAGAGTGAATTTACCATGAGCGTGTTGAAGATCATTGACATATTATTAAAATTGAAAAATTAATACAGCTGATGAATAAACATGGATTTAATAATTATGCATGTAATATATGTATCATTTTTGTTGAGAAGTATTGAGTAGAAATGAGTATGGTGAGGACAGAATTCTGATTGAATCTACTCTCACTTGCAAAATCGATTAACTTTTTTGATGGTGTAAAAATTTTCATTTTTACCAGTTAAGAATTCTTCACATTCATACATTGTGGTCACATGATGAAAAATTTGGATAGTTTTGGCTCTTCGCCTACGGCTACGACTTCGATTGGAGAGGAAATTCTTTCGAGAAATCGTTAGTGAATATCGTAGAAGATTTACGATATTAAGGCGGGTATCAGCAACGCATGTGTGGCGGAGTTAAATTCAATGTCTATTTTGTATAAGGCGTTGTGTACAAATTACGTAACGCGAGTAGGGTGGTGGGAAAAAATGAGGTGTGCTTCCTGAGCCAAGATGATAAAGCACGTGTTTTAATGGGTTTAACAGCAGCCAGTAAGCAAGTACTGATAGATGCATCTCGAACATATCTACATAATAATCTGTATTTCAACAGATTGTTTTAAACTGAAATCAAGAATCTGTAGATACAGATCACAAATTATTTGTGTTCATAAGAATTTACCGTTTTTTTGACGTGGGACTACGTCTAACCGGAATATATGGAGGGTAAAATGAAAACCTAAACACAGAACTTGCAGGAAAAAATGAAAGATTTCGAATGCTTATAGCTCGAACATTTCGTACTGGATAGGAGAGATGTTTACATCAATTGATAGGGAATATTTCTACGCATCTATCGCAACTAGCAGAATGTTGTTTTTCATTAGATAAACAATTGAATAACTGTAAAATATTAGGCGTTATCTAAACGCCCTAACTGCATCGTTTTGATTGGCCCGATTTACGGTTTCCCTAACACAGCCATCAAAACCAAGCAGCCTTGGGGAAAACGGCATTGCAAATACATGAAAGTAGGGGGACTTTTGTTTTCATCGAAAAATGTTCCCTAACACAGACTTTAAAACCAAGCAGCGAAATCGGCATTGCAAGCACACGAAAGAGCCTAGAGGCGAGTGAACTGAAAAGTTTAAACCCTCTTAAAGCCAAAAAGAAGAAAAAGAACACACGAAAGTAGGGGGAGCTTTTGTTCCCACCGAAATGTGTTCCCTAATAGAGATTTCTAAACCAAGGTGCCTGGAGAAATCGGCATTGCGAATTCATACAAATCGGGGGTATTTTTGTTCCGATTGAAATGTGTTTCCCTAACACATACTTCAAAACCGTGGTTTCTGGGGAAATCGGCTCTGCAAATAAATGCAAACTGCGAGTACTTTTGTCCTCGCTTGCCTTTGTGCAGAGTGGAATATGTCTGTCCTAACATGATCTTCTAAACTTAGGAACCTGGGAAAATCGTGCAGCCACTAGAAGCGAATGAACTTCCCAGTTTCAAGCAAATTCGAGATTCGAGAAGTATGTACACTTTTGGGATGTAAACTTCAGAGGGAAATGAAAAATAAAATAATCGTTTGATAATTTTTTTTTTTGTCTTTATTGGAAAGATTTTCAGCCTTAGGCTGGTTCATCAAACGTTTGATAATTCTTCCGTACATATATTTTGTTCTAGTCATCATACCAAACGTAAAAGGTCCGTCATTAAATTTACTTGTAACGAAGAACAATCAATCATAATAAATGAATTGACTTTACACGGCATTTGTTCATTTTTTTCACTCACAGAGCAAATATATTGAACTCAATTGAATTTGGAAACTGTTTCATTCAATCAAGAATTTAATCAATACAAACGAATGATTGCTCAGCTAAGGTAGTTCCACGTGAACCTTGCGGTTATATCATAGATATAACCCACTAATTTTTTCACTTTGACATTGACATTCCGTCGCAAGATGCAAAGTTTGCAGGTGGGCCTTAGACGACTGTGCGTGGTTTATGTTTGTCTGCGTATATCAACGGTACTACACTTACCCCATAGTCTAGAAATTTGAAAAAATTCGAAATTAGTTCTCATCATATTTCTGAAGTTTGAACATTCAGGAATATACCATAGCAAGGATTTGCCGAAAACCCCATTCATTTTCGATTTATGGCTATCTAATATAGTACGGCCTTGACGTAAAACTTCAAACGCGTTTTTCTCGAAAGTAATTTGTTCCATGCTGGGGTACACGATATCTCAAGTAGTGTTGCCACACATACAGATTTATCTGGAATTGTACAGATTCTGTTCGGTATAGAGTACAGATTTTCGTCGAAAAGTACAGATTGGTACAGATTTTTTCCATTAGTGAAATTTCTTACGTTTACAAAGCAACATTGAGGTACATGCCGACTTTTACGTCGCATTATCGCTTGGTACAGCTGATCATAAAAGCATTCACAATGCAATGATTGATCAGATTCATAAGTACAAAATTCCTTACAAGGATCGTCTGAAAGGATTCGCGTCGAACGGTGCGACGTTGTCCCAGATCAACATATTGCTTCGTTTGTTCCAGACTGAAAAACCTGAATTAACAAAAAGCTGAAAGATTTTTACTTGATCATTCTCACTAATATCTGCGAGGAATCTTACGTTGTTTCAATGTCCAATGCTATTAAATATGAAGATCATTTGAAAAGCGATAAGAATTCTAGGCTGGAATAGCAGCAGAAGAAATTACCAGAACAATGAACAGCGATAGACAGATAATTTCAAAGGATATTTGTCGAAGTTTTTTCGTGGATCAAACAAATGAGAAAAAGATTCGATTTTGGTGATTTGACGCTTAATTATACGGCAATGTTAAAACCTAGGAACTTTTCCAAATTGACTAGCATTAACATTGTGTTAAAAACGTTTCCAGGATTCTACAATGGTAATGTACAAGATGTGAAGAATTAACTTGTAATTAATGTAGCCTAAAGATAAAATTACTTCGTAAGGAAATCACAGTTTCAGAAAACAAGCATGTGCAGGGTTGGTGGACAAAAATTGGATGCCTAAAAAGAATTGACGGATCGCTCGCCTTTTCGGCGCATTGATGCCTTGTTTGTAACGTTCTCACTATGCCACACTCCTCGGCAACTGTCGAGCGATTTTTTTCTGAATATAATCAGAACAAATATGAGCTTCTAAATCAGCTCAGAAACGATACGATGAACGCTATTTTGAGATCAAAGGATTTGGTCAAACATCGTGGGGCAGCTCGAAATTTAAAAAAAATGATAGTATCCAATCTAGATTCAGAAAAAAAAACTATGTATAAACATCATCAATCACACGAATGACTTGCAAATGTAAATGTAGTATTTGTTGTAAATAAATGAGTATTTTAGTATAGATAAGAAAGATCTTTGATCCCTCTGGTACAGATTTAAATGTGGCAACACTGATCTCAAGTTCTATTGGACTGATCTATTTCAAATCTATTTTAAAAACAATGAGTATCTATATTTATAAAGATGGATTTCTGTATATCTGTCTGTCTGGAGATTTTAGAGTGCAATAAATGTTTCTATGGTGGTTAGACACTCATCCCCCCTCTCTAAAGGGGGGCTGCCATACAAATGAAACACAAATTTCCGCATAACTCGAGAACTAATCAAGCAAATCGAGCCAAATTTGGCATGTGGAGGTTTCTATGGTGAAACAACACTTCTCCCCTCTTTCTAAGGGGAAGAGGGGCTACCATACAGATGAAGCATAAGTTTCTGCATAACTCAAGAACTAATCAAGCAATTGGAACCTATTCCGGTATATGGAGGTTTTAGGAGGCAATAAATGTTTCCATGGTAGTTTGACACTCCTCCCCCCTCCCTAAGATGGTGCTGCATTACTCGAGAACCAATCACGCAAACCGAACCAAATTTGACATGTGAGGTTCTAGGGTGCAATAAATGTTTCTATGGTGGTTCGACACACTGCGACCCCTATCTACTGCGACACAAAAGAAACACAAACTTCTGCATAACTCAAGAACTAATCAAGCAAATGGAACCAAATTTGGGATGGGAGGGTTTTTTGGGTACGAGAAATGTTTCCATGACTATGTTTCTCCTCTGAAATGGAGGGGAGGGGGGTCCCATGAAAATAATACACATCAATCAATCAAACATATTCCCAGCAAACGTGACAATTGAAATTTTTCGGAAAACTCTGAAGAAAATGGGAAAATTTGCGAAAATTCAATTCCCATATGTTCTACAATTTCATTGTGACAAGCGTTGTTAGTCCATTTGATGTTTGCTCTAAAGAAATTGATCTTTGTTCGAAAGTCGAAATTGATTTCAATATGAAAACGTTCACTCTTATAGCTTCTTCTATCTATATAAATAAAAATGGATCGCCGAATGTGTTGATACGAGCAAAACTCGAGAAAGAAATTGTCCGATTTAGGCCTGTATTTATTCTATCATGTTTTCTGTATCAAACATTTATTCCATGTAACGGAAAAACATGTTATTTGCAAGTGGTTGAAAAATCTTGAACGAGAATTGTGTCTGAAAATAATCTGACATTATAATGACTAGGAATTTTATAGTAAAAGGTAATTTTAAAGGGTAGATTAGAAGATCAATCAATGAACAGTTCTGCGATTGCACCCATGAACGTGCGCTTAGTAAGAAAACGTGAATTTTTTTTTTAAATCATTTATTTTCAATTGGCACAGCAACGTTAAGCATCAATGAGCCGTGTTTGTGAATAGGGAAAAGCCTTATAGTAGTAGTAGAACTATGCAAATGTTCTTTCTCAAAAAGGCATAAAAACCCTATAGTTTTTTCAAGAAATGATACAATATAAATAATTATATAACAATACATAATAAAATAATATTTGAGCCTTCTTCTTGAGGATTTTTTGATAGAGATAACCACCTCCTTGAAGATTGCGTGCGAATGCGTGAATCTGAATGTGTTTAAGTTCTGAGGGAAATAGTTGGAGAAAAATGAAAACATTAAAACCATAGATTATTGGTAAATAATAGAATTATTAATAACAAAAAACAAAAAAAGTTGGAGATGTAAACGATAACTAAAAATAACAGAAAATATACACACATACTCATACTTGAAAGTGTATGGACTTGAGGAAATAATATATCAACGAAATAGCATCGAGATTGCGTGTATTAGTCTGCACACTACCCGTATGAAATCACGAGAATAATTATATCCTTTGAACCATGATTTGAGGGAAACTTTAGGTATGATAGAATACAGCCACCGACCTTTATCACTTCCATTCCAACTTGTCTGCCAAGATTCAAGTGCACGTTCACGAGGAATATTGAGATATTCATCAAAAGTAATGGGCCTATTAAATAAGACTCCTTCCATTGCGCCCTTTTTAGGTAGAAAATCTGCTTTTTCATTTCCTGGTATCGAACAATGAGAGGGAATCCATACAAAAGTGATGTTAAATGATCTACTCATCAAAACACTTAAAAGCTGTTGGATTCCAGACAAGAAATACGAAGAATATCTAGACCTTACCGAACGAAGTGCCTCTAAAGAGCTGAGACTATCAGAAAAGATGTAAAAATGTTCGGGTGACAAGGACTGAATATGTTGTAAAGCAGTGTATATCGCAGCCAATTCCGCAACAAACACCGAACAAGGTAAACTAAGCTTACGGAATGTGGAGAAGTCAATATTAAATACCCCAAAGCCTGTGGAACCATGAAGACTGGATCCATCAGTAAAAAAAGTTTTGGTTGAGTCAATATGTTTATATCTTGACAAGAATATTGCAGGCATAACTATTTGGCGGAGATCACCTGAAATACCACTAACATAAACTTTCATTGTCAAGTCAAAATTAATAGAAGGATTGAACAAAATTGAAGGAATGGATTGGAAACCAGATGAATCCGATGGGCTTTCCAGGGTCAGAAATTCATGATATAGTAACATTCGCTTAGATTGAGTACCTAAGGTTAGCATTTTTTTTCAAAGTTTGCTATCACTATCGGATTGAGTGTTTCACAACGTATCAAAAAACGGAATGATAACTCGAAAAAGCGCACAGAAAGAGGAAGGATGCCAGCTAAAATTTCTAGGCTCATTGTATGCGTTGACTGCATACATCCTAGAGCAATACGCAAACAGCGATATTGAATTCTCTCCAGTTGCAGAATATGAGTACGGGCAGCGGATCTGAAGCAAAAACTTCCATACTCCATTACAGATAGAACGGTTGTTTTATACAACCTAATTAAGTCGTCAGGATGGGCCCCCCACCAAGTCCCTGTTATGGATCGAAGAAAATTTATTCGTTTCTGACATTTTTGTTTCAAGTAGCCTATGTGTTTACCCCATGTGTCTCTGGAGTCAAACACAACTCCTAAATACTTGAATGACAAAGAGAGCCTAATTGTTCTACCCAAAAGTTTAAGTTGCAGTTGAGCAGGATGGTGTTTTCTTGAAAACACAACCATCTCTGACTTTTCAGTAGAAAACTCAAAACCCAATTTACAAGCCCAATCAACCAAATTATCAAGAGAAATCTGCAAGGGATTATACAGATCAATACTGTCTTTGCCCATTACCGACACTACGCAATCATCTGCATATTGTCTCAAAGTACAATTACCTGATAAACAAACATCAATGTCATTTACATAAAAGTTGTAAAGGATTGGACTAAGACATGAGCCTTGAGGGAGACCCATGTAGCTAATTCGTAAAACTGACGAAGAACCATGGGAAAAACTCATATGTTTTTCACGCATAAGGTTAAACAGAAAACTATTTAATTTTGGAGAAAACCCATTTAGATGAAGTTTTTCAAAAAGAACCTCAATGGAAACTGAATCAAAGGCACCCTTGATGTCTAGGAACACTGATGCCATTTGTTGCTTTTTACTCAAGGCGATATCAACCTCTGATGAAAGCAGAGCAAGACAATCATTAGTTCCTTTGCCTCTACAAAACCCGAACTGCGAAGGTGAGAGAAGGTTGTTGGATTCTATCCAGCTGTCTAAGCGACTTAGAATCATTTTCTCTAATAATTTGCGAATGCAAGAAAGCATTGCTATTGGTCTATAAGAATTATAATCAGACGCAGGTTTACCAGGTTTCAGAATAGCTATAACTTTGATCTGTCGCCACTCATGTGGAACAACGTTCTGCTCAAGAAAAAACATTGAACAATTTTAACAAACGTTACTTCGCATTATCAGGAAGGTTTTTCAATAAGTTGAATTTGATCCTATCTGACCCCGGAGCCGAATTGTTACATGACAGAAGTGCAAGCGAAAATTCAGCCATACTGAATGGAGGAGCAATATCATCAGATGTCTCCAGGAAGGGAGGTGGAGCGGGGGCTGAATCTGGGCATATCTTCTTGGCAAAGTCAAAAATCCACCTTTCAGAATATTCAATCTGTTCATTTGAATGAGAAGAATTTCTCATTTGTCTGGCAACTCTCCAAAGAGTGCTCAAAGAAGACTCTCGGGAAAGCCCATTCACAAAATTACGCCAATAACCTCTTTTTTTGGCTTTTGTGAAGCTTTTGAATTTACGCTCCAGATAAATGTAATTGTCGTAACGTTCGCAGGAACCCGATTTACGCCAATCCTTGAACGCATTCGATTTTTCTTTATAAAGATCTGTGCAATCTTGATCCCACCACAGATTAGGAGGACGACTGCGAAACGAATTCCCAGGAAAACGTTTCGTCTGAGCATCAATAGCACTATCATGAATTAATCCAGCTAGAAAATTATACTCTTCTAACGGGGGTAACTCATGAACTAATGCCACTGATTCTGAAATAATTGAAGAATATCTCTTCCAATCAATGTTTCTAGATAAATCATGCTGAACATTCATAGTTCCTGACGATTCAGAATAATTCGAAATAGAAACGGTGATTGGAAAATGATCACTTCCATGTGGATCTTGGATAACCTTCCAATAACAATCTAATGATAAAGAGGAAGAACAAAGGGATAGATCTAAGCGACTTGCGCGGCCTGATGATGGAGCAATTCTTGTTATATCACCTGTATTCAAAATTGTCATGTTGAATTCATCGCATAGATCATAAATAGAATTAGCTCTGCGATCGTCAAAAGACTCACCCCAGCCAATTCCATGTGAGTTGAAATCTCCTAAAATAAGATGAGGTTGCGGTAGAAGCTCAATTATATTCACAAGGTTTCGATAATTAAGCATAGTACTTGGAGGAATATAAATAGAAGCAATGCACAAATCTCTACCCTTGATATGTGCCTGACACGCAAGAATTTCAATTCCTGTGACTAAAGGCAAGGGAATCCTGTAAAATGGATAGCATTTTTTAATACCTATGAGAACTCCTCCATAGGAATCATCACGGTCTAAACGAATAATATTGAAACCATGGATGTTTAACACATTGTCCGAACGAAGCCATGTTTCAGATAAAGCAAACACATCACAATTCAAAAAATGGAGCATTTGCTTGAAAGAGTCAAGTTTTGGTAGAAGACTTCTACAATTCCACTGTAAAATAGTAGATTTCTCTGACTCATTCAATAAATTAGGCATCGAAATCAATGAAGGAGAGGAGGGGCCACTTTGAAACCATTTGCTTAGCTAACTGACTGATAAAGTCTGCTTCATTTAATATTGGAACAAATTCTTTTGCTCATTGTGGCGCTCCTAGTGGACGGATTTGGAAACTTTTTTTCACCCACGTGTCGGAAAATTCATTACCTTTCACCATGTATTTATGTCATAACACCAAACGATAGCATTTTGTAAACAACCGCCATGGAAGCCGAACGGAGAGATAAAATTGTGCACAGTTTTCTTGAAAATCCATTGTTGTCGGCATCTAAGCTAGCTAAACAGCTTAAAATGCCCAGAAATACCGTATGGCGTGTTATCAAGCAGTACAAGGAAACATTGACGACGGCTCGGAAGCCGCATTCGAAGCGTCGGAGTGGAACTGTCGACCGGAAACTGCGTGGGAAAGTCATCAAGGCCGTCAAGAGGAATCCCAATCTTTCAGACCGCGATTTGGCCAATAAGTTCCTGGCTGCTCACAGTACGGTGCGACGAATTCGTCTCCGGGAAGGAATAAGGTCATTCCGAGCCAGCAAACAGCCAAATCGGACGCTGAAGCAGAACAATTTGGACAGAATCCGTGCTCGAAAGCTGTACGACCAAGTGCTGACCAAGTTCGACGGATGTATTCTGATGGACGATGAGACCTACGTGAAGGCGGACTTTGGGCAAATCCCAGGTCAAAAATTTTATTTGGCGACGGCTCGGGGGGATGTACCTGCAAAATTTAAGTACGTGTTTGCGGATAAATTCGCCCGCAAGTACATGATTTGGCAGGGGATATGCAGTTGTGGACAGAAAACCAAAGTCTTTCTCACTGACAAGACAATGACATCAGAAGTCTACAAAAAAGAGTGCCTACAGAAACGGATTCTGCCGTTTATTCGTGCCCACGACCAGTATGTTTTGGCCGGACCTCGCAAGCTGCCATTACAGCAAAACGGTTATGGAATGGTACGCAACGAACGGGGTCAGCGTAATACCGAAGGACCTCAACCCCCCAAACTGCCCCCAGTTCCGGCCGATAGAGAAATACTGGGCAATCACGAGCCTCCGCTTCGTGCAAAGGCAAAGGGAAAACTTGTTAGGAACATGACTCAAATGAAGAACTGGTGGAATCAAATCGCCAAAACGGTGGACGAAAAGGGTGTGCGCCGCCTAATGTGCCGTATTACGGGAAAAGTACGAGAATTTCTTCGAAACAGCAATGAAATAATGAAAGAGTAAAGAAAATGCTACATTTGTATGAAAACTGGAAGACGAAGCTTATCAATGAGCACATAATTTGGAAGAGCTGTGCCCTCAAAGGAGATTCTGAAAGAACCAGATGGGAAATATTTCTTTTCGTTACCATCCATTAAAAATGAATTCAGGGATCTTACTTCCAAAATTTTCACATGAGGAAGTTTTACATCATGAAAAATATCTTCTGCGTTTTCGAAATATTTTAGTTGGAGAGATTTTTCCGAAACCACACCATCGATTTCAACAATGTGTGCCGGAATATACACTCGATATTCATCAGTGAACAAAGAATTATGAACAATCGCATTAGCGTCTTTGCAATCCGAGAGCACAACACGAAGTTTGTCTTTATTCACTTTTGTAATTTCCAAGACACTTGAGTACTTAGACTTCAAGTATTTGCAAATTTGGGTCACCCTTAAAGGTTTCCCTTTGGGACGGAAGAATACCACCCAACGTGTTTTCGATGATCCCGAAACGTTCTGGTATTGTCGAATTCGAGAAAGATTCTTGGAAGGAACATTCTCAATGATTGAATGCTGAAGAGAATTAATTGGATTTTGAACCGAGGTGAGTGAAACAGGATCATTTGTTGGATGTGTAGAATTTTTTGTTGGGTTGGGTGTCGAATTTGACAGTAATTGATTCTTCTTTTTCTTTGAAGGACGAACTTCAGAAAAACAATCATGAAGAGTATCTACGATGGTCATATCAACATCGGAGGTTTCGTTCCCCTCCATTTAGAAAAAATTGTGAAACAAAACTGAGAGTAGAAAGAGCATAAAACGTCTAACACGCACAGAAGTTAAAATAATTATATATGTATTAAAAAAAAAAAATTAAATAAATACAGAAACAGATAAATAGAATAAAACAAAGCAAAAACTTAGCTGCTTTATATTTTCCAGTGGCAAGAAATCTTCAAAAATCCTGTTCCAAGGTTCAATACAGCTTCACACACCGAAAGTACTTGAAAATGCAAAAATCGAATATCTTCTTCGGGGAATTTCACTCGCTGAACAAATGGGTCCAGTAACTGCACTATTTCTTCCGGAAAAGGTTTTCATAACGCTGAAATGTCTTAGAGAAAGAAAAATCACAAAGAAAATCTGAAATATTCGTTATGATGAAAATTATACATCACCTTTATTCCACGGCTTGCTGATGTATGAGAAAACGTGAATATTATAACAAAAAAAAAATTTTGGGCGGGACGAAGTTTGCCGGATCAGTAAGTAAACCAATATATAACCAATATATATTGATATTTTTTAATTTTTTAATTTTCCTATTTGAAAAAAATGAAATCGTCATGAAACACGCGACATCGTCATGAATCTGTTCGTTTTTTTTTGTTTTAGATAACCAGAAGAGATTTTTCTGAACCCCCTCACTCTACAAGCTTGAAATTATTCTCATTTGAATATTTTTTTTTCTTTTAGTTCTTGTTGTTTTGTTGAAATGTAAAGAAACAAATAATGAAATAATGGACAGTAAATTTTTGTTGTTGTTCAGAGTTCGAAAAAACGTCCGACAGACACACAGTCGACACAGCTGCACCGGCCATTTTCTGTATTTCAAATTTCAAACTGTAAAATGAAACAGAATACCAATACCAATACATAATACCAGAATACCACGAAAAACGGATTATACTTTCTTTGTACCAAGTGATGGAAAATTGATGATAAAAAAAACTGATACTACTATTAACTGTTCTTTTTCCGTCTCGTCAATTCAGGCTTTATCACATAATTTACTCACATCCTGGGACACAAAAAAGGACAGTAAACACATAAGAATCGAACGGTGTGTAGTCCACTGATAATGTCTCACTGCAAAAACTTGAACTCCGGCATCTAGTTGTTTACTCTTGACGCCGGCTTCGACGGAAAATCACAGTTTTTGGGTTTTTCGGGCAATTCTTTTTCCTTCCACTCCCTGGTGTCTCTTCGGTGCTGCTTCAAGGCACAACGCACAAGCAGTAAGTAAGAGCAATCAGATTTGCAGCCGGCCGTGCCGGGTTTTGTTTGCCTTCGGGACCCTATGAATAAAATTATCATAAAATTTGAGGGATGAGGCCGTTTTGGCAGCAGCCTCAAAACTCAACACATAACGCATAACTGCGATGGAATGGCAAAATGACGGCGTCGGCAACGAGACACGGGAACGGCTGTGCACATGTTGTCTAGTGTCTGGTTGAGTTCTATCCGGTGCCTGGTATTTATTGTAGGAAAATATTCAGATTGAGCATATTGTTTTATGACACCCGTTACGATCAGTGTTAGATGCTGAAATGCCAGTGATGCCCATCGTGCCTCGGTTGGTTTATTTGTTGGTGTCGGTACGATGGTTTTATACTCCATAACATGAAAAGTCCCAGCCCCCGGATGAGATACTGCATCTCATAACGAATAGTATATGCCATCGTTGAGAGTTATACATAAAAGTCTATTGTTTAAAATTTCATAAAAATGCATTCGTTATCATTCGACTGACATACGATTGTGTCAAACAAGTTATGCCTGTGTATTTTTTGCAGATGAAACAAAAACACATTTTTTGGATACACACGATAACACACGATATTTTAACACATTCGTTGACACTTTCTTCGATCAAATTGAATAGAATCTTCAAACCGATATTGATGGGATTAGCACCTAAATATAAATTTATAAATTTAGGATATGTAGAAAATAATAAAATCAAAACCATGAAAATAAAACGTTTATTCTATACTTTTTATTAATTTACATTACGGATGGTTTGCACTACTGTTTCATACGAAATCCATATTGTATGATATTGTCATGTGTTATAGCTGTCAGTTCGTCTTCAAATTCGTTCAACGTTTAAGATGTTCTCTAGTATTTATATTAAGAGGGTCTGAAGAAAATTCTGGAAACTTTCCGCCTAAACGGTAAAACATGATACGATGAAAAGAGAAAAAAAATCAGTCGTTCGAAGTGAAAAATCGCGTTTTTGCTCGAAATTTTATGAACGACGGGAAAATGTAGCAAAACTTATTTTGAATTTTGGTCCTATTATGATGATTGATTGGATGGTAAATTTTTGTTTGAGATACCAGAAAATGTAAATATAAAATGACGGGCTATAGTTGGTCGTCCGTCGATATCGTTTGAGAATATGACATTTCGGTCGACAAGACAGAAAACAGAAACGCTTCGAGAAAAGCACTCTTTTGTTGAGCTTTTGTCTGTCGCTACTATTCAAAATAGATGGCGAGGAACATTTTTTCAAAACTACTCAGATGGCTGTCACTTTTTGGATTTTTTAAGAGCTACGAAGAACTCGTTCTTCCTGTAAAACTAAATCCTGAAGAAGGTGTGTCTTTGATTTTTGAAGCGGATCTTAGTGAAGCTCAGTATCGTTTAGTGAAATCAACAGCTAAAAATCGTCATGCTGACGTCTTTCATCCTTATCACACAATTCTTAAGGCTAAAGAAAAAGCATATCCGTCCCCGGATTCCATCGAAGTTTCTGAAGTGAGTGCGGAAGTAAAGCTACAAAATCTTTTGGAGTTAAATGCATCCCGAATTGTTGAAGCTTTAAACAACACCGGATTACTAAATAATTTGACTGAGACAAACCTCAAGCTTTCATATAAGTGGGGATGAGTGGAGTGCTCTACAAACATAGCTACCATGCCGAAGCTTTTGATGTAATCTTTTGTTGGTTTTTATTGTTGATTTTTAAAAAAAACTCATAAAATATTTCTTCTATTTAACTTTATTTATTTTTTAACACAGTTTAATTGCAAAGAAATTGACTCAAATTACGGATTTGAAACCGTATTTTTATTTATAAAAAACAGGAAGTGGGTTATATCTATGGTATAACCGCAAGGGTGACGTAGGACTATCGTTGATTTAGAGATCATTTGTTTGAAGTTGAATCTAAATCCATCCTGAATGAATGAATAAATAAATATTTGGGTGACTTCAAAAACGAGAGTGTTACTTTGAAGACTCAAGGTTTTATGCATTCAATATTGGATACAAAAAACCTTGTTCTGAAGAATAATCTTCAGAAGCTTTCCTGTTAACTGCACTTGATTGACAAATCACAAAACCAAATGTATGTGGTCGCAGTATTATATGGATAGAAAACATTAAAATAAACTCGCTTGAATGTAATTTTCAATTCCAAGGGGAACTGGCAGATTATTTTTCAGCAACGATCATTTCTTTCCAGGTTTCCTCTCGATAACCAGCAAACGAAAAGAGTTGCGCGCGTGTATGTGTGTGTGTGTGGCGGCTGCTTCTATGTCTTCCCGAGGAACCGTATTTCGATGCTGATACTCTCTTGGTCACCTTCTCTTCTCCTTCTGATCGATCGGCTTTTCTGCGCTCCCTCACAGTTAAAACAAACTGATTGCATTTCAGGTCAGGTCAAGCCAGGTAATGAATACCTCGATCCCTCGCCGTTCAGCTCGTTCAGTAACCATGTTGTCTTGTCGATGTCCTCAGGCGTCGTGCACAAATTACGTAACGCAAAAATCCGGATTTTGAACCTCCCCCCCCCCTTTCGTAACGCAATTTCCTATCTCTAATAAACAGAAAGTAACGCAACATCTACCCCCTCCCCTCTTATCGCGTTACGTAATTTGTGCACGACGCCTCACGAAAAATGAATGGGTTTCACCACCAGAATATCATTTCAGTATGCTTTTCGTGCGTGATTGAATCGAGAGAAGGTGTGGTTTACGATGGCAATTTGGAAGGCAAACTAGAGGAGAATGAACTCTCTGAGTATGAAAATTTCGGGGACTGAGCAATAATCGATTGAAAATTATATAATTTTCGCGATACGAAACATTTTCCGTTTTTCATGTTATGCATCCATTATTGGATACGAAAATATCCTACTGATGGGAAAGAATAATCTTCAGAAGCTTTCCAGCTAATTACACTTGATTGAAAAATTACGAAATCAAATGTATTTTGTCGCTGTGTTCGCCATATAATTAGAAAACATTAAAATAAACTCTTTCGCATGGATGTATTCTTCAATTCCCAGGGAACTGGCAGATTATTTTTCAGCAACGATTAGATCTTTCCGGAATTTTCTCGATGCTGTATGGCATCCAAACGAAAATTCTCATTTAAGTTTGGCCTGCAAAAAACTTTTCTGAACTCTAATCCATCAAATTTGGAGCCCTGAAAAGGGCCGTTGATTATATGCTAAGCTAATATAGCACCCTCTCCTCGGATACGATGGGCCAGCTGGATGTCCTTGGGCATGATGTGACACGTTTTGCATGGATAGCACACAAATTGGTATCTTCGAATAAGCCTCCTGCAGCGTCATAACCGCGGAACTTTGGAAGCGCAAGTCGGTTTTGAAGTCCTGAGCAATTCCACGAACCAAAAGCTGCAAAGGTAGCTTGCGGATCAGCAATTCGGCCGACTTCCGATAGCGATGAATTTCACGCAAAGTTCCCGGTCGATAGCGATGTGGCTTCTTCACCTATCCTGCGGCTGGTGCGCTTATCCGAGCTGCTTTCGTGGTGCCTTAGAATATGAAATACATGACATGATGTAGTGAATATATCCGAAGAAATCACTTTGGTGAAACTGCATTATAAAATTATTTGTGTACGAATGCCGCAATCGATAGTCGACTCTAATTTGCGCTGGGTAATTTCCTCGGAGGACTCGATTCCTCCTTTGAACATTAATAATCTCTTTCTGGCAAAACGATGTGGTATGAAACACATTATTTGAATGATAGAATGAAGAAGTTTTCTGCCAATTTCCTTCAACCTTCAAACGTATCTTTCTCCCGTTTGTCGTTTTCGCGTTCGCTAATCCTTTCTCACAACACCCATTTCTCGAGAAATTGTTGAGTAAACATTGTTTGCCAGTGCGCGTAGAGCGGGAATTCCTAAAGATTCATTGCACCTCTAATAAATTGCCGAAAGACATTCGCATTCTTACGTTCATTACATTCTTACATTCTTACGTTGATCGCACTTGATTGAAAAAATCCAAAACGAAATGTATTTGGTCGCAACATTATATGAGTAGAAAGCAAATAATCGCTCGAAAATGACTTGATTTTCGCGATGTGAAACATTTTCCGTTTTTCATGTTATGCATCCAATATTGGATACGAAAATTTCCACTGATGGGGAAAAAAAATATTCAGAAGCTTTCCTGTTAATTGCGATTGATTGAAAAATAACAAAACCAAATGTATTTGGTTGCAGTGTTATATGGATAGAAAACATTAAAATAAACTCTTTCGCATGAATATATTTTTCAATTCCCAGGGGAACTGGCAGATTATTTTTCAGCAACGATGATAGCAACGAGAATTCCGCGCGTGTATGTGTGTATGTGTGTGTGTGTGTGTGGCGGCTGCTCCGATGTTTCAAGCGGAACCGTGGCATCACTCTCCTCCTGATGGATTCCCTTTTGGCCTTAGGTGCACAAACAGGCTCTTGGTTACACCGTTCATCAGCGTTTTCATGATAAACGAAATTAGCTTCACAACAACAGCGACAACATGCTCCAATCGCTGTTCAATCATAACTGAGTGGGTATACGAGCGGCGCTCGCTTATATACCGATTGGTGATTTCAATAGCCTGTTTTGAAAGCAATTTTAAGACTATTGAAACAAGTTTTTGGATCAAAAAGTAACAAGTATATGACGCGTAGACATTTTATCTTTCAAATGAAGTGTTTATCATACCATTTCGTTCAGTTGTTTAAGAGCTATTAACGCTCAAAATCTCGGTCTCCAGCGTAACGCTTTCGTTCTCGAAACTTTGGTTTTACACCCCGGTATAGAAATGAAAGACGTAGTCCTACGTCAAAAAATATGCCGTACAAATTTCTCATTTCTTTTTTCGTAAATTTATCAAACAAAGCACATCAGCGTTCCTCTTAAGGTGATTTTTGAACTAAGCTATTATCAACCCGTTATGGCCAGGGATCATAGGATCAATTTTGCAGAAGATACAACGTTTCTAGAAAGCATTCCTGAGGAGTTATAATTTTTTGTGCATTTTAATTTTTTTTCTAACCACTGTCCTTCTATCGGTGATGTTATGAACTAAGCTTTGGTTACCCCGTTTCGACCAGGGATCATAAGACCAACTTTTAGAAGACACCATGTTTCGACGAAATATTGCTGAAAAAACATCAATTTTACCCCGTATTGATTATTTTTTGACCACTGTGCACCCTAGCGGTAATATTGTGAATTAAACTATTGTCATCCAGATATGATCAGGGATCATAGGATCAACTTCGGTTAAGACACAATGTCCCTAGATAATATTCCTGAGATGTTATGTTTTTTCCCGGTTTGATTTTTCTTGATCGCTGTGAGCCCTAGTGATGATATTATGAACTAAACCATTATTATTCCGCTATAGCTAGGATTCATAGGATCAACTTAGTTGAAGACAACATTTTTTTAAGGGGGGTCTTCGCCACATTGGTTGCGCGTTCGCTTAGTAAGCGATCGATCATGAGTTAAAACTCAGGACCCTCATTGATGACCATCTTTGTGTTGTTACAGAATAACTACGCCCACGCAACAATCATCAGCGATAGAGATCGATCCACGGTCGAAATGAGATCAATTCATCCATACAACTGCTCTGCTCTACAAGAAACATCGGGCTGATGTTCTATGAATAACTCAACAATGATCAATCAACTCCGCAGTCCGGTCTAACTGGATAATGGAAGAACAGAAAGAATACTCTTACGCCGAAAAGTTGCAACTGTGTAATGTTCTATTTGTAGATATGATAAACATGTGACATGTACACGATTAAAATTCGGCTCTGTTACAGCTAAATGCTAATGAGCCTAAAATAAACAAATGAGATAAAAAAACATGTTTTTAGAAAGCATTATCGAAGAGTTCTTAGGAGTTCCTTCTTACCACTGCGTGCCCTAGGGTTGACATATGAACTAAACCATTGTCTCTCCATAATGGCCAGAAATTCTAGGATTTCTGGCCATTATGGAGAGACAATCAGGACTTTGCCTGATACACCATGCTTCTAGAATCATAGCATATCATAGGAGCTATGATTTTTTTCCCCGATTAGAGGGGTTTTGGACCACTGTGCAGTGGCTAAATATGAAAAGCTTTTCCCCCGAAGCTATAGTTGAGATGGCAAACCCGTCGCGGAGGTTAGGGTCCTCGGCCTAATAACCCACTGTACCTGAAACTGACAAACTACATGTAAACCCAAGTTTGAAGAATACAGACAAATTCAAAGCCAATGCACAATGGTCCAGGAGGTGCATTTAAGTGGAAATTAGCGTTTAGAGCTCGACTGTTATTCTCTTGACAAAAACTGTCTTCGACAAAGTTGTTACATATGATTTCCTCATTTCCATGTTGCCAAAAATAGGGTGACCAACATTTTCGATGGAACAAAAAATCTAACTTTCTTATCTCTATAGATAGAGGTAAACATAGTTCGACAATGTTGTAGTCCCAGTTATTTGAGACATCTTTGTAGAACAAAGTTTTTTTGACGTAGAACTACGTCTTTCATTAAGGGGGCCAAATCAGGAAACAGGTCACGTTTTCATGAAATAAAGTTAACGTTAATAACTATTTTTGCCGAGAACGGATTCTGACGATTTATATACCAAACGAATCGGAAATTCCCTAAAATTTGTTTTCTATGCTATACATTACAATCCCATAGTCTGTAAGTGGTTTAAATTGATGAAAATTGGAAGCATTCCCATTTCCCTATACATTTGTTCTGTCCATTTGTGTGCTTTCCCGAACAGAGCTGTCAATAACGAGCAACTTATCGACGAGCAACAAAGGGGAAATCGTAAGATGTAAAATCTCCGTGAACAAAGGAAAAGAAGAAGAACGAAAGAGAATATTTGCCTAGAGTATAAACAGTGGATCTTGCTGAGGTAAACTTCATTCTTTGTTTGGACACCGACTGGACAACATCGTTGCTGGACGAGCTGGACGGCAAGGGATCGACTGGTTTACTCAAGGTAATGGGGGTGGAGGAGTAGAGTTTTCCTATGGCCTTTTTGAAGGCTCGAGATGAATGAACTGAATAAGTTTTAAGTCTCTTTAATTTAACAAGGAAAGGAAGGAAAGGCAAACTTTCAGTATCGTTCTAGATACGAAACAATGAACATCGCTCGTTCTTCCTTGTTTTGCGCCATCACATTTCTTTGTTTCGGACTGAGCTGTGGACGCTACCAAATTACTTACTCGCTCATGTCTCTGGCCATGCAAACATTGCATCAAAAACTGATGCCATTACATTAATGTTTTGAGCTACACAATTGTGTGGGGAATCATCAAGCTAGGCTATCGTCAGCTCTCCAAGAAAATAAATGTTCTGGAATTTTGTCAGTGATTTGGTGTCGCATGACGGTAGGAAAACTCTCTCCACAAAGGATGATAGCGAAGCTAATCTAGACTGGCAATATTAACAGAAAGGGCTTCTTTTGAGAAGAGCGCAAAACAGAGATAAGTATGTCTATATTTAGTTGCTCCAAGCCATCGAGATATGGATATGTGTGTGCGTACGTGCGTGCTTCATAACCCGTACGTAAAAATAGTGCATCTTCGCTACGCTGAAACCACATTTGTAATGATAACTATAAACAAGGGAGATAGCGGGAGGTAATTATTTACGCTAGGGTATCAAAATCAAAATAGATCAAGATCAAAATATAATAATTTTAATTAATGCAAACAAACTCCCCTAAATAGCTAATGCATACTTTGCATAGAATGCATGTGAACCATAGTGTATATTTTGCAAGAAAGCATACTATGCATATTTTTTCAAAAGTACTTTCTCGAGCTAGAGGAAATATTTGAGGGTCCCTCATCTTGATCTTCCGAAATATGGTTTGTGCAAGCCTAATATAAGATGTAAATTAGCAGTGAATAATACAAAAAAAAATTAGAGAAATAGCTTCTCAATACCAAAATTTGATAATTTCAATACCAAAGTAATACTTGATCATCATTGCTGCCATTGCTGCTGGTAGGCTGCCATACAAATGAAACACAAATTTCTACATTACTCGAGAATTAATCAAGCAAAAGAAACCAAATTTTGCATTACTCGAGAATTAATCAAGCAAATATAACCAAATGGTGGTTAGACACTCCACTCCCCTCTCTAAAGGGGGGGGGGGCTGCCATACAAATGAAACACAAATTTCTGCATAGTTCGAAAACTAATCAAGCAAATGGAGCCAAATTTGGCATGTGAAGAATTTAGGGGGCACGAAACGTTTCTATGGTGAATAGACACTCCTCCCCCTCTCTAAGGGGAGAAGAGGGGTTTGTCTTTATTCTATCATATTTTCTGTATCAAACATTTATTCCATGTAACGGAGAAACATGTCATTTGCAAGAGGTTGAAAAATCTTGAACGAAAATTTTGTCTGAAAATAATCTGATATTATAATGATGAATTTTGGCAGAAGTACTAGGAATTTTTTAGTAACAGGTAAATTCAACCGGGTCGATTAGAAGATCAATCATAAACAGTTCTGCGATTGGGCTCATGAACTTGCGCTTAGTAAGAAAACGTGAATGTTTGAAGGCATTGATAACAAAAAACAAATTTTTGTCGGGACGAAGTTTGCCGGGTCAGCTAGTATAAAATATAAAAAAAAAATTATACATAATTCAAAATTGCTCTCGATACCGTGAGCTCTGTTTGGCAGGTACGGTTGTTGCTGTGCCCCAAAGTGAACTTCTACCGCGCTGCAATTTTGACACGACAAAACGAACCTAACCGCAAATAGCGATAGGTAGGAAACAACAGGAAAAAAACGAACAAACTATGACAACGAGCGTATGCGGGTGGCAAAATCATTTTTCTACAAGTGCAGCCAGTAAGCGGCACTCTGTTCTGGGCAGGGATGCTGTCATCTAGCTGCATCCACCGGCGCGGAGAAGAGTCAGCTTGCTGAATGGGTCGGTTAGTTCGCACAAACACCGAAATATTTTTTTTTTCGTTATGATGGGAAAGTGGAGCAGGAAAACAGAACCTGGTATGGTTGAGAAAATTTAATAAATTTCGCTGTTGCGTTTTTATCATTTTCCATCTACACGGTTGTTAAGGTTGCTGGTCTAAAGTGGAAAAAAAAGCAATGCAGCTTTTGTCAAGCCGCAAATACCATGGTTACAAACGTTACCCAAAATGCGTGAACAGATACGATGAGAGCGAAACGGGGTTCTTGGAAGAGCTTGTTTATTTCCGCCAATTTCGTAGTTGCATAGAAAGTTCCCTCTGATGGTCCCCCGTGTTTTCGTTCGCCATGAAATGGAGGAACACTCGTCGAGTCAAGTGCAAGCGAAGGAAAATAATAACCGAGAGCGCTTTTCCCCTTCACTTGGCAGAAGGGTATTTTGGACGGGACGTTCCACGTGGCACATCTGGTGGACCACAAATGGAAAACCGGTTGGAATGGAAAGACAAGTGAACTCAAAATAATCGAGGACTTCGGCGAATTTCCCATCCCGCACCACAGCACATCAAGAGGGGAGAGTTGAAAGAAGAATATTATAGTCCTCCTTCCCCGTAGCATATTTCATTCATTATTCACTGATTTTCTCCTTAATTCACATCATTTACAGCACATCAAGGCACAGGAAGAAAGAGCGAGATGCTGGGCATATTTCAACTCCGACTGTTGTTGAGAGCTTCTGCTATTCGGGGAATTCGGTTTTAAGGCGTAGGTTGTTCACAGGAAAAGTATCGCCACAGATGTGAACTGAAATTGATACCACACCGTCACCGGGGGAAATTGATTAGACTGGCTGGCGTGACTATGCTCAGTCATTACAAGGAAAAACATCGGTCCTCTGTGTGTGCGTCCCGTTTTGCCTCCGCATACATGTTAATGGATTTTCGCGTGAAGAAATGAAATGTGTCGTTTCCCTTCGTTATTTTTGACAATCAAAAAAGTTATTTTGCCGACGTTCATTGCAACCATTGTGGGTAGTGTTACGCCACGTTTCGGAATTATGCCATCTCTTCGTGTTAAAAACGAAACCATTTTCCACATCAATTACTCGCCCAGGATACAACATATTGTTCGAGCTCGACAAAACCCATTTTCATTCTTTTTCCAGGATTATCTGCATTACGATAAATACCACCACGTAAAACGGAAACTGAAATTTATCAATTTACTACGTTTCGAAATAACATTATAGCCCTACCTTATCTTGTTCAGAGTTCTATCTTCGTTCTCGATTGCAACTCGTATCCAACAGATACCCCATTACAGCCGGGTAATGAGAATTCCGTGCAGAATTTTCTTCCAGCAGACATCCACCGCGTGTATTGCGCTACGGTAATCCATCCTTTTTATTTGCAACATTTCACCTTTTCTCCATAGCCGGCAGTCAGCTTGGATGCTGTTACTTGGACAGGATACGGTTAACGCATGAGGGTGTAGGGTATACACCTGTTATAACGTCGTATTATGGATGACGCTGCTTCCCGTTACGGTTCAGTAGTAAACTGGTTAGAAATTCCTACTTATTTGATTGATTCGCTGTATCGTATTTTCATTGATGCTGCCTGTTTGGGGTAACAGAAAATATTTACATTGACATATCAATTCTTTTCATCTCATTCTATGTCGCATCCTCAGTTATTCGCTAATACTTGTATACTCACGTAATTCAATGGGAATATTAAACTATTATTATCTTTTTTGCAGATCGCTGAGTGTTTCCATCCAGTTTGAGACAGACATGTGTGTTTACAATCTGGATTCGTTTCATACTCTGGATGAATTGTCAAACGTATTCTGCGGCAAACGGTATAATAAATTTCGATAACAACATAGAATAAAACCTTATCGATTTTTAGGAAACAAAAATAGTCATCGATGTCCATTTGTCATTCATATATCGTAAATCGTGAAAAACGTACTTTTTCGTTTATTTCACGCCATCCTCAAAAGATTCGAGATAAAAATTTGAAAAAAAAAGTACTGAACGTGCTTCTTAATAAAAATTTTAAAAACATACTGAATGTGCATCTTACTACGGTGTATCAAGCAAAATTATCAAAAAAAAATTTCATCAAAAATTTAAGTACTAGAAAAATTATTGAAATTTTGAAAAAAAAAATTAGGATTTAGAGATTCAGTCATATTTAAATGTGTTCCTGCGGCTTTTCTAGATATGTGTGTTTTTTTCAGATTTTTTTTCAGTGTTGCGCGGAACAAAATTTTTTTTTATATATCCAAAGGGCCCAAAATTTTTTTTGATAATTTTTCTTGATACACCGTAGTAAGATGCACATTCAGTATTTTTTTAAAATTTTTATCTCGAAGCTTTTGAGAATGGTGTGAATTAAACGAAAAAGTACGCTTTTCACCATAGATCCTATGTTAAACCACATAGGGGTTCAAAAAAACCGCCAAAATTCCTTATTTTATATCCTATACAATATTTGCCATACAGCTGGCGATTTAGTTTGGGGGCACTTTTTACTCCCTTACCCGGCCAGACCCTTTCGAACACTTCATTTTTAAATGTAAAATTACTAAACTTAAATGTTATAGATAATTGGATAATGAAAGTCATGACAGGTATCGATACAGCCTGTGGTAGAAAAGTGGTAGAAAAGGTATGAATCTACTATAAATGTTTGAAAAAACTGATCTTTTATGCAAAAATCTTCATTCACATTAGTATTCAAGTAGTGTTCTGAAATTGAATCGTCGAAACGATTGATTCATATTCCGAACAGTAGATGTTTGAAAATACAACAAATAAAACAAATTCGGGTACAAGGACAGTCCAAATATGAAAACAATATGAAAAGACCTAACACCATCTATATACAACTGTTTGTAAGCTCCAGCTTTGCAAAACGTAGGTCGCATGTGCAAACCAATGTGAGGAAAAAATGATTTTATTGGTCAGGTTTTCAACTAAAACCACAATAACGAAACCGAATTCCTGAATGAACAGAGTGGACTGTATTATATACAGAGTCAATCATATACTGACACGATTATTAATGATTCGATTATATACAATTTTGGACTCTATAATATGCAGTTTCAAAAAAAAAGTTTTATACAGGGTCTTTGAGATTGAACGCTCACACAAAAAAAAATCGAATAGCTCCTTATAATTTTTTTTCGCGCTCCGTCGATGGTAACATTGCATTCCCCACTTCGGGGCGATAATATGACACAAAATGAGCAGAATGAGAAAGACAATTCGTTCCCAATCGACTCTCGCCGGCAACGATGTTGCTTCGATGACCACCAAACGGGAAGTGAAAATTTCATTTTATTTATGATTTTTGGGTACATTTTATTTTCATGTGAATATTCAACCTAATCCTTTCGTATCTATGAACATATAGAAATTGAATTTAAAGGTTTTCGTGCAAATGCAGCTAGAGAATGAAACATTTCCTCAAAGGATATGCCATACTTATACACCCAAACTAGCGTTGGCTGAAAACATTTCATCTTTGGCAGAAATGATGCCATTTCGTGTGCTGGAGGGTCAAATGCGCAAATAATTAGCTGTTTTAAAAGCTTCAAAATGGTTTGTATGGATGCGAGCTGACATCTCTTTCTGTTTTCTTTTTCTCATTTCATTTGAGATTTTGCCAAAAAAAAAGTCCATACGACGTCAATGGGGATCGAACCAAGGCCGGCTGGAATGCAAAGCTATTTCACACAACCACACAACCATTTCACACAACCACGTTATCCCGTTATCCCTATGCTGTTATAAAGAAGCGTGATAATGGGGTGTACCTCATCATAACATGAAGTTGGAAAGTGTTTTCTAAGAGGTTAAAGAAGAACATGAACGAGAATATATCTTTCTCTGCCTGGGCCGTGTATTTGGCAAACTATACGAAAAGCTTTCATATGCTGTCATTCAAATGTGTCTCCGGTTTCGCTCGCTCATATTGGCTCTAGCATATATATTATACAAATGATATACATGTATTGGAGAGTAGAACATTTTTTGTTATTTTTCTGCTCATTTAACACTTTGAACGTTTGCGTCTTCAGACTCATATCGCAATTTTTAACCAGATTCGGTACCAATCCACATATTATAACATTCGATAGAACGCCTTGGGATAGCAGTTCGTATAGCTGTTTCCTCACCACTTCCAGCAATCTTACAATCTTACATTCAAAATTTTAAGAATATCCTCCTAAGATAGAGCCGGCACTCTTATTCCCAAGCAACGACTCCTAACCGCGGGAATAACCCGCGAAGTAGAATTGACGCACAAAATCAATCTGCACGTAGACAAATACTTTTCAATGGTTCTTCTCAGCGCATCCTGGGTATCTTTGGTCAGCTAATCCACTTCGGACAAGACGAGTCTCATATTCCCTCTACCCACTGGGATCAATTTGCTTGATCAAATTCGACACGACCACCCTGTTATATATCACGGCAACCGATGAATTCAACTCGATGTGGTAATTATTGCTGATGGTCCTGACTTCCACCTTCCGGTTCTAGGGCGTTGTGAAATTGATTATCTCATTGCGTAGCCGTTCCGCGCCCGCGGTTGGTAAAGTTTCCGCAGCAGACACATGATGCGAGTTTTCTTACTGGCCTGGAAGGACCGTAGAACATGCGGGAAGTCTCTCTGGGAGCAAAGCTTAATCAGATGCGTAACTTGCGTTTTGTGGTAGTCCAGTTTGGACAGCTGGCGCGGTCGGTAGCGGTCAACCAGAGAGCCATTGGACACAAAAATATTTGATGTATAATGTATACAAAAATACTTGGTGACTTGTTGTTTTCGTGTTGGCCAATGTCAAAGTAAGAGCCCCCGCATGCTGCAGACTGACTTGTCGACCGATAGTTCGTTCGGCTTCTTAATCAGTACGGAGAGGTATGCATGTGCGCACATTACACCGATTCAATTGGGTCGGTTTTTGCACCAGTACGCCGATCCGACCAAACTGTCGGCTGAAAAAAAAAGTCTGTAGTGTGCGGGGGCTCTAAATGTCATCACCTCCAGAGATGCCAGATGTTTTTTTTTTGAAAGTCTTCGACAAAAAATTGAAATGTTGATGTGTATAAATGGCAGATATTTTTGTAACCGCGAGAATAGCAAAGTAATGTATGAAAAAAGGGGTTGTTAGCGCAGGGAATCAAGTCATAAAGAGTAGAAATACCATATCCCTGCAGCCAGTAACTGAAAATATAAGTCTGCAACAGGACATCAAACATCAGTAAAATTGAGAACATGTCTACAAATTTAACACCGTTGCAATGATGAGAAACAAATTTGGTAAAAAAAATCGAAGTCGAACGGGTTTCAAAATGCATTATTTTGCTAATTTCAAACCCGATCGGGATCCGCAATTGGCGATCTAACGCAAAACGTAAACGATCGGTGAGACATCTGGATTTGGTTTTTGAACTAAGAAAATGATGCTAATGTAACCTAAAACTCAAAAACAAATCACGTATATTTTACTTCCGGGCTTTCCAAGGTAGTTCTCACATGCAGGAATCGTGCATTTTTCTACTTGTGTTTGATTGTGCTCTCGAATTTCGTTCTTTAATTCAACCATTGTAAACATTTTTATAGTTTTCACTACTGAAAGAGGTAAATAAATAACATGTTATATATAAAATTGCGCAGAATTGAATTTCTTATAAACTCATCGCAATCAAATAATCTTTTATGATTATAACATTGTAATTTATGGAAAGAACTATAAACCTTCCATAAGCTCACATGGCAAAATTTAAAACCATCATTACTTTCACCGCAGCGCCGCCTAGGTGTAGATTTGTACGTTAGATCGCCAATAGAGGGGATAGTCAAGGCGTGTCATTCCACAAACTGAGTACTAATACAAATGACACGTGTAATACTACGTAGAGTCGGTGAAGTGCCATTAAAAACATTAAGGTCATCTGAAAAGATGAAAAGAAAATACATGCCTGAAAATACAATTTTCTTCAAATTATATTTAAAATGAAACTGTATATTCACATCTGGCATCCCTGTTCGTAAAGAACGAACACAAAGAGGCGAATGTTGTGAATATCGCCAAACACGAAACCATCAGCTAGACTTTTGAGTGTTGCACTATTCTCACATTTCAGCAACAGGACACTCACCAAAGAGCTCGGATTTCTACTGTCAAGTAGAAGCTCACCATGTAATACTCTTCTCACACTATTGAACTGGCTTTGGGATGGTTACCAAAGATAATCGTAGTACAAAATTTGTTGATTATCTTTGTGTGAGTACCATCACTTGATTCTCACGACAAATCGCAGCTGCAAGCTGTATCACCGCAGCCTAACATATCGTCCAGGTCTTCACTTGCGTATAGTGCAATATCCTAATCGGAACTCGATGAGATAATACTCGAAACTTTTCTTCTAACGCTTCGCACTATTTCGTCGTTACTAATTTCCTCGCTTTCAGATTTAATATTACGTCGTCCGGTGAATATTTTAAGGATGAAAAAGCACATGTTTGTCTAAAAAAAATATACATAATAAACATATTGTTTTTTGGAATAAACAGGAGCTTCTCCGCATTGCGCAATTGTTATTCGCTTTCTCAGAAAAAAAAACTTGCAACTTGCTTCTTCTTTTAGATTTTTAACTACCAAGCGCAAAGAACGATGAAAACGAATTACGTGAAAAATCGGAGTTACCAAACGTGATATAGTTTATGACGATTATTTTCCCACAAATGTGACATATGTTCTCATTATGAACATTATGATTCACAGAACCTTCGCAATCGATTGAACAGAATATTCCATATTCTCCAATAAAATTGTAGTTATTCATCGCCATCGAATATAGTATATAAAGCAAGTTCATTCGGTTAAATTTCATTTTTATTATCATTCCCAACACTGCATAATTGTCTGAAAATTTATTTTTATAAGTTTTCTAATCAGCAGTCGGTTGATTTCATTCGGATTCAACCGAAAAGTAGTCCCGAATCGAACCCGAATTCATTATTATCATTGCCCGCTTATTTCTCTAGCACACCGTCAGTTGAATTTGGGCCCCGCAAGAAACTCGACCGAATCGCTCTGGGCGACGAAGGTGTTAATGTAATAAATCGGGATGCCATAACATGTGCTGAAAATTAACTTTGAGTGTACGCTAGCGACAGTGTACTTACTGTGCCAGGGTGGAATCTTCGTCGCAAATATTCTCTTTGCGTTATCCCTTCTTTGTTTCTATTCTTCTTCTTCTTTTTCTTTATTCATGGAGACTTCAAATCTTAAGGCGCGTCCACATTATGCCGAATGATGCCGATCGGCCTGTACCAGGTGGCATATTCGGTTCGTTATGTAATGTGGACGCCTCATCGGGTGTACGAAGCCGAAGCCCCATCGGATGCACGAAGCCGTCACGAACACACGAAGCACAATGTCGTCAACGCTCATTTACCTCGTTTTGCTTTGGTTCGACTTTCTCGAACCGGACCCACTTGTTTCGGGTTGGGTTCGGTTTGATTCGAGTCGGTTTTCGGCACGTCGGCAAGCCCGGGCGGTACGTCCACATTTAGTCGGCTATACCGGGCGGCCAAGGCCCGGCGTGATGTGGACGCGTCTTTACGATTCATTCGTCTCCGGTTTCTATTCTCGCGGCTGCATTAGTTGTCTGTTGTTGACAGCATGGGCGTGACCATAGTGCAAGTCGAAGAAAATTTCTTTGACTGTTTTTGTGCGGTTGTTTTTGTGCGATTTTTTTTTGTGCGGTTTTCTGTTCTTGTGCGGTTTTTTTGTGCGTTTTTTTTTTCGTGCGGTATATGAAAAGAAGCATATTTGACGAAGTAATCGTCCATTTAGTTTTTTTTCGATGGTTTATATACATTTCAGTGCGAAAAAAGCATATTTGCGTCTCAATTATCCACTTCTGAAATCATTCCCTTCCTCCCATCAAATGCTCTAAGTTTTTCTAAGCGTTTGCATGACATGATTTCTAACAGCAACAAGTTTCGACATGCAACTAAAAGCACAAAACAGCCACGCGCAACCGAAAAGGCAAACTGTCCCGTTGCAAAGCAGGAAAAAACAAAAGGAAATTGAACGGTGAACGGCGTGGATTTGAGTTATTTTCTTGGGGGAAACTTTTTTTATGCGGTCCCTATCTACCGCACAAAAAAAGTTTTTTTTTCAAAATGTGTACCGAACACAATTTTTTAAAGCTACTGGTGAAGTGCACGATTTTTTTATGCGATTTTTTTTATGCGGTCCCTATCTACCGCACAAAAAAAAGTTTTCCTGTAGTAAATGTTTTCAACTCGGTGCCAAGACATATTAAACGTGCAACAACACTAGCAGAATGTAAGAGAAACAGTATTTCACACGGTTAAGCTGCATTTTACTTACAGCAAAAAAAATTTATATTTTGACAACGATTTTGACTGACGAAGTTTTATACGAACATATATCTTAATGTTTTTTGATTTTTTTTATTGTTCTCAATGTGTGACCTGACGAAGTTTTTTTACACGGATTATATTGGTTAGACAATTTTGAACAATTTTTTCTTTTTATTTATATTTTTTGTTTTTCAATTTGTATTCGTCTCTCTTATTTGTCATGTGTCAATTTGTCATGATCTTGGTGATGACGGACTATTTTTATTTTTATTTTGTTGTTTTTATATTGTAGTAGTTGAAAAAAAAGTAGTCTACAAATGTTTGAGCACCGCGCGCGTTGTACAGATATAAAGGATAAGAATTCAAAAGTTTTGTAAGATCCGGTCTAGAAATTGTTCGTAAAGAAAAATTTCTCGCTTTCTGTGGATGGGGATATTCAAAGTTAATCCAAAACAAGGCTGGCGGTTGGACTTGTGTCTTAGTGGACCATTTGGGTGCAAGGGCCTTATCGGGAACATATCGGCTTTGTGGCGGGCAAGACTGAGTATTGGCTTGTCTTTTAACATTGCAATTTTTGGATCTTATATCTGTAAATAAAATCGGTTTGTTTTTTTTTGCTAAACTAATTTCAGGAGAAAAGAAAAAAAATATCTTTTAGATAACTCGTCTTGCTCAAACTTCTATAGGGAAAGGAGGCGGGACCATCATCATCAAAAAAAAACAAACAAATGAAACAGAAATTGAGGCAAAAACTCGAGAACTAATCAAGCAAACGAGAATTATTGTGGTACGACACTCCCCCTCTTATCTTAGAGGAGGCCGCCATACAAATGAAATACAAATTTCTGCACAACTCGAAAATCAATAAAGCAAAGGGTAAGGATAAAACTCGAGGAAGGGATCGTCCGATTTCAGATGTCATCATTTTATTATATTGGGTTGGGGAAAAAGAAATGTCGTATATTGTCAATATATCGCATCGGGTCATACTATACGGCTATTAAAAGACGACAATCTGTGCTACAAGTGTTGTTTTGACAGTGTTGTGATTGTCCTTTTCAGTCTCAAGTTATAGCGCGTCAAAGATGGAGGCCACCAAGCAAGAAATTCGCCATATTTTACGTTTCTACTACCTGCGAGGTAAAACTGCAACGAAGGTGGCCGAAAAAATTCGTGTAGTTTATGGACCCGATACTGTATCGATTCGCACAGCACAGCGTTGGTTTGATCGATTTCGTTCTGGTGTAGTGGATGTCGAAGATACACTCCGTACTGGTAGGCCAATCGTCGTGGAAACCGATAAAATCGTTGAAATCATCCAAGTAGACCGGCATGTGAGCACTCGCTCGATTGGCCAGGAACTGGGTATAGACCATAAAACCGTTTGGAGCCATTTGCAGAAGATTGGATTCCAAAAAAAGGTGGATGTATGGATGCCACACGAGTTGACGCAAAAAAATCATTTAGACCGAATCAACGCCTGCGATGCACTGCTGAAACGTAACGAACTCGACCCATTTTTTAAGAAGATGGTGACTAGTGATAAAAAGTGGATCACGTACAACAACCTAAAGCGAAAAAAGTCGTGGTCGAAGCGCGGTGAGCTTGCACAAACCATCGCCAAGCCCGGATTGACGGCCATGAAGGTTTTGCTGTGTGTTTGGTGGGATTGGGAGGGAATCATCCACTATCAGTTGCTCAACTATGGCCAGACCCTCAACTCGGTTCTCTACTGTGCTTGGCCGTTTGAAGCAGGCGATTGACCAGAAGCGGCCAAAAATGATCAAAGGGAATTGTGTTGTTTTCCACCAGGACAACGCTCGGCCTCACACATCTTTGATGACCCGCCAGAAGCTACGGGAGCTCGGATGGGATGTCCTATTGTACCCACCGTATAGTCCGAACCTGGCTCCGAGTGATTATGATCTCTTCCGGTTCATGCAAAACGCTCTTGGTGATACTAAATTGGCCTCAAAAGAGGCTTACGAAAGCTAGCTGTCTGAGTTTTTTGCATATAAGGAGAGGTGGTTTTATAAGGGGGGGATAATAAAGTTGGCTTCTAAATGGCAACAAGTTTGCGAACAAAACGGCGCATATTTGACTCAAATTGGATAATTTTCAGTATGTTAAATAAAGCGTCAAATTTCGGTCAAAAATACGACATTTCTTTTTCCCCAACCCAATAGTTTCTGTATCAAACATATATTCATGCTATTTGCAAGTGATCGAAAAATCTTGAACGAGAATTGGGTCTGAAAATAATTTGATATTATAATGACGAGTTCTGGTAGCAGTACTAGGACATTCATAGTAAAAGGAATTTAGTCTTTAGGTCAAAATTGATCAATGAACAGTTCTGCGATTGAAACCTTGGACGTTCGCTTAGTAAGAAAACGTAAATGTTTAAAAGTATCTATAACAAAAAAACAGGAAGTGGGTTATATCTATGGTATAACCGCAAGGGTGACGTAGGACTATCGTTGATTTAGAGATCATTTGTTTGAAGTTGAATCTAAATCCATCCTGAATGAATGAATAAATAAATATTTGGGTGACTTCAAAAACGAGAGTGTTACTTTGAAGACTCAATGTTTTATGCATCCAATATTGGATACAAAAAACCTTGTTCTGAAGAATAATCTTCAGAAGCTTTCCTGTTAACTGCACTTGATTGACAAATCACAAAACCAAATGTATGTGGTCGCAGTATTATATGGATAGAAAACATTAAAATAAACTCGCTTGAATGTAATTTTCAATTCCAAGGGGAACTGGCAGATTATTTTTCAGCAACGATCATTTCTTTCCAGGTTTCCTCTCGATAACCAGCAAACGAAAAGAGTTGCGCGCGTGTATGTGTGTGTGTGTGGCGGCTGCTTCTATGTCTTCCCGAGGAACCGTATTTCGATGCTGATACTCTCTTGGTCTCCTTCTCTTGTCCTTCTGATCGATCGGCTTTTCTGCGCTTCCTCACAGTTAAAACAAACTGATTGCATTTCAGGTCAGGTCAGGCCAGGTAATGAATCCCTCGATCCTTCGCCGTTCAGCTCGTTCAGTAACGATGTTGTCTTGTCGATGTCCTCAGGCGTCGTGCACAAATTACGTAACGCAAAAATCCGGATTTTGAACCTCCCCCCCCTTTCGTAACGCAATTTCCTATCTCAAATAAACAGAAAGTAACGCAACATCTACCCCCTCCCCCCTTATCGCGTTACGTAATTTGTGCACGACGCCTCACGAAAAATGAATGGGTTTCACCACCAGAATATCATTTCAGTATGCTTTTCGTGCGTGATTGAATCGAGAGAAGGTGTGGTTTACGATGGCAATTTGGAAGGCAAACTAGAGGAGAATGAACTCTCTGAGTATGAAAATTTCGGCGACTGAGCAATAATCGATTGAAAATTATATAATTTTCGCGATACGAAACATTTTCCGTTTTTCATGTTATGCATCCATTATTGGATACGAAAATATCCTACTGATGGGAAAGAATAATCTTCAGAAGCTTTCCAGCTAATTACACTTGATTGAAAAATTACGAAATCAAATGTATTTTGTCGCTGTGTTCGCCATATAATTAGAAAACATTAAAATAAACTCTTTCGCATGGATGTATTCTTCAATTCCCAGGGAACTGGCAGATTATTTTTCAGCAACGATTAGATCTTTCCGGAATTTTCTCGATGCTGTATGGCATCCAAACGAAAATTCTCATTTAAGTTTGGCCTGCAAAAAACTTTTCTGAACTCTAATCCATCAAATTTGGAGCCCTGAAAAGGGCCGTTGATTATATGCTAAGCTAATATAGCACCCTCTCCTCGGATACGATGGGCCAGCTGGATGTCCTTGGGCATGATGTGACGCGTTTTGCATGGATAGCACACAAATTGGTATCTTCGAATAAGCCTCCTGCAGCGTCATAACCGCGGAACTTTGGAAGCGCAAGTCGGTTTTGAAGTCCTGAGCAATTCCACGAACCAAATGCTGCAAAGGTAGCTTGCGGATCAGCAATTCGGTCGACTTCTGATAGCGACGAATTTCATGCGAAGTTCCCGGTCGATAGCGATGTGGCTTCTCCACATATCCTGCTACTGGTGCGCTTATCCGAGCTGCTTTCGTGGTGCCTTAGAATATGAAATACATGACATGATGTAGTGAATATATCCGAAGAAATCACTTTGGTGAAACTGCATTATAAAATTATTTGTGTACGAATGCCACAATCGATAGTCGACTCTAATTTGCGCTGGGTAATTTCCTCGGAGGACTCGATTCCTCCTTTGAACATTAATAATCTCTTTCTGGCAAAACGATGTGGTATGAATCACATTATTTGAATGATAGAATGAAGAAGTTTTCTGCCAATTTCCTTCAACCTCCAAACGTATCTTTCTCCCGTTTGTCGTTTTCGCGTTCGCTAATCCTTTCTCACAACACCCATTTCTCGTTTGAGAAATTGTTGAGTAAACATTGTTTGCCAGTGCGCGTAGAGCGGGAATTCCTAAAGATTCATTGCACCTCTAATAAATTGCCGAAAGACATTCGCATTCTTACGTTCATTACATTCTTACATTCTTACGTTGATCGCACTTGATTGAAAAATTCCAAAACGAAATGTATTTGGTCGCAACATTATATGAGTAGAAAGCAAATAATCGCTCGAAAATGACTTGATTTTCGCGATGTGAAACATTTTCCGTTTTTCATGTTATGCATCCAATATTGGATACGAAAATTTCCACTGATGGGGAAAAAATATTCAGAAGCTTTCCTGTTAATTGCGATTGATTGAAAAATAACAAAACCAAATGTATTTGGTTGCAGTGTTATATGGATAGAAAACATTAAAATAAACTCTTTCGCATGAATATATTTTTCAATTCCCAGGGGAACTGGCAGATTATTTTTCAGCAACGATGATAGCAACGAGAATTCCGCGCGTGTATGTGTGTATGTGTGTGTGTGTGTGTGGCGGCTGCTCCGATGTTTCAAGCGGAACCGTGGCATCACTCTCCTCCTGATGGATTCCCTTTTGGCCTTAGGTGCACTAACAGGCTCTTGGTTACACCGTTCATCAGCGTTTTCATGATAAACGAAATTAGCTTCACAACAACAGCGACAACATGCTCCAATCGCTGTTCAATCATAACTGAGTGGGTATACGAGCGGCGCTCGCTTATATACCGATTGGTGATTTCAATAGCCTGTTTTGAAAGCAATTTTAAGACTATTGAAACAAGTTTTTGGATCAAAAAGTAACAAGTATATAACGCGTAGACATTTTATCTTTCGAATGAAGTGTTTATCATACCATTTCGTTCAGTTGTTTAAGAGCTATTAACGCTCAAAATCTCGGTCTCCAGCGTAACGCTTTCGTTCTCGAAACTTTGGTTTTACACCCCGGTATAGAAATGAAAGACGTAGTCCTACGTCAAAACCATTTTGGGCGAAGCGAAGTTTGCAGGGTCAGCTAGTATAAAATGAAAATTGTGTGAGAAAATTAACTTTTCCATTGTGGTGGAAAAAAAATGATAATTGTGTGGAGAGAACAAACAATATCTATCAATCAAATAAAATGGCCCTTTTTAAAGCCAAGACATTATATTCGAAGAGTTCAATAATTTAACTTCAAAAAATTACCCCAAAATCAGCATGCAACATATAGCCTAACGTAATTCTGCGTCAACTATGCCGTCATGATACAACATTCCTGAAACAATTTCGAGCAAATCAATAATGTTTAGGGAAAACCAGTGATTCGTTTACAATTAGTTTTTTTTTAATTTTGTTTCACATCCGCACATTTGAATTCTTTTCGAACCGGCGAACATTTACACCTAATCCATCGATTCCATCCAGAAACAAGTGAAAAAAACATTCCCACCATTTGGCGACGTTTCGTGAGCAGCTGGACATTCACGCTCTAATGTGACACCCATTAGCCGTGCGAAATTCGAACAAACAAGTTTAATGGGCTTAGAAGTTTGGTTTGCATATTAGATTACCCATAATGTCAGCCCGAACTTCAAAGCCACCATCACCACCACCGCCACCACTACCACCGGTGGGGCCATCATCTGTGCACCGGTAGGCATAAATTTTGCCCGTCGAAAACCCAACGATAAGACGCGAAACTCTTACCATTATCGTAAAGTATTTCGGTTTCCCATCTTGGGCGTTCCGCGGATGTGCGAAACCGAGCGCAATAACACCAGCCGAGACGCGCTGAATGGGTAATGAGTTCCGAAGGCAGCCATGCTTCCAATTCCCGAATGGTGGCGCGGTTGCTCACTCACTCGCCTTTTGTGGGGATGGAGATGGAGATGTACAGAGTCTCGACAGTCTCGAGTTCGGGGGCCCGGGAAGCAACCGGCTTAATGAGTGTAATTTTTCACTTTCGCTGGTCGCGGGAGTCACGGTGCGGAATGAAGGCGCGTTGACGTTGCCATCGTTGTTGTTGTTGTTGTTGTTAACTTCCACACCGACCGACACGTTCAATTTGTTATGGTCTCGCGGGGCGCTCGAGCCTACGGAATGCGTTCCGACCTCAGACTTGTCGCGAAATTTTACACGGTTGGATTGAAATTGACTTTTAAATGGAGGTACACCACATGAGAGCTCTGGTTGTGCGCAAGAAACCTTTTGTGAGATACGTCTGAGGGAGAGATGGAATACATCTTTCGCTAAAGCGTAATGAAGCAGTTAAGCAACGCAATTATTTGGGCAATTCAACTGACTTTAAATGTATTTAGAGAACAGGTTTTTTTTATTCAAATGTATTCAGTTAATTTAGAATTCACCGATCTTCCCTTCGGCAGATAGAAAAACCTCCATGCAAATGTCCTTTTAATCCCCAAATGTCGAATGTTGCTGACAGCATTCGAGGGGTTCGGAAGCCTTCCGTATATATTTACTCAAGATAATTTCATTTTGATTACGCTACCGACTGCCTGTGAATTTCTGTTTTGTTGACTTTTATTCTTCCATTATTCACGCTTTCCGTCCGTTGCCTTCTGTCGTCGCTCGGAAATGGGAAACTTGTTTGACATTTGACTTTGACACCCCCTTGTTTTGTCATTAGTGTTGTTTCCCCTTATTGTTCCTCCGTTTTTTGCCTATTTTTGCTGAACAGAAGCGTAAAGTTGAAACGCGATAAGATGCTTTTCTGGAACGAACTCCATCAAACGCTAAGGTAGCCTGCGGGATAAATTTATTTAACAAATAAAAAATAAGATCGCATTCATGCGTAATTCTAAAAGGCGATAAATTTATGCACCCTTCGATGGGTGATAGGGTCTAATCTTACGGGCGTATTGCCGCGTGAATGGAACACGAATCTCGTGAGGGGGGTCATTGACAGCGAGCGTATTTCAAAATGGGATAGCAGATAAATATTTTGATTTAATTTATATTTTGACACAGGAGAATGCGCATCAAGTGAGATTGGAGAACTATTCGCCGGAAGGGGTCCCCGAAGGTGATGGTATGAATAATATCAGACTTTGAACACATTGTTCGTACATTAAAAGTATTTTCTATTTTCATGACAATGAAACACAAATTTTGCTTGTTGTGTAGAATCATTTCATTGGTTTGTATACCGCTATGGTTCAGAATCCGGACGACTTAATCATTATATTCAATAATAAACTTTATCATTATCAGACCTCTGCATAGTCATAATCAACTGAGGATCAAACGCAATTAAAATCAGAACTATCCTCTCATGAGTCGGCTGAACTGTTCAACTGTCCAAAACTTCAAGGTATTTCGAATCCTTTGAAGAAAGTCTGTTCATCGACAGGGAACCAGGAGATCGAAGCAAAGGTAACTGATCCCAAAACTCACTCGAAAGTGGTTGCTCTTTTCAAACGGACCCCGGATTTGTCACCGATAGACACGGAGAAAATGGCACGAGCTTCGCAATCCTAAATTCAAAAAGCAAATAGTGGTTTGAGAAATGTCGAGACACAAGTTGTATCGAATCGTAATGCGAAGTAAAATCTTTAACCAATGAAACGTTCAAGTATGCTCTCCAAGTATTTGCTGATGAAATACGGTTGCGTCGTGATGGATGATGGAATGTACTGTAAGGCCGTTGTTTCCGAAAAGATTCGACAAAAAAAATTAATACCTCGTTAGATCTGCAAAATGTCCAGGAAAAAACAACATAAAACAAGGTTAATTTCCAGAAAAAGCTGCATACTGAAAATGAACCTTTCGTAACTCCTGCAACCAGGATTGCCAACTATAATTTTCAAAAATCAGGGAAAATGAAAATAAAAATCAGGATAAATGAGGATAGCTCATTTTTGGATGTCCGGAAAAGCATCATTTTTATGGGCAGACATACATTTCTTCAATTTTATGTGCACAGTTTTGTTACACCATTTTTCGCCATGTTTTATACAGCCTTAAAATTCTATCCTACCAGATCATGTTCGCTTTATCGTCGAAAACATGTCGAAGTTCTTGTCCTTGAATTAATTTTTTAGAGACCTGAACTTTACATGAGCAATCTTTCACTTGTCTATTTTAGGCATTTCCACAACTATGCATTATTAGTATTGTGGTTCGTGATACTATGACTACGACAATAAATGTCATACATTTTTTACAGTTTTTGAATAATTTATTATTATATACATTAAAAAAAATCTACTAAATATCTATAACTCTGTAATCCTTGACATAGGATTCTGGAGAGAGAGAGAGAGAGAGAGAGAGAGAGAGAGAGAGAGAGAGACAGAAAGATCTGACAAAATTATCCTCAATGTTCATTCATTGAATTCGCGATGACGGTTTCGTTTTCTGTCATTGTGAAGCGAAAAACATAATGGATTTTCAGGTGGAATAAATGCACTACGTGTTTTAACCCTTTCGCTACGAGCGTCGTCTATAGACGACATCCGCGCGACGACCTGTTCGGTTCGGTTTCGGTTTTTGATTTTAGAGACTTTTAACTTTTTCAGTTCATTCGCCTTAAGAAAGGCCCTTGGAAAACTTTACTCAACTCATGCATTACACCTCCACCCTCATTGCCTTGAGAAAGGCACTCGATCCCTCATCGTTCAGCTCGGCCAGCAACGATGTTGTCAAATCGGCGTCCACACAAAGAATGACGACCTGTGTGTACGAGCGTCGTCTTTAGACGACATGAGAGTGATACTGCACATCGATCACACCAGCGCGATGTGCATACTTTTCGGCGCAGTGCTCCGTGCAGCGGTAGCACTCCGACGGAACACACTGTCGTATTGAAAGGGTTAAGCATTCAAATAAATATTAAGAAGTAATAATGAATAATAAACGAAAGAAAGAGCAATCACTATATAAGGGAGAACCGGAGAGCTTTTTATGTAAACTATTCTGACAGTTCTCATTTCCAACCAATATCCTTTTTATTGTGATAAAATAAAAGTCTGAAAAATAAGGATCAATTTAGAAAAATCAGGCCAAATCGAGTGTTTGTCTGACGTTAGGATACAAGCCAAAAAGTCTGGGAAATCTTGAAAAATCAGGAAGGTTGGCATCTTTGCCTGCAACAATAAGCCAGGATTATTTTTTGAAAGAAGTCCCTTCAGAAGATATTGTCTTTTTCTGACTTGGGATTAAATGCTTCTTTGACCCGTCTTGGTAAACCGTCACTATTCAGATATGACCAACCATTCATGAAGTACAACGAAGAATACTTGCTGATTGACGACTTAATTGACTTGAAAACTTACTTAAAGATGGATTTCAGCTAGTTTCCTGGCTAAATAATCTTACCTAGATGACGTCCCTGGCAGATTTAAATTCACATTCATGGATAAATTTGCTGGTAAGATCGTGATTTGGCAAGGTGTTTGCCCTGATGGAGCGAAAGTCAGGATATTTATGGACTTGTTTATTGATTGATGGTTGTTTTGGTTTGAATTTAATTGACAATAACCTAGATCTACCCAATTGTCCTTAATTCCGCCCAATAGAATAATTAGAAAAACATTTGGTAATCTTGAGGCGGAGGATAAAGAAGTTTGGAAAAATAGCTAAGAACACTGCACAGATGATAAAACTTCGGGGCAAACTATCGAAAGAGATTGACACTACAGCTGTGCAATGTTGGATTGCGGGGATCACAAGGAAAGTACGCAGATATATCAGAAATGAAGAGAAATGCGTAATGCGTACTTTTGCGTATCTAACACAACTCTAACTAACTCTAACTATATCTAACATTTGTGAGTTAGTCTCAAAGTATACATCACGATGAAGAAATTCAACAATAAAGGGTGTGTCACATCAAATTGCATCACGGAAAAAACGCTGTAGAAATTTAATTTTTAGGAATTATATCTTCAGCTTTCGCTTATAATCAGATAAGAGTGTATAGATCACGTTGGCCATGCTTCACTGTCAATTTTTCGTAAATTTGGAAAAATGTCGTCGAACGAAAAAGAGCGTCGTGAATTAATCCTGTGCACTCATTTCGAGAATCCAGAGTTGCCACATCAGGACATCGGTAAGATGCTGGGAATCGTCCAATCCACGGTCAGCAGAGTACTAAAACGATACTTCGAGAACCTAACCATCGACCGGAAGGTGAAGAACGGCAAAAATGGATGCTCCGTCAGTGAAAAAGATAACAAGCGCGTAGTTAAGCAGTTTAGACGTGATCCGAGAAGTTCGGTCCGGGATGTCGCTAATAAGCTGAATTTGTCAAGTTCATTCGTCCAGCGGACCAAGCAGCGGGAGGGCCTGCGTACATACAAGGTTCAGAAGGCTCCTAACCGCGACGAAAGGCAAAACATGGTGGGGAAGACGCGAGCCCGGAAGCTGTACACCGAAATGCTGACGAAGCCGCATTGCCTGGTAATGGACGACGAAACCTACGTCAAAGCGGACTTTCGTCAGCTGCCGGGCCTGTTGTTCTTCTCCGCAGAGGACAAATTCAGCGTTCCGGAGGAGATTCGCAAGCAGAAACTATCCAAGTTTGCCAAAAAGTACATGGTGTGGCAAGCGATCTGCTCTTGCGGAAAGCGGAGCGCCCCCTTCGTGATGACCGGCACGGTAAACGGGCAGGTTTACCTTAAGGAGTGCCTACATAAGCGCTTACTACCACTATTGAAGCAGCACGAGGGCCCGACCATCTTCTGGCCGGATCTCGCTTCGTGCAACTATTCAAAGGACGTGTTGGAGTGGTACGAAGCCAACGGGGTCACCTTCGTGCCAAAGGAAATGAACCCGCCCAACGCGCCGTAGCTTCGCCCAATAGAGAAATACTGGGCGATTATGAAGCAGGCCCTCCAGAAGAACCCAAAAGTTGTCAAATCGGAGGCGGACTTCAAGAGAAAATGGATTTCTGTTAAAAAAAAACTACAACCTGACGTTGTACAGAAACTTATGGACGGGGTAAAGAGGAAGGTGCGAGCATACGGGCTTGGGCTCGATGTATGAATAAAAAGAAAATGCCAAAAGTTGTTTAATAGTTTTTATTTTACAGTCTAAAATATTCAAAAGGATCGGTCTACTGGGCGAATTTCTACAGCGTTTTTTCCGTGATGCAATTTGATGTGACACACCCTTTATGAGGAAAAAATGGATGTTCGACCGGGTAACACTCTCAGGCAGCTCAATTCTTTTATTAAAAAATACTGTGTTCACGCCAAAAAGGGAACTTCATGAACCACCCTACATTTTAAAGCTTATCGCCGTTATCTCTCACGCTTAGCTTGAGGTGAAAGCTTTTCCATTGTCATACCATAACCGATCGTTCTGCTCTTGATCTAAATCCAGTCTAGATAAGAGAGAAAGTTGTAATATTTGTAACAATAGGCGAACAATTACTCAAGCCAGGTTCTTCAGAGGATAGAAGCGACAGAATTAGTTAGTCTGGAATCTGCAATCGTATGAAATAGATCGATTTCCAAAATTATCAGAAGATAAGATTTTTTGCCTGAGAATAAAATACAGTTCAAATCCATCAAAATTAAATCTTATGTGCGGATACATAAAGTGGTCCTTTGAACCGGATCATATTCCGGTGTGAAAATTGGACAGTGGAACAATTCGCGTTTGTCATAAAACAATAGTTTGTTCGTGCAGTGAACAATAGTGCATTGTGTTGTGCTAGCACAAATGAACAAAAAACAATTATTCCACTAATAAAAGGAACAATATTCCAGTTGTGTTGCTGTAACAATCCACGTGGCAGATTCTTTGGAAGTGCTTGGCAGACAAGGCGGATCATTCGGAGTTTCCCAAGAATAGGAATTTGAGGTAAATGGTTTGTGGTCCTTTTGCATGCAAGGATTGCATTTGTGGTTGGGTTGAGTTGATCAAATGCGACAAAATAAAGAGAATTGAGAAGCATGAACAAACTAGTTTGATTTCTACACATCGTGGTCCCTGTTCTTGTCTCGGTACATTGCTGGGTTTTTGTTGGCTCGGTTTCTCTTTGGTTGGCTATTGTCTATTGGGTTGTCAGTCAATTTTATGAATATTAAATACTACACAATTGATTCAACTAACCAATTTCTCAGTGAGTTAAGTGAAGTGCATTGCAGAATCCGATCGTTCCGTGGGAGAATAAAATATTCGATTCAAGATGAATAATAGCTTGAGAGAGCTTTTGAAACGGGAACGGAGGCTACGTACCACGATGGACGCAGTCTTCAGTTTCGCGGATAATTTCAGTGAGGAGAATGATAAAGATCAAATAGAAATTCGATTAGAACGACTAGAAGATGCATTTAAAGTGTTCTGTGAAGTGCGAGAAAAGATTGGTTTGATAATGGATGAAACTGCAGAAGACGAAGATGAAGGATTGGAGGAAACAACGACTGTACGCCGAGCAAGATTGGAGGCTGCAACGAAGAAACGAGAAGCTGAAGATGCCGCGATTCTCACAGAAGTCGAAGATTTGTAGTGCCGTACCAAGGCCTTACTAGTGCAGTACCGGACGGAAGACACCAAGGAAAATCACCCACAATCAGCGCCAGTTACCACGATGTCAACGATAAAACTTCCAGAGATCAAACTACCACTCTTCGCTGGAAGACTACACGAATGGGTCACCTTCAGAGATGCCTTCAAGAGCCTCATTCACAAGAATGAAAGACTCTCGGAGGTAGATAAATTTACTTACCTACGATCGTCGCTTTCTGGGGAAGCACTTCAACAAATCGGTTCAATAGAATTGTCTGCTCTAAATTACTCTATTGCTTGGAATGTATTACAAACGAGATATCAAAATAAAAAGCTTATTGTAAAGGCCCATTTAGATGCACTGTTTGCAATCGAAACAATGAAACGAGAAAGTTTCGAGTCCCTTAACCACGTAATATCCGAGTTCGACAAAAACCTCCAGATGCTGAGTAAGGTAGGAGAGCATACAGATGGCTGGAGCACAATTCTAGTTCACATGATTTGTGCCAGACTCGATCCTGTTACTCTCAGATTGTGGGAGACCAATCACAATTCTAAAGAGGTACCTACTTATGAAAACATATTTGAAAAATCATTTATCAGTACTGCAATCAGTGGGCTCAGCCAAACCATTTCAAGCCGAAGCTAGGAAAGCAAAACTTGTGGTGAGTCATCCGTCAACGCAGTCATCCACTCACACGCCAGGTCGATGCTTTTTTTGTTCTGAACCATTTCACTCCGTTTTCCTTTGCAAGAAATTCCAGAAAATGAAGCTTTCCGATCGATATGACTCTGTGAGAAAACACAGACTGTGTTTGAATTGTCTTTCACCAGGGCATATGGTTCGACAGTGCACCAAGGGATCCTGTCGTAATTGTGGAAGAAAACACCATACGCTGCTACATACATCCAACGAATCCTCGAACAATGCACCACAATGTACCTCCGTTCCACAACTGACGAATCGACCTACAGTAGACAGCCAACGCCACCAGACACAACCACCACAGACGAGACCGCAAAACCAGCTCACCACACAATATACATGGCCGAGAGAACACGGTACAACATCACTACATGCTGCCCACACATTGTCGCATAACACTCACCCACAGCAAACCACAGACCAACACGTACCCCACACCAACCTCATCGCACTTCCTGCGCACAGTAGTATACCTACGTGTCAAATTTTACTATCTACCGCTATTGTGCGCGTAACTGAACCTCGTGAGAGCCTTGTTGGATTCCGGCTCTCAACATAGCTTCATAACATCAACCTGCTGTCGCAATCTCAAACTGAAAGAGTTTCCAAACCAGATGGTAATACAAGGAATCGGAACCCATCGCAGTTCATCTAAAGGAGTTGTGAAAGTGAACATCAAACCTCGAATGATATCAATCTCCAATTTCAACGAAGAAATTTACTTCAACGTTCTTACAAAACTCACTATTCCACTACCATCTCAAAGCTTCGACGTGAGTTATTGGAATATTCCAGAAAACATAAATTTAGCAGACCCAGGTTTCTTTGAAAGCGGAGAGATTGATATGATCATAGGAGCAGAATTCTTCCTAGATCTATTGCAAGATGGGAAAATGAAATTGTTCGACATTGGTCCGATCATCCACAACACCTCACTCGGCTGGATTGTTTCTGGGCCACTGCCAGATCCACACGACCTGACAGCAACGACCGTTTCATACGCCTGTTCGACAGCCGAACTTCAAGATCAACTAAGCAAGTTTTGGGAACTGGAAACATGCTACGTGAAAAGTACCAATTCAATCGAAGAATCCGCGTGTGAGGAAATGTTTAATCAAACGACAACTAGAGATGACAGGGGACGTTTTCGAGTAAGTCTCCCAAAGAAACACGGCGTGATCGAAAGGCTTGGAGATTCAAGACGAATTGCAGAGAAACGTTTTCTTAATTTGGAGAAACGTTTCGCCGTCAACCCACAGCTTAAAAAGATGTACTGTGATTTCATTTCTGAATATCGTTCCATGGGTCACATGGTTGAAGTCAATGAAAGCGATATCAGTGACGTAGCATATTACATGCCGCATCATGCAGTGTTGCGGCCAAATTCTACAACATCGAAGCTACGTGTTGTTTTCGACGCGTCTTGTCGAACCACGTCAGGACTATCACTCAACGATGGCTTGATGGTTGGGCCAACTGTGCAGGACGATCTCTTGTCAATAATTTCACGTTTTCGCATGCATCAGGTGGCTATAACGGCAGATATCGCCAAAATGTATAGGATGGTCAACGTACAGAGACAAAATCCTGGTGAAATGCTACGAGCTTTCGAGCTCACCACCGTAACGTACGGGACCGCTTCAGCTCCCTTTTTAGCAACACGATGTTTGCAACAGCTCTCAATCGATGGAGAATCTTCGCATCCAATTGCTGCAAAAATTCTACGAAACGATTTTTACGTAGACGATCTAATCACGGGGGTAGACGAGCCTGAGGAAGGAAAGCGTTTGGTAATCGAAATGATTGATCTTCTCAACACCGCTGGGTTTATACTGAGAAAATGGAATTCAAATTGTGAAAGTGTTAAAACTGAAATTCCCGACGATCTTCGAGATGATCGAAGCTTGATTGCAATTGATGCATCATCCACCGTGAAAACTTTGGGTCTCACATGGGATCCGGTCAACGATTGTTTCACATTTTCAGTCCCACTGCGGAACGAATCTTCGATTATTACCAAGAGGATAGTTTTGTCTGACGCTTCGAAATTGTTTGACCCTTTAGGTCTCATTGGTCCTGTTATAGTGCAGGCAAAAATTTTTATGCAAAAATTGTGGACGATAGACAGTAATTGGGATGACCCGCTGTCGGAAGATCTCCAAGAGTACTGGAGCGAATACCGGAAAAATCTCACCTCATCAAAGACATTTTTCATTCCGCGTTGGAGCGGATTCAAACGCAATTGCGTCGACGTACAATGGCATGGCTTTTGTGACGCATCTGAGAAGGCGTACGGAGCATGCATCTATCTGAGATGTTCACAATTAGATGGTTCAATCACTATTCAACTGATGACTTCTAAGTCACGAGTAGCTCCTCTAGACGAGACCAGAAGGAAACGAAAGAAGCAATCGATTCCTCGACTGGAGCTATCATCTGCCCTTTTGCTCAGTCACCTTTTCGACAAAGTTCATCGTAACATTCCTGTCACAGAAAAGGCGTATTTCTGGACAGATTCCACAATTGTGAAGTGCTGGTTGGCGTCTAGTCCATCGCGTTGGCAGGTGTTCGTCGCTAATAGGGTGTCAGAGATCCAACACCTGACAAAACATGGTGTATGGAATCACGTTCCGGGAACGGAAAATCCCGCTGACATTCTCTCTCGTGGGATAACTCCTCAGGAGCTGCAGAGACAACACAGCTGGTTCAATGGCCCAGCCTGGCTGCATCAACATCCGATGAACTGGCCAAAAGAGACACATTCAACGGTTGAATATTTTGATTCTGCGATTTTGGAAGAAAAAGTCAGTGTGTCAATGGTTACACAGCATTCTTGCCGGAACGATATATTTTATCTACGATCCAGCTTCCCGAAACTGGTTCGTTTAATAGCTCTCATTCGCCGGTTTCGTCATAATGCTCAAGAAAGGCATCGCTATTGCCGAATTGGCGGACCGATAAATTCCAACGAGTATAAAATAGCCATCGAACATCTTGTTAGATTATCACAGCAGGAATCTTTTCACCGTGAATATCTCAACTTAGCGAAGAACAAACAAGTGGAACATTCATCGAGAATTCGTTCCTTATATCCACTGCTACAAGATGACATAATAAGAGTCGGGGGGCGTCTTAGACACGCCTCAGTGTCAGAAGATCGGAAGCATCCTATAATTCTGAACAATCACCATCCATTGTCTAAGTTGATCCTCGACTATTATCACATCAAGTTGTACCACGCAGGACAACAAATGCTTATCGCCAGTGTTAGAGAGAGATTTTGGATCACAAATATCAGAAAACTTGCTCGGAAGGTAATCCACAAGTGTGTGATTTGTTTTCGGGCCAAACCTCGAGCTACTGAACAACTGATGGGAGATCTTCCCCCAGAACGTGTCACTCCAGCTCCACCATTCCTCAGGGTAGGAGTGGACTATTGTGGCCCCTTTCATGTAACCTATCCCAATCGACGAGGAAGTCCAATGAAATGCTTTATATCGATTTTCGTCTGCCTCGTCACGAAGGCAGTTCATTTAGAGCTAGTAGCCGACTTGACCACCGAAGCGTTTTTAGCTGCTCTAAAGCGTTTCATCGCACGGCGCGGAAAACCCATTACTATGATGTGCGACAACGCGAAGAACTTCGTTGGGGCAAACCGTGAGCTCAAGGAGTTGAGAAATCTGTTTTACAAACAGCAATTTCAAAATTCAGTCGTCAAGGAAATGGCAGAAGATCGAATAGACTTCAAATTCATCCCAGCTCGATCTCCGAATTTCAGTGGGCTCTGGGAAGCTGCTGTCAAATTATTCGAGGGCGCTTTTAAAAGAACGATCGGCACAAGAGTTCTGCAGTACGACGAAATGCATACGGTGCTTACGCAAGTCGAGGCGATTTTAAACTCGAGACCATTAACTCCTTTAAGCAATGATCCAGGCGACTTTGAGGCCCTCACCCCAAGTCATTTTTTGGTGCAAAGACAACTAACAGCAGTTGCTGAACCTGACCTAGAATCTGTTCCAACCAATCGATTATCACTCTGGCAAAGAACCTAAAACTACATCCAATTGGTGTGGAAAAAATGGACCACACTTTATCTGTCCGATCTTCATAATCGGACAAAGTGGACCAAGCAACGCAACAATATAGCTATTGGAACCATGGTCATTTTAATGGACGAACGATTACCACCGCTAAAGTGACCTCTTGGCCGTGTTACAGAAATATTTCGTGGATCTGATAACAACATTCGGGTCGTGACGATTCGCACACAAGGAGGAACATTCAAGAGAGCGATTTCCAAGGTGTGCGTCCTTCCCATTCGCGACAATATTAATTCAAGCGACGGAGGAAATTAATTCTGTCATCAAATATACATTCGTACAATCAATAATTTATACACTTCACGAAACCGAGCCGATATAATGTTCCCTGACGTCTTGTCGAATAGATCCTGCTCCTAAGGTACACTACGCATGTTTTGGTGAAGGTCCCAGTTACAATTTCCATTGTGGAGTCCTACTAACGTTCGATTAATTTGACCACTTGAAGGATGAAATTAACCATTACGTCATAAAATGAACTAATGTTTGTCATTTTACATCTACCCATCTCGCCCATTGAGGAATTCGAACAGGAGGATTGATCACCCATCCAGCTTCGAATTCTACCAACCAAGAAGAAGATATCAAAGTTACCAGAAAGCAATACCAGAGAGTTATCACCGACCGTCGAAGCAGTACCGACTATCCGTCCACACTATCCACTAGATTCCTTTGCGATAGAAGACAACGAAGGAACATCATCTCTGCCATAGACGGCGGAGCCGGGGGCCAGAGGGCCCCCGGTACAGGGAAGTCTTTTTATTTTATTTTAATTCAGTTTGAAAAAGCCCTCTATTTTCTTTCCCAGCAATGATGTCGATCCACCCCAGCCAGGGTGGTTTGGAACGGTCCGTAGTCACGAGATACCAAACCACAGGAGCATCCACCATCCACCAGCGAAATCGAACGTACCAGCAGACGAGTTTACCTTACACCAGCCACCAGCCGATATAAGGAGAAGAGTTCCAATTCCGAGTACCACAGGATTTATATGGCTCTCGCAGAGACACAGGAAACGCAGCATATCAAGGGCACCCAAACAGTACAACTGCAAATGCAGTTCCTCATCAGCAACATCGAGTTATATTGTATATGAATTTAAAAATGACAATGTTGAAATTGTATCATTAGTTAGAACCAAATAGTTATGAATCAGTTAGTTGAAATATGTTATCAATAGTTAGTTGAAATATGCGCTATTTCAAGGCGGGCGGTATGTTCACGCCAAAAAGGGAACTTCATGAACCACCCTACATTTTAAAGCTTATCGCCGTTATCTCTCACGCTTAGCTTGAGATGAAAGCTTTTCCATTGTCATACCATAACCGATCGTTCTGCTCTTGATCTAAATCCAGTCTAGATAAGAGAGAAAGTTGTAATATTTGTAACAATAGGCGAACAATTACTCAAGCCAGGTTCTACAGAGGATAGAAGCGACAGAATTAGTTAGTCTGGAATCTGCAATCGTATGAAATAGATCGATTTCCAAAATTATCAGAAGATAAGATTTTTTGCCTGAGAATAAAATACAGTTCAAATCCATCAAAATTAAATCTTATGTGCGGATACATACTGAATACTTTTAAAAAATCTTTGAAAATTATGAACAATTTTCAGATTTGATTTACCGTTCTGAATCTTATTTCGGACAACATCATATTTCTAATATCTTGAAATGCTTAATGCACTGATGATTTAACTATAAAATTAATTATAGTTAAATCATCAGTGCATTAAGCATTTTCACAATTGCTTCTTAAGATCCCATGGTTCCACTATCACTTCATTTGAGAATTACATTTGAATTATTACATAGCAGGAAAAAATCCATCAGCACTACTCATTATCGTTTGTGTTTGACGTTTGCTGAGCGTGAGCACGTAGAATTTACCCCTTCATCAATATTAAAATTTCTCTCATGTTTCATCAGTTCCCATCATCGTTATCGTGTTACTGTGATTGCTTGGTAAGTGTTTCGCAGTTGACTAAAAAATATAATCAAGTGTAATGTAATTTTCGTTCGAAAAATTACACAATAAAATGTCCGAAATATGTTTCAATCTGTCTGAAATTTGATTTTTTTTATAAATAGTGTCCGAAGTTTGATTCTTATTCGCTTGATTTGAAGAGCATTTTATTCGATAATTGTTTGTTTTCAGTCAAATAGGTACCAAAGTGGAAAGCTTAAATTAATAATTTGAACTAATTTATTAAAAATATCAACCAAATAATACCTGTGCATAAAGTTGAGATCTGTTTTCTGCATCATATGCCTTAAGCGTCCGAAATATGATTCAGAACGGCATGCTTTACTTATTAAGCGTGTCCACGTGGACATCATTCATATCCCCTACCCCCCTCATCATGGACAAGCGTGGACAAAGTTGTGGTATGCGGACAGGCCCTTAGTGGTAATTTCTATACGGATAAGGGCCGCTTTAAAGTGGGTTGCAGCCCAATTAACGCACGCTCATCCTAGGAGCAGTTCAGTTCAAGTACGTCCTGTTAGCAAACTACTGCTGTAAAAAGGAAGAAAAATGATCCATTCTGTCGATTTATCCACATCAATCTCAATATGATTTAGATTCGGATACTTTCTGGCCGACGGCAGCGGCTTCTAAGCAATACCCACAATCCACGGGGAGATACAGGATACACATATCGAACAAACCCATTTAACCATTCAAGTAATTCAATGCTGCAGATACAATCCCGAGATGAAAGGTTCCTGCTGCTATCCATCGTCTTGGCACTGTCCGCGCTGGAAAGAAAGGACCCAGAGCTGATGAAGAATCATACACACCCACACACCCATCACAGAGAGAGAGGGCCCAGCCCAAGCAATTCACGGGGCGGGAATTATACCCTGCATGCGTGATAGCCTGAAATTATATTAAAAGCAGCTGCTGGGATTTATGAAAACAAACAACCGGCAGTGCCCTTTCCTCACTACCTTGGGTTAAGTGGGCTGAGGTAGGATTCTGCTTTCCCCTCTCGCGTGTTTCGTTGCATGTTTCAGAAGCGAAGCAATCCGCTCTGGGATGCATGATATCTGATGATAGTGGAATTTTGTGGGGAACAAGACAGGAAGCTCGGCGAGGTCGAGTGGGTGTTTCCCCATTAGATATTTCGTAGATATTTCCACTTTCTGACGGAGGGTGTAAGTGATGAAAGTGAACGTTAATAGAGGTAAGGTTATTATAGTGGTTCGGATCTGCTGGATCCCATATCAGTGTGAAAATTACAAGATTTTAATTTAAATTGGCATTGAACACAGATAATGGAAGGAGTTGTGGAGGCAGTCTTAGTTCAGAAATTTCCCTAATTATATGATTGCATTAAAGCAACCACGATGATGGGAATTCAATGCGCAGGAATTTACATCTCCTCTGCTATATTGAAAAAAATCTCCTGAAGATCTCAATTAACGGGGATTACTTCATGAAAAGTTTAATCGTCTTCCTTCTGCTATGAAGGCAAAAATTCAGGGTACAGTCAGGGCTTCGCACCTGTCGTCGTGCCTTGTTTCGGGAAACTTGATGAAATATTAATACCTGAACCGCTCAATAGCTGGAATGAAAATGTTTCGGAACGTTCGCATCTTCCTAGAAATTCGTAGCGTGGAAGAAAGTTCGGAAAGTGATTGACGGAGAGAAGACGAGTTTTCCTTAGTTTTATCAGCGCATCTACAATTTTTAACATTTCCTACATTCTTGGAAGCTATTCCGCCCAGATTGAGAACAGGGTTTACTCGGGGAAATGAACTCATTTGCCATCACGTGAGTGATGAAATTTATCTTCCCGAATTCTATTGAATAATAACTGAAAACTGCTTGCAGGTGAATGAATATTTTTCCCGGATGTGTAAACTGCTCCACGAAGACACTCTTTAAGTTTTAAATTCATGATATTTCCTCTTCTGGTATTACTTTGATCTGCTAGTCGATTGACTAGCATCTTGTGGGAGACGTTGCTTCTTCCCGAGTTCGCTATCCAAACTTTGTATTCAGCCCGACAGCCTCTGAACTCATCAGCAAAATCGCCCAAACGAAGCTCACGAGCTCACGAGTCACGTCACGTCCTGCTGTTGCTTTCCCTCGGGACCACCAGAATCTTCACCCCGTTCGAACAGCGCAATTGAGAGCATTTGGCTTCTGAGCGCTTTCCACACTATCTGAACATATGGAATAGTTGAGCGACAGGATGAAAAAAAAATCAACTGCACAAGTGATTGCAAACTGAAGCGGAACAAAATGCCTCAAGGACGTTTCTAATTCGAGAAAAAGCTTCTGCTGCTGTTCATTTTTTATTTTGTTACTTTCCCTCCCTCGGTAGCATTGTTTGCACGTTTTCCATTGGCTATTTCAGTTGCGAACTTTGGGTGGGATCTCGGGAGCAAGAGGGGATAAAAGTTCTTGAACGCGTATGCTTACGAACAACTCAGAAATAAACAATTGCCAATCCCAGGAGGGCTTCGGGCGAGGAAACTTTTTCATTCATTGTACGAAAATTTGATTTAGTCATTTCATTAAGATTTTTTTCCACACATTCTTTTCCTTAGCTGTTGGCAAGGGTTAGAGAGTACTGAAACGTGTGAAGAGGACAAACGCCACAACAGTGTTTCTTCTGCGGAAATGATTGATTATTGGTCGTATGTGTCAGCATCAGTGTTATCAATTTTTTTTGTTATGTTATTCTGTCATCAATAATTGTATTACTCTCCGCTAATCATGCCGCTCGTCTACTGCGTTTCCTTCTGATATGTTCTTGTTTGAATTACCTTGACATTGGATAAATTCGTGTTACACTTCTTTTGAAATATCTAAAGTTTGGCATGAATAAATTTGAAAAGAAAACGTTATAATAAACTAGCAAGACGCAACATTACAATCAGGTACGAGGAGGGGTGGCAAAACATGAAAGACATCAATGTTTGGTTTCAGTGGAAAATAATATTAAGGGATTTAAGATAAAATCAGGAAAAATTTAAAAAATATATATATTAAAAACTAGAAGTTGGTTATACAGTCATTCCATGCCAAACCGATTTAGTGGTTCTCAGATTTCCGTGAAAAGCGGTAGTTTCGTTCCTTATCGCAAAATATGAGACCCATATTTTTAAACGGTTTTATTTAGCTTGCCCTGTTTGTATGTTTGTATGTTTGTAACCTGTCTGTAGCGCTGTCCCAGATTAATAGAAATTTGACCTTCATCCTGTAGACCGATTGATCTGAAATTTGGAACACACATTTATCTCTCAAAAAAAAAAATTCAGACGAAAAACGACCAGGTGTAAAAAAAACATTTTTTTTGAAAAAATCAATTTTTCGAGATAACTGTAAATCTCGACGAGTAATGCAATTTTAAGACATTTGGCATCAAATTTTTTTTAAAAACCTCGATTTTCGGTGATTTTACGTTTTTCACAAAAACCAAATTTTAAGGTTTGTGACACCAGTAAATGAAGTCCGAATGAGCTAATATTTCGCATATGGTATATTATCAAATCAAAGCCAATCATTTTATAAACCATCGGCTAACTTTGAAAAATCATAACTCAACAAAGAAAAAAAACGCTTCCCTGGTTTCGAGATATGTTGTGTGAAAAATCCTCAGCATTCCAGAGAAAATATAAAAAACTATAGCGCCTTTGGTCCCGAGACAATGAAAACAATAAAAAACGAATACAATCAATAATAACGAGAGCAGAACTCAAATTTTCTGCAGGTATAGTATTTTTTCGAAAACACCCTAAAATGGAAATGTTCAACCTAACAAAAAAGAAAATAAAAAAATACGGGTCTCATAATTTGCGATAAAGAACAAAACTACCACTTTTGACGAAAATCTGTGAACCACTATATCGGTTTGGCATGGAATGGCTGTATATATGTATTTTTTTTTCTCATAACTCCATCAATATGGGTTTCAAATAAACTGATTAGTAGAACACATTTATTTATGAAAAATACAAATCAAAAAATAGCTGCCACCACAAAAAGGCGCCATATATTTTTTTCTTCAAAATTATATCAATATGGGTATCTAATGAAAGAACTTGACTAGTAGAATACAGTTATTTGTGAAAATGCAAATACAAAATGGCGGATTACATATTTTCTCAGAACTCAATCAATATGGGTTTCAAATGAAATTGAAATTTGATTAGTAGAATACATTTATTTATGAAAAATGCAAATCCAAAATAGCCGCCACCAAAAAACGGCTCAATCTTTATATTTTTTTTTGAAAACTTAATCAATATTAGTATCAAATAAAAGGGCTTGATTAGTAGAACATAGTTGAAAATCAAATCCAAAATGACCACCATTTCAAAACGGCGAAACGGCGATTTTTTTTCAATACCCTACAATATGGGTTTCACATGAAAGTGCTATAAGAACGTAGTAAATCATGAAAAATCCAAATCCAAGATGGCCGCAGTCCACAAATATTCAATTACTTTTTTTAAATGGTTTCATTCAGCTTGACCTGTTTGTATGTATATTTGAATATCCGTGGGGTAGGTACCATGTATTTTTGCAATCCCCTCAATGTCGAAATTCAATTAATGATTTGACTAATAGAATACAGTAAATCAAAAAAATAATCCGAGAAAAATTAGGTAAGATATAAAAAATACAGAAAAGGTGAATGATTTTATTATAGAGAAATATGCAAATGATACAAATAATGTCTAAAAACTAAAAAATAACGGGTGTTAAATAAAAAATGAGAATTTTTTCAATACCTTTTTCAGTAACTCAAATAAAGAGTGTAAAATTTTCTTTCTCCAAGAAAATTGCTTCTTGGGCTCCCTAGAAACAGTAGGCGTGTTTGGTTTTGCTAGTTTGAATTTAGTCAAAGCAAAGATGGCGTCGGAACAGCACGTGCTCTGCGAACGCATTGTACGGTTCTACGAAACGCATTTCCAGCAAGGAAAAAAGTTCACGGTGTCACATTTTGAGGAAGAAAATGTACCTGTCAGTACGGTATATCGTATCCTGGGTTCCCTGAACGTAGAGCGGAAGGTCGGAAGTGGTCTTCCGGTGACGATAATTACGAAGCAGAGGAAGACATCGTTAAAGAAGCTGTTTGACAACAAGGACGCAACCAGCCTGCGTGACGCCGGTCGGAAATATGGCTGCTCCCACGTATTGATCCATCGGACCCTCAAGATGGAAGGAATCGTCTGCAGGAAGAAGACGAGGTCGCCGGTGTACACGGAGGAGCAGATTGAGACGGTTAAATCACAGTGTCGGTGGATGACCAAAAAATACCGTGGGACGTCTTTCGTTCTGAACGACGAAAGCTATTTTCCGCTGTCCAAAACGCATATTCCAGGAAATGATAATTACTACTCCAGCGACAAGTCATCCACACCGCCTGAAGTGAAATACAAGATCAAGCACAAGTTTGAAAAAAAGGTTATGTTGTACATCGCCATTTCCGACCGGGGCATTTCAAAGCCTTGGTTTGAGCCGAGCGGTCTGGCAATCAACCAACAAATCTATCGAGAAGAGTGCCTCGATAAAATCCTGCTGCCGTTCCTGAACGAGCATCACGCGGATGAGAAGTACGTCTTCTGGCCGGACAAGGCGTCTTCCCATTACGCCAAGAAGACGCTGGCGTATCTTGAGGAGAAAAAGATACCGTTCGTGCCGACAGATCGTAACCCAACAAACTTGCCCCAGTGCCGCTCAATAGAGGATTTCTTTGGCTCACTCAGTGCCCTAGTGTATAAAAACAATTGGAGGGCCAAAGACACGAAGCAACTGACTACAAGAATCCGGAATTGTATCCGGGAAATGGACGTTCTTGTGAGAGCATCGCGACAAAGTTGCGTCGAACAGCAGACCACGGCCCTTACTCAAATATTCACTGACATTTTTTTGAAGAAAATACATTATGTTATTAATAAAAAAAAATACTGAAATCGATGAGAATAAAAAAAAAATTTATATGTGATTGAAAAAATATTTTTTATTTAACACCCGTTAAAATAAATAAAAAAAAACTTTTTAAGTTTAACGGTTTCTTTGTAATTAAACATAATAATAATACAGATAGTGTACTAAAAGCTAGAACATAATTAGGGTACTTCCCTAAGTTAGCGGTTATCATACCCCAACCTTCATTAAAATCGTGGGGCACGCTGCGTTAGCCAATTCTGTTGCTTTCATTTGAAAGATGAGAAAATTTAGTACCGGATTTAGTAGTAGAACATTTTAATTAGTGTATTTAAATAACATTTTGAAGGTGAAAAATTTAGAGTTAGTGATTTTTAATTCGTAATTATTAATTTTATCTCAAACATTCAAATTAAACTTGATTGTTTCTATCAATAAAATTAAAGCTCTGAAACCACTCTACAATTTGTTCTTTGACGCCCAACTTCTATCTTTCTTAATCTCGCTGCAATATCAATATAAAATATTCCTGTTGAAAATTCAAACAAAATCTTCAAAAATCCCACTCTACTTATAATAGCCACTTAAATTTCACCTCAACGTTGAAAGGTTACATTTTTCTTGAAAAAAGTCATATTTGGACTAAAAAAAAGTATTTCTTTTCCAAATTGTTAATAATCGAATCACATATAATCGAGTCTTTTTATAATCGAGACTGTATATAATCGAGTCCGACCTGTATTTGCAATGCAGATTTCTTCTGGCTTATTGGTTTTGAAGGTAGTGTTCGGGAAACCGTAAATCGGACCAACCAAAACGTGGCAGTTAGGGCGCTTGACATTTCACAATTATTCAATTGTTTATCACATGAAAAATAAAATTTTATTCATTGTGATAGGTGCGTAGAAATATTTCCTATCAATTGAGGCAAACATCTTTCCGATCTATTAAGAAATGTTCGAGTTATGTGCATTCGAAATCCTTCGTTTTTTACCTGCATATTCTGTGTGATTTTCATTTTACACTTCCTAACAAAGTTGATGTTGTTTTCTTATTTTTTTGATGTATTGGTTTTTTATAGTTTGCATGGTCTCGGAACCAATCGGCGCTATATATTTTTTTATATTTTTCATTAAAAGCTGATGTTTTTTACATAGCATATCCAAAAATCAGAGAGGCCTTTTTTGTTCTTGAGTTATGATTTTTCCAAATTGATCGATGGTCCAAAACATCAATATTTACCCCTTTTTTCCACCACGAAAATTCATAAGAACTAATGAACCGATTTGTATGATCAACATATCAAATTAAAGACAATGAGCCTAGTCTTGTTTAAAAAAAATATTATACTTGATAGAATTTTTTTTTTCGTAATTTTTTATTTGTAATTGTTTTGCATAGTTTACATGGTTTCGGGATTATATTTTTATATGGTTTTTCTAGAAAGCTGAGGTTTTTTTCACATAACATATCAGAGTATCTGAGAGGCGTTTTTTTCGATTTTCAGTCAAGATTTTTCAAAGTTAACATGTTTTCAGCTTTTTTTTTCAATATTCCTATGTGACTAGAGTCCATTTTTTACACGAGATAGCCAACTCATTGGTTTCAAATTGATATATCATTTATTTAAACCAGCCCAACATTCCAAAAGTTATGAATTTTTGAAAAAAAGACTTATTTGGAAAAAAGAGAGAAAATGATTTTCGGACCATCTTTGAAAAATCATATCTTAACAACAAAAAAGATATTATATGAGAATGAGATATGAGAAAAAAATTAGCTTTCAAGAAAAAAGTAGCGTCCTTGGTGCTGAGACCATGAGAACTATGAATAACAAATACAATCAATAATTACAAAAGCAAAATCCATTTTTTTGCATGTATTGTATTTTTTTCAGAGCTTGAGCTTGAGCTTGGGTAGACTGTACAATTCGTAGTTGCTCTCCGTGATTGACCTGAACCAACCCAATTGCACGAAGAACACACAGAATGACGCTTGGGATTAGCAAATCATTCTCGTTGTGCAATTTTCGGTGATTCGAGCTTTGAATGGTCAATAACGACACCGGCCACGTCCTTACAGTCCCTACCAGGGGAAGGGAAGGAATGTTAGTATGATATTCGCCGCCCGAAGGCCAGAAGGGTCGCCTCTATAGCGAGGTTCCCTTGCGTTTATCATGGAAGGGATAGTTGTTAGTGGGAAGAGTTAAGTAAAAATCAGGATTCACTGCGGTAAATGATGTGATTCTAAAATTTTTTGATTTTAAATTTAAAATTTTTAAATTTCAAAGTTTTTGAATTTTTAAATTTTAGAATTTTAATTATTTTTATTGGCAGACTTATCTCACTTCTTAACTAGGCGAACCTAGCCAGAATTTTCACCTGCCCCCGGGCTTCTGAATGCCAAAGGGGGACTAGGCTCTGCGGAATGCACGTATCTGCATGCTCGTGCTGTTTCAGTCCTGACCGAGAAATTGTCGGACAATCGCGCAGGTGCTAAGGATGACCGACTTTTGGATGCCGGCCAATTCCTTCTCCATGTTCAACACCTTTAGCGCTTCCAGAAGTGTCTTCGGGACAATTCCAGTTCCAGAGAGAACGACTGGAACAATTCTTGGGACCTCCCTTAGCCCCCACAGTTCCTTGAGCTCCACGGCCAATGGTCGGTACTTGCAGATTTTGCGACCGTGGGTCTCCTCCAGATTCTGGTTCAGTGGAATAGCGACATCGATGATGGTGACTTTGCGGTCGCTCTTGTCGTAAACCATTATATCTGGGCGGTTGTGGTGGATCGAGAGGTCGGTCAGAACAGTGCGATCCCAGTACAGCTTGAAACGGTCATTTTCCAGGACAGGTGCAGTCAGGTACCGGTAGTTTGGTACGTTGTCTTCCAGTAGAGCACATTGGAGCGCCAGTTGTCGATGAACAATACGGGCCACGTTGTTGTGGCGCTCGGTGTAGGCTGCGTTGGCCAAAACGGGACAGCCTCCCATAATGTGCTCTATGTTTTCACCTGGTTGATGGCACATCCGGCAAATGTCATCAACGTCTTGATGCCAGACGTACCGCCTGCAGTTTCTCGTCGGCATTATCCTGTCCTGGATGGCTATCATGTCGGCTTCTACTACTGAAGAGAGTTCACCACGCGTTAGCCACAGATTAGATGCGGCCTTGTCGACGTGTGGCCGGTCCAGTTGATGGGGGTGGGCACCATGCACTGCCTTCTGCTTCCAAGCTGCAATCTTCTCCTCCACTGTCTGCAGATTGCAGTTGAGTTGGTACTCCGCTTGCGCCAAGTGCAGAGCGCTGTATCCTCTGTCGGCGGCGCAGACAGCCCGGTATAGCGCGTTTTGGTTGGCGCGTTCTGCGAAGTACTCGCGCAGTTGTCGTACCTGGGCAACACACAGTGCAGATATATCGACTATTCCAAGTCCCCCTTCTTTGCGTGGCAGTGAAACTCTCTCCAGTGCCGATTGAGGATGGTGCATTCCGGCCTCTTTGAATGCTTTCCTCATCCTCCTCTCAAGGTCCTCTAGGTTAGTTTTGCTCCATTTGACTACACCAAAACTGAAGGTCAGTAGGGGAACCGCGAATGTGTTGATCGCGCGTACCTTGTTCCCCGCGTTGAGGAAAGTCCTCAGGACACAGTTCACTCGACTCAAGAACTTGTCTCGCAGCTCCGTCTTGATGTCGGAGTGGCGAATCCCGGTGAGCTGTCGGAATCCAAGATATTTATAGGATTCGCCACGAACCATGTCTCTTATGAACTCGCCGTCATAGACCTCGTAACCTCCGGATTCGGTAAGCTGCCCTTTCAGCAGATGGACACAGCGGCACTTGTCGAGGCCGAACTCCATGCAGATGTCCCTGCTTATGTCTTCGACAACCCGGATAGCTACACCTAGACGCTGACGTGAATCAGCGTAGACCTTGAGATCATCCATGTAGAAGGTATGGGTCACTTCTTCGTGGGCGCCGTCGCCATACCTTATTTTATAGCCATGACCGTTTCTATTGAGCGTCCTACTGAGGGGGTTCAGTGCCAGACAAAACCAAAGCGGGCTGAAAGAGTCGCCTTGGAATATCCCCCTCTTTATCTGCAGCGTTCTAGACTGCAACACATTTTCCCCATCACTGAGGTGCAGAGACGTGCTCCACTGCCTCATCGCATGCTGCAGGAACCTAACGACGACGGGATCAATCTTGTATAGCTCCAATACCCGGACGAGAAACGAGTGAGGTATGGAGTCATAAGCCTTCCTGTAATCGATGTAGGCCATACTTAGGTTCCGCTGGTTATATACCGCCTGGCCGACTATGGCTGCGTCGATGATGGCCTGGTCTTTGCAGCCATGCGTATTTTTCCTGCATCCTTTCTGCTCTTCTGCGATGATATGGTGTTGTTCGCAGTGGGCAGAAACTTTGGCGGTTATGATGCTGCTTAATATCTTGTACAGACTCGATAGGCACGTTATCGGCCTGTACTTTGATGGGTTCAATGTGTTGCTGTCTTTCGGGAGGAGGAATGTGACGCCACGGGTGGCGAATTCAGGGAGGTTGTGTGGGTCACGTAGCACCTTGTTGAAGCACTCAGCTATCTTTTGATGTGCGACGGTCAGCTTCTTGTGCCAGAAGTTCTGAACACCATCGGGGCCCGGTGCTGCCCAGTTCCTCAGGTACCGCGAGGCTTCGCGGACATCGTTCTCTTCGACGATGATAGCTGGCATCTCTCCAATTTCACCACAACTCTCCTCCTCCCGTCTTAACCACATTTGCCCGTCGCGATGTTGTACTGGGGTCTCCCAAATACCAGCCCAGAAGTTCGTCACATCGCTAATATCTGGCAAACCTTCGCGGTAGTCGGGCTTCTCGTCGCTAATGTGGTCGTAGAACGCTTTTTCGTTATCTCTGAACATCCGATTTTGTTCCTGGCGCTTTGCAGAGTCAGAGTAACGTTTCAGCCGTTTAGTTAGGACGCTCAATTGCTGTACCAGTGTGTCGAGTTTTTCCGTCAGCTGGTGAGCTCCCAGCTGGCGAAGTTCAGTAGGCCGCACGATCACAGCAACTTGGCGACATAATTTCGCCGATCTGTTGCCTCTTTTGTACGCCATCAGTCTTCCAATTGCGGCGCGCTTGTTTAGGATCCGTTGCTCCAATCTTCTTCGCCATGGAGGCTCACGCCTTTCACGGAGATGTTGGAGCAGTCCGCCTCTTGGCCTAATACGGTATCCTAAACTTTTGGCGGTCGCCACAGCAGCACAGTAAACTTTCAGTTGCAGCTCCTCCATGTTCTCAGCATCAACCAAGTGCAGCGGAAGAACGTGCTCGTTCATGAGCTTTACTGCACTTGTCAGACTGCGGGAATGCTGCAACTTCGGGATCCTGGGGCGCGACAATGGGTCTGTGTCGCGGAACTGTGAGATCGCCTCGTCGTAGTGGAAGACCAGATCGCGTAGTAGTTGTTGATCTGGCTGTGGATCTTCCGGCTCAGGGGGTTGTTGTACTGTGGCCTCCACTGGTGCTGATTCGCGTGCTCCACTCGCGAATGAATTGCTCAGCCGTACTGAACTTCGTCTCGACACATCGCTTGCTCTGTAGTTCCTGGAGCTTATTTCTCTCTGCACCTGCTGCTTGATCTCGTCGATTTGCGTTTGGGAGAGCATGTTGTTGCGTACTATCGCTCTACGCCTCGCGTTCATCGCGTTCTGATCAAGCCTCCCGACGAACTCTGGATACGCTTCCTCGAACATTGTTAGTATTCGAGAGCGACCGCTCATGTCCGTCTCCAAAGCAGTGCAGATGTAATAGGCGCGGATCACGAATTCATTCATTTCGTGTGTCCACATGATCCGGCGCCTAGTGGTACCCACAAGTGTGGACGACTGTCGTCTGGCAGTCGCAACACGTCTCGTAGGCGCAGCGTTTCTTGGGTGATGTCGATGGCTGCTGTTTCCGTGTGGCGGTAGCTCTTCGGGTTGAACCCGGCTGGTGGCCCGCTCTTGCACATCGCCCTCCAGCCGCTGGCCGCTCGCTCTTACGCCCGTTCCAGGACCAGCTCCAGTTCGGGGACCCTCCTCGGGTGATCGCATTCTAATTACTCTTCGTGAACGTAGCTCCATTTTCTGGGTGTATCTCCTTTGCCCGGGAGACAGCGGGTTGGCAAGGCCTCCATGACCCGGGAGGCCTTCCCCGGGAGAGATATAGCGCTCTGACTCGCTCGCACCCCCTCACTTAGCCACTTTCGACACCCGTTCTCGGAGCCAAGACCAGGTGTGTGTTTCCAGTTCACGCCCGATCTAAAAATGTCGTCATATGATCTTCGTGGAGGCGTGAGATAGGAACATTTGAGACCAACAGGCAGGCTCCTACCCTATGTTGATCCCCATTTGAGAACCTAATTATTTATTTAATTAATTTATTTAATTATTTTTATTTTTGGTTTTTTATTTTATTTGGCAGACTTATCTCACTTCTTAACTAGGCGAACCTAGCCAGAATTTTCACCTGCCCCCGGGCTTCTGAATGCCAAAGGGGGACTAGGCTCTGCGGAATGCACGTATCTGCATGCTCGTGCTGTTTCAGTCCTGACCGAGAAATTGTCGGACAATCGCGCAGGTGCTAAGGATGACCGACTTTTGGATGCCGGCCAATTCCTTCTCCATGTTCAACACCTTTAGCGCTTCCAGAAGTGTCTTCGGGACAATTCCAGTTCCAGAGAGAACGACTGGAACAATTCTTGGGACCTCCCTTAGCCCCCACAGTTCCTTGAGCTCCACGGCCAATGGTCGGTACTTGCAGATTTTGCGACCGTGGGTCTCCTCCAGATTCTGGTTCAGTGGAATAGCGACATCGATGATGGTGACTTTGCGGTCGCTCTTGTCGTAAACCATTATATCTGGGCGGTTGTGGTGGATCGAGAGGTCGGTCAGAACAGTGCGATCCCAGTACAGCTTGAAACGGTCATTTTCCAGGACAGGTGCAGTCAGGTACCGGTAGTTTGGTACGTTGTCTTCCAGTAGAGCACATTGGAGCGCCAGTTGTCGATGAACAATACGGGCCACGTTGTTGTGGCGCTCGGTGTAGGCTGCGTTGGCCAAAACGGGACAGCCTCCCATAATGTGCTCTATGTTTTCACCTGGTTGATGGCACATCCGGCAAATGTCATCAACGTCTTGATGCCAGACGTACCGCCTGCAGTTTCTCGTCGGCATTATCCTGTCCTGGATGGCTATCATGTCGGCTTCTACTACTGAAGAGAGTTCACCACGCGTTAGCCACAGATTAGATGCGGCCTTGTCGACGTGTGGCCGGTCCAGTTGATGGGGGTGGGCACCATGCACTGCCTTCTGCTTCCAAGCTGCAATCTTCTCCTCCACTGTCTGCAGATTGCAGTTGAGTTGGTACTCCGCTTGCGCCAAGTGCAGAGCGCTGTATCCTCTGTCGGCGGCGCAGACAGCCCGGTATAGCGCGTTTTGGTTGGCGCGTTCTGCGAAGTACTCGCGCAGTTGTCGTACCTGGGCAACACACAGTGCAGATATATCGACTATTCCAAGTCCCCCTTCTTTGCGTGGCAGTGAAACTCTCTCCAGTGCCGATTGAGGATGGTGCATTCCGGCCTCTTTGAATGCTTTCCTCATCCTCCTCTCAAGGTCCTCTAGGTTAGTTTTGCTCCATTTGACTACACCAAAACTGAAGGTCAGTAGGGGAACCGCGAATGTGTTGATCGCGCGTACCTTGTTCCCCGCGTTGAGGAAAGTCCTCAGGACACAGTTCACTCGACTCAAGAACTTGTCTCGCAGCTCCGTCTTGATGTCGGAGTGGCGAATCCCGGTGAGCTGTCGGAATCCAAGATATTTATAGGATTCGCCACGAACCATGTCTCTTATGAACTCGCCGTCATAGACCTCGTAACCTCCGGATTCGGTAAGCTGCCCTTTCAGCAGATGGACACAGCGGCACTTGTCGAGGCCGAACTCCATGCAGATGTCCCTGCTTATGTCTTCGACAACCCGGATAGCTACACCTAGACGCTGACGTGAATCAGCGTAGACCTTGAGATCATCCATGTAGAAGGTATGGGTCACTTCTTCGTGGGCGCCGTCGCCATACCTTATTTTATAGCCATGACCGTTTCTATTGAGCGTCCTACTGAGGGGGTTCAGTGCCAGACAAAACCAAAGCGGGCTGAAAGAGTCGCCTTGGAATATCCCCCTCTTTATCTGCAGCGTTCTAGACTGCAACACATTTTCCCCATCACTGAGGTGCAGAGACGTGCTCCACTGCCTCATCGCATGCTGCAGGAACCTAACGACGACGGGATCAATCTTGTATAGCTCCAATACCCGGACGAGAAACGAGTGAGGTATGGAGTCATAAGCCTTCCTGTAATCGATGTAGGCCATACTTAGGTTCCGCTGGTTATATACCGCCTGGCCGACTATGGCTGCGTCGATGATGGCCTGGTCTTTGCAGCCATGCGTATTTTTCCTGCATCCTTTCTGCTCTTCTGCGATGATATGGTGTTGTTCGCAGTGGGCAGAAACTTTGGCGGTTATGATGCTGCTTAATATCTTGTACAGACTCGATAGGCACGTTATCGGCCTGTACTTTGATGGGTTCAATGTGTTGCTGTCTTTCGGGAGGAGGAATGTGACGCCACGGGTGGCGAATTCAGGGAGGTTGTGTGGGTCACGTAGCACCTTGTTGAAGCACTCAGCTATCTTTTGATGTGCGACGGTCAGCTTCTTGTGCCAGAAGTTCTGAACACCATCGGGGCCCGGTGCTGCCCAGTTCCTCAGGTACCGCGAGGCTTCGCGGACATCGTTCTCTTCGACGATGATAGCTGGCATCTCTCCAATTTCACCACAACTCTCCTCCTCCCGTCTTAACCACATTTGCCCGTCGCGATGTTGTACTGGGGTCTCCCAAATACCAGCCCAGAAGTTCGTCACATCGCTAATATCTGGCAAACCTTCGCGGTAGTCGGGCTTCTCGTCGCTAATGTGGTCGTAGAACGCTTTTTCGTTATCTCTGAACATCCGATTTTGTTCCTGGCGCTTTGCAGAGTCAGAGTAACGTTTCAGCCGTTTAGTTAGGACGCTCAATTGCTGTACCAGTGTGTCGAGTTTTTCCGTCAGCTGGTGAGCTCCCAGCTGGCGAAGTTCAGTAGGCCGCACGATCACAGCAACTTGGCGACATAATTTCGCCGATCTGTTGCCTCTTTTGTACGCCATCAGTCTTCCAATTGCGGCGCGCTTGTTTAGGATCCGTTGCTCCAATCTTCTTCGCCATGGAGGCTCACGCCTTTCACGGAGATGTTGGAGCAGTCCGCCTCTTGGCCTAATACGGTATCCTAAACTTTTGGCGGTCGCCACAGCAGCACAGTAAACTTTCAGTTGCAGCTCCTCCATGTTCTCAGCATCAACCAAGTGCAGCGGAAGAACGTGCTCGTTCATGAGCTTTACTGCACTTGTCAGACTGCGGGAATGCTGCAACTTCGGGATCCTGGGGCGCGACAATGGGTCTGTGTCGCGGAACTGTGAGATCGCCTCGTCGTAGTGGAAGACCAGATCGCGTAGTAGTTGTTGATCTGGCTGTGGATCTTCCGGCTCAGGGGGTTGTTGTACTGTGGCCTCCACTGGTGCTGATTCGCGTGCTCCACTCGCGAATGAATTGCTCAGCCGTACTGAACTTCGTCTCGACACATCGCTTGCTCTGTAGTTCCTGGAGCTTATTTCTCTCTGCACCTGCTGCTTGATCTCGTCGATTTGCGTTTGGGAGAGCATGTTGTTGCGTACTATCGCTCTACGCCTCGCGTTCATCGCGTTCTGATCAAGCCTCCCGACGAACTCTGGATACGCTTCCTCGAACATTGTTAGTATTCGAGAGCGACCGCTCATGTCCGTCTCCAAAGCAGTGCAGATGTAATAGGCGCGGATCACGAATTCATTCATTTCGTGTGTCCACATGATCCGGCGCCTAGTGGTACCCACAAGTGTGGACGACTGTCGTCTGGCAGTCGCAACACGTCTCGTAGGCGCAGCGTTTCTTGGGTGATGTCGATGGCTGCTGTTTCCGTGTGGCGGTAGCTCTTCGGGTTGAACCCGGCTGGTGGCCCGCTCTTGCACATCGCCCTCCAGCCGCTGGCCGCTCGCTCTTACGCCCGTTCCAGGACCAGCTCCAGTTCGGGGACCCTCCTCGGGTGATCGCATTCTAATTACTCTTCGTGAACGTAGCTCCATTTTCTGGGTGTATCTCCTTTGCCCGGGAGACAGCGGGTTGGCAAGGCCTCCATGACCCGGGAGGCCTTCCCCGGGAGAGATATAGCGCTCTGACTCGCTCGCACCCCCTCACTTAGCCACTTTCGACACCCGTTCTCGGAGCCAAGACCAGGTGTGTGTTTCCAGTTCACGCCCGATCTAAAAATGTCGTCATATGATCTTCGTGGAGGCGTGAGATAGGAACATTTGAGACCAACAGGCAGGCTCCTACCCTATGTTGATCCCCATTTGAGAACCTAATTATTTATTTAATTAATTTATTTAATTATTTTTATTTTTGGTTTTTTATTTTATTTGGCAGACTTATCTCACTTCTTAACTAGGCGAACCTAGCCAGAATTTTCACCTGCCCCCGGGCTTCTGAATGCCAAAGGGGGACTAGGCTCTGCGGAATGCACGTATCTGCATGCTCGTGCTGTTTCAGTCCTGACCGAGAAATTGTCGGACAATCGCGCAGGTGCTAAGGATGACCGACTTTTGGATGCCGGCCAATTCCTTCTCCATGTTCAACACCTTTAGCGCTTCCAGAAGTGTCTTCGGGACAATTCCAGTTCCAGAGAGAACGACTGGAACAATTCTTGGGACCTCCCTTAGCCCCCACAGTTCCTTGAGCTCCACGGCCAATGGTCGGTACTTGCAGATTTTGCGACCGTGGGTCTCCTCCAGATTCTGGTTCAGTGGAATAGCGACATCGATGATGGTGACTTTGCGGTCGCTCTTGTCGTAAACCATTATATCTGGGCGGTTGTGGTGGATCGAGAGGTCGGTCAGAACAGTGCGATCCCAGTACAGCTTGAAACGGTCATTTTCCAGGACAGGTGCAGGCAGGTACCGGTAGTTTGGTACGTTGTCTTCCAGTAGAGCACATTGGAGCGCCAGTTGTCGATGAACAATACGGGCCACGTTGTTGTGGCGCTCGGTGTAGGCTGCGTTGGCCAAAACGGGACAGCCTCCCATAATGTGCTCTATGTTTTCACCTGGTTGATGGCACATCCGGCAAATGTCATCAACGTCTTGATGCCAGACGTACCGCCTGCAGTTTCTCGTCGGCATTATCCTGTCCTGGATGGCTATCATGTCGGCTTCTACTACTGAAGAGAGTTCACCACGCGTTAGCCACAGATTAGATGCGGCCTTGTCGACGTGTGGCCGGTCCAGTTGATGGGGGTGGGCACCATGCACTGCCTTCTGCTTCCAAGCTGCAATCTTCTCCTCCACTGTCTGCAGATTGCAGTTGAGTTGGTACACCGCTTGCGCCAAGTGCAGAGCGCTGTATCCTCTGTCGGCGGCGCAGACAGCCCGGTATAGCGCGTTTTGGTTGGCGCGTTCTGCGAAGTACTCGCGCAGTTGTCGTACCTGGGCAACACACAGTGCAGAAATGTCGACGATTCCAAGTCCCCCTTCTTTGCGTGGTAGTGAAACTCTCTCCAGTGCCGATTGAGGATGGTGCATTCCGGCCTCTTTGAATGCTTTCCTCATCCTCCTCTCAAGGTCCTCTAGGTTAGTTTTGCTCCATTTGACTACACCAAAACTGAAGGTCAGCAGGGGAACCGCGAATGTGTTGATCGCGCGTACCTTGTTCCCCGCGTTGAGGAAAGTCCTCAGGACACAGTTCACTCGACTCAGGAACTTGTCTCGCAGCTCCGTCTTGATGTCGGAGTGGCGAATCCCGGTGAGCTGTCGGAATCCAAGATATTTATAGGATTCGCCACGAACCATGTCTCTTATAAACTCGCCGTCATAGACCTCGTAGCCTCCGGATTCGGTAAGTTGTCCTTTCAGCAGGTGGACACAGCGACACTTGTCGAGGCCGAACTCCATACAGATGTCCCTGCTTATGTCTTCGACAACCCGGATAGCTACACCTAGACGCTGACGTGAATCAGCGTAGACCTTGAGATCGTCCATGTAAAAGGTATGGGTCACTTCTTCGTGGGCGCCGTCGCCATACCTTATTTTATAGCCATGACCGTTTCTATTGAGCGTCCTACTGAGGGGGTTCAGTGCCAGACAAAACCAAAGCGGGCTGAAAGAGTCGCCTTGGAATATCCCCCTCTTTATCTGCAGCGTTCTAGACTGCAACACATTTTCCCCATCACTAAGGTGCAGAGACGTGCTCCACTGCCTCATCGCATGCTGCAGGAACCTAACGACGACGGGATCAATTTTGTAGAGCTCCAATACCCGGACGAGAAACGAGTGAGGTATGGAGTCATAAGCCTTCCTGTAATCGATGTAGGCCATACTTAGGTTCCGCTGGTTATATACCGCCTGGCCGACTATGGCTGCGTCGATGATGGCCTGGTCTTTGCAGCCATGCGTATTTTTCCTGCATCCTTTCTGCTCTTCTGCGATGATGTGATGCTGTTCGCAGTGAACAGAAACTTTGGCGGTAATTATGCTGCTCAGTATTTTGTACAGACTCGATAGGCACGTTATCGGTCTGTACTTTGATGGGTTCAATGTGTTGCTGTCTTTCGGGAGGAGGAAGGTGACGCCACGGGTGGCGAATTCAGGAAGGTTGTGTGGGTCACGTAGCACCTTGTTGAAGCACTCAGCTATCTTTGGATGTGCCACGGTCAGCTTCTTGTGCCAAAAGTTCTGGACACCATCGGGGCCCGGTGCTGCCCAGTTCCTCAGGTACCGCGAGGCTTCGCGGACATCGTTCTCTCCGACGATGATAGCTGGCATCTCTCCAATTTCACCACAACTCTCCTCCTCCCGTCTTAACCACATTTGCCCGTCGCGATGTTCTACTGGGGTCTCCCAAATACCAGCCCAGAAGTTCGTCACATCGCTAATATCTGGCAAACCTTCGCGGTAGTCGGGCTTCTCGTCGCTAATGTGGTCGTAGAACGCTTTTTCGTTATCTCTGAACATCCGATTTTGTTCCTGGCGCTTTGCAGAGTCAGAGTAACGTTTCAGCCGTTTAGTTAGGACGCTCAATTGCTGTACCAGTGTGTCGAGTTTTTCCGTCAGCTGGTGAGCTCCCAGCTGGCGAAGTTCAGTAGGCCGCACGATCACAGCAACTTGGCGACATAATTTCGCCGATCTGCTGCCTCTTTTGTACGCCATCAGTCTTCCAATTGCGGCGCGCTTGTTTAGGATCCGTTGCTCCAATCTCCTTCGCCATGGAGGCTCACGCCTTTCACGGAGATGTTGGAGCAGTCCGCCCGGTATCCTAAACTTTTGGCGGTCGCCACAGCAGCACAGTAAACTTTCAGTTGCAGCTCCTCCATGTTCTCAGCATCAACCAAGTGCAGCGGAAGAACGTGCTCGTTCATGAGCTTTACTGCACTTGTCAGCCTGCGGGAATGCTGCAACTTCGGGATCCTGGGGCGCGACAAAGGGTCCGTGTCGCGGAACTGTGAGATCGCCTCGTCGTAATGGAAGACCAGATCGCGTAGTAGTTGTTGATCTGGCTGTGGATCTTCCGGCTCAGGGGGTTGTTGTACTGTGGCCTCCACTGGTGCTGATTCGCGTGCCCCACTCGCGAATGAATTGCTCAGCCGTACTGAACTTCGTCTCGACACATCGCTTGCTCTGCTTGTTCTGGAGCTTAGTTCTCTCTGCACCTGCTGCTTGATCTCGTCGACTTGCGTTTGGGAGAGCATATTGTTGCGTACAATCGCTCTACGCCTCGCGTTCATCGCGTTTTGGTCAAGCCTCCCGACGAACTCTGGATACGCTTCCTCGAACATTGCGAGTATTCGAGGGCGACCGCTCATGTCCGTCTCCAAAGCAGTGCAGATGTAATAGGCGCGGATCACGAATTCATTCATTTCATGTGTCCACATGATCCGTCGCCTAGTAGTACCCACAAGTGTGGACGACTGTCGTCTGACAGTCGCAACACGCCTCGTAGGCGCAGCGTTTCGTTGGTGATGTCGATGGCTGCTGTTTCCGTGTGGCGGTAGCTCTTCGGGTTGAACCCGGCTGGTGGCCCGCTCTTGCACATCGCCCTCCAGCCGCTGGCCGCTCGCTCTTACGCCCGTTCCAGGACCAGCTCCAGTTCGGGGACCCTCCTCGGGCGATCGCATTCTGAGTATTCTTCGTGAACGTAGCTCCATTTTCTGGGTGTATCTCCTTTGCCCGGGAGACAGCGGGTTGGCAAGGCCTCCATGACCCGGGAGGCCTTCCCCGGGAGAGATATAGCGCTCTGACTCGCTCGCACCCCCTCACTTAGCCACTTTCGACACCCGTTCTCGGAGCCAAGACCAGGTGTGTGTTTCCAGTTCACGCCCGATCTAAAAATGTCGTCATATGATCTTCGTGGAGGCGTGAGATAGGAACATTTGAGACCAACAGGTAGGCTCCTACCCTAGTGTTGATCCCCATTTGAGAACCACACCACACCACACATATTTTTATTTTTGGTTTTTTTTTATTTTTAGTAATTATATTTTAACTCGTTAACCCCGACTTTTTCCTGCTGCGCCCTCCAATTAGCGCGCATCAAGATAATCACTATATAACTCTCTTGATCAAGTATATTCGGTACAAATCTCGATATCGAACTAACGCTGGCGATCGTGCGAAGAAGCTTTCATGATATGTTACGATTTGAAAACAGCGGAAAAATATCTAGGTCTTCCGAGAAGACGAGCCGTGGATTCAATTAAATGGCAATGTTAGCTGATCAAATGGATGAATAAATTTTGATATCCTATTTCCGACGTAATATTTATGATTTTATGATTTCACAGCTAAAATAACTAAATAGAACTCGTGATAACCAGAATAGCACATAATCCGGATTTTATTTATCGTGATTCGTTTTTTAACACCTGGAATTCTGGATCGTAAGGGCATAATTTCGACATACACATCCGCACGATGAAAGAAAAAAAGTAGCGACACGAAACTGAGCTCATTAAGAACTCAAACATAATTTAAGAGAAAGAGAGAGAAAAGAATAGATGAACTTAGCTTCGTAGAATCCATCTTCACTGCCGTAAAGCTGATTCTCATTCTCCGCTCTCCGCTCCCGCTCCGATTTTCGCTCGGAAAACTGTTTCGCACTATACACACATACAATCTAGCGCTTCGATGCATTAAATTTGAAGAAATGAACGCTTTCGAAACAGAACACTGAAACGCAAAACCTGGATCCGTTCGTTTGTTACCTTTGTTTAAATTTTCAAACTCACAAAGCTGAAGATACACTTCCAAACGAGCGCCTCAAACTTTTCACAACATTACAGTCCTTTTTTGGCATGACACTACCGACGCTTCTGGGAAAAAAAGAAAAAGGATCAGAGGGACCAAACACCACGTCTGTACTCGTTGACTACTCTGGCCAGTCGCAAGTATTGTATTTCTTTCAGAGAAGATTAACTTATTGGCTTCAATTTTATATGACGATCGTCGGAACCGGTTCAGTAGTTCAAAAGTTATGAGTTTTCGAAAAAAAAGGCATTTTCGGAAAAAGCATGCCGAAACCCTAACATGGAAATGGGCACCCTAATAAAAAAATAAAATAAATAGAAAAAACTTTAAAGTTAAACGGTTTCTTTGTGATTAAACATAATAATAATACAGATAATGTACTAAAAGATAGAAAATAATTAGGCAAGTGGCAGTTGTCATACTCCATTCTTCATTAATCAAGGACATTGATGAGACTAAAATAAAATAGTCTCATTAATGTGAAATAAAAAAACTATAGAAACAATAAAAAAATACGGAACAACATAGACAACAACATCAAATTTGTTAGGAAGTGTAAAATGAAAATCACACAGAATATGCAGAAAAAACCGAAAGATTTCGAACGCTCATAACTCGAAAATTTATTAATAGATCGGAAAGATGTTTGCCCTTAATTGATAGGAAATATGCATCTTTGACGCTATGGCGAAGCTGGTGTTAAGGTTGTGCACCAAAAAAATATTAGGATGTCAAAAAAGTCCTGCGGTATTTCCGCGAGGTGTCGTTGTAAGCGCGTAGTTCTAGTTGTATTCATTGTATCGAGTTATACTATAGCTTGTTGGAAAGGTATTTTTGCGCGCTATAATATAGTCCTTGGCAGTGTTTTGTTTGGTTAAGTCGTTCGTGAGTTATAGTGTCGCAAATATGGAGCAAAATAAAGAGAAAATCCGACATATTTTACAGTACTACTATGACAAAGGCAAAAATGCATCTCAAGCTGCCAATAAAATTTGTGCAGTTTATGGACCCGATACAGTTTCTATTTCCACCGCACAACGATGGTTTCAACGTTTTCGTTCTGGTGTAGAGGTCGTCGAAGATGCGCCACGCTCCGGAAGTCCTGTCGTCGAAAATTGCGACAAAATCGCTGAATTAGCCGAGAAAGACCGGCATAGTAGCAGCCGTAGCATCGACCAAGAGCTGGGGAAAAGTCATCAAACCGTTATTAACCATTTGAAGAAGCTTGGATTCACAAAGAAGCTCGATGTATGGGTGCCACACACGTTGACGCAAAAAAACATCTTTGACCGTATCGACGCATGTGAATCGCTGCTGAATCGCAACAAAATCAACCCGTTTCTGAAGCGGATGGTGACTGGCGATGAAAAGTGGGTCACTTACGACAACGTGAAGCGCAAACGGTCGTGGTCGAAGCCCGCTGAAGCGGCTCAGACGGTGGCCAAGCCCTCATCAACGGCCAGGAATGTTCTGCTGTGTGTTTGGTGGGATTGTCAAGGAATAATCTATTATGAGCTGCTTCCCTATGGCCAAACGCTCAATTCGGACCTGTACTGCCAACAACTGGACCGCTTGAAGGTAGCACTCATGAAGAAGAGGCCATCTTTGATAAACAGAGGCCGCATTGTCTCCATCAGGACAACGCCAGGCCACACACTTCTTTGGTGACGCGCCAGAAGCTCCGGGAGCTCGGATGGGAGGTTCTTTTGCATCCGCCGTATAGTCCGGACCTTGCACCAATTGACTACCATCTGTTTCTGTTCATGGCGAACGAGCTAGGTAGTCAGAAGTTAGCCACAAAAGAGGCCTGTGAAAATTGGCTATCCGAGTTTTTTGCCAATAAGGAAGCAAGCTTCTATAACAGGGGTATTATGAAGTTGGCATCTCGTTGGGAACAAGTCATCAAACAAAACGACACATATTTGACTTAAAACAGATGATTGTAACTAATTTTATGAACAAATGAAAATTCAAAAAAAATACCGCAGGACTTTTTTGACAGCCTAATATTTGGGGGGTACCAAGCATCTTGAATGTCCAGCTGGAATGCTATAAGTTATTTGGGTTCGCATGCCAGTCGCAAAACTGCCTTCAACTAGGATTGCATTTGTGTTAATCTTGATCATAATGAAGCAATGCTACTCTTTTCGAGATTGTTGAGATTAACAGAAAGAGTTTATTTCGTTTATTTAGACACCGAGAATGTAAATGTCGTTCTGGAATTTTGTATGCGATTTGGTTTTGCTTGCCAATAGCAAAACCTTCTCCACTAAGGATGACAGCTGCGCTTATCTTGAGCATAAGAAGGCAATGCAACTTTTTTCGAGGCCAGTTATATTAACAGAAGCGTGTCTGTTGAGAATAGCGCAAAATGATGAGAAGTGTTTATATTCCTAGTAGCTTTAAACCACAAATGTATGGCTCTGTATGCATGCTATGGCTAACGCGTATAATATCCGAAATTGTAACCAAGCGACTTTTCTAAAAGAACAGCATGATTCTACGGTTGTATCTTGGACACAACCTCCTATAATTTTTTCTCAAAGAACTTCAAAAGTAGTTCTTGAAAAAAAAATTTCAAAAATATTCTAAAATTCGCGTTTTGCAATGGCCAGCCCGCTTACAAGATCAAAACTCCGCGAAGAACATCTGGGAAATTACAATGTGCAAAATGTTTCCTGAAAATAAACAATATGATTAAATTTATGTTCAAACGCTGGTCAGAGTATGGTAAGAACGACTTTGGAGCTCCTACTCATTATTAGTGTACTGTGTTATCTGGTTCATTAAATTCCTTATTGCATTAATCAATATTATTCTTTATAAATTGAAGCATGCGTCAACAGTAAAGCACACTGAAGAAAAAATCAGTATGATGTGACCAATTGATTACAAGCCTATAGTAAATTTTGTGGTATAACTTTTAACATGTAATCATTGAGTTACTTCAGTTTAATAGAGAAAGATGGAAGCTCCTCGAAAATAAAGGGCGTCTTTAGTGATGCTTTCCAGTGCATGACTCTTGATATAAACTCATGACGCATATACTACTCACATTCACAACCCGATCTCAGTTGATGGTTTTTGTTTGGTTTTCACTTCCTCAATCATCTAAAAACCGACCTCTTATCGGAAATTATGCTGTGCATTCATTAGATAATCGTTCGACTTATCTATGTTGCACCCATGCCGAGGGTCGATTAGCGCTGACTTATCTTTCTCGGTGCATCGCAACTTCCCGTTTCTTTGTTGCCTATTACCATCTGATGGATTCCTAAGCACATACAAACAGTCGCGATAAGAGTCTCCGTTCGCTTGCACTTTTCCCTTTTTGCTTGCTTGTTTATCTCATTGTTGTTGGTTCAGTTGCTGCATGGCCTCCCTCATGCTGGGATATGTTTGTTCTTCAATGTATGCTGATTAATTTCTGTCTGCGCATCGCTTTTGTTGCATCCGGTTGGATGCATTCATGTCATTCCGAACGCTTGAATTAACTTTTTTTTTCCAGAAACGCTCTCGCAGCAAACTTTTCATTTCACTACAGGCGATTTTGGGACTTGGTGAAGTCAGCTCGACATAAATTGCATTTGTGTGGAACGAGATATCGAAAACTGATAAGCATAAGTTGTTCGAAATTTGTATCGTTCCCTTACGGCTTCGATCTGAGATATAACACGCGGTTGGTGTACCGTGAAACTCTAAAAAATACTAAACATCACGAGTTCGAATTCGCACTCTATTGCTGAACAATATTAGACTTTACATCGTGTAATTCTGTGCATGTCGTACATCGAATGAAAAATTATTTCACCACGAGATCAATTGCTCAGTTCAAATGGGCTTCATCGCTTATCTGCCGTAATCTCACAAAGTGACGTAGGCGCCAAAGGAAGAATTTTCAGTACGAGGCTTTTCTTAAAATTGTATGTATAATCAGCATACTCGAACACTATGAAAATCTGATGTGTACAAAATGTGTACACTTGATGGAAAAACATTGCAATCGGCTTGATTTTTGAAAAAAATTGTTTGAAATCAACAATTTAATTGATGAGTTTCAATTATTTAGTAACGAATTTTATATGCAATATATGATAACAGCAATAAACTTCAATCTTGGATAAAATATTTCTTCAAGCTAACTTTGATTTTACGAATTGAAATATAGTTTAAAAAAATAGTTTTTTTAACAGCGACTCTAAATGCATGGTTTGCAGATCTGATAAAAGAAGGTTATTATAAATGTAGCACTGCATGTGGATGGTCTGCTTTTCATTAAAACATACGAAAAATGTTGTGTGAAAAATGAGCGAGCTGATATCAGATTAGATTAAAAATCACATCGCATCTCACGTCTCATCATAGTGAAAATGGCGCTTACAACACTTCGTTCTCAAGCTTTTATGGGGTAATTTTTTCACAATACTGCAAATCTTCGCAGTTTTTTTAAAGCATTTGGTAATCTTTATCAATCTATAACAAAAAAAAAAAGAAAAACGTCGTGTTTTATCCAGTGGTAGCTTATTTTGCCCCCAAACAACAAAGTAATTGCGAATGCAAAATAATCACTGAAATCAAACAAAATATCTGTATACCTCTTCTAGAATAAGTGAACAGTTATTAAAACTGATGATTTGTCGAAGATATTAAGTCGGATAAAATAAATTTCAAGGAAAATTCCTTAAATGCGAAGCGCCCAAAATTACATCCAAATGGCGACCAGGAAAGCAATTTCTGTTTTTGTTTATTATTTTCAACATTTCAATGAATAAACTGCCTTTTTATTTCAATTAAGAATAAGTTTCAGAGTAATTGTTTATTTAAAAATACATTACCGAAGTATTATCTGACTGTAATTGATTCGTTTTCTATGTAACACCGTTTACTACTATAATTGCAGTCAGAGTGGACCAAATGCACACGACCATAACGGCTAGAGAGACAACCAAAAAATGGAAGGAATTCGAATAAAATGTTGGATTTCTCCGCATCAGAAGTTTCATCCCTTTGTCCTTCAGTGAACACGGAAAAGTAACTCATATTGGAACACAATGTATATGCCATTCAAACAATTCATAGTTGATCGAATATGTGATTATTGTTCAGACAGAGTGGACCAAGTACCACTTAGTAATGAAAGTAATTACTAAACTTTTCATGATCGATTTCAAACACAACCTTGACCTTTCATTGACTGCAAGTAGGGGAAGTGGGGGCATAGTGGTCACCCTAAGTAATATGCCCATTTTCAGCGCCCACATACCGATTCAATTCCCGTTCCTCGAAGAATATTATAGTTCAACTCATTGTTCTTCTAGATAGCAAACGGCTTTTAATATAAAAATTCAAAATAGTAAACTTTTCATCATTAGAAAAAAAGATGAAAAATCGAACTTTTTTTTTGATTGGAGGTAAAGTGGTCACCCGTACTTATCAAGCTAAATGAGATACATATATGCGTTTTTTTTTCGTCCAAATTTGTTCAAATCATATTTGATATAGTAGGTACATGTATGAAATAAGTTTGGCCTATTCACCTTGTTGGGATACTGAACCACGACTTCCTGGGTTTCCGGTTCCTGGCGGGTTTCCTTCGATGAATACCTTCGTCGATCCAGCAGGCCAACACTTCGAAGAAATACAGGGCCAATCCACGTAATAATTGAACACGAGACTAATCTAACTATGATTTACAGAACAAAAAAGGTTGAATACATGAATTTGAATTCTATGCCCCTATTTCATGATAATTATCTGCTCCACTGACAATTGCCAATATTGTTATCACATTCTATGCGCTACTAATACATGTATATACTAGCTCTACCTCTGTCATCATCGATGATTGTGGATGCTGAACGTGTTGCCAAATACCCGAATTATCTGCCATAATCAAAAAAGAGTTGGCAACTCTCGTACACACCTAGAGTCTCAATTTTAATTTTCTCTTGCATACAAAAACGTAATAAGAAACACATAACGTTCCGCATTATGAGGCTTGGTTTAGTTAGAGTGGCATATTTATCCAGGGTCAAAGCCATAAAAGGATCTTCTTCAAGAGCAGAATGTGATGAGGTATATCAGCTTCTGTAAACAGAACATTGTAAGTTGTTATTCACCTATGACCACTTTGCCCCCAAACATCAAAATAATGCCCATGCTAATTAATCGCTGAGATTCTACAAAATATCTGTTCACCTCTCCTAGAATATGTGAACAGTTGTCCAAACTGATGATTGGCCCAATAAATTAGATTGAATAAACTAAATTTCACGAGAAATTCCTTAGATACCATGCGCACAGAACTACGGCCGAATGGCTATCGAGAGAGTAATTTCTGTTTTTATTTTTATTTTGACATGCGACAACTCTACTGAAGTACATGGTGACTCAAAAGTTATTAAATTCTTCACGCATAAGGTAATATCAATATCAATACGGCATCTATAGTCAATAGTTTTACTGCCAAACAAACAAGTGACCACTTTGCCCCCCCATGACCAATTTGCCCCCACTTATTTACTTATTACTTATTTTCCTTTTCAAAACCACCCCAACCCTCTTGTCGTTGAAACATATCTTTTAGAAAATCAAGAATTGTACTTGAAAATACATACTAATCGATTATTTTTGGCAAATGAAATACTGTTTCAAGGCATAAAACCGGTTTGTTTTATTGTATAGTGGACGAAATCATACTGAATAAATTATATGAATTCATCATCAAATTGCCCAGTCATAGTGGATCAAGTCTCTGAAAGATATTTGTTGGTTCAGTCAGAGTTGACCAAGTACACATGGCTATTCGTAAAACCCTCTTGATTGACATTAAAGAGGTTTTTTGTAATCAGAGGGTGTTAGTTTTACCCTGATTTTCCCTATATGGGAGACACATTTTTAAACATGTTTTTTTCTTATAAAATTTTGTCATTGAAATATTAGTCAGAATCTTGATATACCGAATTTAAACTGTATATACTGTTGTGTATATTTTTACTAAAATAGAGTATTTATTCGAAAATTTTTGATATTAGAAAAACCGCTACGCTACGCGTTAGAGAAAAAATATTTTCACGTATTCTAGCCAAATTTTAGCAAAATTGGTTGTACAGTTACCGAGATATTCGAATACTTGACTAAATCTCAAATTACATAATAAATTGTCATTAATCGATGTTTTTTTCTTTCTTCAGGTCAGGTGCACTACGAATATATACTCCTTATTATTCTCGTTGTTCTTCATCATTGTATTCTCTAATTTATTTATTTTTTTCGCTTTCTTATTGACGTGGGACTAAAAACCTGAACACAGAACATGCCGGAAAAAATGACAGATTCCGAATTCTTATAACTCGGACAATTCTTAATAAATCGTCATTTCATGAATTGTGATTTCATGAATTCCAAGAATTTTCATGAATTGATATTACATGGTAACTGTTCAAACTTTTTACTTATAAAGCAAATAAGTTGAATTCAATTGAATTCGAAAATTGCCTTATCCAATCGATAATTTAATCAATACAATACAAATGCTTATTAAGAGAACGGTAGACCCACGTCAACCTTGCGGTTATATCATAGATATAACCCATCCATTTTTTTCTCATTTTTTATTTTTGCAATAAAAAATAACCCTCTCAATTTTATTATCTATTTATTTCAGACAATGTTTTCTGCTAGCACTATATCCACGTAGAGACGAACCAGCCAAGGAGGCTGCAAGACTCTCTAATAAAGCATTGAAAAAAAAAACTTTATACTCGTGCGAAGGGATGAAACATGGAAATATTTCATTCAGAGGTTTACTTAATCATTGTAGGCATTTGATTTTGAACCAATCATAACACCAGTCGATGAAGAGTAAAAATGGGTGGGTTATATCTATTACATAACCGCAAGGTTGACGTGGGACTACCTTAGCTTAGCAATCATTTGTTGGGATTGGTTTAATTTTTGATTGAATGAAACAATTTCTGAATTCAATTGACGTCAATATATTTGTTTTGTGAGTAAAAAGATTGTATAATGCCATGTAAGGTCAATTCATACATTGTGATGTATTATGTTCTTCGTACAAGTAAATTTAATGACAGTCCTTTTACGTTCGGTATGATGCCTAGGACAAAATATGTGAACGGAAGAATTATCAAACGATTATTTTACGTTTCATTCTGAAATTTGCATCTCTCAAGTGTATGTACTAGTTGTCCTTATATCCTTATATTTTCCTTTTCCTTTTCTTTCGCGAGAAATCAAATCCCTTCTTACTAAAAATAGAATGAGGTGAAATGTAAATACATATTAGATATCAGATAGGCTTAAGAATCGAGTATGATGAATGTGAGTGCGAATGTGAATGTGAACATTTGCAACATATCCTTATATCCCATCCTTTTCCTGGAAAAAAATGGCACCCTTCTAAACTCGAGCAAACCGCGAGTAATCGGTTCTCTACTTCATTAACATAAGAATTAATGAAAAATGTTTATATATACTTGTAACAATACAGATAGGAGTTTGGCTCCTTTAAACTTATGTAACTGAGCCTGTAAAAATAAACGATTTAATAAAAAAAAAAGTGTATGTACTTCTCGAACAGCGAATGAAATGATTTAATAAACTTCAGGCACTCAGTTTCAATTTTGACATGTGCGTCGAACACATATTGTTTAATCAACCAAATAGTTATCAACATTTTTCCTAATCATCAAATGGTATGCGTAGAAATTCAGTGAGCAGAAGATATGAAGGCATATCCTTCAATGCAATCTTGAATAACCGAGTCAAAGTGTTGTGTTCGTATCCGCTTTTGTAATCCATGTTTGGAAAACACTTTTCGGAGAGCAAAAAAGTACCCCGGCTTGCATGAATCAACAACTTCAACTTCTTTTTTTTATACTATAGAGGATTTATACTTGAAAGTTCATTCGCCTCTAGTGTCTGCACGATTTTCCCAGGTTCCTAAGTTTAGGAGACCGTCTTGAGGAAACATTTCCTAGTTTGCACAAAGGCAAGCGAGTACAAAAGTACTCGCAATTTGCATTTGTTTACAAAGCCGATTTCCCCAGACATCTTGGTTCTGAAGTCTGTGTTGGGGAAACATATTTCAATCGGAACAAAATTACCCCCGACCTGCATGTATTTGCAATGCCAATTTCCCTACGCTCCATGGATTTGAAGTCTGTGTTAGGGAAACACACTCAGTTAGAACAAAAATACCCCCAACTTTCATGTGTTTGCAATGCCGATATCCCCAAGGCTGCTTGGTTTTGATGGCTGTGTTAGGGAAATCGTAAATCTGGCCAATCAAAACGAGGTAGTTAGGGCGTTTAGATAACGCTTAACATTTTACAATTATTCAATTATTTATCTAATGAAAAATAACATTTTATTAATTGCGTTAGAAGCGTAGAAATATTCTCTATCAATTGATGCAAACAACTTTCCGATCCAGTAAGAAATGTTCGAGTTATAAGCAATCGGAATCTTTCATTTTTTCCTGCATGTTCTGTGTTTGGGTTTTCATTTTACCCCCCATATACTCCGGTTAGACGTAGTCCCACGTCAAAAAGAGCAGGTGTCGAATTTTGATTTGTGTGGCGTTGTAAACGTATTTTTTCTAATAGATACTCAAAAACTACTTCAATATTCTATATGTTAAGTGTTTCAGTAACGATTTAGACAGCGATCAATCAATAGTATAAGTTAATGCTGAGAATTAATTTGAAAATCTGCTCAAATTAGCGTTTTGTTGCTTCGTGAAACGTTCGCACCCCTCATTCAGTGGAATCATTTATTCATCGACTCTTGTCAGCGCAAAAAAAAAATTTTGCTGAAGAGTTTCATTCTTAAATTCTTAAAATCCTTTTCTTTTGCGACCTGCGGTACCATGGCTAACACGTGTTTGTGGCTCATATGATTGAGTACTGTTGCTCTAAATAAATAGCTTCTTTCTGGTTATACAGAATACAGAGCATTTGGCACCATGAGTACTTAACTATGACGTTGATGTTTCTGAGGCTCCAAATAAGGTTGTTTCCCCTCTGATCAGAACACAGTTTACTTCAGATTGCACGGTGACTTTCCCTCCATTTGCCGAATATAGCCAAATACAGTAGTTATGTTCAAAATAGTAGCAGTGGTAATTATGTACAAAGTTTATATAACAATTCCGATGCTCTGTATAGTGCTATGTGAGTTTACTCGTGTAATACACAAAAATAAAAACAAACCTTTTTTAGTTGGAAGAACACTTTGGGATTTGTTAGCTAAAGTTAAAATAAGAACACAGGCAATTTTTAAACTAAGTCAACTTTTGAAAAATAGCCCCCTATTGTTGTAGAACATGTTGTTAAAAAAGCGTTATTATCATGCTGTACCATTTGCCTTGAATGTGGCGTGAAAAAAAATCAAATGAAACTACATTTTCACCATGCATAATCGCAGAAGCAAATGAACGCAGAATTCATAACAATTCCAACGCGGTTTGAATTTTTTTTTTTCAATCACACTGACTGAAATAAAAGTCACTCCAAAAAACTTCATCAACGTAGAGTGCTTACACCAACCAGATTTAAACTAAACGTTCCATATGATGTCTATTGAGAGATGAAGGGATGTTATCGAACAGTTAGGACATGAATGCGGCGATTGAACGGCATTCAGTCAAGTGCACATAGAACCGCACTCAAAAGCAGCTTGATTCCAAATCATTACGTTGCATTCCAGGTGGAAAATTATCATCGTAGTGAATAGCGTCGCGTCGTCTATGTCGTCCACTACCCCACGGGAGCCACATCCCCCGTGGCGAACAACTCAGTGGACGGAATCGGAAAAGCAAAGCTGGAACGGATGAAGCTGCAGGAAGGCGAGAGAAAATCAATGTGATCCAGTGCATAGCTTCACTGTTCCTATTGCGGTGGAAAATTCGAACAGACATCGGACAGACGCATGGCATAATAGATGGAGCTTCGAATGGCGGACAGGAGTCCAATCACATCTCACAGGCGAATACATGATATGATGAGGGAGGCTGAATGTCAGAAATCGGTTGCAATGCGTGTATTTTTTTGACGTAGAACTACGCCTTTCAGGAAGGGTGCCACTCAGAAAACAGGTCACGTTTTTATGAAATAAAGTTAACGTTAACAACTATTTCCACAGCGAACAAATTCTGATGATTTGCACACCAATGGAATCGGAAATTGTTTGATATGCTATAGATTACAATTCACTAATTTCAAACATTTTAAACGGGTGTTCTCGTAGCCACATTGGTTGCGCGCTCGCTTAGTAAGGATCGATCGTGAGTTCAAAACTCAGGGTCCTCATTGGCCATCTTTGTGTTGTTACAGAATAACTACGTCCACGCAACAATCATCAACGATGGAGATCGATCCACGGTCGAAATAAGATCGATTCATCAATACAACTGCTCTGCTCTGCATGACACATCGGGCTGTTGTTCTATAAATAACTCAACAATGATCAATCAACTGTCTCCGCTGTCCGGTCTAACTGGATAATGAAAGAACGGAAGGAAAGCTCTCACGCCTAAATGGCTACTGTGCAAATGTGTACCATACGCAATGGTATAGAAGGGAATACTATAACGCCGAAAATGGCAATTGTGTAATGTGATAATTATAGATATGATAAACATGTGTCATGTACACGATTAAAATTCGGCTCTGTTACAGCTAAAATGCTAATGAGCCTAAAATAAACAAAAAGCGATAAAAAACATTTTAAATCGATGAAAACTATAAGCATTCTCATTTCTACCGATATGTGTGCTTATCTACCCGTGCCGCCAATAACGATACACACGTTTCTACCCGTGTTCAACATACTTGGCATAAATAAGCCATCCACGATTTGAAGCTACACCGCTTCTCGTTTAAGTGCGCTATACATACACCGTCTCGTCACCGTGAAGTCAACGTGAAGGAATGAAATGTCAAATATTCTCCCATGGGAATCGTATGGTAGCATTCACATACACAATCACCGGCAACTTTGACGTCGGCAAAATAAGTCCAAGAGAATAGCAAGACGGGTCTATGGTACTAGGTGAGGCCGTTTCGTCACTAAGTTGGTTAGGGGAGCGGTATATGAAAACAGTACGGAAGAAAGCAGAAGGGGAATTATTTGCTTGTAGCGTGAAAGAGACAGACTGATCACTGATCACGAGCTTTGGCACTAGCGTATTGTGTTTTGTTTACAAACAAAACACAGTAGACTTCCAAGATGGCTGAAGAGTGGTTTTAGCAAGTTGGCCCACCTTAGGATATACTTCTAGGCGCCTTGGAGAATAGTTGACGGGACGGTGACGGTGACGCTGTATGTGTAGCGCACTTTAGTTGTCATTGAAGCAATACCGTTGCCGTAGAGCGTCAAGCGGGAGTGGATTGTCATTCTCAAGACAGGTGAAGAATGAATATGGAGTAGAGTTTTTTTTCGCAAGAGCTCTTCTCAGGACTAGAGGTGAAAAACAAAAATGGAATGGCATGAAACTACAGTTCCGAGCGAGCTAGCAAGCTCAGCACAAAGAGCCGATATCATTCATGCCTGAAGCTGATTTCACACACATATACACACACAGCTCGATACAAAAAGAGGAAGCCCTCCGAGATGGAAAATGAAAGGTGGGAAGATTTTTAAATCTGTGACGTCACAGATTTTGTTTATGTATGTTACTTTTCTTACAATAGTCCACTACATAGGAAAAGTGTTGTTATTAAAAGTAAAAATAAGCAGATGAAATGAACAAATTAGTATTTTTTCTTAAATCAATGCTAGCGTTCGTTACATCGACCAAAAACGTAAATGAATGTCAGAGTTACAAAATCGTTTTTTCCTTTGGCGGAAAACATTTTACAGCGCATGAGAAAAAAGTAGCAAGTTTTTTTTCCGCGTAAAATGCACTTGAAAAATAAATTAAATAGACTCCATATGACCTAAATTGAGACGAAAAGTTTTCTGCTTCCGTCCTAGTTTTAGACGAATGAAGTGTTCAGCACCCTAATTGTGGAAAAAGGAATTACAATTGCTAACAAGAGATAAACTACCATGAACAAGAGATAAACTACCACTACGATGCTCTAAAATCCAAACATAGTAAAAATTAGAATACTAATTCTGATATAAGAAGAAATAACAAAAATGAAACATTTTGGTTCGTGACATGTTCTGTTTATTTTTCAAATGATGAATGTAACGCGAAAAATATTTTTTGGAAATATGTAATTATTTTCTGTATATCCTTTTTCAACGTTATTCGTTGACACATTCAATTTTGTACCATTTGAGTAACTGACTGTTATGCCTGATATGTGAACTTCTTATCTCCCTGGCTACTAATACAATCAAAGTTTAACACAAGCAAAACCCGTGAATCTTCCCACCTTCTATTTTTCATCTCGGAAGCCCTCTGTATCAAAGTGTGCTACGACAAAGGGGTTCCAGCAGCATTTTTATATGTAAACTTACTTAAATTTTATTTTGATAAATAATTCAATAATGAAAACCCTGACATTCATTGGGATATAGGCTTCATTTTAACATCATTTACAGGTATGGATACTGCCTATCTATATATATACAGCCATTCCATGCCAAACCGATATAGTGGTTCTCAGATTTTCGTCAAAAGTGGTAATTTTGTTCTTCATCGCAGAACATTAGACCCGTATTTTTTAAATTTTTCATTAGGGTGTCCATTTCCGTTTTTTTCCGTCATTTTTGAGTTATGGTTTTTCAGAGCTAACCGATGGTCCAAAAATCATGTTTCCCTTTTTCCCAAAAATGACTTTTTTCAAAAAATTATTACTTTTGAACTACTGGACCGATTCAGATGATCGACATATCAAAGAGATTTTTTGAAAAATTAACACACTTGCCAACTAATTGGATTATAGTCAAATACATCCAGTCTAACGTGTGTTAAATAAAAAATGAGAATTTTTTCAATCACATATAACATTTTTTTTTCTTTTTCATCGATTTCAGTATTTTTTATTAATAACATAATGTATTTTCTTCAAAAAAATGTCAGTGAAAGTTTGAGTAAGGGTCGTGGTCTGTTGTTCGACACTACTTTGTCGCGATGCTCTCACAAGAACGTTGTACGGTTCTACGAAACGCATTTCCAGCAAGGAAAAAAGTTCACGGTGGCACATTTTAAAGAAGAAAATGTACCTGTCAGTACGGTATATCGTATCCTGGGTTCCCTGAACGAAGAGCGGAAGGTCGGAAGTGGTCGTCGGGTGACGATAATGACGAAGCAGAGGAAGACATCCTTAAAGAAGCTGTTTGACAACAACGACGCAACCAGCCTGCGTGACGCCGGTCGGAAATATGGCTGCTCCCACGTATTGATCCATCGGACCCTCAAGATGGAAGGAATCGTCTGCAGAAAGAAGACGAGGTCGCCGGTGTACACGGAGGAGCAGATTGAGACGGTTAAATCACAGTGTCGGTGGATGACCAAAAAATACCGCGGGACGTCTTTCGTTCTGGACGACGAAAGCTATTTTCCGCTGTCCAAAACGCATATTCCAGGAAATGATAATTACTACTCCAGCGACAAGTCATCCACACCGCCTGAAGTGAAATACAAGTTCAAGCACAAGTTCGAAAAAAAGGTTATGTTGTACATCGTCATTTCCGACCGGGGCATTTCAAAGCCTTGGTTTAATCCGAGCGGTCTGGCTATCAACCAACAAATCTATCGAGAAGAGTGTCTCGATAAAATCCTGCTGCCGTTCCTGAACGAGCATCACGCGGATGGGAAGTACGTCTTCTGGCCGGACAAGGCGTCTTCCCATTACACCAAGAAGACGCTGGCGTATCTTGAGGAGAAAAAGATACCGTTCGTGCCGAAAGATCGTAACCCAACAAACTTGCCCCAGTGCCGCCCAATAGAGGATTTCTTTGGCTCACTCAGTGCCCTAGTGTATAAAAACAATTGGAGGGCCAAGGACACGAAGTAACTGACTACAAGAATCCGGAATTGTATTCGGAAAATGGACGTAAGTGCCATACAACGTTCTTGTGAGAGCATCGCGACAAAGTTGCGTCGAACAGCAGACCACGGCCCTTACTCAAACATTCACTGACATTTTTCTGAAGAAAACACATTATGTTATCAATAAAAAATACTGAAATCGATGGAAAAAAAAAATTATATGTGATTGAAAAAATTCTCATTTTTTATTTAACACCCGTTAATCGCATAGAAACATTAAACGAAAACTGAAAACATGTTAACTTTGAAAAATTATATCATATTTATTCCAACATTGGCTTTAATTTGATATGTCGATCATCTGAATCGGTCCAGTAGATTAAAAGTTATGATTTTCTATACACCCATACCTCGCTTTACGTTCCATGAAACTTGGCCGCAAAGTGAAAAGCCGTATAAGGAATCACTTATTCTAATACAAATCCATACAAATTCAATCGGATCGGTTCCAAATTTATTTAATCTGTAATATGGTCTATCATTCAAAAAGCATTTTGTCTTTCTATTTTATTAAAATCAAAAATATATATTTCATTAAAATCAAAAATATATAAAATATATAATAGAAATGAAACACAAATTTCTGCATAACTCGAGAACTAATCGAGCAAATGGTACCAAATTCGACATATGGAGGTTTTAGGGTGCAATAAATGTTTTCATAGTGATTCGACACTCCTCTCCCTCTCTCTAAAGGGGACTCCCATACAAATGAATAACAAATTTCTGCATAACTCGAGGACTAATCATGCAAATGGAGCCAAATTTGGGATGTGAGGACTTTTGGGTAATGTTTGAGAAATGTTTCTATGATGGTATGACACTCCTTCCTCCTCTGGAAAGGAGAGGATATGCCATAAAATAATGCACATAAAGGGTGTGTCACATAAAATTGCATCACGGAAAAAACGCTGTAGAAATTCGCCCAGTAGACCGATCCTTTTAAAAAATTTAGACAGTAAAATAAAAACTTATCAACAACTTTTGGCATTTTCTTTTTATTTATACTTCGAGCCCAAGCCCGTATGCTCGCACCTTCCTCTTTACCCCGTCCATAAGGTTCTGTACAACATCAGGTTGTAGTTTTTTTTTGAACAGAAATCCATTTTCTCTTGAAGTCCCCCTCCGATTTGACAACTTTTGGGTTCTTCCGGAGGGCCTGCTTCATAATCGCCCAATATTTCTCTATTGGGCGAAGCTCCGGCGCGGGTTCATTTCCTTTGGCACGAAGGTGACCCCGTTGGCTTCGTACCACTCCAACATGTCCTTTGAATAGTGGCACGAAGCGAGATCCGGCCAGAAGATGGTCGGGCCCTCGTGCTGCTTCAATAGTGGTAGTAAGCGCTTCTGTAGGCACTCCTTAAGGTAAACCTGCCCGTTTACCGTGCCGGTCATCACGAAGGGGGCGCTCCGCTTTCCGCAAGAGCAGATCGCTTGCCACACCATGTTCTTTTTGGTAAATTTGGATAGTTTCTGCTTGCGGATCTCCTCCGGAACGCTGAATTTGTCCTCTGCGGAGAAAACAACAGGCCCGGCAGCTGACGAAAGTCCGCTTTGACGTAGGTTTCGTCGTCCATTACCAGGCAATGCGGCTTCGTCAGCTTTTCGGTGTACAGCTTCCGGGCTCGCGTCTTCCCCACCATGTTTTGCCTTTCGTCGCGGTTAGAAGCCTTCTGAACCTTGTATGTACGCAGGCCCTCCCGCTGCTTGGTCCGCTGGACGAATGAACTTGACAAATTCAGCTTATTGGCGACATCCCGGACTGAACTTCTCGGATCACGTCTAAACTGCTTAACTACGCGCTTGTGATCTTTTTCACTGACGGAGCTGACGGATTCTCGAAATGAGTGCGCAGGATTAATTCACGACGCTCTTTTTCGTTCGACGACATTTTTCCAAATTTACGAAAAATTGACAGTGAAGCATGGCCAACGTGATCTATACACTCTTATCTGATTATAAGCGAAAGCTGAAAATATAATTCCTAAAATTTAATTTTCTACAGCGTTTTTTCCGTGATGCAATTTGATGTGACACACCCTTTATTTCAACCAAACATTCCAATCAAACATGACAATTGAAAATTTTCATAAAACTGAAGGAAAATCGAGTTTTCTGTATCAAACATTTATTCCATGTAACGGAGAAATATGTTATTTGCAAGTGGATGAAAAATATTGCACGAGAATTGTGTCTGAAAATAATCTGATATTATAATGTCGAGTTTTGGTAGTAGTACAGAAATTTTATGGTAAACAATATTTTTAAAGGGTAGATTAGAAGATCAATCAATGAACTTGCGCTTAGTAAGTGTCACTGTTCTGCTTATGTAGGCTCTAAATAGTATTTAAGAATGTAAAAAAGCTCCGAAATTATTTATTTGTAGAATATAAAATATATAGAAATAAGAAATATTCCACACACACTACACATACAATATGCACCATAAAAAGCTGCAGTCCCTGGATGCTATAATATACGGTGAACGAGAAAAAGGAATAAAAATGAGCTACTAGAGATAGAAAGAAAATTGCTTGAAAATAAAAGAGGAAAAATAAGAAGATGAAGCTCCTTGGAAGAATTGAGTGGAAAAGTTGCCATTTCCTGGTTGGAGTCCGTGAAGCAAAGAGTCAAGTAAAGCAAGTATATTGAAATAGTATAAAAAGCAAGCAAAAGAAAAGAATAGTTGGTGAAAAGGAAATCAGGTATGATTAACAAGCGGAAAATAAATTCAACCAGGTAGAAGCACTGTTCACTCACCTAAAATTTTGCTATCAAAAAAAAAATCCGTAACGTTATCCAAATCACGTAAAACTCCGGTGAACCACGTGCCTAGAGCACCGAGCATTGAAAATCAGCTTGCCTGAGCTAGTCTGCAGGAAAGCCTTCGTAATCCTGCCACCGTCAACTCGAGAAGAGCCATCGTCAGGACATCGAGATCACGCCACCGGGTACAGCAGCAGCAGCCGGCCAGCCATCGACACACTACACACCCACACAGCCGTCATTGTAAAATAGTTAACAATAAAAGAAAAAAATTATAGGAGGTTGTATTCAGGACACGACCGCATTGTTGACGTAGAACTACGCTGTAGTTTAATTCAAGTCGCTTGTTTATAACTGCGGATATTATTTTATAATGCTACGAAAATTTTGAAATAGTCATTCTACCAGTTTGGTCGGCCTGAAATGTTTTTTTTTATTTCGGAATCATTTTACGATAATTGTTTGATGATTCATTCTTGTACTCGCAATACATGCTTGAGATAAGCGCAGTTGTCATCCTTAGTGGAGAAAATTTTACTACTGGTAAGCCGAACCAAATCACATACAAAATTCCAGAACGACATTTACTTTCTTGCTGACTAAATAGGCGAAATAAACTCTGCACGCGAACCCAAGTAAATAAATGACTTATTATAACTTAATGAATAGCTCGGTATTCCCCAAATAATGTTTCGGTGCACAACCTTAACACCTGGTTCACCATAGCGTAAGTTTAATGCATTGATACAATGTCAAAGGCACTAACGAAGTCTTCATGATTACAGAAAACAAACAATGTTTACTTCTTGGAAAAAGGCTGAATATTTGTCTCAGCAGAGATTTATTACTAATACACTAGCGTTAATAATTACCTCCCGCTATCTCCCCTCCTTGTTTATAGTTATCATTACAAATGGGGTTTCAGCGTAGCGAAGATGCACTATTTTTATGTACGGGTTATGAAGCACGCACGTACGCACACAAATATCCATATATCGATGGCTGGGAGCAACTAAATATAGACATACTTATCTCTGTTTTGCGCGCTTCTCAAAAGAGGCCCTTTCTGTTAATATTGCCAGTCTAGATTAGCTTCGCTATCATCCTTTGTGGAGAGAGTTTTCCTACCGTCATGTGAAACCAAATCACTGACAAAATTCCAGAACATTTATTTTCTTGGTGAGCTGACGATAGCCTAGCTTGATGATTCCCCACACAATTGTGTAGCTTAAAACATTAATGCAATGGCGTCAGTTTTTGATGCAATGTTTGCATGGCCAGAGACATAAGCGAGTAAGTAATTTGATAGCGTCCACAGCTCAGTCCGAAACAAACAAATGTGATGGCGCAAAACAAGGAAGAACGAGCGATGTTCATTGTTTCGTATCAAGAACGATACTGAAAGTTCGCCTTTCCTTCCTTTCCTTGTTAAATTAAAGAGACTTAAAACCTCTTCAGTTCATTCATCTCGAGCCTTCAAAAAGGCCCTCGGAAAACTCTACTCCTCCACCCCCATTACCTTGAGCAAACCAGTCGATCCCTTGCCGTCCAGCTCGTCCAGCAACGATGTTGTCCAGTCGGTGTCCAAACAAAGAATGAAGTTTACCTCAGCAAGATCCACTGTTTATACTCTAGGCAAATATTCTCTTTCGTTCTTCTTCTTTTCCTTTGTTCACGGAGATTTTACATCTTACGATTTCCCCTTTGTTGCTCGTCGATAAGTTGCTCGTTATTGACAGCTCTGTTCGGGAAAGCACACAAATGGACAGAACAAATTGTTACGGTTAGAAAAACCGCAACAAAATATAACCATAAACCATATGGTAATACGGACCGAAGAGTGAGTGTACCTCCCATAATTATACACCCTACTAATACATGCCCAAATCCCATCATCACCTACCTACCTGTAAAGCATTGCATGCTGCCATGCGAATTCAAAAAAAAAGAATCTTTGTAAAAAAAACTAACAATGTTTAACAATGATTCCTTACAACCTATGAGGAATCTTTAGTCCTAAAGGACGAAAAAAGGAGCAGAAGATTAATAGGAGGAGAGAGAGAGAAAGGGGATAGAGAGATGGGATAGAAGAGAGAGAGAGATAAAAGAGGGATTCGAGCAGTAAAGGAAGATTCGAATGGCTCGAATCGGTCTTAACTCACGGACCGTCGAAGAAATTATACCGAAAAATCGTCAAAATTAAAGTTGTACTTTTTGAGTGAAGTGCGAGTGACAATAAGGGAAGAAGGAGTTGCACGTCCTAGGAACCGCACAAGCCGGGCGACATTCACCCTCCTCGCTGGATTCAAACGACGGAAGAGGTACCTCGGAGAAAACGCCGGTGGCCAGCGAGCCCCCAACGTTATCGCTGCTCCACACGTATACGGGTGAGTCGGTCGAACGTTTTGGAGGTTGCAGTGCGGTGAGGTCTGGTCGAGCCTAGCCCCCGCTCATCGTCACTTGGACCGATGAGACCGATCCCCGTGTACGGGCACCGTGAGTAGAAAAAAAAAACAACAGAAACCCTCTCTCTCTATTATCAACCAACATACTTACCTAGATTCAACCTGTTCCTGTTCGGCCGCAACGATTTTCTAACCTACTAACCTGAAAAGAAAGGAAAAAAATATATAATAAATTTAAAAAAATATACTTACCATTCTGTTCTTATTACGATCATATTCTTATCATATCCATCACCAACAGCTTCCGTTGTATTCGTGAGTCCACCTCGTTCCTAGGTAAGAGCCGACCCTGAGGTAATTATACAAACCAGTACCACTGAGCTAGCCATAACTTACAATTGGCGATCCGCGTAAAGAAAATATTCTGAATCCATCTGATTCAAAATATTTTTAACCAGTTCGGGGGAGACTCACGAATATTGCTTAATCTTCGTGATTGAATTCAGTTTTCAGTTGAGTGTAAAGAGGAAAAGATCAGTTCGATCGTTTCGCGAAAAGGCAGAAGAAAAAACTGCTATCGGAAAGCAATCCGGTGAAATATATTGTTTTCAGGCAAAGTGCTACCCTAAAACGAGTCAAATTGCGTGGTTCGATACGATATTACGATTTTATGCATTTTTAAGCATTGTGAAAACTTGTGAGAAGCAGTAGAAATCGCATTCAGTTGCATAGCGAGATAAAAGTGATTTTTCTTTGGTGTGTTTCTAAAATACCCAGATCAGCGTGATCAGTGCGAGTTAGTTTTCAATATTTCGCCTCCGTATAGTGAATTATAGCGATGGAGAGCAATAAAAAGATCGAAAGCCTTGGTGATTTACAGGCAAATTTTAGTGATCTTCGAGTCGAGTTTTTGAACGAAGATGAATTAAATTATGAGTTACGGATAAGAGAAATAGTTTGTGAAGATGGCGCCCAAGTGGTTAGAAAACGAGGAAATCTCAGAGAAGCTTTAAAGCACGAGCGACAATCGAATTCAGTATGGCAGGTAAAGTACAAGATTGATCCCGAAATCGATTATTCTAACTGTGTTGAAAAATTTAACCAAGTGGTTAGCAGTTTGACTGGGGCACAAACAGCTCCTCCTCGTTGTCAGTCAACGTTATTGCATTTAGGCGTTCGAACATGAACTTTATTTGTTGAGAACCTACAAACAGAAAAACCAAGCGAAGCTTATTGCTCAACCGATATCCACAATACCTACAACACAAGCGGTCAGTGTAACCACTACTTCTAATACTCGAATAGTGAATTCACCCACTACTCTGGTGAATGTCTTGAGTGATCCTAGAGTAACGACATCAGTTAGCGTTCAGAATTCTCCAATAGCGAATACGTTTCATCAGCTTAGCATTCCTGCAACCACAGCAAATATTTAATTTCCAATAGTTTCGGTTCCGTTCACAGCACCCAATCACTTCGGCAGTTATATACCTGTGATTTCTGTGTATGGTTATCCCACTCCAAACTCTAACGCTTTATGTTTGGCAAATTCAAATCACACAGGAAATTATCATAATATGTATGGATCGAATTTGGCGGGATTTTACAATCCACATTATCAACATTTTCCATATTACCCACCGCAGGTACCGCAGACTATGCCTATGTCGATTAGTTCGGCCACACCGCAAGTGTTTTCTGATTTACCGATTTTAAACCCAAACCCAGTTGTTCCAACAACACTGATTCCGAATATTCATCCAATTCCATCATCTTTGCCTCGTATGCCGATTTCATCTCAGTCATCGTATAGCCACAAATCGTTGCCTGTTTCCAAATGGAAAATAGACAAATACGCGGGAACAGATCAAGGCAGCAATTTGAACGAGTTCTTAGTGTTGGTCCAGCAGCTTTCGCTCGCTGAGAGAATCTCAGAGCAAGAGTTGTTCGACTCTGCCTTTCACTTGTTTACTGGTCCAGCTTTGAACTGGTTCATGTCTGTGAGTTCCAAGGGTCATCTGAGAGACTGGACTCACATGGTCGAAGAATCGAGGAGAACTTTTGTTCATCCGGAGTTGGATTCTCTAGTGCGGTCAAAAATATACCAACGTCGACAACAAAGAAACGAGTACTTCCAAGATTATTATTACGACATGGAAAAGCTCTTTAGGTCAATGACAACACAGATGAGTGACTTTGAAAAGCTTGATGTGTTGAAACGTAATATGCGGGGCGACTACAAGAAATATTTATTGTGGAAACCCACTGAGAATCTACAACAATTAGTTGATGCCGGTCGTCAGATTGATTATTCAAATTTTTCCCTTTACAACAAAATGTTTGGCTCTGAAAAGTCAACCAATGTTGTGCATGAAACTAAGCCTGTAAAGCAGGATAATAGAGATCCAAATAACTCACGACCGTATAATAATAAGCAGTCAGAGTTTAGGAAACCAAAACCTCCGTTCAACAATGATACTCCACACAATTATAAGAACAATAACAAACAAAATAAGGATCAATTTAAATCAAATACGAAACCAAAAGTTTCGTATGCTAATGATTTTGATTCGAAAGCTCCAGTAGGTCAAGAAGATCCTTTAGAAGGAAATTCAAATAACATTCGTTCGTTATCCAGATTGATTGCAACTCATAGACCGCCGGAAATGAATCAGTGTATTTTTTGTAGATTCACCAACCACACCATTTATGAGTGTAGGTCAATTAGAGGTCTTTTTTGTAGAATGTGTGGATTTAAAGGGTTCGACACCCAGCACTGTCCGTATTGTTTGAAAAACGGTTTTCAGACGATCGAAAGTCACCAATCCTCAACTTCGTAATCGTAAATTCATTGGATCCCCCTATAAATATATTCTGAAATTGTCAGATTTCGAATTACGAATTATTTCGAATTCAGTTTCTAATTATAATAGGGCGTATGCTATTTTTAAATTTTTCTAGCTGCAAAACGTCAATATGGTCTTAGGAACCATCATTATTCAAAACATCTTGAACCAGTTCAGATTAAATTTGGCCATCATAAATAAGAGGTAGGGGGTCTCCGTAGCCACATTGGTTGCGCGTTCGCTTAGTAAGCGATCGATCGTGAGTTCAAAACTCAGGACCCTCATTGACCATCTTTGTGTTGTTACAGAATAGCTACGTCCACGCAACAATCATCAGCGATGGAGATCGATCCACGGTCGAAATAAGATCGATTTATCCATACAACTGCTCTGCTCTGCAAGACACATCGGGCTGCTGTTCTATGAATAACTCAACAATGATCAATCAACTGTCTCCGCTGTCCGGTGGTCCCACTGGATAATAGAAGAACAGGAAGAATACTCTTACGCCTAAATGGCTACTGTGTGAATGTACCATATGTAATGGTATAGAAGGAATACTGGCGAATGGCAACTGTGTAATGTGCTAATTATAGATATATGATAACCATGTGACATGTACACGATTAAAAAATTCGGCTCTGTTACAGCTAAAATGCTAATGAGCCTTAAATAAAAAATTGGGATAAAAAAAAAATAAAATAAATAAGAGGCATAATAAAAATATAAAACAACCGAGCACAGTTTAGAATTGCAATGCTAAATATGCTCGGATAAAATCAAAACATAGTTCCTCATTATACGAAATCGAGAACTTGACGAGAAATTATCTCATGTCAAACCCGATTATTTTATCAAATAACGTGGGTAAAATTTGTTGCGTTTAGCATTTGGTGGTCTGTCTGAACAATTAAAACGTTCATGACTAACATAGAATCCACAATTCTTCAAATTCATTGAGTTTTCACTCATGAATAAGTTATGGCCTTTAGACAATTGTGTCTAAAGCAGCATTTTTCCAATTTAGAATAATTAGGTTCTAGATTATATCGATTGTACAGTTAGTAGTAAGATAGGATTAGGTCTGAATGCGAGTTTGTATGAATGGGATAGGATTAGTAAAGGGTACCCGATTGAATGTGATGATGAATGAGTGAAGTTTTTCGGTTAGGTAAATTGGATAGAAATTTCTGGAGCAATAGATATACTCCAAAGATGTTCCTCACATGTTGAGGGAGTACTAAAATTTTCTTTGCTGTAAAGCAAATTCAGAAACTGGTATTCACAATGCATGAAAATGTCGAAATGGTATCGTATCGTGAATTAAGCTGAAAAAAAAAATAATTATAAATATTTCGAGCCTCCATTGATTTCTGATAAATTGAAAATAAATCATGAAGATTGACGGAAAATTGGAAAAAGAAATTACTTTTCATAATTTTTTTTCTCCTGAGAGTGGGATAATTGTTACGGTTAGAAAAACCGCAACAAAATATAACCATAAACCATATGGTAATACGGACCGAAGAGTGAGTGTACCTCCCATAATTATACACCCTACTAATACATGCCCAAATCCCATCATCACCTACCTACCTGTAAAGCATTGCATGCTGCCATGCGAATTCAAAAAAAAAGAATCTTTGTAAAAAAAACTAACAATGTTTAACAATGATTCCTTACAACCTTTAGGAATCTTTAGTCCTAAAGGACGTAAAAAGGAGCAGAAGATTAATAGGAGGAGAGAGATAGAAAGGGGATAGAGAGATGGGATAGAAGAGAGAGAGAGATAAAAGAGGGATTCGAGCAGTAAAGGAAGATTCGAATGGCTCGAATCGGTCTTAACTCACGGACCGTCAAAGAAATTATACCGAAAAATCGTCAAAATTAAAGTTGTACTTTTTGAGTGAAGTGCGAGTGACAATAAGGGAAGAAGGAGTTGCACGTCCTAGGAACCGCACAAGCCGGGCGACATTCACCCTCCTCGCTGGATTCAAACGACGGAAGAGGTACCTCGGAGAAAACGCCGGTGGTCAGCGAGCCCCCAACGTTATCGCTGCTCCACACGTATACGGGTGAGTCGGTCGAACGTTTCGGAGGTTGCAGTGCGGTGAGGTCTGGTCGAGCCTAGCCCCCGCTCATCGTCACTTGGACCGATGAGACCGTTCCCCGTGTACGGGCACCGTGAGTAGAAAAAAAACCACAGAAACCCTCTCTCTCTATTATCAACCAACATACTTACCTGGATTCAACCTGTTCCTGTTCGGCCGCAACGATTTTCTAACCTACTAACCTGAAAAGAAAGGAAAAAAATATATAATTAATTTAAAAAAATATACTTACCAATCTGTTCTTATTACGATCATATTCTTATCATATCCATCACCAACAGCTTCCGTTGTATTCGTGAGTCCACCTCGTTCCTAGGTAAGAGCCGACCCTGAGGTAATTATACATATAAACCAGTACCACTGAGCTAGCCGCAACTTACAAAATGTATAGGGAAATGGGAATGCTTCCAATTTTCATCAATTTAAACCACTTACAGACTATGGGATTGTAATGTATAGCATAGAAAACAAATCTTAGGGAATTTCCGATTCGTTTGGTATATAAATCGCCAGAATCCGTTCACGACAAAAATTGTTATTAACGTTAACTTTATTTCATGAAAACGTGAAATGTTTCCCGATTTGGCCCCCTTAATGAAAGACGTAGTTCTACGACAAAAAAAATACTTACCTGTTTAGTATTCGGGGAAAATCCGAGCCCTTGACCCGCTAAATCACCTCAAATACGAGGAAAGCCGACCCTGAGAGCTAAAGGCCTCAAGCTCGAGCTAGCCACCAAAAAAGAGGCTTTGAGAGCCCAACCTCAACGATCCCCGTGGCTCAGACCGGGGATCGAGGTTTAGAGGGAGGTCCATCTGACCCCCTTGAGAGTAATATAAGAAAACGTGGATGTGATAACGAAAAATTAATTTTGGGCGGGACGAAGTTTGCCGGGTCAACTAGTAATCTATAAACAAAAATGAAATGTTACATAACATATGTGTATGTATATTAGAGTGCCAATGAAATAGCCATCTCGAATTTTCAAACGGTATTTTCCTAAAAATGTTGATTCTCGCGAAAAACTACCATATGCAAAATATCAGCTCAATCGCAAACTCAAACTCAAACTTTGACGGCTGTGCGACACAAGTAAATGAAGTCCGATTGAGGGAATCAACATTTTTATTCGAGTTGGTCATTTTCATTGGCACACTAATATAAATCTAAATATATCGACATCGAATAAAATATTTTTTTCCCCGTTATAGCGGAACATTTTAGGCCGTAAATCGAAAACGTGTCACAATTGAAGAGGGCCGTTGTAGCGAAATGCCGTAAAAAGAGCGGCCGTATAGCGAGGTATGGGTGTAGTAGAAAAAATTCGAAAAAATGATTTTTCGGACCATCGGTTAACTTTGAAAAATCATAACTCAAAAACGGAAGAAACGCTTGCCTGGTTTCTAGCTATGTTATGTGAAAGACCGTCAGCTTTTTAGGAACAAATAAAAAAAAATAGCGCCTTTGGTCCCGCGACCATGAAAACTATAAAAAACAAATACAATCAATAATAATGAAAACATAATTTTCTGCAACTTTTTTTCATAAAAAGCTAGCTATTGGTTTTAATTTAATATGTCGAACATCTGAATTGGTCCAGTGGTTCGAAAGTTATGAATTTTCGAAAAAAGTCATTTTTGGCAAAAATGCAAAAACATGAATTTTTCGGACCACCCTAAAATGGAAATGGTCACCCTAACAAATTTAAAAAAAAAATCGGGTCTAATAATTTGCGATAAAGATCAAAACTACCCCCTTTGGCGAAAATCTGAGAACCACTATATTGGTTAGGCATGGATTGGCTGTATATGAAAATGGATTTCTGTCTGTCTGTCTGTCTGTTTCTTATGGACTCGGAAACTACTGAACCGATCGACATGAAAATTGGTATGTAGGGGTTTTTGGGGTCGGGGTTATTAAAAATGGCTTACATGTCCCGTTTTTATTCTTAAACTATTTGGTCAGCCTACAAATAAACAAAAAGTGCTGATAGCTTTCGACGTTTCTCAGTCGCATGCTTGAGTCAAGTCTACTGAAGTAATAAAAAAATAAATAGCCAAAAAAATTTCGATGCATTCTAAAATAATATCCGATGTGACAAACAAGTGGATTGAATAATATAATTCCGTAGTTCTACGTCAAAAACTGTGGTCGTGTCTTAGATTCAACCCATTCAATTTTTTTTGTGCATTTCCAGTGCAAATATTATGATTTCCCCAAAATACACTGTTGTTCTTCTGAAATGAATGTTATTCAGTTAAGACAATTTGTGCACGCTTTTCCCGATAAATATATATTGTCGTAAAATTATACTCCCAGGTAGAAATGTTTTCTTCTGCATAAAACAACCGATTCGAAGAACCTTTCGACAGAGCGGTTTGAGTAAAAATACGTGGCAAACGGAGAAAAACACCTCAACTTCCAATCCCGTGGAAGCTTTTTGATTCCTATTGTACTACATTGGCCATAAACTTCGTACCCACGTTTAAGGGAGAAACAGATCGGTGCCATTTGAATTTCGCTCAACCTCAGCTCTATCTGCACGGTACCTTCGCAACGTTTCTCTCCTCTATCAACGCAATCTTGGAACGGAACCCGCCCCTAACCCTCCTCAACAATAACATCGTCGAGCGGCAAAATCGTCCGCCCGGTTCCATCAAACAATTATGTACATTACGTTTTGTTCGCTCCGCCAGTTGTAAAATGAGACTCCAGCAATAAGAATTACAATAAAAAACAATCTCGTTCCACCGCCCCGAGTTTTAACCTGCTTTCCGTTTGCCAGTTTTGATCCGCACTTCCAAGCTTGGGACGGCTCGTGGAAGATTTGTTGCGAAGGAAAGGCCACACCGTCACTACGGGGTGAATCTGCTCGGCACGGTTACGACGTGAAATGCCATCTTCTTCCTTCCAGCGCTCCGTTAAAGTTCAATCTCGGAATAATCAGAGAGAGGATAGACAGTGTTTAAACTGGCGATAATACCAATATTTTCTACTTCACGAGATTTAGCCCCCCTTCCCCCCTTTTTTTTGGGTGCGGGTGTTAGAGCTTGTCGTTTCATTCGAGTTATTTCGTTTCCTCACCGATTCAGACCTGGAGGGAGCGGCATAGATTATGGGGCAGGCGGGAATGGTTGGATTAGGAGCTGTCATGGTATCTTGGTCGAGCTGCTTTACGAGAAGATGCTGCAAATGTAAAGTTATCTGGCCCAGTGGGAGCCAATGTTCGGATTGCCATTCGATTGAAGACTGGGATGGGTTGCAGATCACCCAGGTTGTATATGCGAATGCTGTGCCTGTCAGGTCTTACAGGATTCACCTTCTTGTATCCGACAACTGAAACACTGTTGACCTACTTTCGGAAAAATAACTGTGGTGAGTAGCTTCGATTTTCAGGCGAAAATTGCTCGTTCCGGAGGTGAAGCTTCCAATTTCCACGTTCCATCTTTGATGTTCAAAGCTTTCGAAGCCATTTATTAGCATTCCATCGAAATATCAAGATATTTCATCGTTTTATTCACTTTGACTGATTGCCATCTTTCCCAGCGCTAATCCTTTCCCTGGAATACAGTCTTCCTTGTGATTGCACAAACACGACCGCCCGTGCGATGAATTTTGAGACGGTGACCCCGGTTTATGGGTCGCCTAGCCACGCGCCGCCTCAACGAAATTGAGATTCCTCGAATGCCAGCCGTGTTCTCGACCACGCAATTTATTAGTTTGTTTCCAGAATTTATCTTTTATTTAATTTTGCGCGTGGATTAGGTTTCGATCAATCACCCGAACGGAGGTATTAATGTGGCTCTAGACGAATTGTGTAGAATTAATCAATACGGTTAATCGGACAGCTTACACCAAGGATGTCGACGGCCTCCTGATGGGCTTCTCCTCGATGTGGTTTTCTCTCGAAATTTTTCGGAGCGTTTTCCAAAACAGGATATGACGGCAGGCCGTGCTTATAAATCGTGTATCATTCGTTGTAACACACACGTTTCCATGGTGTGAGTATACTTTCGAAACATTTCTTTGAGTATGTTTTTTAGATTTTAAAAACATGTATTTTTTACAAAGTTTGTAAACATGATTTTTCCACAACAAATGAAAATTTTTTTACTCAAGCGCAACTTTTCAAAAGGGTGTATCGATTTTAGTAAAAGAAATCTGTAATAATCTATAAGGTACACCGGGGCAAGTTTGAACGATTTTTTTTTAAGTTGGACTTGAAAGTCTTAAAAAATCATTAAATCACTGGATTGAAATCTGTTTGTACCATATACTAGGTATGACAGATGAGTTTGGATAAAAAATATAGATTTGCATTGGATGTTCCGAAAAATATCAATTTTGAGAATGTTTCGCTTTCATATTATTTCATTACATACAAACATTTAAAAAAAAAAGGGGTTTGGAACATGTCTCCGCCCAAATCTGAGCAGAGTTCCGATGAGTTGATTAGAGTTTAGAGTTGAGTAGAGTATCCTGTCTACAGCGCCAATAATGTCTCCGCCCAGATAGTTTCTGAGCAGAGTTCCGAAGTAGAGTAGACTGACTACCCGATGAGGGATAAGAAATGAGATCGAATATAGTCAAGACGCTTGATCTACACGGATCGGTGGTTTATTTGCAACTGACTCTGTGCTGAACATTTCTTGCCCTATTTATACCATTGGTCCCATAGTCATTTGAATAGCGCAATTATTGTATGGGTTGCGTCTAGAATATTCGCCATAAACAATTACACTTTGTATAGCGGGTTCGTTTCCATCCGTTATAATCATTTGACAATTTGTTTGTTATTGTTTTGTATGTTGTGATTGTTTGTTTTGTGTTGTCGTTCACTGCTAGTGGTAAGTACTCTGTGCTGTAAAATCAATCATTAATTATCCAGGATTCGTCTTCCTAAGTTCGAAGCCGCCTCCTTGCAATGATTATCTCTCTTGATGTCTAATTCAAATAGAGAGGTCGGAGATATCACTGTTTTACAGTGGAATTGTCGTAGTCTTATCCCTAAATACATTCAAATTTTTAATTCATAAGTTCAATTCCCTCCTTGCAATGATTATCTCTCTTGATGTCTAATTCAAATAGAGAGGTCGGAGATATCACTGTTTTACAGTGGAATTGTCGTAGTCTTATCCCTAAATACATTCAAATTTTTAATTCATAAGTTCAATTGTGATGTTTTTGCTCTGTCCGAAACTTGGCTTTCTTCGCGAGATGATCTCTCTTTCCATGATTTCAATATTATACGCTTGGACCGTGATGACAGATACGGAGGGGTGCTATTGGGGATCAATAAGTGCCACTAATTTTTTCGAATTGACCTTCCACCTATTGGAGGGATTGAAGCTGTTGCTTGTCATGCAAACATCAGAAGAAAAGTCCTCTGTATTGTCAGCTTGTATTGGCCTCCGAGAGTTGCGGTTTGCCGCAAGCAACTTGTTGACATGTGCTCACTCCTTCCTGAGCCACGATTGATCTTGGGAGACTTCAACTCTCATGGAACTGCCTGGGGGGGAAGTACGACGACAATCGTTCATCGTTTATATATGACCTTTGTAACAGCTTCAATATGATCGTTTTGAATACTGGGGAAACAACACGTGTTTCTAAACCTCCTGCTAAACCAAGTGCTCTTGACCTCTCGCTTTGCTCGAATTCACTATCGTTAGATTGCAAGTGGAATGTAATCCAGGACCCCAACGGTAGTGATCACTTACCAATCAAAATTTCCATCACCATTGGGTCGAATTCTTCTGAATCTATAAACATGACATATGACCTCACAAGACACATTGACTGGAAAAAATATTCGGACGCGATTGCTCTAACCATCAATTCCAGAGATGGTTTACCTCCATTGGAGGAGTATAACTTCATTTCTCGTTTGATCTATGACAGCGTGGTTCGCGCTCAAACGAAACCCATCCCAGGTTCCACTCTTCGCCGAAGGCCTCCCAATCCATGGTGGGATAGCCAATGTTCCAAGCTTTATCAGGATAAATCGAACGCATTCAAAGCTTTTCGGAAACGTGGAACCATTGAAAATTTTCAATCGTATTTGGACCTTGAAAATCAATTTAAAAACTTGATCAATGGGAAAAAACGTGCTTATTGGCGAAATTTCGTGGGAGGTTTGTCACGAGAAACGTCAAAAAAAAAAATTATGGAAAGTGGCTCGAAACATGAGAAATCGCTCTTCAACGAATGAAAGCGAAGAATATTCACATCGATGGATTTTCAATTTTGCACGGAAGGTTTGTCCTGATTCCGCTCCTGTGCAAAAAATTGTTCGAGATATACCACAAGATAGGTGCGATCTTGATTCCGAGTTTTCGATGGTAGAATTCTCTCTTGCTCTCCTTTCTTGTAACAATTCGGCTCCAGGAACGGATAGAATTAAGTTCAACTTGTTGAAAAACCTCCCTGATGTGGCGAAACATCGCTTGTTGAATTTATTCAATCGGTTCATAGAGCATAATATTGTTCCAGATAATTGCCAGATTGGAGAGAAGTAAGAGTTATCATTTTCAAAAACCCGGAAGGCCCGCGTCCGACTTCAATTCGTACCGCCCAATAGCAATGCTGACTTGTATACGGAAATTGTTGGAAAAAATGATCTTGTTTCGCCTTGATCGATGGGTTTAAACGAATGGCCTACTCTCAGATACACAATATGGGTTCCGCATGGGCAAGGAGACGAATGATTGTCTTGCGTTGCTTTCTTCAGAAATTCAAATGGCTTACGCCGAAAAAAAACAAATGGCTTCAGTATTCTTGGACATAAAGGGGGCCTTTGATTCTGTTTCAATAGAGGTTTTGTCAGACAAATTACACTCTCGGGGTCTGCCGCCTCTATTGAATAATATGTTATATAACTTGCTTTGTGAGAAACATTTGAATTGTTCTCATGGAGATTCGACAGTAAGTCGGACCTCCTACATGGAAGTCCCCCAGGGCTCATGTTTAAGCCCCCTTTTGTACAACTTCTATGTAAGCGACATCGACAATTGCCTTACACAAAATTGCAACCTAAGACAACTTGCAGATGATGGAGTGGTGTCTGTCGTAGGATCAAACGAATCCGACCTGCAAGAAGCCTTACAAGATACTTTGAACAATTTTTTAACCTGGGCCATTGGGCTAGGGATCGAATTCTCCACGGAGAAAACAGAGATGGTGGTTTTTTCTAGGAAGCATAGACCAGCAAAACCAAAGCTTCAACTTTTGGGTAAACCGATCACTCATGCTATGTCATTCAAGTATCTTGGGGTCTGGTTCGACTCCAAATGTACTTGGGGGGCCCATATTAGGTATCTGAGTAAAAAATGCCAACAAAGAATAAACTTTCTCCGTACAATTACCGGCACCTGGTGGGGAGCCCATCCCGAAGATCTTATAATGTTGTATCAAACAACTATTCTCTCAGTGATGGAGTATGGCAGTTTCTGTTTTCAATCAGCTGCCAAAACACACCTCATTAAACTCGAGCGAATTCAGTATCTTTGTCTCCGTATTGCGTTGGGATGTATGCCCTCAACGCATACCATGAGTCTCGAGGTTTTGGCAGGCGTACTCCCACTAAAAGATGGCTTCAATTTATTATCTCTTCGGTTCCTCATCCGGTGTAAGGTTATGAACCCATTGGTGATCGGAAATTTTGAGCAGCTTATCGAGCTAAATTTTCATTCTGGATTCATGAGCTCATATCATGAATTCATCTCCATGCAGGTTGATCCTTCTTCGTATATTCCCAACCGTGTTTGTTTTCCTGACTACATCAATTCCTCTGTATATGTTGATCTGTTCATGAAGGAGAAAATCCATGGAATTCCATATTATCATCGATCGGGGATCGTTCCTACGATATTCAATGCAAAGTATGGGCGTATCAATTGTGATAATATGTACTTTACTGATGGGTCCTCTATGAATGAGTCCACAGGATTTGGAGTGTTCAACGAATTTTTTAGCACCTCCCACAGTCTTCAGAATCCTTGCTCAGTGTATATTGCTGAATTGGCAGCGATACACTGGGCGCTGGACAGCGTCGCCTCACGACCTGTTGAACACTATTACATTGTAACGGATAGTCTTAGCTCTGTCGAAGCTATCCGTTCAGTGAGGCCGGAAAAGCACTCGCCGTACTTCCTTGAGAGAATACGAGAAATTTTGAGTGCTTTAACCAGACGCTGTTATGTCATTACGTTTGTCTGGGTCCCTTCACATTGCTCAATTCCGGATAATGAGAGGGCTGACTCATTAGCAAAGGTAGGTGCAATTGAAGGCGAAATTTATCAGCGTCAAATCGCCTTCAATGAATTTTATTCTTTAGTTCGTAAAAATACCATTGTTAACTGGCAACGCAAATGGAACGAAGATGAATTGGGCCGGTGGCTCCACTCAATTATCCCTAAGGTTAGCCTCAAACCATGGTTCAAAAGTCTGGACTTGAGTCGGGACTTTATTCGCACCTTCTCCCGACTCATGTCCAATCACTGTTCCTTAAACACGCTACTCTTTCGTTTTGATCTCGCCGACAGCAATATCTGTGCCTGTGGCCAAGGTTACCACGACATCGAACACGTTGTTTGGTCGTGCGAGGAGTATCTTGTTGCCAGATCGAATTTAGAAAACTCTCTTCGGGCTAGAGGAAGGCAGCCCAATGTGCCGGTGAGAGATGTGTTGGCTGGTTTAGACCTTGATTACATGTCCCAAATATATGTCTTCCTAAAAGTTATCGATCTTCGTGTCTGATTGTCCTTATATCCTTATATTCTCCTTTTCCGTTTCCTTCGCAAGAAATCAAATCCCTTCTCATCAACAATAGAATAAGGTGAAATGTAAATACATATTAGATATAAGATAGGCTTAAGAATTGAGTGTAATGAATGTGAGTGTGAATGTGAAAGTGAACATTGTTAACATATCCTTTTATCCCTTCCTTTTCCTGAAGAAAATATGTCACCCTTCTAAACTCGAGTAGACCGCGAGTAATCGGTTTTCTACACCATTAACATTAGAATTAAGGAAAAATGTTTATATATACTTGTAACAATACAGTCAGGAGTTTGGCTCCTTTAAACTTATGTAACTGAGCCTGTAAAAATAAACGATTTAATAAAAAAAAAATTAATTATCCTTTCAGGTGATTGTTCTGGACATCCGTAAACGACGATGAAAGATAAGTGACAATAAATATACTACTATATAACTGCGCCAATTATTCACGTTTTCCAGGTGTGGACTCAGGATGAGTGTTTCTAGTGTGTTTAGTGCGTTTAGTGCGTTTAGTGCGTTTAGTGTTAAGTATTTTATAGTTTTTGTTTATGTATTGAATAAAGTGTTTATGAAAGAAAATATGTGTTGTTTTTAATTTGTCTGCCTGTCTGGGCCGTAACAGAACATGTGAGATGTGGGGGAACAGTCTGATAAACGCAAAATGAACACGAAAAAATTAATATACAGAAATGAATATACGAAGCAATAACATCAAGAATACTATTTTGTACGATTTTATGTCAGATAAGCCACTCAAAACGGCCACTAATGAGGTTTATGGGATCATTCAAATATTCAAATATTACGTAACGCACTCAGAAAGGGAGGAGGGGATGCCTTGTGGAAACTCTTTTAGAAATAAATCCAACTTAATCTAAACATTTTTATGCAAATGACCATTTGTTACATGTTATGTAGGGAAGAGGGAGTCTAAAATAGTAAAAAACTTGCGTAATATTTGAACGACCCTTAGTTGCATAATTAACAAATTGACTTGTCTTATATATGTGTATTAGGGTGCCAATGGGTATGGGAAAAAATCGACCCTAAAATTTCAAAAAGTTCCACCATACAAAATGTTTACCACCTCGAAAAAACACCCTATGTCGAATTTCAGCTCAATCGGACTTAAGGGAGAGTGGCGCAAAGCGGTCAAAGTTTGAGTTTTTTGATAATCGTAAAATCACCCAAGGAGGAAGTAAAGGAAATCGGTGGTTTCGAAAAAAAATTGATAAAATCTCGACGAGTAATGCAATTTTAAGACATTTGGCATCAATTTTTTTTGAAAACCTCGATTTTTGGTGATTTTTTGTTTTTCAAAAAAACTCAAATTTTAACGTTTATGACACTAGTAAATGAAGTCCGAATGAGCTAATATTTTGCATATGGTATATTATCGTGCAAATCAACATTTCGTAACAAGTTCCGAATGAAAAATCGAGATAACTATTTTTATTGGCACCCAACACGATACTTTTCGTTTCGTACTTCGAAAAAAAAACTAAATCCCAGAATGTCGATTTTTGACAAAAAAAAAGTTCGAGATGACACTATATCTCGACGTTTCCTGCAATTTCAAGACATTTGGCATACATTTTTTTTTCCGAAAACCCCGATGAGTGATTTTTCGATATTCAAAAAAATCAAACTTTGACTGCTTTGCGCCACTCTCCCTTAAGTGCGATTGAGCTGACATTTGGTATAGGGTGTTTTTTCGAGGTGGTGAACATTTTTATGGGGTAACTTTTTGAAATTCGAGATAACCATTTTCATTGGCACCCAACAACATAGATTACGTAGAACATACTGAGGAACGAAATATGATTGATTGTAATTTTTTTAAATTTATCATCATTCATTCATACAGCACTCATCGACTAATAACGTCCGGGATCTGCTGCAATGTTTAAAAAATAGTCGATTTTCACTGGTTTCAACATACCCCAGGGTTGAAAAAAACATGGTGTGAATTAAAATTCTAGAGAAAAAGTTCAATTCTGGTGATATTTTTGAAAAAATAGTGTTTTCGCACCGATTGAGCCAGCGCGCAAAAATGTGTGTATAAAACAAATGCGCGGATTGCGTTACGGCATTTCAATATTCTGGTAATGGCTGTCTGTGGTGGGTTGAAAGATAATGTTTATTTTGTATATTTTAAAGTAAAAGTTATGGTTTCCGTTGTAACTTACCCCGAGTTTCAACTTACCCCGGTTATTTCAAAAACTATGACTCGTACCGGAATAGTATATTAGGAAAAGTTTTAGAATATTGATGTTCAAACGTGGAAAAAAATGTACAGAGAAAAAAATTATAGGAGGTTGTGTCCAATACACGACCGCATTGTTGACGTAGAACTACGCTGTACTTTAATTCAAGTCGCTTGTTTATAACTGCGAATATTATTTTATAATGCTACGAAATTTTAGAAAAATAACCATTCTACCAGTATGGTCGCTCTGATTTTTTTTTCTTGTAGAATCATTTGACGATTATTGTTTGATGATTCATTCTTGTCTTCTCAGAACAATACATGCTCGAGATAAGCACAGTTATCATCCTTAGTGGAGAAAGTTTTGCTACTGGCAAGGAAACCAAATCACATACAACATTCCAGAACGACATTTATTTTCCTGGTGACTAAATAAACTAAATAAACTCTTCCTGTTGTTCTCATCAAGCTTGAAAAGAGTAGCACTGCTTCATTATGATCAAGATTAGCGCAAATGCAATCCTAGTTGAAGGGAGTTTTGCAACTGGCACGCGAACCCAAATAAATTTATAGCTTATTATAACTTATTGAATAACTTGGTATTCCCAAATAATTTTTTGATGCACAACCTAAACACCTGCTTTACCATAGCGTCAATTCAATACATTGATACAATGTTAAAGGCACCAACGAAGCCTTTATGATGACGGAAAACAAACAATGTCAACTGATTGGAAAAAGGCTGAATATTTGTCTCAGCAGATATTCATTACTAATACCCTAGCGCAAATATTTCCCTCCCGCTATCTCCCCTCCTTGTCGCCATGTTCGGATCAACATGTTCACCCGCAACAGCGCAATACGTTAAAACGCACGCACGTACACACACAAAAATATCCATATATCGATGGATTGAAGCAATTACATATGTAAACACTCATCTCCGTACTGCGCTCTTCTCAACAGAAGCCCTTTTTGTTAATATTGCCGGTCTAGATCAGCTTAGCTGTCATCCTTCGTGGAGAGAGTTTTGCTACCGTCATGCGAAACCAAATCACAGACAAAATTCCAGAACATTTATTTTCCTGGTGAGCTGACGATAGCCTAGCTTGAAGATTTCCCACACAATTGTGTAGCTCAGAACCCTAATGCAATGGCGTCAATTTGATGCAATTATTGCAATGCTAGAGGCATCAGTGAGTCAGTAATTTGGTCGCGTCCACAGCTCAATCCGAAACTAAGACACGTGAGACTTTAAACTTGTTTAGTTCATTCGTCTCTAACCTTCAAAAAGGCCCTTGGAAAACTTTACTTTTTCCTCGTATTACTCCTCCACTCCTCACCGTCCAGCTCGCCTAGCAATGATGTTGTTCAGTCGGTGTCCTCACGAAGAATGAAAGTTTACCAGCGACATCCGTTGTTTATACTTTAGGCAAATATTCCCCTTCGTTCTTTTTCGTTTCCTTTGTTCACGGAGACTTTAAGTTTTCTGATTTCCCCTTCGTTGCTCGTCCATAAGTTGCTCGTTATTGACAGCTCTGTTCGGGATAGCACTCAAATGGACAGAACAAATGCAAGGGAAAATGGGAACGCTAATAATTTTCATGAATTTTAACCATTTACACACCATGGGATTGTAATGTATAGCATATCAAACAAATCTTAGGGAATTTCCGATTCATTTGGTATGTAAATCGCCAAAATCCGTTCGCGGCAAAAATAGTGATTAACGTTAACTTAATTTCATAAAAACGTGACCTGTTTTCTGATTTGACACCCTTAATGAAAGACGTAGTTCTACGTCAAAAAAGTACTCTTTTTTTATTTCCCATAAAAAATATTACACATATTCCAACCAAACATGACAATTGAAAATTTTCGGAAAACTCTCAAGGAAAATGGGAAAATTCGGAAAATTAACTTCTCATATGTTCTACAATTACCTAGTGACAAGCATTGTTTGCCCATTTGACGTTTGCGCTAACGAAATTGATGTTTGTTCGAAAGTGGGAATGGGTTTTCAGGTGATGACAGGTTCTCGTATATCTTCTTCTATGTATACAAATAAAAATGAATCGCCGAATGTGTTGATAAGAGCAAAACTCGAGGAAGGAATTGTACGATTTAGGGCTGTCTTCATTCTGTCATATTTCCTGTATAAAACATTTATTCCATGTAACGGATAAACATGTTATTTGCAATCTTGAACGCGAATTGTGTCTGAAAAAAATCTTTAACACTTTGATATGAATAGTTTTATTGAGAATTTTGTTTGTTTCTGTAATGGATGTAACAATAGTGAACCCTTCTCACTTTATTCTCCATTCCGATCAGAATCGAATGATTCAATGTGTAATCCCCATAGAGATGAGAACCAAACACTTTAAAAGCGTTATTTCATCCCAGTGATAATAATGCCTAATTCATGAGGCTTATATTTGCATGCAAATAACCGCTCTCTAGCATGGGCACTGAACTAACGATGGCTAACATACGTTATTAGCATCCAATTAGCATATTGTTTCCCCGATTACTCCTGACCCTGCTGGCAGTGGATACCATATAAACTTACAGTGCTGTTTAAGTGCAAGGCTATTACATTTGATTCATTTCGTCACGTTTTAACGTTTCAAAATTCAAGTAAACATTGACTTTAAGCGAAACAATGGGAAGCTGGGTTAAGGAAAGATAGAATACTGAAAATTATTGGTATAAGATCATTACTTTTCATTAGTTACATACTCGTGCTTTTGATTCGTTGCCATTGCTGTGGATACCACTTCTACGGAAAAGGTCTAACTTTAATGGAATACTCAAGTGAACCGCCCCATTCGTACCCGGTTGTTCCCGGTGAATCTCTCAATTTAATTTTTTACCACTGCTCCAAAAACAAGCGAAACATGAAAATGAATTTTCCTGAACTCTATTATCACTGAAAATCTCTGGAGCGAGATGGACTGTTGGTAATGAGGAAAGTAGTGCCAAACATAATTCTGTTACCCAATGACAGGAAGGAAGACATCAGTTTCAACGTTGACACGTTTAACAGTTGACGACTCTGCACAAAAGAGAATTTTATCCAAATTAATATCACGATTTCTTTCAAAAAAACCAAATCGTCGCCTTTTGCAGAATCCAAATAACTGATTTGCTTTTTGGCCACATCCGAAGAAATGGCAAACATTAACGTAATATTTTCCCCTCCTTTTCCTGAAGAAAATATGTCACCCTTCTAAACTCGGGTCGATCGGTTTTCTACATTATTAACATTAGAATTAAGGAAAAATGTACATATACTAGTAACAATACCGTGAGGAGTTCGGCTCCTTTAAACTTATGTAACTGAGCCTGTAAAAATAAACGATTTAAATAAGAAAAAATCAACGCAATATTTATCTGTAAATCTATCCGTAAGGTCCGTCATCAATTGACGGACGGTCGGCACATTTTTGAACTCATCAATACGAAAACGTTCGAAAGCATGTAAAGCAACTGTAATCCATGTTATAACCGTTGACTTCGGTCAAAAACACCTCTGACCACACACACACACACACACACACACACACACACACACTATTTTTCATAAAGATAGAGCCTCTTTTTTTGAGTTTTCAGAGATATGGAAGAGCTCGGTTAAAATTAACGATATAATATGTGATATAATAACTAAGTTTGTTTGAAAGACTAACTAACCGTTGTTTCATAACTATAGATTAAAGACTGTCGCTCCTCCACAAAATGAGCAGTTATTTCGCATGACACGAATTTTATGCCAACTAGACTAGCCATCGGCAGAGCCATCTCAGATTTCAGTGAAACATTGTGGGTGTATAAACATTGGTCATTTAAACAACTTTGCTTACTTTAAAACCTAAAAAAAGACTGAAAATTAAAAAAATAATTAATTAAAAAAAATATAACTATTAAAACTACCATTAACCCTCTACCACCCGAGTTTTTTATTTATCTAAAAAACCTACCCCACTTTTATCTCGAATTTCCGACTTTCAACAAAAAATACTCCTAGCAGAAAGCTGCCAGCATAAAAACAATGTGTATGTGTGATAGATGAAAATATTCTAAAGACGTAGTGAAAGTAAACATTGAAAATAATGTCTGAATGATTTGAAAAGAGAATCCGCGAAGCCCGTCTAAAGGCGGTCTTGGGCTGTAGAGGGTTAAAAAAAGTCACAGGAGGGTTGTGTCCGAGACACGACCGCATAGTTGACGTAGGATTCCGTTAGGCTATGTGTTGATGCGAATTTAAATTGGACTAACAACAACTAATCTTATATGTAGAGCATATGGAAAATCACTTTCTAATATTTTATAATATTTCTTCACTTTTCCAATTTTCCTCATTGTATAAACTTTCTTTGGGTGAGAATGAACACAACAAAACAGACAGCTTAGACCAAACGACCCGTTCTCGAGCGGGTTTTTATTTATGAAAATTGAAATAAATCGTTTCATGTATCAAGTTGTCGTGTGTGATTGTCCCTATATCCTTATACCCTCCTTTCCTTCCTTTGCGGGTAATTCGTCCCCTTGCTCTACACTTACACTTGTGCTAAATTTTTCACAATACACGATCGGTCATTGATATGAAATTTAACGAAGCAACCAACATTAAAGTTCCAAATTTAAATTTTATTTGCTAGAATTAATCGTATCACTCACCCTACTTGCAATACAAAAGTGCCCCCGACTTGCATATATTTGCAATGCCGATTTCCCCCAGGCAGCTTGGTTTTGATGTCTCTGTTAGGGAACACATTTCGGTGGGAGCAAATGCTCCCCCTACTTTTATGTATTTGCAATGCCGATTTCTCCTAGGCAGCTTGGTTTTGATGTCTCTGTTAGGGACCCGCCGCATGTGTCGTCAATTTCGACCAATCAGATGTTGGTATTTCCGTAAGGGTAGGGGTTGAGATTTTTCAATTGTTCGATATTTAGTTTCATGACATATATTATTTTATTCAATATGAAAAATTGTTATGGAGTGCCGAAATCGATTGAAGCAAAAATTTCATCAATCCATCATCGAATGACTGAGCAATAAGCGTTTGAAATTGGACAATTTTCGATTCTCAATTTGTACCCCAATATGTTCCCGAAAGACGTAATCCTACGTCAAAAAACTTGAAAACTTAAAAAAAATATATAATTCAAAGACTGAAAGACGAACAAAGATATAGAAAATTTCCATTAAAAAAAATACACTGAATAATTGTTTATTTTTGAAATTAAGATTCATTTTTTACAAAGACTATCAAAAAATATATGAATAACCCATGCAATAAGAAGATTTTTTGAAATTCTGAATGTTTTTCTCAGCTCTTAAAAAAATCTGGCTTAAAAACTATACGACCTGCAATATTTTGATCAGAAAATGGAATGTACGAAATTATTTCAGTTTTCATTCAAAATTATCAAACAAATTTTGAAAAAAATTGCACTGAAAAAAAGTCGTTGATTAAATTCGTTTTTCTGAATTTTTTTTTTTTTTTAATTTAATAAAAAATATATATGAATTAATAGGCTATAACAAACAAGTCATCCATACATCGGAAGAACCCTTCTTCTACATGATTTTTTGACGTAAAACTATGTCTTTCATTAAGGGTGCCACATCAGAACACAGGTCACGTTTTTATGAAACAAAGTTAACGTTAATAACTATTTTTGCCGCGAACGGATTTTGGCATTTACATACCAAACGAATCGGAAATTCCCTAAGATTTGTTTGATATGCTATACATTACTATCCCGTAGTCTGTATATGGTTTAAATTGATGAAAATTGGAAGCAATCTCATTTCCCCATACATTTGTTCTGTCATTTGTGCGCTTTCCGGAGCAGAGCTGTCAATAACGAGCAACTTATCGACGAGCAACGAAGGGGAAATCGTAAGATGTAAAGAACAAAAACAAAGGGGAATATTTGCCTACAGTATAAACAGTGGATCTAGCTTAGGCAAACGTTCATTGTGAAGACACCGACAGGACAACACCGTTGCTGGGCGAGCTGATCGGCGAAGGATTGAACGGTTTTCTCAAGGCAATGGGGGTGGAGGAATAATATGAGGAAAGAGTAAAGTTTTCCAGGAGCCTTTTGAAGACTAGAGACGAATGAACTGAAGAAGTTTGAAGTCTCTTTAATTCAACAAGGAAAGGAAGGAAAGACAAACTTTCAGTATCGTTCTAGATACGAAACAATGAACTTCGCTTGTTCTTGCTTGTTTTGCGCCATCACATGTCTTCGTTTAATAAAATAAATGTTCTGGAATTTTTTCAGTGATTTGGTTTCACATGACGGTAGGAAAACTCTCCCCACAAAGGATGACAGCTAAGCTAATCTAGACTGGCAATATTAACAGAAAGGACTTCTGTTAAGAAGAGCGCAAAACAGGTGTTAAGGTTGTGCACCAAAAATTTATTTGGAGAACACCAAGTTATTCAATAATTTATTTGGGTTCGGGTAGAGATAGATAGAGTTAATTTCGCTTATTTTTAATTTCGTTAATTTCGCTTATTAGAAAGACACCAAGAAAGTAAATGTCGTTCTGGAATTTTGTATGTGATTCGGTTTCGCTTGCCAGTAGCAAAACTTTCTCCACAAAGGATGACAGCTGCGCTTATCTCGAGCATGTATTGTTCTGCGAGCACAAAAATGAATCATCAAACAATTATCGTCAAATGATTCTACAATAAAAAAAAAAAACATTTAGGGCGACCAAACTGGTAGAATGGTTATTTCAAAATTTTCGTAGCTTTTTGAAATAATTCCGCAGTTATAAACAAGCGACTTGAATTAAACTACAGCGAAGTTCTACGTCAACAATACGGTACTGTCTTGAACACAACCTCCTATAATTTTTTTTTTTCGATAACTGAGGTCCAAAGATGCAAAATCCAAAAATCAGATAGATGTTTTTCTTCGTTTTGAGTTATGATTTTTTAAAGTTAACATGTTTTCAGTCTTCGTTCAACATTCCTGTGCGTCTAGACTGGATCTATGTGAAAAAAATCTAATTTTTCCGCAAGTGTTATTCCTTGTTTTTGACTTCAGTTTGATACGTCGTCATTGACATCAGTTTGATACGTCGATCATCTAAATCAGTCCAGTAGTTCAAAAGTTATAATTTTTTGAATAAAGCAATTTTTGGATAAGAGGAGAAAATGATTTTTCGAACCATCAGTTAAAAATCATCACTCAAAAACGAATAAAAACACTCAGCTCAGCTTTCAAGAAAAAAATTAAAAAAGTATAGCGCCCTCTAGTCCAAAGCCATGTAAACTTTAAAAAAACAAATACAATCAATAATTATGAAATCAAAATTTTAAATTTTCTGCAGGTTTATTTTTATTTTACTAGAACATATTAGCTAATTGGCTTTAATTTGTTATGATTTGATATCATCTGAATCGGTTGAGAAATTCAAAAGTTAAGATTTTTTGAAAAAGTTATAGGAGGCCACGACCACATTGTTTACGTAGAACTACACTGTTATTTTGTTCAAGTCACTTGTTTATAACTTCGGATATTATTTTAGAATGCTGCGAAATTTTAGAAATAACTGTTTAGTGGAATGGTTTGGTCCCCCTGAAATGGTTTTTTTATTTTGATTAATGATTTGTTCTTGCCCTCGCAGAACAATGCACAAGCTTATCGCAAGCTGCATCATCATTCCACATCTCATAACTACATCGATCTTTCTTTGGCACCGAATGGAAACAACAACAATGACAATACTTGCAAGTATCAAATATTATGCTACATGTTAATTGGTATTGTCTCAGTGGAATCGTACCTCTAGACATCGTTCGTACAACGAAAACCAACCAGCACCATACAAGCGTTCATCATACATACAGCTATACATTGGTGGCTTGAAGCGACTAAAAATATCAACACTTCTCATCATTTTGCGCTATTCTCAAAAGAAACGCTTCTGTTAATATCACTGGCCTCAAAAAAGTTGTGTCTCCACCCAGAGAGGTATCTGAGCGGAGTTCCAGAGTGTTGAGATGAGGATAGACTGGCTACCCGTTGAATGAAGAGATGAGATCGAATATAGTCAGTTGTACAAAACAACGATATTGTCAGTGTTAGAATATGGCAGTTTTTGCTTCCGATCAGCTGCCAGGATTCATATTCTCAAGCTGGAGAGAATACAATATCGTTGCTTGCGTATAGCCATGGGGTGTTTGCATTCGACACATACGATGAGTCTCGAAGTTTTGGCAGGAGTACCCCCGCTTACTCTTCGGTTCACAGAATTATCCTACAGATTTCTCATCCGTTGCAAGATCATGAATCCATTGGTGATTGATAACTTCGAAAATCTACTCCAGCTGACTCCTCAGTCAAGTTTTATGTCTTTATACCATGAGTACCTTACCCACGACGTGCACCCTTCACCATGCATCTCCAACCAAGTTTGCTTCCCATACTTTTGCAATTCCTCTGTCATTTTTGATCTGTCCATGCGACAAAAAATCCATGGAATACCAGATCACCTACGCTCCAATGTTATTCCGTCGATATTTTCGGAAAAATATGGGAAAGTTGGATCTGATAAAATGTTCTTTACTGACGGTTCATACATAAACGGGTCCACTGGCTTCGGCATCTTCAATGAAAATTCCAGTGCCTCTTTCAAACTCAAAGATCCTTGTTCCGTGTATGTCGCAGAAATGGGTGCGATATACTATGCTCTAGGGATCATTGAAACACTGCCCATCGACCATTATTTTATTTTTTCAGACAGTCTCAGCTCAATAGAGGCAATCCGCTCAATGAAAGTTGATAAACGCTCATCTTATTTCCTAACAAGAATAAGACATCTATTGAATGTTTTGGTCGAAAAATTATTCAAGATTACCTTAGCATGGGTTCCCTCTCATTGCTCGATTCCGGGGAATGAGAAAGCGGACTCGCTAGCTAAGGTGGGCGCTTCAGAAGGCACACTTTTTGAAAGGCAAATTGCCTATAATGAATTTTTTCACATTCCTCGTCAGGACACACTCGTTAGTTGGCAGCGCATGTGGAGTGAAGATGAGTTCGGTCGTTGGTTACACACGATTATCCCTAAGGTCTCGACGAGTGCATGGTTTAAGGGATTGAATGTAGGTCGTGATTTCATTCGCGTGATATCTCGGCTTATGTCCAATCACTACAACCTAAACGCGCATCTCTAACGCATTGGGCTCGCAGCAAACAATCTTTATGATTGTGGCGATGGCTACCACGACATCGAGCATGTTGTCTGGTCGTGTATCCGGTTCCATGCTGCTCGCTCTCAGCTCTCTAGAGCACTGAGAGCAAAAGGCAGACAATCGGATATCCCCGTCCGGGATATCTTAGGTAGCCGGGATCCTGATCTTCTGCTTCATCTATACCTGTTCCTCAGAAACGCCGATGTCAACGTTTAATGATGTTTCCTTCGTTGTGTCCCCGTTTCATATCCCTCCTAGCGATCGATAAACTTTTACTTAGTCGCGGCAATACATACACACACTCTTTACAGATGCACGGGCCAAAGGTTGTGCAGTCCACTGATCATTCAACAAGAGCCAAAGGTTGAACCGCTCATGACAACTCTACACGAACTGATGATTGCGCCGGCTAGTAACCATTCTATCCTGGATTCCTCGAGTCGAGAAAGATGCACCACGCTAGATATGGGGTACAGACTAGGGAGCGTTGCTGATTAATGGTCAGCTGCATCCCAATAGGAAGTAGCCCGTGTCGGGCACACGTATAGAGCATCGAAGACTGCAACATACCAATTATGAAAACACTTGTAATACTAACCTCGAGCCAACCGCGAGTAATCGGTTACATATTACTAACATAGTTGTAAGACAAAATTTGTCAAAATATTGGACTCCCGGCCCCGTCAGGCTAACGCCACATGTGCCTTAATAAAAAATATGTTTTGGGAAAAAAAAAAAACTTGACCTATACTGATCGGTGGTTTCATCGCGACTGACCTGTTCTTATCTTATCTTCTTTGTTTTTAAGAGGCTTTAAACTTTGCAGTTCATTCGCCTCTAAGTCCTGTTCTTAACATTTTGTGCCCTATTTATGTGATAGGTCCCATAGTCATCTGAATAGCCTATAATTGCGATTGATTCTTTGGTCGGGTTCCTTCTCGAATGTTCGCTATAAACAATACGCTTTGTATAGCGGTTCCGTTTCCATGCGTTCCCTCTTGACAATTCTCTTGTTGTTATTTGTGATTGTTGTGATTGTTCAGATGTTGTTTTGTTGTGTTTTGTAAGCGGTAAGTATTATGTGTGTTATGTTTTCGTGCTAATAAAGTAAAGTTTGTCCTTTCAGGTTTTTTTCTGAGTATCCCGTCGACGATGTACAGGTAAGTGATAATAAGTATTAATGTTAAATAGATGACTAATTTCTATTTGTTTTCAGGTGCCGTATTGTGTGTAAGGTGTGTTGTGATTGTAGTGTATTTGTTCATTTTGTTTTGTATAATAAATGAGTTGTGTAATGAATTGATGTTTTTTTTTCTGTTGGTTACACGGACCGTAAAAAGTTGCATTACTTTCTCTTGCTCTATGCTATCCTTAGTGGAGAAAGTTTTGCTACTGGCAACCGAAATCCAATTACATACAAAATTCTAGAACGACATTTACTGACTAAATAAACGAAATAAATTCTGTCTGTTAATCTCAATAACATCGAACAGAGTTTCATTACTTCATAATAATCACGATTAGCGCAAATGCCATCCTTGTTGAAGGCAGTTTTGTGATTGGCACCCGATTCCAAATAACTCACAACATTCCAGCACGACATTCACTACGGTTTAGCTTGGTATTCCTAAAATAATTATGTAACGCACAACCTGAACGCCTGCTTTGCCATAGCGTCAGTTCGATGCATTGATGCAATGTCAAAGGAATCAACGTAGTGCTTGTGATTACGGAAAACAAGCGATGTTAACTGCTTCGAATAAAAAAAAAGTTTGAATATTTGCCTCAGGAAAGATCCATTATTCATACCCTAGCGCAAATATTCCTCTTCCGCTACCTCCCGCTATTCCCCTTCGATATTCTTCTTCTTGTTCTTTTTTTTTTGTTCGCGGAGATTTTAAATCATTCCCCTTCGTTGATCGCCGATAAGTTGCTCCTTATTAACGGAAAATGAACAGAACAAATGTTTGGGAAAATGGGAATGCTTCTACTTTTCATCAACTTGAATCGTTTACACATCAGGAGATTGTAGTATATAGCATAAAAAACAAATCTTAGGGAATTTCCGATTCGTTTGGTATATAAATCGTCAAAATCCGTTCGCGGCAAGAATAGTTATTAACGTTAACTTTATTTCATAAAAACGTGACCTATTTTCATATTTCGCACATAGTCCGACGTCAAAAAGTGATTTTTTTGGAAAAGGGGGAAACGTTGATTCTTTGATCCATCCTAAAATGGGAATGAACACCCTAATAGAAAAAATGCGATAAGGACCAAATTAACACTTTTCACAAAAATCTGGTCACCATCATATCGTTTTGGAATGGAATGGCTCAGTGCTTTTTTTGGAAAACTTAGGTTGAGTGATTTTTAGTTCGTGTCCACAAAGGTAGTATACTGCCACAGTCGGAAATAGATATATGTGGTAAATGTAGTGAATTATCGTCAGCAAACGTTAACTCATTTAATAATAAAGACTTATACATCGAGAATTGAAAACTCGAAATGCCATTTCGATTAAAAATTAACATGTCCTTCGAATGCTTCCGGGCTGAATTCAATTCATCTTCTTGTGACTCCCACAGTCACAACTCCGTCCGGACAATTAAAAAGATTCTCATCCAGAGCGGAGAAGATTCCCACGGGAGGGGCAAAGCAAGATGCAACGTTGGTTGAGGAAAGTAATAAAATTTTAAATATTCATGCACTTTCTACGGCATCGTCCCGCCATTTCACCATCTTCATTGATTATTCTTCGCTGCCGCCGTCGCTGCCACCCAATGTCTCGGAACATTGTCACTATTCCTGTTGTACTTTTGTTTTATTATCGTTCCCCCTCCTGGCGGGGCACCAAACAAGGGTCAAAGAGCGACGGAGTGCTTTGGTGAGCAATTCATCAGGTTTTATGTTTCTACCAGATTCCCGTCCTTCCGACCGGATGCCTCCGGCAGGACTCTGGGGCTCTGGCACTTGACGCATAAATTATGTCTCATTATCATACACTTCTTTCGGCCGACTTTTCCGTTGTTCTACCCCCGTGAAGTGTCCTGGCAGTGTCGTAGTTCTCTCCCATGCGCCAGAGAAATTCGCCAGAAAATTCATTCGATTTAAAACAATTGTTTCCATCAAGATAACACAAATTCAGAGTACAGTTTGAGCTGCTTTTCAATTTTCGCTTTCCTCCCGAAGGTTGGTCCCGTTGAAAGCATCGGTCGTCCGGGAATAGAATTTTCCTTGTGGACCGAAAGGACGCAAGCGAGTTTTTGTCTGCTCGCGGAGCGGACTACAAGCTTGAAAGTTTAATCTTTTATGTGGCCGTTGCGGCCCGGGATCAATGTTGGCAACGGGACGAAAAGGATGCGTCTGTTTCCTGGTGAACCCACATCGTGAGAGAGAGGCGGATGTGACCGACGGTTTCAGCGTCGCTACTGATGAGACGCATTTTGGGTCGCTTCGAGGGGAAAACATTTCGCGGAAATTGGGATCGGACTGTGTGCCGTTGATAGGATTACTGTTGAGTAGGATTAGATTATGAACTGCTATCGAACGATTTTTTTTTTCAGTATAACAATATCAACATTATTGATCAACGACGGAAAGTTTTCTGCGACTTAAAATATATGTTTATGAGGTTCGTGTTATGACGCATTTTCAATTTTCACATGCACGTGATATGTGCCACACATGTTCCCTTCAAGTGTCACAGCAAGAAAAAAGGACTGAAGAGCCTGCGACCACATGTGCAGTCGTTCTTTTCGGTAAAATCAAACATTTCGAAGAGGACGGTTTCCTAGGAAGCAGATGCTCATTCGTAAAAAATCGTTGACAGAGTCCGGAAACATAACTCACATTTTCCACTTATAAAACTAATTGAGATGACAAGTATTGGTCGATTCCAGGAAAAAGGGAAAAAACGCTGGTGATCCAGTCGGTGAAACTGTAACGTTCAATGGAGGGAATCGGAAAAAACGATACACAGAAGAAAAACCGAAAACCAAAGTTTACTGTCTCATTTGATGATTTTTTTAGGATACATTTCAAGGAACACGAAGGAGTCTCCTATTTCTCAATTCAATTCGAGTGTGATGAGATGCACAAAACATCGATTATCTTGCCAGACGGCTCATAACTTTATTATCTCTTTAATCAGAAACAATTTCTCGCAATTCAGAGTTCCTGGAATCCTTTAACGCGGGGGCTGACATTTACTAGGCGATTCCGACAAGTGAATAAGTACTTTTAGTGAAACGAAAAGGAAACTTTTTGAAGAAGGGGTGAGGGGTTGGGGGTTGTCTATCATACAAATGAAACACTAATTTCTGCATAACTCGAGAATTAATCAAGCAAATGAAACCAAATTCGGCATACGAAGGTTTGAGGGTCACGAAACGTTTCTATGGTGAAAAGACACTCCTCCGCTCTCTCTGAGGTGGGGGGGGGGATAACTGCCATACAAATGAAGCATACATGAACCAACTTTGACATGTGGAAGAAACATTTCTAAGGTGGTTCAACACTCCTCCCACCTTTCTAAGGGTTTGCTGCCATAGAAATGAAACACAAATGTATACATAACTCGAGAACTAATCAAAAAAATGGAATCAAATTTGGCATATGGAGGTTTTAGGGAGTAATAAATGTTTTTATGGTGGTTTGACACTCCTTTCCACTCTCTAAAAAGAGAGGGGGGGGGAGATTTCTGAACAACACGAGAACTAATCAAACAAATAGAATCAAACTTAGCATATAGATAAACTGACCAGACATCCCGCATTTCAACAAAATGTTCCGCGTAAGATTTCGTCCCGCGAAATGTCCCGCATTTGGCAAAAGAAACGAAAACGTCCCGCGATATCAATATATTTCAATATCACAATTTGATCATGTTGATTTTCTTAAATGTATGAACCCCAAAAAAAACTTTTATTTGGGAGACTGTTCAAGAGCGCTTCTAATGCATCCAAAGATTAATACGGTTTCATCGCACCAACATTGGGCTTTTTGTTTAGAGAATGTCAACTGGAAGCGACAGCAACAAAATTGTAAAATCTTATATATAAAATTCTCGTGTCACGATGTTCGTGGTCGTTCGCTCCGAAACGGCTCGACCGATTTTAATGATATTATACTCAAAAAACTTGGTAGGCACGAGAATAGGTCGTAAACTATATATGATACCGCTAGGATACCTATTACTTTATATTTGATACCGATTAGGGTGGTCCCATGCAAATAAAATCTGAATAACTTTGTTTTCGTATTTTTTTGCATAAATTTGGCTTGAAAACTTATAACCATATATAACCAATTTTCACCCTCATCTCTTTTTTATTTATATTTATAGAAGAATCGCTAAGTTCGGACTGTTTTCTAAGTATTTAAACAACATCGAGTAATGATTTTCATCCAAATTTAAACAATTTAAAATTATTTTCGTGTCTGCTAATCTGATACAGATTAAATTGCTCCACGAATACGGATCACTTATTTTGAAGTTTATTTTGCGCCGAGGCACGCATGCACGCATGATCCGATTTCTGAATACAAAAGACGAATCCTGAGATCCGATCGATCCGGTCCATTTCTCTGTACATCATAGATCTCATCTCCATCTGCACATCTCACTCAGGTTCGGGGAGATCCCACGGTCCAATGCAATACACGGTCAAATCTTCACGTTTCTGCTCGATATCCACGTGGAATCTATCCTTCATCGATCATAATCAATTAATTTTATAGATCGTTGAAACATTTGAACACACATGTATTGCAATACATTAGTTATTTTTTATTCAACAGTCAAAATATTCACTAGAAGTGATTTATATGGCAGAGCAACGTTTGCCGGGTCAGCTAGTGATTTTTATAAAAGTCCCCTATTGATCCGCAGGGACCAACGTGAGTCAGACGAAAAGTTCATCTTTGGTCCCCTAGCTCGGTCAGGGCTTAACGTTTTAAATAAGCTGGAGGAACTAGTGTATACTCGACACGAAGAGGCAGAGTTGTTTGGTGAAGTATCGTAAATGGAGCGCTGGGCGGTCTTACGGAAGTTGTCCGGAACCTGAACCATGGCCGATGAAAAGATATATATCGGCGTGTTATTTTACCTTTTCGTGGCTTTGGGGGTCGTCTGTCTCTCTATTTTGGCCATTCGCCCAAAAGTTTTCTATCGGGTGCAGCTGGGGAATGTTGGGAAGGTTGGTGATCTTCGCGACAATGTTTATCTCCAGCCGATCCATCCTCCAGTGATCTTTTGCATTATGTGCTGATCCCAGGTTCGGCATAAAGATCACATCATCTTCCCAACTCCGGCAAGCAGTTCGTACTATTTATCTCCCCGTTCACCATATGACTCGAAAGAAAAGTGGCTTGGACATTCCCTTCTCGTCTGTCAGAGAAGGACCTGCTTCGAGAACTTGAATGATATGAATGATATATTCGACGTCATCGCTTACCTGGGGAACGTAAAGTACCCGGTCCCCTGCCATTCGTTGAATTCTAGCATCAAGTACGTCTCGTCTTTCATTATGAGTACGAAAAGAAGTTTTTCACTTCTTTCGCCGGAAAGAAGTTTTTCACCAGCACCTCAAGCTGCTCCTTCTGGGTGATTGCCTGTTGCTCAGATACGGCCGGTCTCGTCTGACGCTTCGGCATAAAAATGACCATTTGTTCTCCACCGTTTGGCCGGTTGCTTCGATCTCCCGGCTTAAGGAGCGGCTAAGAGATGATATTACAATATCAATACCAGATCGGCTATATCTGGCGGACACAAAGTGCCTCAGGATGTCCAACTCCTTCGCTATGGGATGGAGCATACGATATGGAAAAATCATCAAGTTGCTTGACAGTGCTGCTGCTGTGAATCAACAGCCTTGAATCAATTTAGTTGTAGACTTAATAAACGTACGATTTAAAGAAAATTTGTTCTTATAAATTATCTTTCATCGCCATCCGAAATTAGTCCATTTTTTTGAATGCATACGTTAACATTAAAATCGATGGAATGGATTTTCGAGTAATCCATTCGATAATTTGAAGGAAATTGTAGAATTTGAATCGTGCTTGCCAGGCGTAAATGCTCTGATTGAGCGATTGACTTTCGGGCGTAAACAAAATCTAAACCACCGAAAAATCACAACTGAGTGCCGATACTCAGAAAGAAATAATACTGATCAGTTTAGACTCACTAAACTATGGTTTACGTTCACATACCATATATACATAACGTTTTGTTTTTTGTGTCCCGCGTTAGACCTCTGACCATCTGACCACCATCACTTTACATATAGAGGTTTTAGGGATCGATAAACGTTTCTATGATGGTTTCATACACCTACGCCCTCTCTAAGGGCATGGGGGCTGCTGAACCCATTAGTAAGAAAACGTGGATGTGACAACAAAACATAAAGTTTATATATTTAAAAATGGATTTCTGTCTGTCTGTCTGTCTGTCTGATTCTTATGGACTCGAAAACTACTGAACCGATCGGACATGAAAATTGGTGTGTAGGAGTTTTTGGGGTCGGGGAAGGTTCTTATGATAGTTCGAGACCTCTCCACCCTCTCTAAGAAGGCTGTCATACAAACGAAACTGAAATGTCTACTTTACTCGGGAATTAATCAGGCAAACGAAACCAGATTTGGCATGTAAAGGTTTTAGGGTGCAATAGATGTTTCCATGGTAATTAGACACTCCTCCCCCTCTCTAAGTGAGGGCTGCCATTCAAATGAAACACTAATTTCTGCATTACTCGGGAATTAATCAAACAAACGAAACCCAAATTTGGCATGAGGAGGTTTTAGGGCGCAATAAATGTTTATATGGTGGTTAGACACTCCTCCCCTCTCTCTAAGGGAAGGCTGCCATACAAATTAAGCACAAATTTCTGCATAACTCACGAACTAATCAAGCAAGCAAAACCAAATTTAGCATGTGGAGGTTTTAGGAGGCAAGAAACGTTTCTAAGGTGGTTTGACACTCCTCCTCCTCTCTACAGGGAGGGGGCTGCATTACTCGAGAATCAATTAAGCAAACGAAGCCAAAATTGTGCATGGAGGTTTCAGAGGGAAGAAGGGGGGTGAGGTTTGCATAACTCGAGAACTAATATTTTCCAAAAGAAGATGATTTATACATGAAAACAAGAAAAAAACTGTTTCGAAGAAGTCAAAAATAGATAGATAGAAAATATAGAAGTGCGTTACTTCACCTGAAAATCTATTTCCACTTTCGAGCAAAGATGAATTTCTTTAGCACAAACATCGAATGGATTGACAACGCTTATCACGATTTAATTGTAAAACATATGGGAATGCAGTTTCACGATTGTTCCTTCAGGGTCTTCCAAAAAAAAATCGATTTTTCTCTCCATAACATTGACCTATGGGCAGAGACGAATACAACAGTAACAAGACGAATCAAATCGAACGGTTCCTTCCTCGGGTTTCGCGCTTAGCAACACGTTTGGCGATCCATTTTTATTTATAAAGACTTGTGTTGAGATTTCAATACCAGACCAAAACTTTCGTCACACACAGATCATTCGACTGAAGCCCAAATGGCACTGTCAAAGTGATTTGGTACTACTGTCGAACTCGTGAATTTGCTTCACAGTTGCAATTAAAATTCATGGTTTCATAAAAGCATTTTCAGCTGCAGTCTTTCAAAAGCATTTAGCATAGGCGTTAAATGTATGTTAAGTGATAGAGAGTCCATAGAAATTTCTAAAAATAATTGTTTTATTGAGGAAGGCTTTCCACTTCAACGAGGGATCGACATGTGAACATGGATTCAGTCAGCTACTTCGTGTTGTGCTTTTAATTCAACGGTTTTGATTTTTAACTGCGCGCTCGTATACAGTAAACAAACCAATAAGTTATGCAAAACAACGATCTCAAAATGTATCCATGTTGTCACCTCAAACAGCATTTCTCCACCCACGTGATGGACATCCAATCCGACAACTAAACTAAACAACGGTGAATCAATCCCACCCCAAAGGGTAGCACACAATTCGGAAGTCGAACCGGTATATGCTAACCGAAGAAGTCCGCTCCCTACAGAGGCTGAGATATGTATCTAGAAAGGTGTAAATTTTTGACTGAATTATTGTATGCATGTAGTCAGACCCTTCTCGAGAAACCGTTGGTTTTTGGGTAAGCCGAAACAGCACAGAGATGGTACCTTCCCTTCGTGCTCTCTGTACACCCATCATAGAAAATTAGTATTTCAGATCACGTACTGTCGTTTTCCTCCCGCTAACCAGATCCCACGGAAGTTCAACTGCCCGTCCCTTCTGCATCGCTCTGTGTGTTGTTTCTCGGAAATTTAGTCCACTTTATATATCCTGTTATTTTATTCATGAAGAACACGCCTCCCCGTCTCTCCCGTGATGATGTTCTAAAGTGAGGAAGAGTTACCTTCTATCAAAATCGTGGGAGCGGGCAAACCTTTGACATTCAATAAAACAGTAGTTTGAAATCGATATTTTCAAGAAACTTTCCTGATACTAGCAGTGCTTTATTGTAGCTCGTTTAATCTTTGATTCAATTGCTGCTCAAAAGCTACAATTCCGGAAGTGTAATATTGTCGAGTTTGACTTGGAGAAGAAAAAAATACTAAATGCTGCATGTCGCCGAAGGACACATTTTGGAGCATCTTCCTCGTTGACTGCATTCCTTTCGCCATTCTTTCAACGCGAATGGAAGTTAAATATAGCACCGAATTAGTCAAAGGATACCGCCTCGGGTGTAAATCTCAACACCGTTTACGGGGAATCCCGTTGAAGCAGGTGTAAGAATGGGTGGCTGGCGAGAAAATGCTCACCTCCCGCAGTGACTGCGGGCAAATAGACTATATATGTGGGTGTAGGTGTGCGTGTGTGTGTGTGGGGCTATGTGTGATGAATGTACACCTCACCGGTAACCTTTTCATTTCCCTTCAGCTACCGGCATTGTGTTTTGATCTTTGTTCCTTTGTTGGAACACTCCGAGTCGAGAGCGAATACCTGTCCTGGAAAATGAGAAAAGTTGAGTCACAACACTCCGTCGATAAAGAGGTTGGAAAAGAGTTTCCCCCTTCGCTCGTTGTCCCTCCACCGAGCGTCACAATTTACGCGAGTTTCAAATATAATTGTTGGCCATTGTGGATGTGTGTATGGGTGTTTGTGTGCGACTGTGAGGGTGAGATTGTTTTTTCCTGCCATAAATATTTAATTTGAAGTGCCTACTTGGAATGTAGCAACAATTGTTAGGCGACAATGGCGACAGCTCATTCCGAAAACAGAGCAACAACAATCAAACTAGAATTCTGGGGAACTGGGTGACAAATGGTGGCTTTCCACGGAAAAGGGGGATTGCTGCTTAAGATTGCGCCCGAACAAGTCGTTTTGGAGATTTTTGGTTGAAATTTATTGGATTATTATGGAAAACTAAGACTAGGTGAACATTTTTCCACAGCATGAAGGCAACTAATGCCGTGTTCTACAAACAGAGTCTTAATTAGAATGAATATTTAAACCACCCTGTACCGGTGAGTGAACGAAGCTTTTGGGCTTTGTTCATGAAATTTGATAAATTATGGGTTCCGAATCCAAGTTACACACAGCATTAGCAGAATTGAAGTGCTAATGTTGCTTTTCATATGTTTAGTACCCCTAACATCTATACCTGTAGTAATGTAACAGCTGCGTTTTGGAGATATATGTCACCACTATTTTGACGTAGGACTACGTCTAACCGGAAGATATAGGGGGTGAAATGGAAATCTAGGCACTGAACAAGTAGGAAAAAATGCAAGATTTGGAACGCTTATAACTCGAGCATTTCTCAATAGATCGCAAAGGTTTTTGCATCAATTGATAGGAAATATATCTACGCATCTATCATAACGAATAACATTTCATTTTTCTTGAGATAAATAATTGAATAATTGTGAAATATCAAGCATTGTCCAAATGCTCTATGTGCCCATTTTTGATTGGTCCATTTTGTGCTCCTCAAATCGTACCGACCAAAACGGGCAACCAGAGCAGCAGCAAAATAGAATGAAGTACGATTGGAAAGGAAAAAGAAAAAAAAATGAGGGAAACATTGGTCGCAGTCTCACACATGCGTAATTCTCGAGCCAGCCAGTCAGCTTAAAAAACCCCGCTCCGCTGCCGTAACGATCATTCTCATTCAAACCGTACACCACATCGGTTCGCATCACAACACATCAACAAACCAACCCAAGCAGCCATGTCTGGACATGGTAAAGGAGGAAAAGTGAAGGGAAAGGCAAAATCCCGCTCGAACCGTGTTGATCTGGAGTTCCCCGCAAGGGTAGCTAGGCCGAGCGCGTTAGTACCAGTGCACCAGTCCACCTAGCCGGCGTTATATAGTTTCGGCCGCCGAAGTAATCGAGTTAGCTGGCAAAGCTGCTGGCGACGATAAGAAAACCCGCATTCGGAACAGAACACATTCGGTTCGGTGGACATCAAGACAACAGGCAGTTGCAGCGAGTGGCAAACGCAATCGCAAAACGGCAGCAGGTAGCAGAAGAAAAAAGTTTGTTCTTTTTACAATCTGCTTTGGTGGCAAATCCAGAACAAGGCGGCATCGACGGCGTTCGAAATAGTTTTTTTTTCAAAACCACGAGTACTAAGTTTTCTAAATTGGAACCATTCCATAAAACACAGCGCTTTTCAGGGCCATTAATCCTTCCAAAAAAGAGTTTAGGAAATAAAGTTCAATGCTTTCTAAAACATTATCCAAAATAATAATAAAACACAAATTGATGTTTTCATAATTTGTTTGCCAGGATCTGATGAGTATGTGAATTTGGCAGTTGTTCTGAGCTTATTGATAGTTGGGGACTTTCCTGATTATTCAATTTTCACCAATTCTTAAATTGTTTCCAGATTGAAAGTACAGTAATTTACAATTAGTTCGACATTTAGCTAATTGGACGGACATGTAATGCGACTTATTTAGTTGGACATTTTTGTAAACATAGAGATCCAAATTATGACCCCACATTGAAAGTCGACACAGTGATAACAGTGATAACAAAACAATAAACTCTTTAGATTAAAGATAATTTTGTGATCCTGAAAAGGACCCTTTTTAGCCTGCATGTGAATCCAACGAGCGAACAAATCGTAATGAATGTATTTTTTTGCCATCGCTCCCTTTTAACGCTCATTCGTTCGTCTCGTTGGACTCGCCCCTCTGGCTGAGTCTGCCGATTTGTATCTATCCTATGAGTGTGTACCGCTAGAGTATATCGGCATCGTGGACGTAACAAAGGAGGACAAGTTAAGGGAAAGGCAAAGTCTCACTCGAACCTTGCAGGTCGCAATCACTGATTGCTCCGCAAGGGTAGCTAAACAGGAAGGTTTAACAGAACAAGATGGGAATATCGAGTAATAACAAAGACACAACACCAAAGGTTCTTTTCAGAACCATCAACATATTCATAAAGAGTAAACAGTACACTAATCCATTTTTCAGGTAGATAGGTAGGTATTCACGTAGGAGAAGAAAATAAAACAATATATTTCAAATATATATTTAACAAAAGCTGTCCCCTTTGTATAGTCCTACGTCACTCCGGTTATGTCCCCGACATTACCCACCCGTCTTTTTTGCTTATAATTTCAACATACATACATGCCAGCTGTCCTACTCCATTAATTTTCGTCGAATTCCCAACTGTTAAATCTGTGAAAGGTTGTTTTGTTCTTTATTGCAAAATATTATCGCATTATTTACCATTAGGGTGATCATTTCCATTTTAGAGTTGCCCAAAAACTCATTTTTCCCATTTTTTCCAAAATGTCTTTTTTTTTAATTCATAACTTTTGAACTACTGGACTGATTCGGATGACCTACATATCAAACTCAAGCCAATCTCTTAAAGTCTCTTTTCGAAAAATATTATACTTGCAGAAATTTTGGGTTTTGGTTATGTAATTATTTATTGTATTTTGTTTATAGTTTACATTGTCTCGGGACCAAGGACGCAATATTTTTTTTAATATTTTTTGAAAGCTGAGATTTTTTAGATAGTATATCCAAAATTCAAAGTTGCGTTATTTTATGTTCTTGAATTATTATTTATCAAAATTAATTAATTAATTAATTAATTTTTTCAAAAACAAAATACTTTTTTTAAATTCATAACTTTTAAATTACCAGGCCGATTCAGATGATCGATATACTAATTTGTGATTGAATACCACATATGCATTAAAATTGGATTCTAGTCGCATAGATGTAGTCCAGTCGCATAGGAATATTGAACGAAAACTGAAAACGTGTTAACTTTGCAAAATCACTCGAAAACGAAAAAAACATCTCTCTGATATACGGATATGTTATGTAAAAAAAAACCTCCGCATTCAAGAAAAAATACAAAAAATATGGTGACCTTAGTTCCGAAACCATGTAAGCTATGAAAAACAATGGGCCTGATTCTCGAATACACTTCACGGTGGAAACGAAATAAACGGCACGCCATTGAACTACGTTTTATGAGTTAGTGAAGTGTCCAAGATAATAATGAGTTTTCAGGCAGAACGAGCACTTTTCAAATAAAAAATCATTAATGAAAATGTGATATAATAATCCCATACAAAAATTTCATCTGAAGATAATTTGATACTATAATGATCACTTTAGTGGGAAACTAATCTCGTATCCAGATGTCCACACTGTACCGTTGTCATCGCGGATACGTTTCAATCCGTTTCCACCGTGAAGTGTATTCGTAGTGTATTCGAGAATCAGGCCCAATGACAACCAATAATTACGAAAAAAAACTTTTTTTTTCAAGTGTAATGTTTTCCTACTAGCTCAATGGCTTTAATTTGATACATCGATCATCTATATCGGTTCAGTAGTTCAAAAGCTATGAATTATTGAAAAAGGTCATTTTTGGAAAAAGAGGGAAAAGTTGATTTTTCGGACCACCATAAAATGAAAATGGTCACCCTGATGAAAAAAATTAAAAATACTGGTCTAATATTTTATGATGAGGAATTAAACTACCAACTTTCATGAAAATCTGACAATCACTTTATCGGTTTGGCATGGAATACAATTTTGCGCTTGACTCATTCTCACCCCCACTCAGTGTAAATAAGAGATTGTTTTGAAAATATTGAGATGCAAATGGAAAAAAAATGTTATTCTAATTCAGTGATGACTCATCTGGCAAGATTTTAAAGAATCATTCTATTCAAGATTTACAATTTTAGTAGTTCTGTATAATGCTGGGCAGGAGTTTTTTTTCTCTGAGGTGTTATTTAATGGCTATTTAAACATCAAACTTCGATGAATTATTAAAAAATAACTATTTGTACTACATTTAAGTATTATGCATTGGAAGTTGTGGAAATATGTTTCCTATTGAACGGCTTACAGCTTTCAAAAATATTCGCAATATTTGTCAAGATATTACTAATAGTAACTTCCTCCAATTTTTACCCAATTTCCAAACACCCCAACGCCCCCTACCCCCAATACCCATTTTCACCCCCATCGACAGTACTCATTTATTTGCTACAAAAAATAATAAATGTACATTAAAATTTGCAAGCCTCGAATCCATTGTGTGTTTGATGATACTTATACATAGTCATTCTAAATTTTTTTTTGCATACTATAATTCAATAAAATTTTCGAACTGCCGCCTCGATGTTTAATCAAATGTTTTAATCTTAAAATTTCATTCATCGTGTCGTTGCTGAACCGATTTCAAAACATATTCCTGTTTTGATTTTATCCTGGAAAAAATCTCGAAGATGTGAGGCAGTGAGAACGTTAGAAACAAGGCATCGAAGAGCAGAAAATGCGAGTGAAAAGTCAATTCATGCAGAAGCATGCATGAAGCAAAAATCTATTCTTTACATCACGCTTCACAGATACGTTTTGTTGTGTTTTCATTCTAACCAAGAGAAGCGTCTTTAGTGATTTCAAGTAATAACACTAAGCAAAAAATAGTAAGCAATTTCACATGCGGAAAAAATCTGTACCAATCTGTACTTTTTGACGGAAATCTGTAATCTGTACCGTACAGAATTTGTACCAAAAATAACAACTGGTGACAGGTGTCGTGATTTTCAACTCAGACCAGATGGTATCCCTATGTATTCGTCTCCCCCCAAGAAATGTTTGTACGACGATACAAAAATGGAAAATGTTGGAGAAAAATTGGAAATTTCAATTTCGCATATATTCTTCAGCGAGATTGTAAATCTTATACCCTTTAGAAATGGAGCACTTAATCATTAAATCATAAATCATTCTTTCAATCGGAACACTCGGTAACACATATAGCCTGCCTGGAGACGGATTCTTCATTTAGTAAAGTGGTCAGCGGATGTTGGAATCAGCTTTGACTTTTCGAATGACCGTCAACGCGAGAATTTGCATACAAAAATGTTACGAGTAAAACATTAGCAGTAATTTTAAATTTAAAAAATATCAAACAAATTTCAAAAAAATAACGCGGAAAAAAAGTTATGTTAAAAAATTGAATTTATTTTTCGTGTTTACAAATCCCATCGTAGAACCCTGCAAACGCCTCTAACACAACATTAATCTTTGTCAAATTAGAAAAGATTCCGCAGCCATGAGCGTCGTGTTACCAAAATAGTTTTTTTTTCTCATTTGCTTGATCAGCTCCACGAAAAAACTGACGCAAATATCCTTAAAATGATCTGCCTTCCGATGTCCATCGTTCTGATAGTTTCTTCTGCTGCCATTCCATTAGCATTAGCATTAGCATTGAGCAAGTTGCACAATATCGTAGGTGGTACGAATTCAGAACTGTTAAGTCAAAAACTAGCCCACATCCGTTGCTGATGATTGGTAATATCTCTTAGATGAAGGCATGCTTTCTCCAACAGTTAAGAATTGTCCTGGCCACGTCCTTGCAACTGCTGAGGAAAGGGGAGGAACGTTAGTTCGACATTTACTTAAGAGAGATGCAGAGAACTCTACGACCTCTCATAAATGCCTCGGGAATTTAGGAATGTGTTAGTAGGGAAGGTGAGCCATAGGATACACTCAGCCGGTGTTACTGGCGCAAGTTATTATTACTATTACTATTATTATTACTATTACTATTACTATTACTATTACTATTACTATTACTATTACTATTACTATTACTATTACTATTACTATTACTATTACTATTACTATTACTATTACTATTACTATTACTATTACTATTACTATTACTATTACTATTACTATTACTATTACTATTACTATTACTATTACTATTACTATTACTATTACTATTACTATTACTATTACTATTACTATTACTATTACTATTACTATTACTATTACTATTACTATTACTATTACTATTACTATTACTATTACTATTACTATTACTATTACTATTACTATTACTATTACTATTACTATTACTATTACTATTACTATTACTATTACTATTACTAGTACTACAGTCAACCCTCTCTAACTCGATATCCGATATACATCGGTGAGTGGAAAAACACCATCACTATCTCGCATCATCAGCGAGCAAGGAGAAGTTAACTTCTGTAGCATCCGATCTGTTTATGAGTTCATGAGAGAGAGCAGCGTCAATAGATTGTCAAATTATAAACATGCAAGTTCAAGGAATGTTTACTATGATGTGAGAAGTGTACTTAAACAAATCAACATTCCAACTCTTTAGAAATGTATACAATTTAGTATGAAAAAAGCTGTATGTGTATATGGTAAAAGAAAACTTAGCTGGCATTGCTGCATGTTCAGCCCATCCATGTCGGTAATTCCTTCAATTGTGATACACTCACTACGACATAATAACTCCGCACTCGATGTATTAGACGAAGGCAAACAAACCGTTCGTCATGATGAAATATGTCCGTGTCTGAGAGAGAGAGCACTATAATACAGAACCGAACATGCGACGAATTGAAAGTGCAACAAAAACGATCTCTTTACTACCACAAACGCGATATAAAAATGGCTTCCCAGAAAACTTCACTTCACCAAACCATCTCAAAAACATGTCCTGGAAAAAAAGTAATGAAGATGGTAGAGTTTCGAGCGACATAGCATGCGTTGCCATAACTATTTCTCAAATAGTGACGTCAGTCGTTATGTTTATCTTTGATTGCCCACCGCATCAATGTTAAAATGCTATTTTCAGGAAGTAATTTATCAATTAGAAAAGGTACATTTTTTTAGTGTTCCCGCTGAATATTAGACTAATGTGATAGCGTGCAGTGAATATTTGTGAAATTACGTCGAAAAAGACGGTGATATTTTCATGTGCCATTTTCACTCCCCCACGATCATAGAAAAAAACGAAGTTTCATTATTTTGACGTTATGAAGTGGATGTTTCGAAGGCTCTCCGAACACTGTAAAGGCTGATTTAGACGATGCCAGTCAGCGCTCTAGTTGAAGTATCCAGTGAACAGAGAACAGACACTCTGTTCAAGTTACTTGTACCAGTATCGAACAAGTAATTGGCCTCTAACTTAAACAGAGTGTCTGTTCTCTATTCACTGGATACTTCAACTAGAGCGCTGACTGGCATCGTCTAAATTAGCCTTAAATGTCACACGCAGGAAAACGATACTGAGCTCGTATGTCTCCCAAAGTTCGGAAAAATAAGTCACAATTTTCTATATTGAACGCCATTAATCGAGCCGCTGAGGTATTTTCTGGTTTTCTCAAAGATAGCTTATGAGCCTTCATGAACACTTCAACCCATGTCCGTCCAGCGCATGTTCCTTTGAAAGGGTGCTCTATGCCATTTTTAACCGCAAACGAATAGGCAATTCTTCGAAGCTGGACCTGAATGTGGCTTTAAAGCGGCCTTTATTGCACGACGTATCCTGAAATTGATACAGATTTCATATATCTTGCATGAAGAACATGGAAACGCAAATGCTGAATTGAAAATCTAACCTCCATGTCTGGATATTTTCGTCGATAGCGTCTCAAAGTTGGTTCTGGCACACCGAACTATTTTGAAGCACCCAGAACAGACAAACCTTCTTATATAGCTTTCATAACATTCTCCAAACTGGTGTCCGACCAATATTGGTCTCTTTTTCGCTCATAAGTTCTATCCATCTGCAATAAAAAACCAAAAATTAACATAATGTTGCAGTTCGCCAACTTGCCCCAAGCGACTTTTTCAGTAAAAAAAAATTAGCTGAAAAAAAATCATGATTGAAACTCGCCGGAAACAAACAGATTATGTACAATAGAGTACCTTTATCATGTATAAAATTATTTTGAAATTTTAACTTTTCTCATAAAGTGGATAATGAAATTTGAAAAAACGGAAAAAAATAATAAAATCACGATTTTTCCCATTTTTATTTTTCACTTTTTTGTGATAACGTTTTCGGCAGAGTTTCCGAGTACAAAGTTTGGCCTCGCTATGATGCATCTTCAGTAAAAAGTAGGTGGCGCTACCTTCATTACAACGGGTCAAATTACCGATTCGTCATCTTACCTCCCTCGCTAACGTGCCTCCCTCTTCCCTACATTCCATATTGAATGCAAATAATTACGACACGATGTTCTACTTGCCAATACAGATATACTTCGCCTACTGCTCCACCTCTATATGTACCTCATTGCTAACAACCTTAATATTGCTTTGTTCAAATGTAAAAAAATTCACGCGCCGAAAAAAACTGTACCAATCTGCACTTTTCGACGAAAATCTGTACCCTGCACAGCACAGGAATTTTTGTTTTGTACCATTCCAGATAAATCTGTACGTGTAGCAACACTGTTTCAGAGAGATGATCATCCTTGTGTTCCGATGTCTGCTTCAATTACGACTTGAGTTCTATCTATTTGACTCACGATTGTTTTGTGCATCGAAAGATCAAATTCGTTTATTCGGATATATTATCGGACTTTTTTTTCATTTATTCTGAATGATTTTTGATAACTTCATGACGAATTTTTCTCTCCGCCAATTCGGTATTTTCTCATTTGCACTCTCTACTTCTGGGGGTTTCCTCAATCATTTCGCACAACTTTCTATGACCGGTTTCTATGCCGAGAAGTCGGACGATTTCAATGACCTTTAAAACTATTATTTGACATATTTGTAGTTGGTCCGAAGGATTTTTTACGAATAAATAAGAAACAGCTTTTTGCGACGTGGAAGCTGATTCTAATGAAACTCCAATGAATGAATGAATGAAATAAAAAGATTTTTTTTTAATTCATCGAACCATTGTACGACCCTAGGATGATTTATAAACTGACCAATCTGCAATCAACAAAATCCGATGAAAAACAGCATAAACATCGATTGCGGGAGAACACGAGCACCTTTCTCAGAACCACAATATCTATTAGTGACGCTTATCACACGCGCAGTATATCTTCGCGTCCATCCATGTTGGCAGTGAAAACATTTCCCAGCGATTCTAGTTCGGAACGGTCACCGGAAGGCGTCCGCTACACCGCAAATGGCACTACTGTACACGCTCGGCGGCGGGTCGCCATGACTCCGTTCCACCGAACCACGGCAACCATGGAGGAGGGTAATAAAACTGTCATCTTCGATGGGATTTTATCTTGCTCAAGCTCGTGTCACATGATTAGGCCTTTTGTTTTACGACCCGCGCTGCCGAAGAAACCGAAGTGTTCAATATCGCTCAGGTGATTTATTATGCTGCATCGTGTTTTTTTCTCTCTCGTCTCGCTTTCCCTCTACTTTTCTGATCGGTTGCCAATGCTCTGAAATACAACGACAACAACAGCGAAAAATCATAAAACCAAATTAGATTCGATTTCCATCGCGCATCGCATCGTTGGGATGGGAAGAGGTGAATGTTTGTGGATATCTGTTTTCGTGTGTATGTATGTTTGGATCGATTGAGCTTGTGTACCGGTGTTTAGACATCATCACTTTTATCGTTCACGTTTTTAATGGATTTCATTGCAACAGGGAGGAAATAATATGCTGTTATGATTTAAATGACATGAGAATGGCACATAAAGTTTACTTTTATGGGGGCTCGAGGCATTAAATTGAAGAAAAATACCATAAAATATGATTTGATATCCGCTGTTGCAGTTTCTGATAAACGGCGTCATTTGTGTCAATTTCAACCATTTTGAAGATCACGTGCTGCGTCGAGTTGATAGGACACAAATGTGATAAATCATATACCTAGTAAAATTCTATTCTTTTCAAATCGCACTGTTAATTTTCCTGCAGCATTCCCAGATTACTATGGGGAATTCCTATACAAGCATACTTCCTAAAATGTAGGTATTTTTTTCAGGACCAAATTTTGTGTATCGTAAATCAAGAGAATTCGTACACAGTGAAAATAGTTATTAACGTTAACTTTATTTCATAAAAACGTGACCTGTTTTCTGATTTGGCACCCTTCCTGAAAGACGTAGTTCTAAGTCGAAAACAGTATAAATTGAAATTTAAGCAAACAAATTTTGCGTTCATCAATTTAATGCTAAAATATGCTACTACGCATAGCGACTTCTTCTGTCCATGGTGACCTCGCCCTCTGTGGAATATTCTCGATCACGGGAAAGACCGGCTCACCTTCGTTATTGATTTCCATCGTCCTTGATTCACCTTCCTCAAACGTGTCTATGTCCAACCACAGTATTTCAAAATGACCGTTGACATTCGCGCAACACAAAACCTCTTCCGTCTTCTTTCGGAAAGTTTTAAAAGGAAACTTTTTTTGTGAAAACGATGTTCACAAACGATGTTTTTATGTCGAACTACGTTTGATTTTGATGCAAAATATAATCCATGTAATCCAATAATAAAGACCTGTATAAATTTATATATGGAATCTAATCAATGATGGATGCACAAAATATGTCGTAAGGTGTAGGATATGATGCAGCTTTAGGGCTCATGCTCAGCGCATTACGTAGCATTCGTCTCTATCACACTTGCTGGGTCCGGGATTACCAACCCAATGTGCGTTCTCCGCATTGGGAATGGCGCAGGAAAAAACCCAAGCGGCAATAAATTTTTCAGGTCACAAAATTCCTTATCCAGAACATTTGACAATCTATAAGAAGAATTATATTTAACGAAGTAAACAAAATATTTACCTACAGAAAATATTGGCTCTTCCTTACATGCGACACGTTCTACTTCAAAGATTATTTCTCGGCAGATATCTTTGAATCTGCGTCAAAATACTTTGCAATCACAGAGAAACCATCTATCTACATCCCACTCCATATTTCAGTGTACCCATCCCGAGGAGTCTGGCTGTCAGAGGCCCGTGTAGGCCTAATACGAGTACACCATTAATGGCCTGAAAACTCACACTTTAACTGTTAGAAAAAAAAATATTCGTGAACTCGGAAGGCTTCAGATTTCCAAACTCAGCCACGGAAGCGAGCATTTTCTTTCGAAATTCTACTTACAATTATTGCATTTGAATTGCATTAGTTCGTATTCCCTCAAATTATCCATCTATCCACCGACGCCAACGGATTTTGGAGCGTACCAAAATGTGGCAAAATCGGCGTCCATCGAGACCAATCAAGACTAATTAGTGGCATTTAGTTTGGTGTTATCTTATCTATAAAACACTTATCTTAAAGAAAAAAAAAACGTTTTACTGATTAAAATTCACAAAAGCTCACCAAGTTAAATACTGTCATTGATTAGCACAAGTGTATACAGAAGCTGCTGTTTTGACATTTCCCAGTTGTGCTTTTTAGCGATCTCGTTGTTCAGTTTCAACCCCAGTTCCAAACTAACTGCTGTCAAAACGTATTTTTTTCACTCAGTTTAAACCTAGTTTCGCATTAGGTTCAACCCGAATGCTGTTGGGTTTGCACTGAGATGTTTCACGGGTTCGCATTCGGATTCACCAATACTACTATACTGAACTGTCAGGTTTCGAGTTTTGTTTTGTAAAATCTAAAAATGAAAACTATGAAAAAGGAAAACCTGCGGCTTTTGCTTTTGTATTATTGGAATCGTAATTCAATTCGGATTCTGATTTTGAAGGATATATTCGCGTACACGGCATTAAGCTGGAATAAACATGCTTTCAAAATCAAAATTATGAATGAAAATTTACTTGAACGTATCGAATATTTATTTTATTTGATGAAATAAGAGTTTTTTTTCGAAATTGCATAAACATATTGAACGAAAACTGTGTCTGATGATGATTTATATTATAATAGTAATTATTTGTGGAACAAACAAGAAATGCATCGACAAATGGTTAGGTAAGCGTCAGGACTACATGATTTAGGTAATCAAACAATATGAAGTAGGCATATGGGGGAGTAGGCATGACAATATGGGTTTGCAGAAGAAATGAAAATAAAAACTATGAAAGAAAATTATTTTTCCCAAATCAAATTAGTACTCTATGTAAATTAAAATCACTTCTGCTTGCAATTAATGAAGAAATATCATTCTAAAATTATGTCTAAAGACAATTTTATATTGCAATGGTAGGTTTTGGTGAGAATATCTGAAAATTCATAGAAAATAGTTTAAATTAGGGTCAGAACAACGTACTTCTAGTAGGTAAATAACGCTAAGAAAAAAATTTCATACAAATCAGTAAACACAGTATGATTGTACACAGTAAATCCTGTACAATTTACTGTCAGAAAAGCACATGCATTTCTCTCATGACAACTCAAAATCTTCTCGTTACAGTTTTATGGGCCTACCGCAAGGCTCCTGCCTAAGCCCCCTCTTGTACAGTTTTTACGTCAATGATATGGATGATTGTCTAACTAGAGACTGCACGCTGAGACAACTTGCAGACGATGGAGTTATTTCCATCACGGGTACTAATCCCGTCGTTCTGCAAAAGTCGTTGCAAGATACCCTGAACAATCCGTTCACGTGGGCCCTCAAGCTGGGTATCGAATTCTCTACGGAGAAAACTGAAATGGTCGTTTTTTCTAGGAAGCACGAACCCGCCCAATTCCAGCTTCACCTATCCGGCAAAACGATCCAACACTCTATGTTTTTCAAATACCTGGGTGTATATTTTGATTCTAAGTGTACCTGGGGGAGACACATTGCGTATTTGAAACAGAAATGCCAGCAAAGAATCAATTTTCTCCAAACAATAACCGGAACATGGTGGGGCGCCCATCCAGGAGACCTCATTCAGTTGTACAAAACAACGATATTGTCAGTGTTAGAATATGGCAGTTTTTGCTTCCGATCAGCTGCCAGGATTCATATTCTCAAGCTGGAGAGAATACAATATCGTTGCCTGCGTATAGCCATGGGGTGTTTGCATTCGACACATACGATGAGTCTCGAAGTTTTGGCAGGAGTACCCCCGCTTACTCTTCGGTTCACAGAATTATCCTACAGATTTCTCATCCGTTGCAAGATCATGAATCCATTGGTGATTGATAACTTCGAAAATCTACTACAACTGACTCCTCAGTCAAGTTTTATGTCTTTATACCATGAGTACCTTACCCACGACGTGCACCCTTCACCATGCATCTCCAACCAAGTTTGCTTCCCATACTTTTGCAATTCCTCTGTAATTTTTGATCTGTCCATGCGACAAAAAATCCATGGAATACCAGATCACCTACGCTCCAATGTTATTCCGTCGATATTTTCGGAAAAATATGGGAAAGTTGGATCTGATAAAATGTTCTTTACTGACGGTTCATACATAAACGGGTCCACTGGCTTCGGCATCTTCAATGAAAATTACAGTGCCTCTTTCAAACTCAAAGATCCTTGTTCCGTGTATGTCGCAGAAATGGGTGCGATATACTATGCTCTAGGGATCATTGAAACACTGCCCATCGACCATTATTTTATTTTTTCAGACAGTCACAGCTCAATAGAGGCAATCCGCTCAATGAAAGTTGATAAACGCTCATCTTATTTCCTAACAAGAATAAGACATCTATTGAGTGTTTTGGTCGAAAAATTATTCAAGATTACCTTAACATGGGTTCCCTCTCATTGCTCGATTCCGGGGAATGAGAAAGCGGACTCGCTAGCTAAGATGGGCGCTTTAGAAGGCACTCTTTTTGAAAGGCAAATTGCTTATAATGAATTTTTCCACATTCCTCGTCAGTATACGCTCGTAAGTTGGCAGCGCATGTGGAGTGGAGATGAGTTCGGTCGTTGGTTACACACGATTATCCCTAAGGTTTCGACGAGTGCTTGGTTTAAGGGATTGAATGTAGGTCGTGATTTCATTCGCGTGATATCTCGGCTCATGTCCAATCACTACAACCTAAACGCGCATCTCTATCGCATTGGGCTCGCAGCAAACAATCTTTGTGATTGTGGCGATGGCTACCACGACATCGAGCATGTTGTCTGGTCGTGTATCCGGTTCCATGCTGCTCGCTCTCAGCTCTCTAGAGCACTGAGAGCACAAGGCAGACAATCGGATATCCCCGTCCGGGATATCATAGGTAGCCGGGATCCTGATCTTCTGCTTCATCTATACCTGTTCCTCAGAAACGCCGATGTCAACGTTTAATGATGTTTCCTTCGTTGTGTCCCCGTTTCATATCCCTCCTATCCGATCGATAAACTTTTACTTAGTCGCGGCAATACATACACACACTCTTTACAGATGCACGGGCCGAAGGTTGTGCAGTCCACTGATCGTTCAACAAGAGCCAAATGTTGTACCGCTCATGACAACTCTACACGAGCTGATGATTGCGCCGGCTAGTGACCATTCTATCCTGGATTCCTCGAGTCGAGAAAGACGCACCACGCTAGATATGGGGTACAGACTAGGGGGGCGTTGCTGATTAATGGTCAGCTGTATCCTAATAGGAAGTATCTCGTGTCGGGCACACGTACAGAGCATCGAAGACTGCAACATACCAATTATGAGAACACTTGTAATACTAACCTCGAGCCAACCGCGAGTAATCGGTTACATATTACTAACATAGTTGTAAGACAAAAATTGTCAAAATAATGGACTCCCGGCCCCGTCAGGCTAACGCCACATGTGCCTTAATAAAAAATATATTTTAGGAAAAAAAAAAATTTAGCAATTTAAAACTGCCTTAGGGCCGTCTAATCTGATAGAGAATAGTGGGCCTCATGCAAACTAATGTTGTATCCAGATGTCGAAACCATTCCACCGTCAACGCGAATAACACCAGCGCGATATGCATACTTTTAGCCGCAGTACTCCGTATAGTGGTAGCACTTCGACGGAGCACACTGCCGTATTGTAAGGGTTAAAAACGAATTCGCCATTTGTTTGTCAATCAAAATCATTTCATTATGTGAGATAAGAGCTGTGCATGTCTCAACAATGTGTATATCTGGGATTCTATTTTGAGCAAGAGACCCCTTTTTTATCTTCATCTCGTTCATACAAAATGCTTATAGGCATAACATTCAGTAAATATCAAGTGTAATTAATAATCATTAATACAAATTACAACATTAATATTTCTACTAAAGTATTAGTCATTCTTATAACAAATTGGTTCATGTAACACAACTTATACTGTATCTTGTCGACCCCTGAGACCCCAAGGGGTCAATATCGACCACTTTGAGAAACCCTGGTTTATATTATTGAATATAGATTTGAATGCATTTTTCAAAAATATTTATTTAAAGTGTCCACGTGGACATCAACCCCCTCCTCCCTCCTCGTGGACAAGGGTGGACATCTTAGTATCCCCTACTCTCCCTAAAGTTGTCCACGTGTCCCAAACAACTAATGCATATATGTTACACTGAAAATAAGACGCATTTTCAATCCACAACAAGAATCCCTGGTCCGGATTTTTACGTGTTCAAACTTTACTCCCGAGGAGAAATAAGGGGTGGACTAGACACAGCATTAACACCTCAAGAGTTATAACAGCCTCTAGGAGGGTGAGTCCCCATTTTCGGATGCTTTGGGATGTACAATCTATTATTTAAAGTCGTCTGCTTACGACGTGATGAGAAATCCGAATTTGTTGACTCCCTAATATATTGACATGGCAGCACTATTTGTCTGAACGAGGAAACGTATTCCCCTCGAACAATGTTGCAATTACATTAGCGGCTAGATAAGACAATAAATATCAGAAACTAGACCCTCGGGAGATCGTAGCGTTGTTTTTCTTCAGTTAAATAGAATAAATTTTCTACCTAAGCACACCATTTACAAACCGGGTGTGAAGTGTAATTGTTTCATGCGTACTATTGCTAGAAGAGTGGTGTCAGGTATCACTCGATTATATCGAAATAGCCTTTTTTATGTATTTGCAATACACTACATTTATTCTTGTTTCCCTTTGGAGTAGTTTAAAGTCAAACCGGCCGCAGTACCGAGACTCTTTGACATTTTTTTAAAACTAATTGCTTCTTTTACCTTAGAAAATCGTAACTCGAAAGTCTACTGCCTAATTGAGATAAAATGTTCAACAAACTTGTTTGACAATCAATAGAATTTTCAGGGAAAACTAAATATTAGCATTGCTAAAAACTTGCTACAAAATTAAATTTGATATTGAAAACTTATTTTGTCTCAAAACACCCCCTCCTTTTTTGTATATTTAATTTACGGATGTTTGTTTTACACTAAGTTGCAACCTTTCAGAAATAATTCAAAAAATTCACTGTCCAAGAGCCAAAGAGAGTTCGATGACATTCCCATTCGTAAAGGGCCTGGCCGGGTAAGGAAGTAAAAAGTGCCCCCAAACCAAATCACTAGCTGTATAGCAAATATTGTAAAGGATATTAAATAAGAAATTTTGGTGGTTTATTTGAACCCCTATGTGGTTTGACGTAGGATCTATAGTGAAAAACGTACTTTTTCGTTTATTTCACGCCATCCTCAATAGATCCGAGATAAAAATTTAAAAAAAAATTTCATCAAAAATTTTAGTACTAAAAAAAATATTTAAATTCTGAAAAAAAATTTTTTGGGATTTAGAGATTCAGTACTACTTTAATTCATATTTAGATGTGCTCTTACGGCTTTTCTAGATTGATAAATATCTTCAAATTGTTTTTTTTTTCAAATATCTAATAATAAAAATAAAATAAAAAAAATACACAGTACGAAAAAATGTTCTAGATTTTCTGGCATTTCGAAATTTTGAAAAAAAAAATAACTGGGGTCTCAACACTCCTGCTCAAATTTTTATTTAAATGCGTTCGTATGTGTGTTTTTTCTACATGTGGCGTAATTTTTCCTGAATTTTTAAGAGCATTGTGTGACACAAAAATAATTTTCTTCATCGTCTGCTTTATTATTTTTATTTTTTTAAATCCATTGTTTTATTGTATTCGTGGTTTTCAATTGAAAGATTAAAATAAAAAAAACAAATCGGATTTGATGTCTCAAAGATATTTTTTTTTCAATATTTCGAAATGTCAGAAAATCTATAAAAATTTTTTGTACTGTGTATTATTTTTTTTATTATTTTATTTTAATTATTAGATATTTGAAAAAAAACAGCTTGAAAATATTTATCAATCTAGAAAAGCCGTAAGAGCACATTTAAATATGAATTAGAGTAGTACTGAATCACTAAATCCCAAAAAAATAATTTCAAAATTTAAATATTTTTTTTAGTACTAAAATTTTTGATGATATTTTTTCGATATTTTTTCTTAATACACCGTGGTAAGATGTACATTCAGTATTTTTTTTAAATTTTTATCTCGGATCTATTGAGGATGACGAAAAAGTACGTTTTTCACTATAGATCCTACGTCAAACCACATAGGGGTTCAAATAAACCACCAAAATTTCTTATTTAATATCCTTTACAATATTTGTCATACAGCTAGTGATTTGGTTTGGGGGCACTTTTTATTCCCTTACCCGGCCAGGCCATTTGAGATGATTATTTTCAGTGGCACTTTAATGCACATCGTTACTCATGAATTTGTTTTTAAACCGAAATATAAAATAATTTGCAAAAAAAATATGAAATTTATTGAATCTATCTAAAAATCAGAGATTCATCACTTACTTTGTATTCTTTGCAACAATCTAAACACTCCTACCCCATTTTTTTCTTGTCCTTACTACATCCGTAATTATTCGAATGATCATATTATATATTATGCACTATGGGTAACCGGATTTAAACATACTAAATAGACCCTGCTCATCCTAGCTACATCCATGTTACATCAAATTACTATATAAGGTATGTTTAAATATTAAATCGATTCGATTAAATCGATTAAACTCTTTCACACGCACACACTATTGATGTTTTTGCACTGCACTGACTATTGTTGGCAACAACGAAGTAAAAGAAACAACTTGTGTGCATGAATCAAATATGGTGATGGAGTTTTTGAGAGGAGCAAAATCATTTTTAGATTGAAATTACAAATAAAAGTTACCTTGTTCGTACAGAAAATAAACCATCCTTTGCTATAGGTTATGAAGTTTTCTGTTATCAATCAAATAGGAAATTCTGTAAAATTGGTTTAAAGTGCTACATATTATGATTTCAAAATTCGGTTTGGGTTAAATAATCCGGTAAACAGTTTGCAGTAAGCATCCCCATTTTCCCATTTATTTGTTCCACCCATTTGTGTGCTTTCCAACCCGTGATGTCAATAAGGTTCGACGATGAATTACAAGACGATGTTAGAGACGAATGAACTGTCAAATTGGAAGCCTCTTGAAAACATCCGAAGAAGGATTACAATATTAATATACCACTGCGAATCAAATGCGTTCGTTCTTCGGGCAATATAAGAGGAGAAGAGAAATATTACGATTTAAGCTCCGTCATTTCTCGATAGTTCGCATAGATATGAATCAATTGATAGGAAACATTACTACGCACCTATTACAATAAAGAAAATGATACACTCTTTGAATCTAACTACAGGGTAACTTCGATATAACGTACATTTTACATTCAAAATTGTACGTTTTATCGATTTATTCGTTATATCGAAGCATAAGAAAGGAATCATAAACGTAGCTTATACAGGTCGGACTCGATTATCCGGAGTATTGATTTTTTTTCACTCCGGATAATCGAATCCTCCGGATAATCGAGTCATAAAAATAAAACGAAATTTAACCCCCTTCCTGTTGACCGTTTGATCTGAAATTTGGAACACATCTCTATCTCTGGTGTCATTATAAAACTGCGTATTCCATGATCTTGAAAATCCAAGATGGCGGCCGCTACAAAATGGCGAACTATGTACATATTTTCTCAAAATCCCATTAATATGGGTTTTCCCAAAATCCCATCAATATGGGTATCGAATGAAAAGGCTTGACTAGTAGAACCCCATTATTTATGGAAAATGTAAATCAAAGATGGTGACCGCTACAAAATGGTGGATTACAAATTTTCTCAGAACCCCATCAATATGTATATCAAATGAAAGGGATTGACTAGTACACACACAGTTATTTATAAAAAATTTAAATCCAAAATGCCTGCCATCAGGAGGTTTTTCCAAAACCTCATCAATATGGGTATAAGAAGAAAGTTCTCGACTAGTAGAACATAGCAGATAATGAAAAATCTAATTTCAGGATGGCCGCAGTCCCCAAACAACTAATTACTTTTTAAATGGTTTCATTCAGCTTGATCTGTTTCTATGTATGTTTGAGTGTTTGTAGGGTTGTCTCACATTAATAGAAAATTGACCCCGTTCCTGTTGAATGATTGATCTGAAATTTGGAATATACATTTAACTCTACTGTCATTATAAAACTGCGTATACCATGATCTTGAAAAATTCAATTTGGCCGCCGCTAAAAAATGGCTGAAAGACTTGATTTAGAGAATACACTACACTATGAACAACATAAATTCGAAAAAGCCGCCGCCACAAAAAGTCGACCATGTATTTTTTGCAATCCTTTTAATAATGGTATCAAATGAAATGATTTGACTAACAGAATACAATACACCATCAAAATATTCCTATCTTGTGGTGGCGGTCATTTTGGATTTGCATTTTTCATAAATAACTGTGTTCTACCAGTCAAGCCCTTTCATTTGATACCCATATTAGCTATTCAATATGGAATTATTATATAAATTATTCAAGATTACCGAAAATCAAAAATAAAATACTCCGGATAACCGAGTCTAAAATTTCGGATAATCGAATCCCGGATAATCGAGTCCGACCTGTATTACTTTCTTGTGTTGCTGTTGTTTGTTTGTTTGTTTGTTTGTTTGTTTGTTTGTGTTACAATAATTACATATTAAATACACCGTTGAGAAATCTCACTTAAAAATAGAATAGAATATTACAATTTTTTATACCTCAAAATATTTCCCCTTCGAGATATTTTTACATATTTTTATTCCAAAATTCTTTAAATTTATCGAAGTTTACCATACAGTGTTGCTGTGTTGAACTCACTAAAATGGAGATATGAATTTTTAAAAATTTACTGTGAAAATTGTTCGAAAAGAACTATTTTTATTCACACATGCGTAATTCATTCACGGTATCACTCAGGAACCGTGGGGCATTTCATTGTCACTAAAAAGGTTGCGAAAGTGAAAGTGAAGATTGGAAACCTCTGATTTTGACAAATTTCACGTTTTAGAAGTATTCATATATATAACCCCGTGAAATTTCTGATTTAAATGTCCAAAATAAGAAAAGACCTTTTTAACTATCTTCTGTGAGAACATCCTAGAATCGACCGCTGAGAGCGTTACAGTGAAATTAACATTTTCGAAATTTTAGGATTTTAGGTGAATAAAGTTGTTTGAAAACTGTGAAACCCTAGAAACTCTCGTTTCGACTCTCACAAAATTAAATTATTTGACAATTGAAATCAGAACAGCGATTATATCAGAATTCGAAGCGATTGAAAAGCTCTTCCGTCAACTAGTTACCTATCGAGAACCACCTGCTAGACACCCCAATTTCAATAACCATTTTCGGCTAAGTGTTATCAAAACAACTTTCCCGAGTGCGCACTGCCCATTACGCCGACGAGAAGCCCTTCGATCATGTTAAATCACCAATAAACGCCAGCCTAAATTATCACCACTTTTCATACATCCGCGTGTAAAAATATGCATCACACGAGTGCGCTTATACATGGCTAAAGTATCCTGTATCATTCAAAATCCAAACCATACTCAAAATGCACGAGAGCGCAATCAACAATTGAAACCGCTTTGAATGCACGATCCCATCCGCATACTTAATGTGTTTGCGAAAATTTTAGGGTTCACCTGAAATATTCGACCAGATGTCCGGATGCGTTTCACCACCACCGGTACAAGTTCCGCCGATAATCGATTTCCAATCGGACGGATCTTGTGTAATTTTTGGGCTGTAGTTTTTCCGGGGAAAAAACATACACACATGTCGAGCATCACACTAAGGGAGCACGCGAAACAGCACTCAAATCCCGCTGACATAAATACATGAATGGTCCAACAAATGGAATACGAAATGCGTTCCCGCCGGGAAGTGAATCAGTTGCTATCAGCGCTGAGGCTTCCGCAAATCCGAAAAAAAAATCCTCTGCTTCCAATTTGAAATGCATTGTCAAACAAATTTCAGTATTACACTACCGAGCTCCCACCAACATACTAATCCAGTAGGTATTGTGATCGGAAAAGGCTGATCAGATTTGCGTTTTGTCGGACGCAAAAGAATGGTTAAATAATTGCGGAGTTAATCGAAATGCCGGCTTATTGCTTTTGTAGCGATCTTTCAAATTTCAGTATATTCTAGATAACGCTCAGAGTGGGCCCATTGTGAGGTTTGGTGATACAACAATTCCATTTGGCCGACATTCACTTTGATTGACAAGCCACGTTTCCGTGCAGTGTAGCGAACGAAGTCCAATCCGCGCCAGGGGGAAGGGATGGTTACCCGGTGGGAAAATGCACAGGAGGCTGACAAAACCGCGGAACCATTTTGCGGAAAATAGAAATGCAAGCATCGATAGGCATCATGATACATCGCCTGTCAGATGGTGGCGCTTGGGACATCAGCCAAGTTCTGCTGCGCACCGAATGAGCGCTGCCACCGCAAGGATCTGCATTTACGTGAATGGATACATTTCTGCCCACGCAACGATAGATTCTGCGTTCGGTTTGTTCCACTCCGATGACCTATTTTTCCCACAGGATGCAGCGATAGTCAAGCCCATGGCGTGGAGATGAGTGGATCGTGCGAAAAAGAAGCGGAAAAAACATCTGTGCGGTTTAATTTCCGAGATGTGAGGATGCAGCAGCGCACATCATGTCCTGAATTGTTTTACATTCCATTGAATTTTGAGATTCATTGGATTTGTTGTGCTGGAATGTCTGACTTGTAGTACAGAGTGTACGCGTTGATATGATGCAAATGTGGAGCGTACATTCAGAAGCCGATGGTCAGGATCAGAAGTTATACTCGTCGGAATCATTTAGCAAATGTTGTTTGTTTGTAAAATTCCTAACTGCATTCCATGGCTCCCAAAACTAGTCCATATTGCGTAAAACATTCGGAAACATTTTTTTTTTATATTTCCTTATTTTGTAACAGTCAGTCCCACTGATCTAACGAAAAGCTTAACGTCATTCCCTGGAGACCAACAAGGGACTCAACGTGTTAATCTAAAAAAAGGACATGTTCCGAGATGATGCTTCGCCTTAGACCGGAAGCATGTTTTTTTTCTGTATTATATTGAACTGGAGAAAGAGTAATCCATTATTTTCTCTGTAACTGGCTGTAGTGATCAATATCTCGCGTAATATCGATCATACAATTTCAAGTTTAGGCTCGTTGTGAAGGTGACATTTCACACTAAAAAACAGGAAGGGGTTTGTATCTCTGTATCTATTGATAGGAAATATTTCTACGCATCTATCACAATGAATGAATGTTATTTTTTATGAGATAAACAATTGAACAACTATGAAATGTAAAGCGTTATCTAAACGCCCTACCTGTCACGTTTTGATTGGTCCGATTTACGGTTTCCCCCGCACAGACTCCAAAATCAATGTACTTGAAGGAATCCGCTTTGCAAATACACGGAAGGGGGGTGATGGGGTATTTTTGTTCCCATCGAAGTATGTTCCCTAACATTAACCAATTTTTGTTTTCAAAAAACGAAAATAAAGCTTATTTCATAACATTTTCTATGTGACCACCCCTTTTTCGATAACGCGTTTTAAACGGCGAACAAAATTTTTCATGCACAACTCTAACATTACTACTTAGATGCTGTTAAAATCCGAGTAATTTCTTCTTTAAGTTCCTCCCAATTTTGTGATTTATTAACAAAGCAACGATCCTTCATGTACCCCCGAAGGAAGTAATCGACGACGAGGAATGTTGAAATTCTTACCATAAGAGGACAAAGTTTCATTAAGGCTTCGGTTGCTCGGGTAATACGATTTCACTAAAAATACACGTTCTTGTAAATTGTACATTTTGACACTAAAAACCATCCGATCAGACTGAACGAGTAGCCGAATATTATCGTCTTGAAGCGGGGAATGCAGTGTTACCATTGAAGGAGCCAAAAAAATGTTTAAAAGGAGCTATTCGATTTTTTTGCGTGAGCGTTTAATCTGAAAGACCCTATAGATACTTCAAACTTGAAAAATACAAAAATATTCGGTTACGCTCAGCGCTTGCACACACACAAATGAAAATCATGCAATGTATGGTAGCCATCAATACCTAAAGGGTGTGTCACATCAAATTGTATCACGGAAAAAACGCTGTAGAAATTTAATTTTTAGGAATTATATCTTCAGCTTTCGCTTATAATCAGATAAGAGTGTATAGATCACGTTGGCCATGCTTCACTGTCAATTTTTCGTAAATTTGGAAAAATGTCGTCGAACGAAAAAGAGCGTCGTGAATTAATCCTGTGCACTCATTTCGAGAATCCGGAGTTGTCACATCGGGACATCGGTAAGATGCTGGGAATCGTCCAATCCACGGTCAGCAGAGTACTAAAACGATACTTCGAGAACCTAACCATCGACCGGAAGGTGAAGAACGGCAAAAATGGATGCTCCGTCAGTGAAAAAGATCACAAGCGCGTAGTTAAGCAGTTTAGACGTGATCCGAGAAGTTCGGTCCGGGATGTCGCCAATAAGCTGAATTTGTCAAGTTCATTCGTCCAGCGGACCAAGCAGCGGGAGGGCCTGCGTACATACAAGGTTCAGAAGGCTCCTAACCGTGACGAAAGGCAAAACATGGTGGGGAAGACGCGAGCCCGGAAGCTGTACACCGAAATGCTGACGAAGCCGCACTGCCTGGTAATGGACGACGAAACCTACGTCAAAGCGGACTTTCGTCAGCTGCCGGGCTTGTTGTTCTTCTCCGCAGAGGACAAATTCAGCGTTCCGGAGGAGATTCGCAAGCAGAAACTATCCAAGTTTGCCAAAAAGTACATGGTGTGGCAAGCGATCTGCTCTTGCGGAAAGCGGAGCGCCCCCTTCGTGATGACCGGCACGGTAAACGGGCAGGTTTACCTTAAGGAGTGCCTACAGAAGCGCTTACTACCACTATTGAAGCAGCACGAGGGCCCGACCATCTTCTGGCCGGATCTCGCCTCGTGCCACTATTCAAAGGACGTGTTGGAGTGGTACGAAGCCAACGGGGTCACCTTCGTGCCAAAGGAAATGAAACCGCCCAACGCGCCGGAGCTTCGCCCAATAGAGAAATATTGGGCGATTATGAAGCAGGCCCTCCGGAAGAACCCAAAAGTTGTCAAATCGGAGGCGGACTTCAAGAGGAAATGGATTTCTGTTCAAAAAAAACTACAACCTGACGTTGTACAGAACCTTATGGACGGGGTAAAGAGGAAGGTGCGAGCATACGGGCTTGGGCTCGAAGTATGAATAAAATGAAAATGCCAAAAGTTGTTTAATAGTTTTTATTTTACTGTCTAAAATTTTCAAAAGGATCGGTCTACTGGGCGAATTTCTACAGCGTTTTTTCCGTGATGCAATTTGATGTGACACACCCTTTACACACTAGAATACAAATTGAGGCCTTCTTTGTTCACAATGACACAAACAAGCAAGATCATTACCTGGTCTTATAGAAGTTGAACAGAGTGCATGAGGAAGAAGAAGCAATTTTTTTGGAAGCAAAGAGAGAAAAGAAGGTATTAATCGGAAATAATTATAAGTTCGCTATTCTGGGAAAAATTTACCGAGACACGGCTATCTGTTGATTTTGAAAAGGCCGTTTTGTTTGGTTGTTGGGTATTGTTTGTTCACTCCACCAGTGTTTACCGAGTGGTGATGACAGAAGGATGGTAAACGTTGGATGATGCGCATCAGATGAAAGATACCGAAGTGGGACGAGATATGATGGAAACCGCTCTCTGTGATCCCAGACGAGATGCCTCCTGTGTTATGTATGGATGAAATAAAGAGAAAAAAAACTCACCAATGTAATATAAGATAATTACCAATACCGAACACAATAATCAATTATTCTCATCAGTATTTATGTTACTTTATCATCATCATCATGTTACTTTAATATAAAGAAAACACATCTGAAATGGAAAAGGTAATTTCGTTTTATAATTTTTACTTTCTGAGTGTTTATTTAACCCAATGCGAATTTTAATTGGACTATCAACGACTAATACTATAAGTAGAGCATATGGGAAATCACTTTTTCTGATATTTCTTCACTTTTCCAATTTTTCTCGCCGTATAAACTTTCCTTGGGTGAAAATGAACACAACAAAACAGACAGCTTGAACCAAACGACCTGTTCTCGAGCGGGAACACACCTTGGTTTTTATTTATGAAAATTGAAAAAAATCGCTTCATATATCAAGTCATTTTTTTTTTTGCTGAATTAATCGCCTCAATCACCTTACTTGCAATATAAATATGCCCCCGACTTGCATATATTTGTAATCCGGATTTCCACCGGGCACCTTGGTTTTGATATCTCTGTTAGGCAATACATTTCTGTAGGACCGAAAGCTCCCCTACTTTTATGTATTTGCAATGTCGATTTCCCTCAGGCAGCTTGGTTTTGATGTCTCTATTAGGTAACCGCCGCATGTGTTGTCAATTTTGACCAATCAGAAGTGGGTATTTCCGTTAGGATAGGTGTTGATATTTTTCATTGTTCGATAGTTAGTTTAATGACATATATTATTTAGTTCAATATAAAAAATTGTTATGTACCGAAATTAATTGACGCGAAAATTTCATCAATCCATCATGAAATGACTGAGCAATAAGCGTTTGAAATTGGACAATTTTCACGATGTGCTCGATTTTCGATTTTCAATTTATACCCCAATACGTTCCCGAAAGACGTAATCCTACGTCAAAAAGGGCGGATAGAAAAATTGCTAACAACTTACTCTACCGATTCAGATTATCAATACTTCAAATTAAAGCCAACTAGCTAATCTTCCTTGGAAAAATACGATACTTACGATTCTGATTTTTTTTTTTTGTAATGATTGATTGCATTTGGTTTTTGCTGTTTAAATGGCCACCAGAGAAGTTTCATTTGTTGTTCTCAGAAAAACAATTTTTCCACTTTTTTCCACCACAATATTTCATAACTTTTGAACTACTAGACCGAATCAGAGAATTGACATATAAAATTAAAACATGTGAGATAGTCTTGTTTAAAAAAATATTTAACGCAAATTATTAGGCTCGTTTTTTAAATTTTTTTATTAGGGTGCCAATTTCCATTTTAGGGTGGTCTCTAAAATCAACTTTTTCGTTTGTTTAATTACGAATTATATTTATTTTTTATAGTTTACTCGGTTAAAGATTGAGGACGCCATATTTTTTGTATTTTTTCTGGAAAGCTGAGTTTTTTTCACATAATGTATCCTAAAATTAGAGAGCCGTTTCCTTCCGTTTTTGAGTTATGATTTTTCAAAGTTCACCGATGATCCAAAAACGATTTTGTTTAACTATAAAAAATAATAACTCAAAACCGAAAGGGAGATAGGTGATTTCTGAATATGGTATATAGAAAAACCTCAGTTTTCCGAAAAAAAAAATTGAAAAATCTCTATCTCTATCTCTAATCTCTATCTTTAACCGAGTAAACTATAAAAAAAACAAATACATGTAATAATTACGAAGACAACATTATTTTTATTTCGCAAGTTTAATATTTTTTTAAAAGAAGGCTTCAATTTGTTTTTATTTCATAGACTTTAATTTGATATTTCCTCCATGAGAATCGGTTAAATAGTTCAAAAGTTTTGGATTTTTGTGGTGGACATGAGCCAAACAATTTTCATTAATTGGGCATACAGGAAAATTGCATAAAACTAGAAAAATAGAAAATCGGATAATTGATTAATTGAATAACGATCCAGAACTGCTAAGTTTTAGTGTTAAACACCAATGAAGAAAGCAGCCAAGAGACTCTGGAAACCATTAAAATCCATTAGCATCAACTGTACCACGACGAAGAAAACCCTTTGGATTGAAAAATATGACTCCCTTCCCCGTATTCATCAAGTGCGGTGGATGCCTTTGGCAGACCGTTTCATTCGTTTTACCTTGCCGTAATTTGTTTAGCAGTTTAATTAAGCCGGTCAAATAACAAATTTGTCAAAGGTCACAATCCTGTTTTACCCTAGAATTAATGATGGCGTATAACTTATTTGCGGCTTTTAATTTTCTACATTGAGGAGTGAAAATATGGTGAGTATGTTGAAGATTAGCATTTTATACGAAATTCACTATTTACAATACGATGTTATGATGATTCGTTTTGTAATAAGGTTTTCCATTTTGCGACTTGTCACGTATGGGTAATCGTAATAAAAAAAGTGTTATAAAGTAAAATCGTCTGATATCCAACATTATAATGATATGCGAGATATAAAGTCACACTTTCAACGATGTAAGCAGTGCAATTCTATACGACTAATGATTTGACCATACAATCATTAGTCGTATAAAATTATCAAAATTAGGAATTCAGTCAAACCATTCGCATAATGGGTTTTCTAATTCCCTGGATGCAAATAGTGTCTAACGGAAAAGTTCCAACACTTAAAAAGGCTCGTATTGATCGGAACAAATCCAGAGCAAACAAATTATGTCATCCTCTCCGGTGACACTTCGGAGCCACCGAACAGACCATCCCCGTTTGAGCGTAAATCGCATTATTTCTCAAGCCCTGTTCAAACTCAATTTTGCACCATAAAGGTGCACATAAAAAAAAAAGAAAAGCACGCCGTAACAGTGCCGGGCTATTTTTTTATTGCCAATTTAGCCACCTCGTCGATTATGTCCGCTCTTGATTCATCGCAGCGAGGAGGATAGTCCGATGAGAAGAAGAAAAAATACGAAGGAGATTGAATTTCATTAATCAATTTATCGCCGCTGCTAGAATCCGTCTGAGGTATTGATTTATAACACTTTCTAGTGGCACTATATTGGCATCGGAGCTGCTGAGAGAGCAAGATGCACAGAGGAAAGATAGTCGAAAAGTGCCAGCTTCGACCATTGTCTGCCAATCGTATGAAATCGAACAACCGGGATGGGGGTGGTGTTATTTTTATCCACACTCACTTCACGTGATAAGGGATGAATTGCCCCTAGGGTTATGTCAAACTTGAGCGAGGCAGAAAAAAAACTGTCCATTTTTGTCACAAACCATTTGTGAAAAGGCGTGAGAAGTTGGAAATGCGAAAGCGTTGGACTGGAAGACGTTTTTCATTTTCTGTAGCCAGTGAAATTCAGCCAATAATGAAGAAATCGATCACATTGTAGTTTATGGAAAGGAAATTGGAACGCGTTCAGGATGGGATCTGAATTGAAGGAGTTGGATCAAAGGTCTAAACGGTGAAAAATGAAACTTGTCATCATGGCTCAAGCACCATAAGATGACGATGGTTGACGCCTTGTCACATATTCTTGAGAGAAGAAAAACACTCACCTCGTTATTATTTTTTTTTATTAATTCGTTTATTTTTTACAGGCTCAGTTACTTAAGTTTAAAGGAGCCGAATTCTTAAATATAATTTTAAAACTTCACTCACCTCGTTGAGATATATAATTTGGAATATTGTTTGTATAAGAATTTCGCTGGGGTATAACACCGTTTCTCTAACAACTATCAATTGAATATCATGACACACAACCATAAATCTATACAACAAGTACAGATTCACAACTTTAATAACCGACTGCAACAAGATCTCCTTTCATACATCCAATTGTTTCTAAACAATACAAATCTTTCGTTTCAAGATTTTTTAGAAATGGTGGATTAACGCTGTACTGCTGCCCGATCTTATCGGAAAATGGATTGCTTACTGTTTCTCCGTTTCCGTGACAAAGCGTCATCCTTCGGGAGGCGAAGCGTGGGCCTTAATTAGACACCGGGAACCGTTGTTTGTATCCCTTTCCTGTGTATATCTCCCTTCAGTCAAGTAGGAAGCATCCTTAGTAGGTGGAACCGTCGAATGGGGTAACTTCGAATAATATTACACGTTGTTGTATTTTAAATTATTAAGTGAGGTCATTCATCTCTGTATTTCAAATCATTCCTTTTATCGCAGATCTAACATAGAGATGAACTACTTTACGAATAACTATGCCACACCTCACCTTCTAGAGATTGGATGAGAAAGAATGTTCATATGATACTCGTGGGCAGAGAGGCCACGTGGGTGGGTTACAGGCAAACCTTTTTCGTGCGGGAGATAGGGACCGCACAAAAAAATCGCATTAAAAAATCGTGCAAAACATCACCAGTAGCTTTAAAAAATCGTGTTCGGTACACATTTAAAAAAAACTTTTTTTGTGCGGTAGATAGGGACCGCATAAAAAAAAGTTTTCCCCAAGAAAGTAGCTCAAATTCACGCCATTCACCGTTCAATTCTCTTTTGTTTCCCTGCTTTGCGATGGGACAGATGCCTTTTCGGTTGCGCGTGGCTGTTTTGTGCTTTTAGTTGCTTGTCGAAACGCGTTGTTGCTAGAAATCATGTCATGCAAAAACTTAGAAAAACTTAGAGCATTTGATGGGAGGAGGGGAATGATTTCAGAAGTGGACAATTGAAACGCAAATATGCTTTTTCGCACTGAAATGCATATAAACCATCGAAAAAAACTAAATGGACGATAACGTCATCAAATATGCTTCTTTTCATATACCGCACAAAAAAAAAATCGCACAAAAAACCGCACAAAAAAATTCGCACAAAAAAAATTCGCACAAAAAAAAACCGCACCAAAACAGGTTTTACTAACAATTACTAACTAACTATTGAATAGTTGCCAATGCATCACCACTTGGTCTCACCACCTGAACCAACAAATATGGAGGATTTTAGGCACCGCATCGATGCATCATATTATGGTTTATTCTTCGTCTCCGGCTACCGGTTTAATAAGCAACTTCGTACGGACTCGGAGTTTTCCAGACTATGACTTTGCAAAAAAAAATCTCCCGCTATCGGCGGTGAATTGCGGAGGAGGATCAAAGATTGGATACCGAATGTCACGCAGCTATTTTGAATAACAAATTTCGGCTGAAAACCGGTGTGAATGTATAATGACCCTATCCGGAGTCGCTCGAAGTACTTCGTAGCGTGATCACCGTAGTCAGATGCTTCGTAATTCATAAAATGCAGGAAAAGTATCACGAAATAGTCAACACACTAAGGAACAACCATGTGGCAGTTTGAGATCATTTGGAAAAGGTCTGCCACGTAAAGACATACGAGACACAACTAAATCGACCCATTTCTGGAATTAATCATCAAGAGCGATGAAAAATTGGTGGAACACAGCTCACAGCCGCTCTCTGAAGATCATGGACCAAGCGTGGCGAACCTCCACAAACATCATAAAAGCCTAGATAGATGCCAAATAAGGCAATTATATGAGTGTGATGGGATTGGAAAAGTCGTCCGATTACGATTAGTTCATGTTGATTATATTCTACTGTTAACATCTGGATAAACTACAAGAAGCGGAGAAAATAAAGGGGGTCATGTTCAAGAAATGACCACGTTATTGACCACTCAGGACTAAGTATTTTGCTAAATTCGCTTGTTTATCATTTCGGATATTATTTTAAGACGAATCCATTTTTTTTAATAACTCTTCAGTAGAAAGTTTTGGTGACTATGAAAATTGTGATGCTACATGTGATGCAAAAACACAGAAGAACTCGCCACCAGACGGCATGTAAATCGCTGCGGTGCTTCCACCGAACCAAATTGCACCGCTGTTTACGAAAAAAAATATGTGTGTGATATCAACATTAGGAAAAATGTTATCAGCTCCCTAGCTGGATCGAGAATGCGATTTGAAATTGCAAATGTCTTCTTGATACCCAACAAGTTGAAACAAGTTGAAAACGGACGGAGTTTAAATTGTAATATTTCCTCTCTCCATATTGTTCGTGGAACGAACGCTGCGTTTGCATTTCGAGCGATCAATTCATACGCGCCAGATTCGCAGTGGGAAATACCTGGTGCGCAAGTTGAAATTACCCGGTTTCTCGATGAATAGAATACATCATTTTCAGTAAACCCTCAAAATATATGTATTCGAAGTAGTCCCCGTTTGATTATATAACTTTCGCCCATCTCTCAGGCAAACTATGGATTCCTTTCCAATAAAACTTCTTTGCATCTTTACACTCTAAGACGTGCTTGCGCTGCATGTCCCATTGAAAAAAAAGGTGATAATCTGTCGGAACTACCTTCGATTTTCGTTTTCCACGCGTTTCAAGTAGAGCCACCCTAAACGAATAATAACAATCGATTAATTGTGACCCAAATACAAACAAAAGATCCAAATAGAACGCTTCTGTTAACACGCGAATTTGAGATAAAGCAAGTAAATATTCCATTTCAAAAAGATACGACCACTTGGTTCACTTATTCCATTATTGAGAGATTCATTAATTATACCATTATTATCATTCAGTTCACAGTATAATGCTAATATGGGTAGGCAGACCTTAAAGACCACGTAAAATATGACAAAGAGTCGAGGACAAAAAAAAAGAAACTGTGCCATATTGTCGAAAAAGCAACGAATACAACGATGAGTTGCTCAAAAATTCTAGCTGAACTTTAATTTTTGTTTTACTTTTATTAGAGAGGCTTTAAAAATATATTTTTATTCGCCTCTATAGCTGAACTTAAGTATAACGCTTCAGATTCGATCCGATTTGAAGGGCATTGAAACGCTCCCAAAATATTGTACGACCATAAATGGTTAATGCACCACGTTTACTACGCTGCCAAAAAGGAGCTAGGCTATAGTTCGCACGCCGAAACGTGTCTCAAGATTGGAAAAATGAATGCTCAGGTACAAGTGTCATGCCTCATGTTGTTTAGTGTTGCCCCAGTGGTATCGAACCTATAGCCATCATTAGTACATCGTCATTCAATCAACACGTCCACAGAGAACGCACGCGATAACACACAGATGCATCGATACAAATGAAGTATCGCGAGAATGACCGTTTCTGGAATTCTCGGTCAAACCCGTTAGCAAAACTAGGATATTGTTGCATCGGAACGGGACCAATGCACACGACAGCAAATACAAATGGCAACTAAAAGTAGCGAAGGTGCGCTATTCATACGCAACGTGGTTTGACATACGAGTATGTATGCTACAGTTGAGCAAGATTTCTTGTATCGTACACAAAAATTACTTACACAGATAAAATGCAAAATCGCGGTATTGTCTTCGTATACAGCAAACCTTTTTTGACGTGGAACTACGTCTAACCGGAATATATGGAGGGTAAAATGAAAACCTAAACACAGAACATGCAGGAAAAAATGAAAGATTTCGAATACTTATAGCTCGAACATTTCGTACTGGATAGGAGAGATGTTTGCATCAATTGATAGGGAATATTTCTACGCATCTATCGCAACTAGCAAAATGTTGTTTTTCATTAGATAAACAATTGAATAACTGTAAAATATTAGGCGTTATCTAAACGCCCTAACTGCATCGTTTTGATTGGCCCGATTTACGGTTTCCCTAACACAGCCATCAAAACCAAGCAGCCTTGGGGAAATCGGCATTGCAAATACATGAAAGTAGGGGGACTTTTGTTCTCATCGAAAAATGTTCCCTAACACAGACTTTAAAACCAAGCTGCGAAATCGGCATTGCAAACACACGAAAGTAGGGGAGCTTTTGTTCCCACCGAAATGTGTTCCCTAATAGAGATTTCTAAACCAAGGTGCCTGGAGAAATCGGTATTTCAAATTCATGCAAGTCGGGGGTATTTTTGTTCCGACTGGAATGTGTCTCCCTAACACAGACTTCAAATCCATGGAGCGTGGGGAAATCGGCATTGCGAATTCATACAAATCGGGGGTATTTTTGTTCCGATTGAAATGTGTTTCCCTAACACAGACTTCAAAACCGAGGTTTCTGGGGAAATCGGCTCTGCAAATAAATGCAAACTGCGAGTCCTTTTGTCCTCGCTTGCCTTTGTGCAGAGTGGAATATGTCTGTCCTAACATGATCTTCTAAACTTAGGAACTTGGGAAAATCGTGCAGACACTAGAAGAGAATGAACTTCCCAGTTTCAAGAAAATTCGAGATTCGAGAAGTATGTACACTTTTGGGATGTAAACTTCAGAGGGAAATGTAAAATAAAATAATCGTTTGATAATTTTTTTTTGTGTTTATTGGAAAGATTTTCAGCCTTAGGCTGGTTCATCAAACGTTTGATAATTCTTCCGTACATATATTTTGTTCTAGTCATCATACCAAACGTAAAAGGTCCGTCATTAAATTTACTTGTAACGAAGAACAATCAATCACAATAAATGAATTGACTTTACACGGCATTTGTTCATTTTTTTCACTCACAGAGCAAATATATTGAACTCAATTGAATTTGGAAACTGTTTCATTCAATCAAGAATTTAATCAATACAAACGAATGATTGCTAAGCTAAGGTAGTTCCACGTCAACCTTGCGGTTATATCATGGATATAACCCACCCATTTTTTTTTGTGCGGGAGATAGGAACCGCAAAAAAAATCGCATAAAAAAATCGTGCAAAACTTCACCAGTAGCTTTCAAAAATCGTGTTCGGTACACAATTTGAAAAAAAAACATTTTTTGTGTGGTAAATAGGGACCGCATATAAAAAGTTTCCCTCAAAAAAATAAATCAAATCCACGCCGTTCACCGTTCGATTTCCTTTTGTTTCCCTCCATTGCAATGGGGCAGTTTGCCTTTTCAGTTGCGCGTGGTTATGTTGTGCTTTTAGTTGCATGTCGAAACTTGTTGCTGTTAGAAAACATGTCATGCGGAACTTAGAGAATTTGGTGGAAGGATGGGAATGATTTGAAAAGTGTTTAATTTAGACACAAATATGCTTTTGTCGCACTGAAATGCGAAAAAAAAAAATAAACCATAAAAAAACAAAATGGACGATAATTTCGTCTGATATGCTTCTTTTCATATATCGCACAAAAAATCGCACCAATAAAACCGCACAAAAACAGGTTTTCCAGTACTTTCCAGTAAAATTATGCCTTACTAGCTGACCCGGCAATCGTTGTTCTGCCATATCATTGATTTCTAGTGAATGTTTCTGGTGTTAAATCGAACATAACAAATGTATTGTAAGAACGAATGAAAAGGTTTGAACGAAAGTTTGTATAATTTTTCTTCAGTCGATGTATTTCATTAACGTAACTGACATGTTTGGTCTCTTAAAAGTTAAATGTAAACAGAAGAAAGTAATATACTTTCGTCGTTAATTGGGGAAATGAGAAGAAGAAAATCAATAAATTACTGTCTCATTGGTGGGAAATATGCGCTTGGCATTTTCAAGATGGACGGTTCAATGTAAGGCATATTGCATTATAAGTATTTATTTCGTTGATATATTGGATATCCGCCCAACGACACGGTGAAATCTCTAGGTAAATCCGTTGTACATATTCCATCCGCAATGCAAGACGATAAAAGTTCAAGATCACCACATGAGGAAGAACCTTGCTTGTGGTAACAGTATCGAAGAGTCATTCATATTCCGGTATATGATTGGTTCATTTCACGAATTTCACGATTCGATCGAATTAAATTTCTGCATTCCTAAATCCGTTCGATTCGAATTCAATCGTTCTATTAAAATGTGACTACCTTGCCAAAATTTCCATGCATTTCCACCAAAACTTGATACATAATATAAAATCAGCATCAGACGCATTTTTCGTTCAAATTGTTTCCTCACTTGCAGAGAATGTGTTACTTTTTTACATAAAACACATATTTGATATATAAGGCAAATAGTGATTAATAATTTTTGTTTTAAAAGAGTTTCCACCGAAAATCCATTAACATTTTCGCTCCACAGAAATATAACACGGAGCTCAATATCGTCTATATTGTGTAACAAAGTTGTCACATTTACACATCTCGATTGGACTTGAGTCGAACGAATTACAGAATGCAAAACTGCAATTGATTTGGGTCGTTTTGACTCGATCGGATTTCAGAGTATGGTTGAGTAGTTGATAAGTAGACAGAAATAGGATTTCTGAGGAAATTACACTATCGATTTTCTCAGGGCGTATTTTAGCGACTAAACAAACTAAAGATGTGTATGTGTGTGTGTGTGTGTGAGGTAATCCTCGCTTCTTCCCTTCAACCGAATACGTCCAGCAATATGCGGGACCGACTCTGGTCAAATTTCATTTTTCGACGCTGTAATATAATGATAATGTATGACATTTGGGACTGGCAATAGCAAAGGCTGTGTCGGCTTTGCTCATGATAGCGTCTCGCAAGTGAATGTACTCTTCCTCACGTCGCTTTTGTGTGTCGTAGAAATCGCAATCGATCGTTCTTTACGCTTTTTCGTAGAATGGCGTTGTCCTGTCCAAAATCTACCGAGCACATTCTCTTGTTTGTTTCGTCTCCTCTGATCGCATTTTCATCAATATTGATTCAAAATGAAAAAAATGATGTTCATAATGAATGCAACACATACAAAGCTAAACACTGGTGGCCTAAAGCGACTTAATATACACACACCAATAATATTTTAGCACTCTTCTCAAAATAAACTTTTGTAAGTATTATTGGCAGTTGCAGTTGTATTGCGTAGATGTCATTCTTGGTGGAGAAAGTTTTGCGACAGGAACGTGAAACTAAATTATACATAGCATTCCAGCAAAAGAAAGCCTTGTGAGCCGGCGATGATGGCCCAACTTGATTTGTCCCTACATAGTATGGCGAAAACATTATGATTATGTCATCTTTGCCATGGCTCGGCACGATGTGTTGATTGCAATGCTAGATGTACAGCGAGTGAAATATTCGCTCGCGTCCACATCTCGAGGGGAAACGAAGATGACACAACATGAGCAGAATGAGAATAACAATTCATTCTCGCTTGACACTCGTCGGCAAAGATGTTGCTTCGATGACCACCATACGGGCAATGAAAATTTTCCTCAGATGAAATGCAATATTTATACGCTAGCGAACGTGACCTGTTTTTTGAATTGGTCCCCTAATGGAAGATGTAGTCCTACGTCAAAAACTGCTAGTGGTCATATAATGTTGATAAGGCGTTTTATCTGCGTTATTTATTTTTATTTTGAACAATAAGTCTCACAATAAAATTAATTAATTCTTAAGTTGAGTGCATGTTTTAGAAGTACATTTAATAAGCAATTGAAAAAAAAGCCCACAAATTATACATCTTCCTTCAACCTTTAATTATATGGGGGGGTCTTATCATTCTGAAGAGCACTGTATGATTGCGGTATTACCTAGTGCTCAACATCACCTCATCCTACGGTAACGCGCTTACGAACAATGAAGGATGGAATGAAATTAGCATAAGGAAATGCCTGCCTTCCTTCTTGCTGGTAGCGACCGGTTTTTATCTCCCCCACCGGAGGAATGAGGAACCTGTGGAAACAGTAGGACCTGGGGTGAGCGCAAGGACGCGACGCGCCGTGTGCGATGAGATGTATGCACGCGATAACGAGGCAGAGGCGGGAAGATTCATAATGAGTATTTATGTAGGAACAAGAGCCAATGATTCTGCTCCATGGATTGCTTACGGCAAGGCTAGGCTACTGTTGCGACAGTAGCAGCCAAGGTTCGTATGATGACAAATAGTTAAGTAGCTTTTTTATGAGACACCGGTTTAGGAGACACTGTGTTCCGAGGTGTCTGAGATGAGATGTTTTTTTCTTGTTGCTATTTTGTATTCGTTTCATATGCAAATGTGGAAAAGTCGGGGTTCCACGATGCGAGAGTTTGCTGGCATAGGGATAAATTATAATTTTCACGGCACTGGGGGAGATAAAATTTGTTCAACTGCCTCAGGAAGAGACAACTTTTTAAAAGGGGTGAATATTAGTAATTATATTTCTTTAATTAACGCTATTTCCGCACACCGGAAAGTATTTGTTAAAAAAATCAAATCAATTCCGGTAGCAATTTCAACTGAGACGAAGGGATCAACTCATTGGGCAGGACAAAAATAAGAACACCGTTTTATTCGGACGAGCCTCGATTCCTCGAGGAATAACGCTAGTCGAGATCGAAAGAGCTGTCGTAAATTATAAAATTAATTTGCATAAATTTGTTCGCAAGTGAATTCGGTGCTCGCGCGTTAAAAGCATAACCGATTCTGCCCTGGAGAGTTCCGCCAACGGTTCAGTTGGATCAGGTGGGCCAGTAGCCCGCACGTGACTGGTTCCTTCCGGGGGATTCAGTCGGTATGTGCGCAAGCTTTAAAAGAAACATATTTATGGCGGGAGATGATTGAACTTTGGTCGACAGCCGAGGGGTGTAATAAGATAAGTAGTTTAGCGGATGCCGTGGGCATTAGGAAGAGCTGGAAGCAATCGTACGGGTTTCATAACTCTCCGAGGAGTTGTTCTTATCAACTCCGAATCACGAGCAGCTGCTCTTTCATCCCTTGCATACCTTCCGCGAATCGAGAAGGAATAATTTCTACTGAAATAAGATAGTTTTTGCGACGATATCAACGCTAAAAACATCCTGCTTACACTAATTGCAATTAAAAATCCAGCTTTCAAAATCTGGTTTCTGGGCCAAACTTCAGTGAAGCTCGTTTCCAGCGAGAGTAATGATTTTCCACTCATGAAAAATGTTATTAAACATCACAGTAATACCGGTGCTCTTACTCTTTTCTGGAAATTCCAGTGTAGCAAATATTCTTTACCAGATCACTTCATTCTAAATAATTGTATTTGGTTGAAACAACAGTGAAGGATAATGTCAGTAAATCTCCAGCCATCAGAAAGCGCCCATTCGGCGAAACTTACCCACATCAGAGGGCGTTCATCACGTTGCCGAAAATTCCAGATTGCGGGTAACAGGTAACCGTGGCGATTATTCATTAGCTAGCAAACCGATGAAATTGCAACCCTCAGTAGAAGACGAAGGGGATTCGGATCGTAATAAAACCACCGTATAAAGTGGTTACTCATCTACATCAACACCGTTCACCACTCGCTCTGTTCTGGCTGAAACGAGATAACAAGGACTTACATTCGAATGTCTGGCGCCGTTGTCCCTCATCTAGAGTTTGCTTTAATTTCGGGGGAAAATAAGATTCTTTCATTCGTCAGATGCCAGGTACTTTAGGTGCCCATTTGAGGCTCCCTCGGCGCGCTACGTAAAAGTGTACTTGGAAAGTTGATTTCATTACGGAAATTTTTATTCTAGAGGGTCTTCCGAATCGGATCAGTTGGGGAATAAAATGTAATTAATTTCGGATTTATGCGTTGGGTAATCCATTTCGACTAGGAACCTTCGCAACGCTCGTTACGGGGCCTTCCCTCGGGTTATCATAGCTATAGCCTCTGCACTACTGTTGGCAAAGTTGATGAGCCGAAAGATTTTACTCCTTCTGTCGTCACCCGACATTCCCTGCCATCTTTTGAAGTTGAATTGCACTCATTCCAATCAGATTCGCTGGAACGCTCCCCTGTCCTGCCTGTAATTATTTATGATTACTTCCTTGGTCCTTAGTTTCCTTCCTGACACAGACGGGAAACAACCACCCACTCCCAACTCGATGCACTCGCTCACATGCGATCTAACGTGATGCCGTAGTGTCGTACCGAGGACAAGACACTGCCGCTGCGATGGTAACGGCGATAATGAGTAAGACGAGCATTATGTGGACTCACAAGAGGACATTCATCAGCAGGGAAAAAGATCTTGCCAACCGTACGCACCCCACCCTCTGCCCGCCTAGACTTCATGTGGCTCATGAAATACACAGTGATTAAAAGTTGTTGCTTCGTCAGACGAGAACGCCGGGGAGAATTGGTGTTGATTACAGCCTGAGCAAGACATGGATGGAGTAGGACTTGTGCCGGAACACATATTCTAATCATCGGGAAGTCAACAGAGAAATTATGAACGTGATATGGTACATTTCATTCAGGTCCGTGCTGAATGTAGGAACAATGCCACATTCTCCCTGGGCGTGATGATTATTGAATACATCAGGGGAAAGCAATTCTTTTTTTCTAACTCCCGGGGAAAAAGTCGGAGATACATCCGTTTCCTCTATGAGTAGTTTTGTTTCTGCTTCGGATGGATCACCGTCGGACTATTTGTGGTCATGATTAACTGCGGAAACTATGTCATCATTCACAAAAAAAGTCATCCAACACACTTCATAGAACCCATTTCATGAAGTAAGTTACGATACATGGGTGTAATCAAGTATGGAAAAGTACATTCGCTCATTTCTCCATACTTAATTATAAATCACTCTTGTATCTGCTTGGAATAATCATGGCGAAAAGAATGCAGCAAGCAATCGTAAGATTGCACGATGAATCATTTTTCACTCTCCGACCATCTTCATTCGGGACTGAGAGTGAACATAACAAAGCAAAGAGCGGAAAAACAACTTTCAATGAATGAACTCCTTTGGAAGGATCGCACGAAACAAAATAACGAGTGAGTCAAAATAGACACAATCTGCGTGTATGTACGATTTTAGTTTCCCTTGTACTTCTTTCCTTGTCAGCATTCAAGTGCACTTGAATCTACCTTCCTTCCCGCTCACCAATAACTTGCGTTAATATGGTCTATTGCGTTGACTTAGATCGTTTCATACTAGAAAAAGACGGGTGGGTAATGTCGGTGACATAACCGGAGTGACGTAGGACTATACAAAGTGGACAGCTTTTGCTAAATATATATTTTAAATATATTGTATTATTTTCTTCTCCTACGTGAATTCCTACCTATCTACCTGAAAAATGGATTAGTTTACTGTTTACTCTTTATGAACATGTTGGGGGTTCTGAAAAGAACCTTTGGTGTTGTGTTTTTGCGTTGTTTTTACAAACTTGATTCTTGATTTTTTTCTGAAGGTTTATTAAATGTTCAACGTCGGGCATCTTTCGGCGTATACACATATCGTACAATCAAAATGATGGCTGTGATAGGGAATGCATAGGTGGTCATCAGCTCGTTCACTATCATATATTTCACTATTGAGCACATTACCGTACCTTAAGCTGTGGTTTCGGAGACGAATGAATTGTAAGATTTGTAGTCTCCGCAAACAAAGTAAATAAAAATGAAAAATGAACTGAGGTTTTGGAGACGAACTCTACGATCTGTCGAGAAATAAACGAGCTATAAGCGTTCTGAAAAACCAACAGTAAATACAGGGACGGATGACCTTCGGATTAAAGTCCTTTAAAATAAGAACAGAGCAGCAGGAAATACATAGCTCATCGTATTGCTCCTTAGTTATTTCTCTATGCAATGGAGATGTAACGTCAGTCAATTTTCAACATCAGTTATCAACTAATGAAAACAGTTCTTGCTACCGAGAAAATTCGTTAATGCCATCCTGCATACAATGTGTTGTAATTTGAAGCCACTTTTAATTCGGAAACCATACATGGGTTTGTGAAAACTGAATGATCAATTTAAAAAACCCCAACCACCAATAAGTTCAAGAACAAGCATAAACAAAAAAAAACAGTTTATATTATATGTCATATTATGTCACTTTAGAATGCATTGGTATTGTGAAAAACTTTTGATAACTCTTCTTTGAATGGTTTAATGGCCCTGGAAAGCACCGTGTTTTACGGTGGCTGGTTTTGCCACCAAAGCAGTCTGTATAAACAAACTTTTTCTTTCTTCTGCCTGCTGCCGTTTTGCGATTGCGTTTGCCACTCGCTGAAACTAGTTGTTGCCTTGATGAGCGCCGAACCGAAGCTGCTCTGTTCTTGATGCGTGTTTTCTGACTGTCGTGAGCAGCTTTGCAAGCCAACCCGAGCACTCCGACGGCCGAAACTCTTTAATCGCTGTTAGGTATACTGGTGCTCCGGCACCAATCCGTTCGGCCTAGTTACCCTTGCGGAGCAATCCAATGCGACCAACAGGGAACTGGAGACCTGCACGGTTCGAGTGAGACTTTGCCTTTCCCTTAACTTGTCCTCCTTTGTTACGTCCACACGTCCATGTTGCTGCTTGTTTTCTTTTTATGATGTGATGCGATGCGATGTTAAACGATGCCGTACAACCGCACTGGTTTACGGTTTGAAAGAAAATGAGATATTTTTTTGGGGCTCGCGTGTTTTATACTCTAGCGGTACACACTCACAGGATAGAGACAAATCAGCAGACTCAGTCAAAGGGGCGAGTCCAACGAGACGAACGAATGAGCGTTAAAAGGCAGCGATGGCAAAAAAAAAATACATTCATTACGATTTGTTCGCTCGTTCGATTCACATGCAGGCTAAAAAGGGTCCTTTTCAGGATCACAAAATTATCTTCAATCTAAAGAGTTTATTGTTTTGTTATCACTCGATATCCCCATCTTGTTCGGCTAAACCTTTCTGTTTAGCGATTGCGTTTGCCACTCGCCACAGCTTTCACAGTTGGAAAATTTCTTCCCATCCAGCTTGTGACATATTGTGACAATGGCACGTCGCATTACCAGAGGTAATTTTAATCTGTAATTGAATATTTGCGATGACAGTGGTACAGTGTCGACTTTCAATGTGGGGTCATAATTTGTACCCCGAACTCTATGTTTAGAAAAATTTCCAACTAAATATGTAGCATTACAGGTCCGTCCAATTAGCTAAATGTCGAGATAAGTGTAAATTACTGTACTTTCAATCTAGAGGCAATTTAAGAATTGGTGAAAATCAATAACCTCAAAACAACTGCCAAATTCACATACTCATCAGATCCTGGCAAACAAATTATGAAAAAAATCAATTTGTGTTTTATTATAATTTTGGATATTATTTTAGAAAGCATTGAACTGCATTTCGTAAACTCTTTTTTGAAAGGTTTAATAGCCCTGATAAGCGCCTTGTTTTATGGAATGGTTCCAATTTAGAAAACTTTGTACTCGTGGTTTTGAAAAAAAACCATTTCGAACGCCCTCGATACCGCCTTGTTCTGGATTTGCCACCAAAGCAGATTGTATAAAGAACAAACTTTTTTCTTCTGCTACCAGCTGCCGTTTTGCGATTGCGTTTGCCACTCGCTGCAACTGCCTGTTGTCTTGATGTCCACCGAACCGAATGTGTTCTGTTCTGAATGCGGGTTTTCTTATCGTCGCGAGCAGCTTTGCCAGCTAACTCGATCACTTCGGCGGCCGAAACTATATAAGGCCGGCTAGGTGGACTGATGCACTGGTACTAACGCACTCGGCCTAGCTACCCTTGCGGGGAACTCCAGACTAACACGGTTCAAGTGGGATTTTGCCTTCCCCTCCACTTTTCCTCCTTTGCCATATTCAACCATGGCTGCTTGTGTTGGTTTGTTGATGTGATGTGATGCGAAACGATGTGGTGTACGGTTTGGATGAGAATGATCGTTACGGAAGGAAGGAAGGTCTTGAATTATAGAGACTTTAAACTTTTGCAGTTCATTCGTCTCTAGCCTTGAGAAAGGCCCTTTGAAAACTCTACTCTACTCTATTGTTCTACTCCAGCGCTACCACCTCCGAACTCTTGCCTTGAGAAAGGCACTCGATCCCTCGCCGTCCAGCTCGTCCAGCAACGATGTTGTCCAGTCGGTGTCCACACAAAGAATGTGATCGTTACGGCAGCGGAGCGGGGATTTTTAAGCTGACTGGCTCGAGTGTGTGAGACTGCGACCAATGTTTCGTTCATATTTTTTCTTTTCCCTTTCCAATCGTGCTTCATTCTATTTCGCTGCTGCTCTGGTTGACCGTTTTGGTCGGTACGATTTGAGGAGCACAAAATGGACCAATCAAAAATGGGCACATAGTGCATATGGACAATGCTTGATATTTCACAATTATTCAATTATTTATCTCAAGAAAAATTAAATGTTATTCGTTATGATAGATGCGTAGATATATTTCCTATCAATTGATGCAAAAACCTTTGCGATCTATTGAGAAATGCTCGAATTATAAGCGTTCCAAATCTTGCATTTTTTCCTACTTGTTCAGTGCCTAGATTTCCATTTCACCCCCTATATCTTCCGGTTAGACGTAGTCCTACGTCAACAAAAAAATGTCATTGCAATAGTGCACAGGAAGCAACTCGATTTCAACTATCTAAGGTAAATGATTTTGGTTTGTCCAGTCGAAAATATGTTTACGGTTTGCCCACTGTTTTGAATGCTCTAATTCAGCCCTCTTGTGTCAAATAAGGTATTCGAATGTTTCAAAACATATAAATAAAATTGTCTTTTTCATGATTTACAGTAGTTTTATAGTATATTTTCACGGAATCACATGTTTTAAAGGATTATAAAATACACCTTCTATTTGTGTCAATGCGCGCCCCATTCGAGCTAACTTTAAATCGATCACCAGATGATTATTTGACACGTATTCAGACCTTTTCTGGATTATGACACTTACAAATATTGTAAACATCATGCTTGCACACCATTTGTATCAGATTTACATAGCTAAACCATTGAATTAACGCATTTTGATGAACTCAATTCTGATCATGAGTTATCCAATTCAATAATGTTGTTTTGTCCACATGATTTATTGTGCTTTAGTCTCAAATAAAGTGAGGCATAGGACGGCGCCAGTGGTTGTATGGTTAGCGTAACAGCCTCACAATCCGATCGGCCTGGGTTCAATCCCAGCTGGCGTCGTTGGGATTTTCTGAGGCGAAAAATCTCTGGTTACGTCTTCCTTCGGAGCGGAAGTAAAAGAAGTTGGCCCGGCTCATGAGTTGTTGAGTCTGATAGGTAGGAACAGGTGGAGTCGCCTCCCTGATGTCGGTGATTGGCACTAAAGTGGCGGAATAGGCCGACGAAAAATAAGCGAAGATAAAAAAAAAAAAAAAAAAAAAAAAAAGTGAGGCATAAACGAAGAATAGAAGGGTGAGTTTTATCTGTGAATGAGTGTTTTGTTGAACGAATATCGAAGCGATTTTGCCCATACCTAGGTGTCATGGTGCAGAGCAGAGCAGTTATATGGATGAATCGATCTCCTCTCGACCGTGGATCGATCTCCATCGCTAATGATTGACGCGTGGACGTAGTTATTCTGTAACAACACAAAAATGGTCAATGAGGGCCATGAGTTCTGAACTCACGATCGATCGCTTACTAAGCGAACGCGCATTCAATGTGGCTACGAAGACCCCCTGTGTCGATTGTAGTAAGAGAAATCTTTGATAATTCATATCTCAAAAACTATGAGTCGTACCGAAATAGTGTCTTAGAAAAAGTTTTAGATTATTGATGTTAACACTCCTATACTCGCGCATTGGTCTGTCAGACCGAGAAATCAATAATTCGTTCATTTCTCAGAAAATATTAACACTATGACTTTGCGACTCTCTCTAGCTTCGATATTCGTCGTTCATCATCGTTTAGCGTATCGCATGTGTTGGTACTGAGGGGACGTGTGCCACTTTTTTAACACTTTCGGTCTGACACTCCGACGCGGGTATAGGTGTAACTTTTTTGGACAAGTGCCTTTTTTCATATTCTAGAATATTGTTGAATGAAATGCATGAATTAATGTTAATGGCGTGGAATATTTATTGAATATAATGCATAAGATCATTAAAGGACTTTTCTTATTTGATTTCAGTCCCTTTCGTAAACGAATTGAACGGATCCATATATTAACTATTCGTCGATATATTCGTCGTTAGATTCATAGTTCAAAAGCAAAATATAAATGTTTGACTTTCGTATAGTTATTCGCTAAATATAATGGTCATACATATACACACTTGTGAAAGAATTTCACTTGTGGAAGAATTGTAAACAGTAAACTATAAACTAATCGGTAGCTTATGGTCATATTTAACGGTTACAGTTTCGGGGATATTTTTTTATAATGGACAATATCGACATAAAAACAAGAAAAAGAAAAGGAAATTCCTAGAAATCCTTTTATATCATCTTTTTATGCCCCATCTAAAAAAGGCATTAATTCTTAGTTTACCAAGAAAACAGAGACAAGGAATTTTAGAAATATGCAAACTTTATATTCCAGAGCATTTATCGTCGGTTAATTATGGAGAAGGTCTTTATACATTCTTATCTTCGATAAAAGACCCGAAAACACGCAACAACTGCATGAAATGTAAAAAAATATGTTTGTTCCGAGCATGCAGTTATTCTATGTTCTGATTCGTACTCCAATGAAACCACAATCAATTAATAGGTTTCTATGTTATTTTATAGCTCTTTATACTTCTATGAATTATATTCATTTGCTTTCTTTTAATTAATAACACTAAAAAATTTTAATTTCGTTATTTGTGTTGGAGTATCAAAAATTATTCCATTTTGAGGAGAAATAGAAACCATATTTCATTACAGAGAATTTCAATTTTCGGTCTGTGACACCGTGCGTGAGTATACGTGTTATGATTTTCCACACGAGTACAGGAGGGTTAAACGTGAAAAAAATATACACTGAGAAAAAAAAAGTATTTTATTTGAATAAAAATATTTAATATCTAAAATATGTATTTTTCCATTTAAAAAAAAAATCATGTAAAATAGAAGTCATGTAGAATATTTAAAAAATCAGTCTAAGATGGTAAAACTATTTTTGACGAACTTTGTGAAACGCAGAATATTTATGAATTTTCGAAACTTTTTTTGTATGTTAAAAATCATTTCCAGCCACAAATTATGAATCTTGATGTGATGTAAAACAAAAAAGTTCATCATTACTCTCCTTCTAAATGCAACGACATTTGAAAAATATTTCTACTTTATCGTCTTTTTAATAGTATACTAGCTGACCCGGCAAACTTTGTTCTGCCATATACATTATTTCTAGTGCATATTTTTGTTTAATGAAAAATAACTATCGTATTGTAAGCGTGTTTAGATGTTTTAACGATTATATATGACCTAAGAACTACTGATAGAGTTTTTTGTTTGTTTTTAAAGCGTTCTAATTCCATTCGAAAATCCATTAAATTTTTCACTCTACAGAAATGGAACACGAAGTGTTCATGCTCAATGTTGTCTATGTTGAGTTGCGTGCCGAGGTTGCCACATTTGCACAACTCGATTGAACTTGAGTTGAGCGGATTTCAGAATGCAAGATTGCGATCCTTACGGGTAGTTGTGACTCGATAGATCAGTAGGCATATTTGGAATTTGCGAGTCAAACTATTTCCTCGGGAGTATTTTGTTGACTAACCCAACTAAAAAAGACGGGTGGGTAATGTCGGGGACATAACCGGAGTGACGTAGGACTATACAAAGGGGACAGCTTTTGCTAAATATATATTTTAATTATATTGTTTTATTTTCTTCTACCTACCTATCTACCTGAAAAATGAATTACTTTACTGTTTACTTTTTATGAACATGTTGGGGGTTCTGAAAAGAACCTTTGGTGTTGTGTTTTTGCGTTTTTTTTTACAAACTTGATTCTTGATTTTTTTCTAAAGGCTTTGTACTTATTAAATGCTCAACGCCGGGCATCTTTCGGCGTATGCATATATCGTACAATCAAAATGATGGCTGTGATAGGGAATGCATAGGTAGTCATCAACTCATTCACTATCATATATTTCATTATTGAGCACATTACCGTACCTTAAACTGTGGTTTCGGAGACGAATGAATTGTAAGATTTGTAGTATCCGTAAACAAAGTAAATAAAAATAAAAAAGAACTGAGGTTTTGGAGACGATCTGTTGAAAAATAAACGAACTATAAGAACTTAAAATAAGAACAGAGCAGCAGGAAATACATAGCTCATCATGTTGCTCCTTAGTTATTTTCCTATACAATGCAGATGTAACGTCAGTCAGTCAACCAAAGAAAGCAGTTCTTGCTACCGAGAAAATTCGTTTATGCCATCCTGCATACAATGTGTTGTAATTTGAAGCCACTTTTAATTCGGAAACTATACATGGGTTTGTGAAAACTGAATGATCAATTTAAAAAACCCCAACCAGTTCAAGAACAAGCATAAACAAAACAAAACAGTTTATATTATATGTCATATTATGTCACTTTAGAATGCATTGGTATTGTGAAAAACTTTTAATAACTCTTTTTTGAATGGTTTAATGGCCCTGTAAAGCGCTGTGTTTTACGGTGGCTGGTTTTGCCACCAAAGCGGTCTGTATAAACAAACTTTTTCTTTCTTCTACCTGCTGCCGTTTTGCGATTGCGATTGCCACTCGCTGAAACTAGTTGTTTCCTTGACGAGCGCCGAACCGAAGCTGCTCTGTTCTTGATGCGTGTTTTCTGATTGTCGTGAGCAGCTTTGCAAGCCAACTCGAGCACTCCGACGGTCGAAACTCTATAATCGCTGTTAGGTATACTGGTGCTCCGGCACCAATCCGTTCGGCCTAGTTACCCTTGCGGAGCAATCAATGAATGCGACCAACAGGGAACTGGAAACATGCACGGTTCGAGTGAGACTTTGCCTTTCCCTTAACTTGTCCTCCTTTGTTACGTCAACACGTCCACGTTGCTGCTTGTTTTCTTTTTATGATGTGATGCGATGCTAAACGATGCCGTACAACCACACTGGTTTACGGTTTGAAAGAAAATGAGATATTTTTTTTGGATCCGCGCGCTTTATACTCTAGCGGTACACGCTCACAGGATAGAGACAAATCGGCAGACTCAGCCAAAGGGACGAGTCCAACGAGACGAACGAATGAGCGTTAAAAGGCAGCGATGGCAAAAAAATACATTCATTACGATTTGTTCGCTCGTTGGATTCACATGCAGGCTAAAAAGGGTCCTTTTCAGGATCACAAAATTATCTTCATTCTAAAGAGTTTATTGTTTTGTTATCACTCGATATCCCCATCTTGTTCGGCTAAACCTTCCTGTTTAGCGATTTGTTGCCACTCGCCACAGCTTTCACAGTTGGAAAATTTCTTCCCATCCAGCTTTGTGACATGTTGTACAGTAAATTACATTCAATGCGACGTGCCGAAGCACCACTCAGTGTCGCATTGGAGGCGATTTTAACCTGTAATTGAACATTTGCGATGACAGTGGTACAGTGTCGACTTTCAATGTGGGGTCATAATTTGGATCTCTATGTTTACAAAAATGTCCAACTAATTATGTCGCATTACATGTCCGTCCAATTAGCTAAATGTCGAACTAATTGTAAATTACTGTACTTTCAATCTGGAAACAATTTAAGAATTGGTGTAAATTGAATAATCAGGAAAGTCCCCAACTATCAATAAGCTCAGAACAACTGCCAAATTCACATACTCAGCAGATCCTGGCAAACAAATTATGAAAAAATCAAATTGTTTTTTATTATTATTTTGGATATTATTTTAGAAAACATTGAACTATATTTCGTAAACTCTTTTTTGAAAGGTTTAATGGCCCTGATAAGCGCCTTGTTTTATGGAATGGTTTCAATTTAGAAAACTTTGTACTCGTGGTTTTGAAAAAAACCATTTCGAACGCCCTCGATGCCGCCTTGTTCTGGATTTGCCACCAAAGCAGATTGTATAAAGAACAAACTATTTTCTTCTGCTACCAGCTGCCGTTTTGCGATTGCGTTTGCCATTCACCACTCGTTGCAACTGCCTGTTGACTTGATGTCCACCGAACCGAATGTGTTCTGTTCCGAATGCGGGTTTTGTTTTCGGCGCGAGCAGCTTTGGCAGCTAACTCGATCACTTCGGCGGCCGAAACTATATAACGCCGGCTTGGTGGACTGGTGCACTGGTACTAATGCGCTCGGCCTAGCTACCCTTGCGGGGAACTCCAGACCGACACGATTCGAGCGGGTTTTGCCTTTCCCTTAATTTTTCCTCCTTTGCCATGTCCAGATTTGGCTGCTTGGTTTGGTTTGTTGATGGGTTGTGATGCGAACTGATGTGGTGTACGGTTTGAATGAGAATGATCGTTACGGCAGCGGAGCGGGGATTTTTAAGCTGACTGGCTGGCTCGAGAATTACGCATGTATGAGACTGCGACCAATGTTTCGTTCTTTTTTTTTTCTTTTTCCTTTCCAATCGTGCTTCATTCTATTTCGCTGCTGCTCTGGTTGCCCGTTTTGGTCGGTACAATTTGAGGAGCACAAAATGGACCAATCAAAAATGGGCACATAGTGCATTTGGACAATGCTTGATATTTCACAATTATTCAATTATTTATCTCAAGAAAAATGAAATGTTATTCGTTATGATAGATGCGTAGATATATTTCCTATCAATTGATGCAAAAACCTTTGCGATCTATTGAGAAATGCTCGAGTTATAAACGTTCCAAATCTTGTATTTTTTCCTACTTGTTCAGTGCCTAGATTTCCATTTCACCCCCTATATCTTCCGGTTAGACGTAGTCCTACGTCAAAAGAATGAATTGAATCGCTTCGGCCTTTCAAACGAAAACATCCAGCAACGTGTGGGACCGAGGACGTGTAATGTTGTAATGAAGCTCATTAACAACTTCATTATATGTTTGAAAACACGCGCTGTAATGTCATAATAGCGCATTCCGTCTGACCTGGCAACATAGCAACGGTCCTTCATGTACCCCCAGAGGAAGCAATCGACAACGAGAAATGTTGAAATTATCACCATAAGAGGACAAAGTTCCATTAAAGCTTCGGTTCTTGTAAATACACGTCCTTGTAAATTGTACATCTTGACACTAAACACGTGTCGTGGTGGGGAATGCAGTGTTACCAACGAGAGAGCGAAAAAAAATTATGAGTAGCTATTCGATTTTTTTTTTGCGTAAGCGTTTAATCAGAAAGATCCTGTACAAAAATTCAAAGTTTCGAAAATTCATAATGTTCCACAAAGTTCGTCAAAAATAGTTTAACCATCTTGGACTTATTTTTTAAATTTTCTACAAATCTTCTGTTTTAAATGGAAAAAAATATGACTATAAAAATTATTAGTATAATGACAAAGACCAGGTGACTGGCTTTAATTTGATATGTCGATCATTAGAATCGATCCAGTAGTTCAAAAGTTATGAATTTTTGAAAAAAGGGAATTTTTGAAAAAACGAAGCACAAATTTCTGCATAACTCAAAAACTAATTTGGCATGTGGAGGTTTCAGAGGGCAATAAATGTTTCTATGGTGGTTTAACACTTCGCCCCCTTTCTAAAGAGGGGAGGGACTGAATAATTCCAGAACTAATCAAGCAAACGGAATCAAACTTGACATATAAAGGGTTTTAGGGATCGATAAACGTTTCTATGGTGGTTCGATACTCCTCCCCCCTCTCTAGAGGGGGGGCTGCCATATAATTGAAACACAAATTTCTATATAACTCGATAACTAATCAAGCAAATGGAACCAAATCTGGCATGTGGAGGTTTTATGGTGCAATAAATGTTTTATGGTGGTTACTGTCATACAAATGAAACAAATTCTACATAACTCATGAGCTAATCAACCAAACGGAAACATATTTGGTATATGGAGAATTTAGGGGAAAATAATTGTTTCTATGGAAGTTTGACAATACGAGGGGGAGGGGGCTGAATAACTGAATAACTGAATGGTATAAGACACTCGGAGACGGTCGAGAAGAGATGAACGATTTGCTACGTCAAGGATCCACTTCTTCAACTGATGAAAACATCGACAAAATAAAAGAATGATGCTCGAAAATCGTCATTTGAGTTTGAGAGAGCTAGCCTGCGAATTAAATATCTCTCACGAGACCACTCGTCATATTTTGGTTGATTTTTTGGGCACGATAAAAGTCGCAGCACGGCTAGTGCTGAAAGAGCTGAAAATTCCATCGCAATCAAGTAGTCACATAGGTTGCACGCGATCGATCGTGAGTTCTAAACTCAGGGCCCTCAATTAACCATCTTTGTGTTGTTACAAAATAACTACGTCCACGCAACAATCATCAGCGATGGGGATCGATTCATCCATACGAGCTTTGCTTGAAACTGCTTTGCTCTGCAAGGGCTGTTGTGCTATTAATATCACAACAATGATCAAATCAACTTTCTCCGCTGTCCGATCTGCTGAATAATGGAAGAACAGCAGGAATACTCTTACCCTAAATGGCTAATGTGTAATATACAATTTACAATTTTTTTGTGTTACGACAAAAAATGTAACATGTACACTATTAAAATTCGGCTCTGTGACTTCTAAAATGCTAATGAGCCTAAATAAATAAAACAAATGAAATAAAAAAAATGGTTGAAAACATGCTCGTACGATCAAATTATGATCCCAAGTTAATCAAAAACATAATTACTGGCGACGAGACATTGTTGTGACTTTTTTCCTTTTTTCCGAAACATAAATTACCGATTCGTGGGACCCGTTTTGACAGCATTGATGACAAAATCACGATATCGCTGCGTGAACTGAAGGCAATTCCTGATCTCAGCTATAGAAAGTGTTTCGATGATTGAATTGTTCGTTGGGAAAAAGTGTATTGCTTCAGAAGAGGCCAATTTTGAAAGCGATAGAATAATCCTAGATGATAAATGAAGCATTTTTGTTTCAAAACACCAATTCTCGGTATATATTTGATAGAATGTTTGTTCAAGTTGATGGTTCTGGTGGCGATGACAATACCGCTTTTCCAACCGCATGTACAGACCTTTCATCAAGCCTTGGCGCATTTGGCTCATCAAGACTTTTAAGATCATTCAATGTAATGTATGAAGGTGTCAAAAATTAGCTAAATATTTATTCTGGATGTACCCGACGTCTCAGTTTGAGAGGTTGGAGTTCCTCTTTAAAGTGCTGGTTACTTTTTCCGTCGTCGCTGCAGTTCCCGGCTTCCTGTTTTCTTCCTATTACTTTTGTTTTTGAAATTCTAGGAGGCTCAATGAAAAGATGAACCGCGTCGGTTTTCATATCGTTAGGTAGAGAGTGTTTGTGTATGATTGAATCACACGTAACTACTGGTACTTATATACTAATATACGAAAATATTACACCAGATTATAAAATGAAGTTATATCTCAAAAGTATACACGGAAAGTGTTTTCTGAGAGTAAAACGCAAAGCGTAAACAACGTGAACTTTAACCATTTCGCTACGGGTACCATGTATTAGGCTGTCAAAAAAGTCCTGCGGTATTTCCGCGAGGTGTCGTTGTAAGCGCGTAGTTCTAGTTGTATTCATTGTATCGAGTCATACTATAGCTTGTTGGAAAGGTATTTTTGCGCGCTATAATATAGTCCTTGACAGTGTTTTGTTTGGTTAAGTCGTTCGTGAGTTATAGTGTCGCAAATATGGAACAAAATAAAGAGAAAATCCGACATATTTTACAGTACTACTATGACAAAGGCAAAAATGCATCTCAAGCTGCCAATAAAATTTGTGCAGTTTATGTGCAGGAAACCCGATACAGTTTCCATTTCCACCGCACAACGATGGTTTCAACGTTTTCGTTCTGGTGTAGAGGTCGTCGAAGATGCGCCACGCTCCGGAAGGCCTGTCGTCGAAAATTGCGACAAAATCACTGAATTATCCGAGAAAGACCGGCATAGTAGCAGCCGTAGCATCGGCCAAGAGCTGGGGATAAGTCATCAAACCGTTATTAACCATTTGAAGAAACTTGGATTCACAAAGAAGCTCGATGAATGGGTGCCACACACGTTGACGCAAAAAAACATCTTTGACCGTATCGACGCATGTGAATCGCTGCTGAATCGCAACAAAATCGACCCGTTTCTGAAGCGGATGGTGACTGGCGATGAAAAGTGGGTCACTTACGACAACGTGAAGCGCAAACGGTCGTGTTCGAAGCCCGCTGAAGCGGCTCAGACGGTGGCCAAGCCCTCATTAACGGCCAGGAAGGTTCTGCTGTGTGTTTGGTGGGATTGTCAAGGAATAATCTATTATGAGTTGCTTCCCTATGGCCAAACACTCAATTCGGACCTGTACTGCCAACAACTGGATCGCTTGAAGGTAGCACTCATGAAGAAGAGGCCATCTTTGATAAACAGAGGCCGCATTGTCTTCCATCAGGACAACGCCAGGCCACACACTTCTTTGGTGACGCGCTAGAAGCTCCGGGAGCTCGGATGGGAGGTTCTTTTGCATCCGCCATATAGTCCGGACCTTGCACCAAGTGACTACCACCTGTTTTTGTCCATGGCAAACGAGCTAGGTAGTCAGAAGTTAGCCACAAAAGAGACCTGTGAAAATTGGCTATCCGAGTTTTTTGCCAATAAGGAAGCGAGCTTCTATAACAGGGGTATTAGGAAGTTGGCATCTCGTTGGGAACAAGTCATCGAACAAAACGGCGCATATTTGACTTAAAACAAATGATTGTAACTAATTTTATGAACAAATGAAAATTCAAAAAAAATACCGCAGGACTTTTTTGACAGCCTAATATATACGGTAGTCACTTGGTGCATCACAGCGGCTGACGCAGTCTGATGGGTTGATGCGTGCTTATTTACAAAATGTCTCCTATTTTTCTCCTTCATATAGCTCTTATATTGCATGGCATATATATCAGGGTATATATAGGGACTTTCACAATACGCAATCACAAGTCCATTTTTCCGATCCTCTGTCCTTTTACTTTTTTCACGGAAACTCCTCGTCCCTTTTGGCAGAAAACTAGGACAGTTGATTTCAACAATAAAATTTGAAGTGAGGCTTTTTACCAGCAAAACCATTTACAGGAACAAATTGTATTCTATAAAGGCTCAGACTTTAACAATATTTTTTGCGATCATATGTTAATATGAAACAGGAATGAAAAATGGTGACATTAATTCAAGAGCGCATTCTAGATAAATAGCGCACAAAGAAATAATCATTCTTTTTGGCGTAGGATTACGGTTTACGGGAACATATGAAGAGTAGGGTACATGATCTTGGTTTGTCCAATTTGGGGTGTTTTTACACAACTAGTAAATGCAAATCGATTTTTCATAAAAATCACATATAATCGATACGAGTTTGGGTTTGTTGAAAAGCCCCAATTCTCTAGTTGCTAATACTAGCATAAGGCGTTGAAATTATTCAATTATTTATGTTTTTTAAGGATTTTCCTCAAAGAGGAATTTGTTTATTTATCTATTTGTTTATTTGTTTATTTGTTTATTTGTTTATTTGTTTATTTGTTTATTTGTTTATTTGTTTATTTGTTTATTTGTTTATTTGTTTATTGGTTTATTTACAAACTTATCTCACTTCTTAACTAGGCGAACCTAGCCAGAATTTTCACCTGCCCCCGGGCTTCTGAATGCCAAAGGGTGACTAGGCTCTGTAGAATGCACGTATCTGCATGCTCGTGCTGTTTCAGTCCTGACCGAGAAATTGTCGGACAATCGCGCAGGTGCTAAGGATGACCGACTTTTGGATGCCGGCCAATTCCTTCTCCATGTTCAACACCTTTAGCGCTTCCAGAAGTGTCTTCGGGACAATTCCAGTTCCAGAGAGAACGACTGGAACAATTCTTGGGACCTCCCTTAGCCCTCACAGTTCCTTGAGCTCTACGGCCAATGGTCGGTACTTGCAGATTTTGCGACCGTGGGTCTCCTCCAGATTCTGGTTCAGTGGAATAGCGACATCGATGATGGTGACTTTGCGGTCGCTCTTGTCGTAAACCATTATATCTGGGCGGTTGTGGTGGATCGAGAGGTCGGTCAGAACAGTGCGATCCCAGTACAGCTTGAAACGGTCATTTTCCAGTACAGGTGCAGGCAGGTACCGGTAGTTTGGTACGTTGTCTTCCAGTAGAGCACATTGGAGCGCCAGTTGTCGATGAACAATACGGGCCACGTTGTTGTGGCGCTCGGTGTAGGCTGCGTTGGCCAAAACGGGACAGCCTCCCATAATGTGCTCTATGTTTTCACCTGGTTGATGGCACATCCGGCAAATGTCATCAACGTCTTGATGCCAGACGTACCGCCTGCCGTTTCTCGTCGGCATTATCCTGTCCTGGATATCATGTCGGCTTCTACTACTGAAGAGAGTTCACCACGCGTTAGCCACAGATTAGATGCGGCCTTGTCGACGTGTGGCCGGTCCAGTTGATGGGGGTGGGCACCATGCACTGCCTTCTGCTTCCACGCTGCAATCTTCTCCTCCACTGTCTGCAGATTGCAGTTGAGTTGGTACTCCGCTTGCGCCAAGTGCAGAGCGCTGTATCCTCTGTCGGCGGCGCAGACAGCCTGGTATAGCGCGTTCTGCGAAGTACTCGCGCAGTTGTCGTACCTGGGCAACACACAGTGCAGGGGAACCGCGAATGTGTTGATCGCGCGTACCTTGTTCCCCGCGTTGAGGAAAGTCCTCAGGACACAGTTCACTCGACTCAAGAACTTGTCTCGCAGCTCCGTCTTGATGTCGGAGTGGTGAATCCCGGTGAGCTGTCGGAATCCAAGGTATTTGTAGGATTCGCCACGAACCATGTCTTGTATAAACTCGCCGTCATGGACCTCGTAGCCTCCGGATTCGGTAAGTTGTCCCTTCAGCAGATGGACACAGCGGCACTTGTCGATGCCGAACTCCATGCAGATGTCCCTGCTTATATCTTCGACAACCCGGATAACTACACCTAGACGCTGACGTGAATCAGCGTAGACCTTGAGATCGTCCATGTAAAAGGTATGGGTCACTTCTTCGTTGGTGCCGTCCCCATACCTTAACTTATAGCCATGACCGTTCCTATTGAGCGTCCTACTGAGGGGGTTCAGTGCTAGACAAAACCAAAGCGGGCTGAACGAGTCGCCTTGGAATATCCCCCTTTCTAGACTGCAACACATTTTCCCCATCACTGAGGTGCAGAGACGTACTCCACTGCCTCATCGCATGCTGCAGGAACCTAACGACGACGGGATCAATTTTGTAGAGCTCCAATACCCGGACGAGAAACGAGTGAGGTATGGAGTCATAAGCCTTCCTGTAATCGATATAGGTCATGCTTAGGTTCCGCTGGTTATATATCGCCTGACCGACTATGGCTGCGTCGATGATGGCCTGGTCTTTGCGGCCATGCGTATTTTTCCTGCATCCTTTCTGCTCTTCTGCGATGATATGATGTTGTTCGCAGTGAGCAGAAACTTTGGCGGTAATGATACTGCTTAATATCTTGTACAGACTCGATAGGCACGTTATCGGTCTGTACTTTGATGGGTTCAATGTGTTGCTGTCTTTCGGGAGGAGGAAGGTGACGCCACGGGTGGCGAATTCAGGAAGGTTGTGTGGGTCACGTAGCACCTTGTTGAAGCACTCAGCTATCTTTAGATGTGCGACGGTCAGCTTCTTGTGTCAGAATTTCTGAACACCATCGGGGCCCAGTGCTGCCCAGTTCCTCAGGTACCGCGAGGCTTCGCGGACATCGTTCTTTTCGACGATGATAGCTGGCATCTCTCCAATTTCACCACAACTCTCCTCCTCCCGTCTTAACCACATTTGCCCGTCGCGATGTTGTACTGGGGTCTCCCAAATACCAGCCCAGAAGTTCGTCACATCGCTAATATCTGGCAAACCTTCGCGGTAGTCGGGCTTCTCGTCGCTAATGTGGTCGTAGAACGCTTTTTCGTTATCTCTGAACATCCGATTTTGTTCCTGGCGCTTTGCAGAGTCAGAGTAACGTTTCAGCCGTTTAGTTAGGACGCTCAATTGCTGTACCAGTGTGTCGAGTTTTTCCGTCAGCTGGTAAGCTCCCAGCTGGCGAAGTTCAGTAGGCCGCACGATCACAGCGACTTGGCGAGATAATTTCGCCGATCTGCTGCCTCTTTTGTACGCCATCAGTCTTCCAATTGCGGCGCGCTTGTTGCAATCTCCTTCGCCATGGAGGCTCACGCCTTTCACGGAGATGTTGGAGCAGTCCGCCTCTTGGCCTTATACGGTATCCTAAACTTTTGGCGGTCGCCACAGCAGCACAGTAAACTTTCAGTTGCAGCTCCTCCATGTTCTCAGCATCAACCAAGTGCAGCGGAAGAACGTGCTCGTTCATGAGCTTTACTACACTTGTCAGCCTGCGGGAAGGCTGCAACTTCGGGATCCTGGGGCGCGACAATGGGTCTGTGTTGTTTATTTGTTTATTTGTTTATTTGTTTTTTTTTATTTGTTTATTTGTTTATTTGTTTCAGATATCAACAGGCACATTACTGCCCTAAAGATATTAGTGGAAATTGTTAATAAGTACGATAAAATTTTTCCGAACTGCACTTCGTCGAAGCCCGAAGCTTCTTTGTTGAACAGACGTTGTAGTCGTTGAATGGCTGAGTTGAACTTGGAGATTAATGTTTGCTAGTATCACTGGGCATTCCGTTCTAGCCGTCAGCCGACCTCTGTAGAGCGAACCAATGCACAGAATAACGATTTCAAGCAATGGACATCGGTGAAATCTCTCGCAATTCGCATAATGAAACCGAGGTTACGGGAGGCTTTCCCAACGATGTAGTTGACATGAGCTTTGAAATTAAGCTTGCAGTCCAAATAAACGCCTAGATATACAGTCGACTTTGGCTAGCTGAACTCTTTTCCAAAGCGAAGGGAAGATACCCGCTGACAAGGAAAGACTGAATAAATTTCGTATTGGAGACAACAATCCAACAGCACATTTTTTTAGAATTATTGCTGGGATTCCATCCGGTCCAACGGAGGTTGAGGATTTCAGTCTGTTGAAAGCTGATTGTAGCATTGCATCATCGACAGCTATCCGGAAAAACAGTTGTTCTGAAGTGGAACGCTCCTTGTGGCTGCAGAGAGCTGATCTTGTGAAAGACACTCATGTGAGAAAACACTCGGAAACTTAGCTGAAAAAAAGTTGCAAATCCCTTGAACACCAGACGCGCCTTGTCTGTTGTAGAACATAGATGACGGAAGTCCAAACTCTTTACGTTGCTCATCGACGTGTTTCCAAAATGATTTAGGATCACTTCGAAACTTTCGTTGAACCCCACGTAGGTATTTCGCATGACGTCGCTTACTTGCCCTTTTGTACTGATAGTTTAGTCTCAAATAATATTGCTTGAATTATGATCATGGTTTGACCACCTCTGATCATGATTTGTCCAAAAATGATCAAGGTTTGTCCGGCTTCAGGAATCACCATTTTTGAATGAAAACATTCGAGTTCTCAAGTAGATGTTGCGTTTATCATTGCTTGAGTTTACTGTCATCATATTGATCCATTCATAATTTAGGCTATCTTCAGAATATCGCATTTTCTTGGGTATTTTAAATGTGTTCACCTCAAGACACTCAACATAGAGAAACCTTATTTCTGCTATACGCGAAGGACACAATAAACACACTGCAGCGCTCCAAGCGGTTGCCATAGAAATTATGTGGACAAATCAACATTATTGAACTGGACAACTCATGATCAGAATTGAGTTCATCAAAATGCGTTAATTTAATGGTTTAGCTATGTAAATCTGATACAAATGGTGTGCAAGAATGATGTTTACAATATTTGTAAGTGTTATAATCCAGAAATGGTCTGAATACTTGTCAAATAATCATATGTTGGTTGATTAAAAATTAGCTCAAGTGAGGGACGTATTGACCACCAATAGAATGTGGATCTTATAATCCTTTAAAACATGTGAATCCGTAAACATATACTATATAACTACTGTAAATCATGAAGAAGACAATATTATTTATATGTATGGAAATATTCAAATACCTAATTTGACCCAGGTGCGCTGAACTAGAGCATTCAAAACAGTGGATAAACCATGATCACGTTTTCGACTGGACAAACCAAAATCATTTATCTAACGGATAAAAAAAACTGAGTCGGTTTGTCATTCTTGCGAAAGCAGTGCCTGGACTAATAACAAATGGAGTGGTTCCTGGTACCCTCCAGAACCGCCCGAGGTCAGTCAGCACGCTTTATATTCGCTCCCAATCTTCACCCAAGACAACTATTTTGCTTTGATTTCGCATAAAAACAGGAAGTGGGTTATATCTATGGTATAACCGCAAGGGTGACGTAGGACTATCGTTGATTTAGAGATCATTTGTTTGAAGTTGAATCTAAATCCATTCTGAATGAATGAATAAATGAATATTTGGGAGACTTTGAAAACGAGAGCGTTACGTTGGAGGCACAAGGTTTTATGCATCCAATATAGGATACGAAAAACCTTGTTCTGAAGAATAATCTTCAGAAGTTAACCTGCTAACTGTACTTGATTGACAAATCACAAACCCAAATGTATTATATGGATATTTTATGGATAGAAAACATTGAAATAAACTCTTTCGCTTGAATGTAATTTTCAATTCCAAGGGGAACTGGCAGATTATTTTCCAGCAACGATTAGATATTTCCACATTTTCCTCGATACTGAAAGCCCACCAGTGGTTAATACTAACTCGATAACCACCTGTGAATAGTACTTGATTGAAAAATATTTGGTCACAGTGTAACATGGATAGAAAACATTCAATTAAACTGTTTCACATGAATATATTTTGAAAATTCCCAGAGGAACTGGCAGATTATTTTCAGTAACGATTAGTTATTTCCACAGTTTCCTCGATACTGGAAGCCCACCAGTGGTTAATACCAACTCGATAACCACCTGTTAATAGCACTTGATTGAAACATATTTGGTCACAGTGTTACATGGATAGAAAACATTCAATTAAACTCTTTCACATGAATATATTTTGAAAATTCCCAAAGGAACTGGCAGATTATTTTCAGTAACGATTAGATATTTCCACATTTTCCTCGATACTGAAAGCCCACCAGTGGTTAATACTAACTCGATAACCACCTGTTAATAGCACTTGATTGAAACATATTTGGTCACAGTGTAACATGGATAAAAAAACATTCAATTAAACTCTTTCACATGAATATATTTTGAAAATTCCCAGAGGAACTGGCAGATTATTTTCAGTAACGATTAGATATTTCCACATTTTCCTCGATACTGGAAGCCCACCAGTGGTTAATGCCAACTCGATAACGACCTGTTAATAGCCGCGCGTGTATGTGTGTGTAGCGATGTCTTCCCAGGGAACCGTTTGTGGCATCACTCTCCTCCTGATAGATTCCCTTCTGGCCTAGGGTGCACAAACAGGCTCTTGGTGACACCGTTCATCCGCGCTTTCATGATAAATAAAGAGCTTCACCGCAACAGCGACAACATGCTCCCATCGCAACATGCTCCCATCGCTCCCATTAGAACTGAGTGGATTTCCGAGCGCCGCTCGCTTATATACCGATTGGTGATTTCAATAGCCTGTTTTGAAAGCAATTTTAAGACTATTGAAACAAGTTTTTGGATCAAAAAGTAACAAGTATATAACGCGTAGGCATTTTATCTTTCGAATGAAGTGTTTATCATACCATTTCGTTCAGTTGTTTAGGAGCTATTAACGCTCAAAATCTCGGTCTCCGGCGTAACGCTTTCGTTTTCGAAACTTTGATTTTACACCCCGGTATAGAAATGAAAGACGTAGTCCTACGTCAATATTCTTCCCGAAAACGTTTGATTATTATGATCAACTGTTGGATATCGTGTATTATTTTTCATCTAAATGCAACCATCAAAAAAAAAACTTAAAACACAGTCCGCATTAACATATTGAAGGTATTCATTATTTGGAAGCGCAGCCGTAAAACGAAAGGCGTCAACGTAGATAAATTAATAGTGGCACTAATCTTTACGACCCATAAATATCGGTCCTAATCGGGCGCTGTGACCACAGCTGATTCGTTATGAGCGGGAAAAAACGTCGTGTGGATTTGGTTTTCCTCGTTCCTCTTTCGGTGTCTCATCGCAGCTATCGCTGCACAGCATGTTTCCAATCACACTCCATTATACAAGTTCCCAATAAACAAATCATATTTTATAAGCGCTCAGATCAAACAAGTTTTATCCCCATCTGGATGTTTTAAAATGGGTGGTGTTATGATTTCCTAGTTTCACTTGGTAAAACGATGAAAGTGGGGAGGCCCCATGCGACGAGATGCTTTTTGTCAACATTGACACGGCTTGCACCTCCAATAGGGTGGCTTTTTAGACCGCGTCTATACTGGGCTAGATATCAAGGCGTACACAGTTATTTTCTCGAGTCCCGGAGAGATTCATCCCCTCTCGAAACAGTTAAACAAACTGGGTAAACCTCAAATTCATGCGATATCCATCCCAATGTATACGCACCATCACAGCCGAGAGGAGAAGCGTGTGAATTTGATGACATTATTCTCCGTTTCATTGGCAGCCGCCCGACAGATACTTGAGAGCAGCCAATCTTTGATCCACCCAAAAACAATGTCGTTCAATGTCTGAGAATTTCAATGGTGAACAGAGAAGCACATCGAAAAGGAACGGCGTGGGTTGAAACTTGATTTCAAGTCCCAGCAGGTTGCTCTGTTCCATGCTGGGCGCGCCTATCTTGAGTGCTTCTTCTATGCTCTCGACGATGATTCAAATGTTATTTTGTATCATGTCAGAATATGTTACAGAAACTCAGCGGGGTTCAAAAACAGACCGTTTGATGGTTTTACATACTGCCGTAAGTGGTTTTACTGAAGTTCAATACTCAGAGCGCACGGGTGAACTGGAACGATTTGAATAGGGGATTAAATTATTACATGATGGAAAAAAATACATTTATGATACATTCAATTCAATTATTTATACACAGTCTCGATTTTGTTTTCACTGTATATAATCGAGAAGAAAAAAAGTCATTTTGATTGTTTCATATGCATACATTTTTGTTTTCTGAATAGAAAAATTTTAATACAGGATACAGAAATTAGTGTTTTAAAGAAACTTTTTAAAAGTTCAAAACTGGTTTTTGATGTGTTTTTATATATGTTATCCCAAAAATGCATAATATACATGATTGTTTCTATTAACAATATTCTGGCTCTTTAACCGCTCTGCAATGCTCTCGTGAAAAATAACAATAAAAAATTGAGTTTTGCAGATATTTTATGATGAGAAATCAAGAGGTAAGTAACTATGTATATTAATTGAAATAGGAATACCGGTATATTTCTTCGTTTTTTTTTTTAAAAAAAAAGATTTATCCTGCAAAAATGGTTACAAATTTAATAATATTTTTGACTTCATCAAAATTGGAGAAGTACTGGTCAACCGTTTTTCTTTCAGTGCACGGCTCAAACGCATCAATTGTCGTTGGTAAAGGTCTCCCGTAATGGTTTCATTCGGTTTTAGCAGCTCATAGTACACCACACCCTGCTGGTCCCACCAAATAGGCAGCATAACCTTCTGGCCGTGAATATTCCGCGCGGCCGACGATGTTTATACTTGGCCGGGGTATTCATACGTTGCCCGACGTTTAGGATTGTCGGAATGGACCCACTTTTCATCGCCAGTAACGATTCGATGCTTTTTAACCCTTTCGTTTATGCCGTAGGAGCAGTTGTTCGCCCATGAAAAAACGGCGTTCGACGTCTCGTGGCATCAATTCATACGGCACCCAATGTCCTATCTTTCGGATCATTCCCATTGCTTTTAAACGATCGGATATGGTTTGCTGAGCTACTCCAAGTGTATCTGCATGTTTTTGTTGCGTATGTGACGAATCTTGATCGAGTAAAGCCTCAAATTCTTCATCTTCAATCTTTTTTGGCGGTCCGGAACGTTCTTCGTCTTCCAAGTCAAAATTACCACTTTTAAACCGTGCAAACCACGTCCGAAACGTTCTCTCAGTTGGAGCATGGTCACTAAAATGCGATGACTTTGCGCAGCTTTTTATTGAAGTATTATTTTATATTGATTGTATTGTATATTGAAGTAATGAAGTAATACTCCCCTTAAAAACGCTCTCGTTGGCACGAAATTCAATATATTCGAAGAGCCAAAAAAAGTATGTTGTTAATGCTTCAAGATTTCGACAATTACTGAAAAAGACGCGCAATGACAGTAGCTTTCCAACGAATGTCTGGAAATTTGATTCAATGGAATAATAATCAAGTTACGCCATCTGTTGTAAAGCCGAAGAAACTTACCGGTACACCTAATACTTATTTTTAATTCTTTTCAGGTGCAGAATTGTTTCAACGTGTTTATATAATTTTGTCGTGTAGCTTTTGTGTTCTAAATAGTGTAATGTATTGTATTGTATTATTTGTTCCGGGTATTTTCGAGGAGAAATCGATTCCTTTTTGAGCGTTACTTTGTTCCAGCTAAATGAAGTGTATTGTAATCTTTTTATTCAAAAGATAAAATGTCTAAAAGTTATATTCTTATTAATTATTGACCCGAAAACGAAACCCGTTCAACAGTATAAAAATTGCTTCGAGAACAGACTATTGAAATCATAAAAATCCATCGATAAGCTGGCGCCCGCTCGGAAATTTGTTTGATGTTTGCTGAAACGGAAACGGTTTGCTGAGGAGCGTCGAACGACAATGAAGTGTCTTTGTCAAGGCAGATGGAGAAAAAGTTTGCGTTGGGTTATCCTCAAGAGCACTTCTCAGGGCTAGAGACGAATAAACCGCAAACGTTCAAAGTCTCTATAATTCAGCAACAATGAAAACAAGAGAAAAAAATCCATTCATTTTCATGGTCTCGCTTGCACACCTAGCGCTATGCTCTTTTCTCCTAAAGTCATTTCTTTTCTGCCGCCGAACCGAACGGAACCGCATTTTTTGGTAAAAGCAGCAGCTCTTCTATCGAATGTTCATGAATCCCGCTGTCGACCGATGATTCCAATTGTCGGTGGTTGAAGAGGGAATATTTTTTGCCCTGGGTATTTCCGAGGAGGAAACGATTCCTCCTTGAAGCGTTAAGGGGGTATTCTAGTGTAGAGACACGATTTTCGGACGTTTCTGTGAGCTCCGTAAAAATAAAACAATGAATATTTTTACTATCCATTATATCATTATTTGTTCATCTATCTTTTAACAATAAAAAAGGGTGGGTTATATATATGATATAACCGCAACGTTGACGTGGGTCTACCGTACTCTTAGTAAGCATTTGTATTGTATTCATTAAATTATCGATTGAATGAAACAATTTTCGAATTCAATTGAATTCAACATTTTTGCTTTGCAAGTAAAAAGTTTGAACAGTTGCCATGTATTGTAAATTTGATGAACTTCCTTTTACGTTTGATATGATGCCTAGAACTACCAAAATATGTGAACGGAAGAATTGTCAAACAATCATTGTATTTTACATTTCTCGAACCGCGAAAGTTCATTCATCTGAAAGTACGATTTTCCCAGGCTTCTCAGTTTAGAAGTACGTTTTAGGGAGACATATTCCGGTCTGCACAAAGACAAGGAAGTACAAAAGTACTCGCAGCTTGCATATATTTGCAATGTGGATTCCCCCAGGCATCTTTGTTTTGAAACACTTTTTTTGTGGGAACAAAAATACCCCCTACTTGCGTGTATTTGCAAAGCGGATTCTCCCAAATACATTGATTTTGAAGTCCGTGTTAGGGAAACACAGCTCGGTGGGAACAAAAATACCCTCTACTTACATGTATATTTGCAAAGCGGATTCCCACAGGTACATTGATTTTGAAGTCTGTGTTGGGGAAACCGTAAATCGGGCCAATCAAAATCTTTCATAGATAACGCTTAACATTTTACAGTTATTCAATATTTTATCTTAAAGGGTGTGTCATATCGAATTGCATCACGGAAAAAACGCTGTAGAAATTCGCCCTGTAGACCGATCCTTTTGAAAATTTTAGACAGTAAAATAAAAACTATTAAACAACTTTTGGCATTTTCTTTTTATTCATACTTTGAGCCCAAGCCCGTATGCTCGCACCTTCCTCTTTACCCCGTCCACAAGGTTCTGTACAACGTCAGGTTGTAGTTTTTTTTTTAACAGAAATCCATTTTCTCTTGAAGTCCGCCTCCGATTTGACAACTTTTGGGTTCTTCCCAAAGTTGGAGGGCCTGCTTCATAATCGCCCAATATTTCTCTATTGGGCGAAGCTCCGGCGCGTTGGGCGGGTTCATTGCCTTTGGCACGAAGGTGGCTTCGTACCACTCCAACACGTCCTTTGAATAGTGGCACGAAGCGAGATCCGGCCAGAAGATGGTCGGGCCCTCGTGCTGCTTCAATAGTGGTAGTAAGCGCTTCTGTAGGCACTCCTTAAGGTAAACCTGCCCGTTTACCGTGCCGGTCATCACGAAGGGGGCGCTCCGCTTTCCGCAAGAGCAGATCGCTTGCCACACCATGTACTTTTTGGCAAACTTGGATAGTTTCTGCTTGCGAATCTACTCCGGAACGCTGAATTTGTCCTCTGCGGAGAAGAACAACAAGCCCGGCAGCTGACGAAAGTCCGCTTTGACGTAGGTTTCGTCGTCCATTACCAGGCAGTGCGGCTTCGTCAGCATTTCGGTGTACAGCTTCCGGGCTCGCGTCTTCCCCACCATGTTTTGCCTTTCGTCACGGTTAGGAGCCTTCTGAACCTTGTATGTACGCAGGCCCTCCCGCTGCTTGGTCCGCTGGACGAATGAACTTGACAAATTCAGCTTATTGGCGACGTCTAAACTGCTTAACTACGCGCTTGTGATCTTTTTCACTGACGGAGCATCCATTTTTGCCGTTCTTCACCTTCCGGTCGATGGTTAGGTTCTCGAAGTATCGTTTTAGTACTCTGCTGACCGTGGATTGGACGATTCCCAGCATCTTACCGATGTCCCGATGTGACAACTCCGGATTCTCGAAATGAGTGCACAGGATTAATTCACGACGCTCTTTTTCGTTCGACGACATTTTTCCAAATTTACGAAAAATTGACAGTGAAGCATGGCCAACGTGATCTATACACTCTTATCTGATTATAAGCGAAAGCTGAAGATATAATTCCTAAAAATTAAATTTCCACAGCGTTTTTTCCGTGATGCAATTTGATGTGACACACCCTTTAGAATACTCCCTTAATAATTCTTTTCCGGCTAAACGAAGTGGTATGATAATCACTTTATTCGAAAGATGAAATTCATAGTTCCATTTTTTCTCAGAATTCAAAAAAATCGTTTTTGAGAAAAATTGTTCAGCGTATTTTTTTTCAATATCTTTCAATGGAAATGTAAACAATCTCCTAAATTTCCTTCTTTGACCATTTTTTTTTCTTGAGTTATTTCGTTTTAATTTCAAGAAAAGAAAACTTCTATTCTTTCCAAAAAGTAGTCCAGTTGTTTTGGCATTAGTTGGCATCAAATTCATCTTACTCCGCCATACTCAGGTGGACTCCTCCAAGTAAAACTTATAATAATATTATTGCGAACATTTTTTAAAAATACTCACCTATTCCTCACATGGAATAACATGCTGCCTTAACTTACCTGAAGATTTTTCCACGAATTTTCCGATTATGTCATTCGGATTACAAACCAATCAAAGCATTTTTTTTTCATTTAATATTTTATTTATTCAAATTTATTTACAATTCCATCTTATACCACTTAGTAAAGCTTACATACGAACACAGTTGACCCAAAGCAACTTGCAGTTTAACACTTTGAATCAAGGACTAGCGAACATCAATCAAATCCCTTACTGGCCGAGCTGCCACCTTCGTCATCGCAATACGTTTGTATTGCCACCTGTCCGGAATTTGCAGTGGGTAATTGCAACCAAGGTCTCCTCTTTTGTCGACAATCGAGTCCGACAAAGTGGAAAATCTGTTATGGAAAGGGCGAGAGAAAAAAAACAAGAAAGGTTAGGTTAGCAATGGACGCACCAGTTCACCTTTGCGTACGAACTTACCACTTAACTAAATGCTAACATAATCCAACTTGGAAATCAGTCTTTCTGGCAATCGAACATTATTGAATGTATTACTTCTCATCATCACTATAAAGCATCATTCTTCACAGCCACCACACAAAGTGACTCTCCAGGAACTCTCATCCCGTGCTGCGTCTTCCACGGAAACCGCAGCGACCGGATGACCGACGTTCCGGTCATGGGCTATTTACTACGTTCTCTGGATTCCTGTTTTGTTTTCTTATGTTCGAATAGGTACATTTTTTTAAGGTACAGCAGCGGACGGCAGCTATTACGTGATGGTGACGTGGAGCGGCGCGGTCATCGGATTCAGCGCCTCGTTGCTGTACTGCTGTGGCGGCTGTAGCGGTGGCTGGTGTTGGTGCATGTGATGCTGGTCGTAGAAGTAGGGGGTGTTCGCGGTGGAATACACAGGTGGCGGTGGCAACGGTGGGTTGCTGCTCAGCAGCGACATCTGATCGTGTTGGCTGGCGTAGAACTGCTGGACATCGTTGTCCAGGTAGTTGTCGATGAGACTCGGACTGCGGCGGCGTTGGTTCTGCTCGTGCTCCTGCAGAAGCTGCGATGCCGACCAGGACTCGAACGGACTCAAGGTTCGGTTGTCGGCGACTATGGCGGGTGGTTGTTTGTAGCTTCGCGAGAGCGATGCGTTGTAATTGATGACATCGTTTGGCGCAACGATGAATGATTGGGTGTCCGTTATCTGCTGTTGTTTCATCTCTTCGATGAGCTTCTGCTCGATCGGTAGCGTTCGGGAGCTGTAGATGGTGGGGATGTTGCTGGTAACGGTCGTCTGTTGTACGTAATCAGGCGAAGCGGACGTTGAACCCGTGGTATTGGATGACGATGATGTCACATTACCGGATGTCACGAATACATTATGTCCAAGAGCTGTTTTAGTTTCGTTTGGGAACGGTTTTATGGGTCTTTTCTGATCGTCCTCATGGGTACTGTTTCTTTTTTTAACGAAATATAAGTAGCAACATATGAGGATAACCACAATCAAGAATATCGTTCCGGCGATAATAGCCACCAGCACTTCCACTTCCAAGCTAATCGTGTCTGCAATTCTTTGATGAATGCTCACCCTATGGTTACGACTTTCGCGAATCTCGTCGTACGAGTTCCAAACCGCACCGTAGCTTTCCGTACCGATGGATGTGGTTGGCGAGAGGGAAGTGGCACGTTTCGGTTTCGGAATAAACACTCTAACGTAGTTTGAGGTAGCACCACCCATAACCCCCAGCGCGTGCGCTCGGACAGCAAAATATAACACTTGTCCGATCAGATGCGGCTCGTGGGACATGTTCATAGTGAAGGTGCTTTCCTCTCCGATTGAATGGATCAACGGAGTGTCGTGATGCCACAAAAAAGAAGCCGTATCGTAGTAATCCACAATATCCCGAATCGAGGTAGCGTACTTGATCTCGTATCGCGCGATGCTTCTACCTCCCATGTCGGGAGTGGTCCAGTTGAGGCGAATCTTCATTCCCTCGACATCCACCGTTAAGTCACTGATCTTGCCCATCCGACGCGATCCAGTTTCATCCAATTGATCCTGGGAAAGGAATACGGTCATTGTCTGCAGCGTACGCTGGAAGGGTACGATCGAGGACATCAGAGTCGTTCGAACCGAGCTACCACAACATCTCGCCGGAGCTCCCTTGAGCACACTCTCCGAGCGAGTGTACGCCATGTTATCGTTATCCGTCGCGGTCACCTCGAATTGATACGCTCCGGCGCCTCCGAAATCATCCGCGTTGAAGTACCGCGAATAGATACCATCGTTTCTGGTGATATCGGGATCACCCGAGCCGGAGTCCAGCAGGCGGAACCGCTGCTGGCAATCGTTACCACTTCCGGTAGGGCAGATCCCATCGGGACGTGAAACGACGACTTCCACGTGTGCGCCCATTATGGGAAGATCGCCCTTCCGCACCTCGGCGTAGATGATCGGGGGACCGTCGGCTCGCTGCTGGATCCACGAGCGCGCCTGAATTGTCGGCGCGTGCTTCGATCGTGGCGTTGCGATGACCTGCACGAAGTGCGGCTGAGGGTTACCATTGAAGCGATCGATTTTGTAGTTCCATGTGCCCGTTTCGTTCAGGGTGGCGGACACCATCAACTGCTTGACCAGCGATCTGGCATCACTGCGGGACGAGTAAACAATGCCGCTGGGGCTGGTCAGCTTCATGCTCGCGATCAGTGGGTACTCGGGATTGTGTACGTACACGAAGAAGTATGCCGGAGGTCCCATGAACGAGTCGAGGGTGAAACTTCCCGTTACGGTTCGGCTGGTTCGCTTCGACAGCATGAAGTTGGCGCTATCGGCGTCCTCCGAGTCGACCAGTTGTCGCCGGTAGATCTCAATCGGCAGGTCGTTCGTGTGGCCCTCGTAGTACAGCTTACCAATATTGAACAAGGTGTTCGAGAGTTCAAAATAGGTGGTGAGAAAACTCTTCTCCAGGTTGTACTTGCTTTCGAAAGCTGAGTAAGCGAAACCACCGGTAGCGATAGCCAAGGCATCCAAAGGCTGCCGGCGTATCACATTAGGATAGTTGATGGTAGAGATTCGGATTTGGGACGACCGGGCGGCGTTGGCCAGCGAGGTATGATCGATGGAGTACTCCATTCCGGGTGCAATTATCAGGATGATGGAATTGGCAGGTCCGTTCATACGGGTTCGCTCGTTGAGCATGTGGATGGCATCGGTGACGGCGCACGTGAGACACGCTGGCTGACGCGAATCGCTCGGGGAGTACGGAATAAAGGATGCCACCAGGTCTTTGTTTTCCTGGATGTAGAGGGAGGAAATTTGAAGCATCTTCTCGGTGGCGGTATCGTTCGCCAAAACCATTCCGACCTCGGTGTTGGCGGGTAGATCGTGCACAACCCACTTCCGCATAGCGGAACGCAGAAAGCTCCACGATTCACGCAGTTGCATATCCAGCGTTTCATCAATGATGATGACATAGCGAGTGGCTTTCCGTGTTTTGTAGCTGAATTTGGGGGTGGTGTTCACGATGATCGAAGGATTTGTGTTGATTTGATTTTCCATGATAAAGTCGTCGTGCTTGAGGATCACATCCAGAGTGCTGCGACGGTCGCAAAGTTGGTTCTGTTTGGTCGGCGCATACCGATTATGGGTTCCCTCATCACAGAACATAGAAACGCTGGGAGCTTCCGCAGCGAACATAATGCTCGAGCGAGCGTTTCGATCGACAACATCGCTTATGTTGTAGGAACCCGGGTTCCCGCACAGACCACGATCGTGAACAGGTGCATCCGAGCATCCCGTTAGTTTCAGCTCATGATCGTCGTTGATGTAGCAGCGCGGATAGACGGGATCCTTGGCGAAACCAATTTCGTCAAACACTCCGTAACGATATTTTGCCCACTCCCGCACGAACTCCCTGCCAATAGTGTCCCGCCCGAGGATGTCCGCGTCGATGTAGATCTGATCACCCGCCTCTCCGCAGCCTGCGAACTGTTTCGTCCACATGGGTGACTCCATCTTGGAGTGTGCCTTCACGGTAACATCGCTCCGTTCGCCACTAGCCGAAGTGCGCGTCTGATTGTACGGAATACACGAATTGGGCCAATGCGGGGGCAAAATTATCGTGATGTCGCCGAAGTAGAGCCGTCCGTCCAGTGCGGAAAACAGATACTGCGAAGCCGAAGTCAGCATAATCTGTGGAGATGGAAAAGAGAAACGAAAAAGGACCCATTAATCACTACCGGTCAACCGCGCTGCAGAACGTAGTTCTCATCAGGACCCCAAATTTTCGAAGATGAAAAATGAGAATCGACTCTCCTCTCAGTAGGTTCACTGTGACTAGGACTACTTCGGCATTTGCCGTCAACATCATTTGAATTGACTAGAAAACTAATTGACGAGCTTTGAGAGCGAGGATGACTAATAAACTTTTCTAGCAAATGCTTATTCTGATTGACGCGACTAATGCCTTTGCATTCAACCTAACTTCAATCCACACTTCTACTCCCCCTGACACAAATCTCGTTACCCGCGTACACAATATTGTTTTTAAGTCAATGAAATGAAAATATGATTTATGATGCAAAAAAGTAGTTACACCATTAATGGACGGTTTATTGGTAACCCACCATGAACTCAAACCAACGAACATAGGCATTTCTTAGGTATGCTATAAACGCCCTCGCATTAGTATTAGTAAATAGCGTGCAAAATAGCATTCAGTTTGGGAGGAATTCTAAACACAATTTTAGTTGTATCCGAGTTCAAGTTTGTGAAAAAAAATATACAGAGAAACGAATCATGTTAACGGAGAAACTGCTGAAATAAACCAAAACTCATTTGCTATTTAATACGAAGGTGAATTTCTGCATAGTCCTTTGACTATCCTCAGTTGAATATGACTTTGCCGAGCCCTGGTTCTCATTCGCATCAACACGCGCAAGGCTCAAGTGACACCCTAAAAATGGGTGGATTATATCTATGATATAACCGCAAGGTTTACTTGAGATTACCGTTGGCTAAACATTTGTTTGTATTGATTAAATTATTGATTGAATAAAACAATTTCCGAATTCAATTGAATTCAACATTAAATGTTGAATTTATTACGGTACATACATGGATACCTTGATTTATAAAAAAGTTGAACGCAACTCAACGAGATGCTTTTCGTTAGAGGCACTTTTTAATCAAAATCTTGAATGATTTGAAGAACCTCAACTACTCCCTTCATTCCAAGTTAAATATGACCATAATCAATCCGCCAATTGTATATTGACTCATTTAAACAATCTTATGACTAAACCGATTATGCTGTTCCTAAACATTGTTCTACCGCACATCAATAACGTCAATTGCACTTTTCAATCAGAAAGTTTTCAATGTTGCTAACATTAGAATGAGACAAGTATGTTATTGTTGGGTAACTTATGTTTTGAGAGCTATGTGCAACAATTCACTGATGCTGATGTGAATTCACTGTTCAATTCACTGATACTGATGTGAAAGATTTTGAAGACTTTCTGAAGAAGCCTGAGGATGTTTATGTTGGCATCGAGAAGTTGAAAAAGGATTAGATGCGACTAGGAAGCTGGCCTTCAATTCGATTTGTTGTGACTTCTATACTGAGCTCGTGAAACAGTTACCAAAACTGTCACCTTGATAAACCCTCAAATTTTCGTCAAGCTGAAAAATCTTAATGATTTGATGCCCCAATTTCCTCATTTCGTTGAAGACAAGGTTTGTATAACAAATTCAGGCTACTCAAGACGAATTTTATGGGACAAAAATTGAGTGACTCAGATATAACTAGGTCCCAGCTGTTGGATGTCAGAAGGCGCGATGAGAATTTTTTGTATCCATTGCTAAGGTCGTTTGTAAGACACTTAATCACCAGCGTTTGTTGAGCGAATATTTTCGCTTCACAATGCCAACAAAACAAAGTCCGGAAATCGGTTGGCACCAGTGTTGTCACATTTAAATCTGTACCAGAAGGGTTCTCATCCGTACTTTTTGACGTAGGATTACGTCTTTCGGGACTTTTCGGAACATATTGGGGTACAAATGGAAAATCGAAAATCGAGCATATCGTGAAAATTGTCTAATTTCAAACGCTTATTGCTCAGACATTTCATGATGAATTGATGAAATTTTTGCGTCAATCGATTTCGGAATTCCATAACAATTTTTTTTATATTGAAGAAAATAATATATTAGGCTGTCAAAAAAGTCCTGCGGTTTTTTTTTTGAATTTTCATTTGTTCATAAAATTAGTTACAAGCATCTGTTTTAAGTCAAATATGCGCCGTTTTGTTCAATGACTTGTTCCCAACGAGATGCCAACTTCATAATACCCCTGTTATAGAAGCTCGCTTCCTTATTGGCAAAAAACTCGGATAGCCCATTTTCACAGGCCTCTTTTGTGACTAACTTCTGACTACCTAGCACGTTCGCCATGGACAAAAACAGGTGGTAGTCTCTTGGTGCCAGGTCCGGACTATACGGCGGATGCAAAAGAACCTTCCATCCGAGCTCCCGGAGCTTCTGGCGCGTCACCAAAGAAGTATGTGGCCTGGCGTTGTCCTGATGGAAGATAATGCGGCCTCTGTTTATCAAAGATGACCTCTTCTTCATGAGTGCTACCTTCAAGCGGTCCAGTTGTTGGCAGTACAGGTCCGAATTGAGCGTTTGGCCATAGGGAAGCAGCTCATAATAGATTATTCCTTGACAATCCTACCAAACACACAGCAGAACCTTCCTGGCCGTTAATGAGGGCTTGGCCACCGTCTGAGCCGCTTCAGCGGGCTTCGACCACGACCGTTTGCGCTTCACGTTGTCGTAAGTGACCCACTTTTAATCGCCAGTCACCATCCGCTTCAGAAACGGGTCGATTTTGTTGCGATTCAGCAGCGATTCACATGCGTCGATACGGTCAAAAATGTTTTATTGCGTCAACGTGTATGGCACCCATACATCGAGCTTCTTTGTGAATCCAAGCTTCTTCGTGAATCCAAGCTTCTTCAAATGGTTAATAACGGTTTGATGACTTATCCCCAGCTCTTGGCCGATGTTACGGCTGCTACTATGCCGGTCTTTCTCGGCTAATTCAGCGATTTTGTCGCAATTTTCGACGACAGGCCTTCCGGAGCGTGGCGCATCTTCGACGACCTCTACACCAGAACGAAAACGTTGAAACCATCGTTGTACGGTGGAAATGAAAACTGTATCGGGTCCATAAACTGCACAAATTTTTTTGGCAGCTTGAGATGCATTTTTGCCTTTGTCATAGTAGTACTGTAAAATATGTCGGATTTTCTCTTTATTTTGCTCCATATTTGCGACACTATAACTCACGAACGACTTAACCAAACAAAACACTATCAAGGACTATATTATAGCGCGCAAAAATACCTTTCCAACAAGCTATAGTATGACTCGATACAATGAATACAACTAGAACTACGCGCTTACAACGACACCTCGCGGAAATACCGCAGAACTTTTTTGACAGCCTAGTATGTCATGCAACTAACTATCGAACAATTGGAAAATTTAGCATTTTAATTTATTTCCTCTTGTTACAGATTTCTTTTTCTCATACAAGGAACAATATGTGAATGAACAAACATTACGAAAATAGAGCACCTTACATTAATTGGACTTGACTTGAGGATAGCAAAAGTACAATGCACATCCCACTATTATATCCACCATTTTGATGTTGAATCTCTTCAAAATCATATAGAATATAGAATATACCAAAAACTTGAAAACTTGTCACCATATAGAAGACATAAGCGTTGGAACTCTTTAGGAACTGCCCGGAATTTAATAGAAGGTAGCCCAGACGCGAAAGACTCAAAAATTATAAGTTATAAAAAATTATAAGTATGATCTTATAACTAATAATTATGAACAAATCAGGATCAGCACTTCGCTCAATCTACAAATGAACGAACTAGTTAACAAAATAAGTGATGTAATACAACATTCAAATACAAAATCCTTGGAACACTTTTCAATTAATGTATATTTTAGTCCCAAATACTTGGAAGAAAAATCGGAACAGATCGTAGATGATATATCGCTTGCCAAAGTAGGAATACTAATTGAAAAAAATACTTAGTTTGGATGAAATAAGCACATTATACCAAGATCTAGTTAACACGTTGAGTGCCACAGTTTTATAGCGACTCTATGGATTTTTTTTAATGTATTAGGGTCATCGTTTCTTATCGTAGTGAAAGGTATTTTTGTTCGAAAGGGAATCTTATATGCTTATATTAGTTACCTAAGCGAAAACTCGGTGTCAGTCAACGTGTTAAGCAGAATATTACAGAACATAATGTTTCGGAGGCACTTAACTATGCAGATACGAAAGTCGCTACGAATAACAAAAAACTTATGTTGCTAATTAAGCTACCCACATTAGACCCAAGAATATTCAAAAAAGTTCAAGTCTACCCTGTTACATTCCATCATAAATAAATCTAAGGAGACGAAATTACTTGATCCATTGTTCCGTCAGCGTCAGCGCAGATTCGGATGAAAATGCAGCGTCGATGAAACAAATAATCATAAACTGATTTAGGATTTAGGGAGGACCCCGGTCTGGAAAATCGAAAAAATCGGAATTTTGTTTTTTGCATTTTTGGGAAGCTTATGCCCTCAGAAATGTTGTTGAAAAAGGAATTTTCGATATTTAATTTCGTCGGAAAGTTACAGTCAAAAGTATGAAGTCACCCCAAGGATATAGTATTGCTATACGAATTTTGGAACGCGTTTTTCTCGAAACCATGTTATTTCAACTGGTGGTATCGATATCTCAGGATCTACTCGACCGATTTGGCTAATATTTTTTATCAGCGTGTAAAAATAAATTGTCTAAGGCGTTACATAGCCGTTTTTTGATATCTCATTTTTTCGATTTTTTTAAAATCGCTATTTAGAGATTTTTCATGAAAAATATCTAATTTTCAACGGAAATGGCCGCCGTTTTGGCAATTTTTCGAATTTTCAAAAACCCCTATGTAACGCTCTAGGTATTGTCCTAAAGTTTCAAAATATTCATTGGAATTTGTTCTACGACACCCCGTTGCTTCAGAACTGATACCACCAGCAAGGTACCGATTTTCAGACAGCATCTACGCATCCATCATAATCATGATTGGTGCACTCGAAAAATGGAAAATACATCTTCAAAAGCATATCACCGTAAAGAACTTTCAACTCGCGCAAGCCGCACATGGTACCCAAAAAAGAGCGATCGTTATGCATGCCATTCGAGGAAGTTCGATTATACCACAAAGAGGGAAACAGGTTAAGTAGTTTGGTTGATCGAAAATTGAACATTACGAAAACCGGCGCGAGAAAACCAATTGCTAGTGATGCAACGCTGCCAATGGAGGTGCAATGCTTCGCCTCATAATACCACACGATCCGCTCGCGTGTGCCTTTCGGAGGAATAAACGTTATCTTCCATCAACGCTCGCGCAGAGGAAGTCAATGTTTTACGATTCTCAAACTATAATCCCGCTATCGCAAACCCATCTTCATAGAACGTATCATTTCGATTAGTGCACCAGAGCGGGCGCCAACAACGCAACGAAAGAAGAGGAGACGACGGTGCTGAGATAATATTTTCGAAAGTTACAGAACGTGTTAACCTGGGGCGGAAGGAAGATTACTTTTTTTACGATTCTTAGCGCTGTTCTCTCCCCCTCACCAACCGAAAATCCGACGAAATGTCATTCCGTACAGACTGGCCTGCGTGCTCTCAAAGTATTATCCGTAATAGCATCAAATTGCTCATTAGGTCCGCCGGGGGTACTGCTTGGAGAAAGAAAACAAACTCACAACAGATTTGGAACGAAGGAGAAGGAGACAATAAACCATCAACAACACAAACTCAGACTGGGCTAAAAGCACAAGTGCCACAAGAAGAATTTCAGTGCCCGTAAAATGTTCCAGATAAACACAACACCGCGCGCACCTTCCTACACACACACACCCTCACATTTCAGGTCGCGCCGTATTTCTTATCAATAATGCTCAATGTTCGCCGATCCAGAAACACTTTGACCTTCTCACCTTACCGGCGACCCAGTCTCAATCGGCTCACCGTTATCGTAAACCTTGCCCGATATGATCACAATCCCCCTCCAAGAAATGGGTTGCATCAGTTCCGAACGTCGCCTCCAGTATCTCGAACCTTGAACCGACCCGTATATGTTTGTGTGTTATGATGCCCACAAATCTGACGATGTAGCGGGGACGTGACGACCGCCGACAGTCGATGATTTTAGTTTCCATGAACACTACTATATGGTGGACCCAAAATGGGATTCCGAAAAGGTTAAGGAAAACGATTGGCCCCAAACACACTAGCCAGCAGCACGAGAGCAACAGCAATAAAGATGAACGAACACGCCGGAAGCTTCCCGTGCGGGAGAGTCACGTTCCATTCTGTTGGGATGCAGGCCGCCGCACCCGCAGTCTGCGCCGACCGCATCCTGGCACCAGCTGTTGTTCGTCGGTGGTGGTGATTGGTGCTTGGTGCTAATGCGGATCAGTTTTGCGGATTAGGCGGTACTTTCGGGAGGGGGGGTTAACTTGCTTTAGTTGTGGAGAAGTGGACAAATTGTGGGCGAAGCGGTGGAGTGGATTTGATTGGGAAGAGAGGGTGCTAAACTGATATGATGACGATTTAAACGAGGAGTGATCATGGGAATCCGAAAAACAGATTAACTTTAAGAGAAGCATCGAATAATTATAATTGTGGCGAATAATTGATGGAATCACAAGAAAAAACTGATAAAAACGATAATCTCAGAATAGTAACAGTATCAATTCAATATGGAAGCCATCTAAAGATAAAATTAACGTGAAATCAAAACATTGCAAAGGTACTTCCAAAGTGTAGTGTTGGTAGTTTTTTTCAAGCTAAAAAAACACTGTATAATATTCATCTTTTGTGGCTTCTTCGAAAAGTATAGATTCGATTCAATTTATTATCTAATATTATTTCTACCAAATGACGGAAAAAGTAGTATCAGTATAATTAATGCAATTAATGGGGACGGGGCGAAATCATCAGACCCCGCGAAACGGTGTGGGCCGATGACCGACGCAGGAACAGTTGACAGCTAGACAGGCTGTCTCTAAGAATATTCTGATTTTCAGTAGAGAGCTAGAGGTTTGGTGTTACGAATACGACCCATATCATGAGGTTATGCACCAAAGAGCCAAAGAATTTTAGATCATGTTTTAGGAAAAACTTTTCAAAGTTATCTGAAAAAACACTAGTTATAATATGAATTCTTCGAAACGAATTTAATGTTTATAACCCTTGAGAAAGGTGTGTGAAAAAAACTACATAATTAAATTTAAAATATAAAAAAATATAAAATAATCAAAATTAAAATAAGCTATTTAAAATATTTTAAGTTTTTAAGAACTAGGTTTCATTTTGTAATTTATGAGAAACAAGCATTTGAAAAACAGGTGCATTTAATGCATTGTCACGTCACACAAAAATAGACAATTGTTTTAGTTAACCAGATGAACTTGCGTTCAAACATTTTTATACTTGGGTTTCTTCTTGGGGCAAACAATGAGGATCAACAAACTCCAAATTTTAGTTAAAATATGTTCATAAATGTAGAAATATCAACTGTCTCAAGAAGTTGCTGTGTCACGTGACGAAAAGTTTATGATCCATTTCGACCCGACGTGCCAACATTTTGGCTTACTGTAAACACGTTTTTTCTCGTTTTTTTTTTTTGTATAAATCCCAAGATTTCCAAAAATTAAACAATGTCATAGTAAAATTTAAGAAAATTCCTACAAAAATTGGAGAATATTTTATAGTTAAATTCGCTTGTTGCCAGTCGAATGCTTTTGTGCAAATACATAAAGTTAATCAAAAATGTCTGATAGTGTATTCCCCCGGTAGTGAGATCCGCCAGATGAGCCAGGCTTATGCGAGCCATTGATTGCAAGAGCCACAGATAACGTGTTAAATACTTACGAAGCAAAAACTGGAGGTCGGTTTAGGAACATCTTTAGAAGGTCAGTTCAGTACCACCCTAACTTTTTCCGAAACCCAACATGCCTTGTACTAAAGGCAACAAGTAGATTGAATCTATATAGCTTGTTTTGATGAACAGAACATATTTTTTTTTAATTTCTCAAAACCTAAATAAACATTGAACTCTTTTTCGCTACAGTTCAAAAATATTTTTTACTGTTCTGAAGCAATGCAAACGTAAAATGACGCTGAGAAGCTAGAATGATGGTACCAAGAAAAAAGTAACCATATAATCAAATTGCCAGTTTTATAACACCTTTCATTTTTTTTATCCCTTTTGTTTATTTTAGCCTCATTAGCATTTTAGCAGTAACAGAGCCGAATTTAAATCGTGTCACATGTCTATCATATCTATAATTAGCACATTACACAGTTGTCATTTTTTTCGGCGTTAGAATATTCCCTTCTATACCAATGCATATGGTACACATTTACACAGTAGCCATCCAGGCGTAAGAGTTTTTCTTCTGTTCTTCCATTATCCAGTTAGCGGAGACATTTGATTGATCATTGTTGAGTTATTTATAGAACAGCAGCCCGATGTGTCTTGCAGAGCAGAGCAGTTTCATGGATGAATCAATTTTATTTCGACCGTGGATCGATCTCCATCGCTGATGATTGTTGCGTGGACGTAGGTATTCTGTTACAACACAAAGATGGCCAATGAGGGCCCTGAGTTTTGAACTCACAATCGATCGCTTACTAAGCGAACGCGCAACCAATGTGGCTACGGAGACCCCCTACACCTTTCATTTGATACTACTGGAAATTCGTTAGCTAACACCGTTCCTATGATACGAAGGGCCCTAGATTCAGGACCCCAGTCGGGTTATCTCGGGACCTTCCCCTATTGATCGAACCTTTCAAAGAGGAAGAGAAGATCTCAGAGGAAAATGAGAAGTATTCAGGATAATAACTAACATGAAAATTAGTATTTAGGGTTCTAGAATTCGTTAAAATTAATACAAATTATTGATTTTGTGGAACGTGGAAATGCTTTGTGGATCCTGTTTTTCACACAGAGCCGTTTTTTCATGTCACAAAATGCATCCGATTTTTGCAAGATTCTTGCGAGTTTTTTGAAAAACTGGGTATACTGGAATCTACGATTGAATTTTGATTCATGATTAGATTCAGACCCGTACCCGGAACCAAGTGCTAAGTCCCAAATTGAAATTCCAGATTCCGAAAACCACATGATACTTCCTGAATTAGTTTTAAGAAGCAGATTTCCATACATTTTTCATAAAAATTGTAGAATTGTAGATTTTGGATTTTGAACGCTGAATTCAAGTTTGAAGATCGATAATCTAGGATTCAGATTCTTTTTTCAAATAGCTATTTATTCCAGAATGAGTTTCGTACTCAAATTCAGATCTGAAACCCTCAGATTAGCCCTTAGTTCTAGACTTCAGATGAAGATTTTGAATTTGAATTCGAATTGAAAGTTTGTTTTGAGTTGAAATCCAGTTCCAAATCCAAGCTAGCATTTGAGATATAAATTTTATTTCCGTAATGAGTTGGAAAATCAGGATCAAATTCAAACACATTCAGCTATGAAAATAATTCTCAGATTAGCCCTCAGATTTCAGATTCATATACAGATTCAAATTCAGATCCGCAATGTACCCAAATTCTAGCACTCAAACAGGGATTTGAATCCATGCAAGTGAATCTGTAATCTCGAATCCGAATCTGAAATACATAGCTGGAAAATAATACAGTATTCTGAATTTTACATCTGATATCTATGATTTGATATCTAGAGAATCCAGGAAAGCTTACAGATTCCGGATCCTGAAGCCACTCGGATTCCAGACTGGAATTACAAACTCCCTTTTCGGATTCCAGGAATACTGATTTCAGATCTCAAGTTTGATAGTTTAAATTCGAGATTCGTTCATCAAATTGCTATTTATTGGCTATTATTCAAAATCGAATTTTAGGATGAACTACACATACAGAATCAAATCCGATTCCGATTTCTAGACTCGATTTTCATTTCCAAATTATAGGTTCCGGATCCGAGATACAAATTTCAATTCATTTCTATAACAATGATTTAGAATCCCGATTATCAATCAAAAATTAGATTATTAAAAAAACATACCGAGCTCAGCTGCAAATATCATTTTCAGAATAGCTCCAGATTTTAGATTCAGATATAGAGAAACATCCTGCTGTCCTGAGTTTTTTTTTAACTTTTTTCGAGAAGCTTAATTTAAAAACTATAAGATCTACTAAATGTTGGTTGAAGAATGAAATGTAGGAAATAATTTTGGTTTCCGTTAAAAAATATAAAACAAATAATTGAAAAAAATTCACTGAGAAAAAAATATTTTGAAAATTAAAATTAAAATCTCGAAAACATGCGTTTTTAAAACTCTGGAAAACTAGATATAAATAGAACTTACAATTTTTCACCAAATCACTCATACATCGGAAGATGCCTTTACAGAGAAAAAGTTTCTTTGACAGCAACTTTCACATATACGTATGAATTAACGTGATTTACATATTCTGAAAACTTTTTTCTATTTGAAAACATGTCAAGAACATGTCAAACGCGAGAATTTACACACAAAAATGTTACGAATAAAACATTTTTTTTTTCATTAGTCATCATACAAAAATGCCTTATATTCCAGGAACTATGAAAGATAGAAAGTAGATGTCTGCGTCAAAAGTTCATATTTTAATGAGATCTGAAACTTTGTCAAGCACACTATATCACTATCTTGATTTTGAACAAAATTAGGATTACTTGTAATTTTTTCACATAAAACATGAAGAAGGCCCATCTTCCGATGTATGGACGACTATTTTTTATTTTATATTTTTTATTTGATGTTTACAATTAAAAAAAAATACGTTTTTGAGTAAAATGAGGTTCAATTTAAAAAATATTTTAAGTGATTTTTTAACAATTTTTTTAATATAATAAATAATAAATAATGAAATAGTAAATATAAAGAAATTGGAAATATTAACTACATTTCATTATTTGACCAGAATTTTTAGGTATCAGTTATTGAGTTACAATTTTTTGTAGAAACATATGAAATTTACACATTTCAGGGAAAACTAAAACAAATTTTATCAGATTACACAATTCATTTGTTTTTAGTCTTAAAAAACACCAACCACAAGATTAATCAATTGTGGGTTCTGAGATTGAACCCACAGCCGTTCGCTTGGTATGCGGACGCACCAAATGCACCAATACTACTCATCGATTGTTAGCTCTTTTTGAATCCATTTGTGCAGGTTGGAAACCAGATCTTGAAAATTGGAATGCGAAATCTGAACCCTAGAATCTGGAATCGGGAAACTGAAATCTCAAATCTGATTTTAAATCTGCAATAAAATTTGTAGCCGAAATTCGTGTCAGGAATATTAATATTCCTAGAATATTTCATAGTACATGAGATCTGTAATTTACAATTTGTAATTTAGATTCGGACGCGGATTTGAAATCTAAAATTATGTTATTCATATTCAAAAACATTTTGTTAGTGTAATCGTCAAATGTGTTTTGTTTTCTATTTTCTGATTATTATCTGTTCCAAAGAATTCTGTGAGGTTCACTTAGACTTTATTTTTATTATTAATTTTTTCCATATTTATTTTTTTGGTAATGCTATACTTTCTGCTGTACGTTGACTACAAAATTTTCGAGATTCTTTCAAAAAAGATAAGAAGCACTCGTATAACAAATTGAAATGAATAGAAAAAGATTCTGACCTCTTAGTGGAAAATTGGTGAATTTGTATGGTATTACGTTATACGTTATGATGTTTTTCTCATAAAAAAAATAGTTTTCTTGAAAATTGCTTTACTAGTGAAATGAGAATTACTCGACGTTAATTGTCTTGTAATGATTCGTGGTGCCCAACACCGTTCCAACCCATGAAAACCGTGAGAATCGTTTGCATGAAGCTCTGCTACTGTCGGCTGTGTGACAGGTTATGTATAACCGGAACGAGGAAGAACCCTAAGTTAAATCTCATCATTATGAAAGAATTGAGATGCAGTTGATTTCGATGCCAAACGCCTTCAAAATGCGTAAAACGTCGAGATCTGGTGTTATCTCGAAAAAAAATCGACTTTTTGGGACTTAGCCTAAGTGGCCAGAAATTTTTTTTTTTTTTTTTTATCTTCGCTTATTTTTCGTCGGCCTATTTCCGCCACTTTAGTGCCAATCACCGACATCAGGGAGGCGACTCCACCTGTTCCTACCTATCAGACTCAACAACTCATGAGCCGGGCCAACTTCTTTTACTTCCGCTCCGAAGGAAGACGTAACCAGAGATTTTTCGCCTCAGAAAATCCCAACGACGCCAGCTGGGATTGAACCCAGGCCGATCGGATTGTGAGGCTGTTACGCTAACCATACAACCACTGGCGCCGTCGCAGTGGCCAGAAATTCAAAACTTTGAGTGCTTTGAGGTACCCCTAATTCATGTCTGATTGAGCTTAAATTTTGCACAGGTCATTTTTTTGGGCCAATAAACAAAATGTACATGGTCGATTCTTTAAATTCGATAATTTTTTTTCCTTACTTGAAGGGATGGGAAAAAGGAATGGAATATGCCTCTTAGGTCAGTCCAAAAGGTCGATTTTCGGCCAAAAATTTTTTTAGAGATAACACCAGATTTCGACGTTTTATGAATTTGAAGTCATTTGGCATCGACAAAACAAATTTCGATTTTCCAAATTTCTTGGAAGATTTTCGAGGATCAAAAAATCAAAACTTTGAGCGCTTTGAGGCACTCCTAAATCATGAGCTGAAACTTTGCAAAGGTCATTTTTTTGAGCAAAGATCATTTTTTCAAACAAAATATACATGGTCGGTTTTTGAAATTCGATGATGAAATTTGTTCCATACATCATCCATTGCCATCCTAATGGCCACTGAGGTCAACTGAGAACTGATGTTATAACCTTGTGCTTCTAATATAGTCAAGTATAGTCGAATAAATCGAACTCATGCACGTTATTCATTACAAACATTTTATTGACTCTAGATAGACAAATACGGTAGCTTTGACCCCCTGAAAAATATTATCATTTCCCTCATATCCACAACAATCGATTGCTGATGTATGAACAACAAAAACATTCTGTGTTCTCCTTGATCCAAATCGGCGTCAGGTTGGCATATTGGTGGGGGGTGGTGGTGAGTCTGGCATCCCGCAACGCACAAACGGCAAAACAATCGACTCGATAGTGGCAGAAAAAGTGGCAGACTCCACGGCGTGCCCTTCCTGCCCTGCCACGGTTTATCTCTAATTGCCATCGCAAAATGGATGTTTCCTGCCATCTCGGGCCAGAAATGAAATGGTAAACAAAATGCGAACCCTGTGGTGTGGTACAAGCTAGGCAAACTCTGGTGGCCAACCAGAAACCGCTCAGCAAATACGGCAAACACCTCCTTCCTCCCACCACCATTCATTCGTGAACCCGAACTGTTTGTACCTTTTTCCAGCATAGAATTTCGTGAAAACAAAAACTCAACGTACGAATGCTGCTGCTGCTGCTGCTTCTGCCAACTTTCCCATCCTCCCCTTTACTCGGTAATCATTCGGTGAAGTTGCTCGAGAGACCCGCAGGCAGCCAGGTTCGTGTGATGAAATGAAAACTAGCCGATTTTCCCGACTTCTCTTTGGAAGAAAAAGGCTGGGAAAAGTTTTCGCAAAGCTGCCTAGCAAAACATTGCGTCGAATGAAATATCGAACCTTGCCCAAACGAGCTTCGCTCAAGATCCCACCGGTCAGGAAACAAACTATAACCACTAATGGATGGGATCCTGCATAAACACACTCGGAAAGACTAAACTTCCTTTGAATATTCAATTGGACCGAATCGATCAAAGTTCACCATGTCTTTGTGGGGAGGGGGAAGTGGGAGGCGAGCGATAACTAATGGCCTCTTGGTGTGTAATTCTTGGGTCAAAGTTACTAATGGTAACGCCGGAGGGCGATGTCTTTCTCGTTCGAGAACAAAATTTATGCAGATGTATGCTCGGGGGCTCCTTTTTGCATATATATATATATATATATACAAATTTTCCTCGCGCGAAATTGATGAACACGAGCCACACGAGTTTGCGATCCACTCGCGTTGTATTAGTTTGATTCGAATTGGACCAACTTCTCGGATGTGAGTGATGGAATGGCGCGCGCGCGCGCGGGAACACAAACAATCCGGTAATTGGCAAGTTTCGTGACTTGGCAGAGCCCACAGGGGATGAAGTTTGTCCGCAAAAAATATGTATGTATATTTTTATACGGCCGAAAGTTTTTCTGCCCATCAGCATCTCGTTCATTGATGTGTTCATGTTTATTTGGGCATCGAATATATGTATCTCGCGAATATTTTATTCAGTTCTCTCCCACAACTGGTAATCGAAATGGGTATTGGCCCAAGGCCGGCAGCACACTCAGTGGGGAAGAAAATTGTAGGTCCCGAGGTCTCGTTTCGGCCGAACCGATGCGGATAGTGTTCAAGGGAGAAGTTCAACGCTAACCAACTGAGGGGTCGGGGAACTGACTGCTTCCGGAGTGGGGACGAGACCACGACACAGTTGTGATAAATTACTTCCTCGATGGCAGGGTGTGTGGTATGGACACACGAAGTATGCCGCCAGTCAGCAACTTAGCGCTCAACTTATTGAACTTTTCGGAATGGATCGGAATTGGGATAGAGTGAAATTTAGGTTACCTTGTGTGGTATTTTGTTTTCCCTGCGGCCATAAGCCCCCACAACGTTGGGAATATTTCTCGCAATTCGATGGTTTTGGAAACAGCATAAAAAACGCTCACTGACTGGAGTCAAATAAATTGACTGTAAAAACGCAAACAATTAGATTCAAATGTTTTCCCGGAAGGATTAGCTTCCGACCGTAACACATTGGAGCTACCCCACATGTTCCTAGCACCGGGTATACAGTTCCCATTCCCACAAGTGGAACACAAGTTGCACTAGAAATGACACTTCTAATTATATGCACCCTTCCGCTGAGTCAGCACTTTTTTTTCCACCGGTCATCACAAACCCATAACAAACGGTCGAACTCACGAAGCACGAAACTAGGGAATTATATTCCAATCTGTCACCCCTTGTTTATGGCAGAACATGAGCTGAGAAATTTATTCCTCAAATAAACTTTTCCGTTTTCCCCGCCCCAAGCAGTTGCCACTCAAAGGTTCTGTCCAGCTAGGAGGGACTGACATCCATGAAGTTTGTGCCAAACCTAATCTGTTTCAACATCCGGCCCGAAATGTTCTTGAGCTTGAACGGGTAGGATGTGTATGAATTCTGTTCACAAACGTTTGTGTTTTGGTTTTTTTTTCGAACAGCGAGAAGTCCTGCGTGACGCTCAAGTGTATGTGTATGCAAATGCGCAAACTTGTTTGCCCTTTCACCCTGGTGCTCTGTGTGGTTCAATTTCCATGCTCGGTATGTGTCAGCATACTGCTGCTATTTGTTGTACATTTGGGACACCCCCCAGCTGCTGGCGTAAGGCTTTCTGTGTGTTTATGGTGTCAGTCTGTTTACGTTCAAAGTAGCACACGAAAAAGGGTTAAGGGCAAATCAAAACCTGGCATAAAGTACATCTTTAATTTGATTCGGTGGATTTTTGCGAAATGTGCCAACCATCTTTTGTAGAATAACCGGATAGTGAAGATAACTGGGCTAAATATTCGATAATGCTGATGCATTGATCCGCTTTGGCATACAACCAAAAGAAATCCCTTCGACCCTTATCACCAGGTTTGCAAATAGAAATCAGCCGTTTTTTATTAGGTGTGGAATTTTTTACTCAAATTTTTACTTTACTTTATCGCTCATAAGTTTGAAATTTGAAATCTGAAAATCCAGAATAACTTAAAAGCTGACCCTGAAAACCTCATCCAAGGAATGAGAATACCTGGAATCCGTAACTGGCGTTGGATGTATAGAATTTTCAATTCGATGGTTTTCTGAAGGTATCCCAAATGTAGATTCTAGAGCCTAGAATCTGAGATTCGAGAATCAGAAGAGTCAGAAAATAGAATCCATGCCTGTCCACTTTTGTAACCTAGGCCCGGATTCTTGTATGAATAGATATTGTATGAATTGATATCTTAAAATTGAATCCTGAGAATATAAAATTAAGAATCTTCAATCAAAAATCTATAGCCTGAAATCTGAGTTTGGGTAGTAGTTGCAGAAAATAGGAATCAGTAGTCAGGAGCTGAAAGCTTTGAATTCATCACTTGAGAATTTCAATTCAGAATCTGTTATCTGACTCTGGAGGTACAATCTAGGATCAAAATAAAAATCTGTTTTAAATTTGTAATATGGGTTCGGATTTAAGATTATATCCGACAGTTTATATTAGAATTTGGAATTTGAAATCTGAAATTAAAGATCTAGAATATGGTACCTAGAAATTGATATTCGGAGTCTTGAACTCTCGAATTTTAAAATTGGGATTCTGTAACTTGAAGTCGGAAATACGGAGCTAGATTTTAAATGTTTGCAAGGAATTCGGAATGGGGGGTCTCCGTAGCCACATTGGTTGCGCGTTCGCTTAGTAAGCGATCGATCGTGAGTTCAAAACTCAGGGCCCTCATTGACCATCTTTGTGTTGTTACAGAATAGATACGTCCACGCAACAATCATCAGCGATGGAGATCGATCCACGGTCGAAACAAAATCGATTCATCCATACAACTGCTCTGCTCTGCAAGAAACATCGGGCTGCTGTTCTATAAATAACTCAACAATGATTAATCAACTGTCTCTGTCCGGTTAGTTAGAGTCCAGTTAGACGGATAATGGAAGAACAGAAAGAATACTTTTACGCCTAAATGGCTACTGTGTAAATGTACCATATGCAATGATATAGAAGGAATACTGGCGAATGGCAACTGTGTAATGTAATGTGCTATAATTATAGATATGATAACCATGTGACATGTACCGATTAAAATTCGGCTCTGTTACAGCTAAAATGCTAATGCTAATGAGCCTAAAATAAATAAATGGGATAAAAAAAAAAGGAATTCGTAATCTAAAATTCTTAAATTCTAAATCCTAATCTGGAGTTTGAAGTATAAATTTTCATACTTCAAACTCATTTGTTTTACTTTATACTTCAAACTCGTTTGTTTTCAGGACCAGGATATAGGTATCTTGAAAGAGGAGTCTAGAACCTACAATGTGAATCTAAGCCAGGAATCAGAAAATTTTGTAATCTGGGCCCGGATTCTTGTAATATGGGTCTGGATTTATGAATAGATCCGGCAATTAATATCCGAAATCAGGAATTTTAAGTCTGAAATTTTGAAAATGTCTGAAATCTCAATCTGTCATGGAAGAATTGTGAGCGAGACATTTAACCCTTTCAAATTTCCCAAATCATTCCAGTTTTATCCAAACCCTTCAAATCTTCCAAATCTGTCGAATCTTCCAAATTCTTAAAACAAGTGAATTCTTTCAAATTGTTAGAATCTGATGAATCTTTTAAATTTTTCAAATTTTACTCTTTTCAATTATGTTTTTGTGACTGGATTTCAAAATCTGAGATTCACAATTGAGAATCTTTCATCTGAATTTTAAGGTAGAATTTCGTCTCGAGTTTGTAACCTAGGTTCGGATTTTCGAGTAGTCTGTTAATTAATTTTCGGAACTAGAAGTCGGAACTAGAAGTCTGTAAATTAAAAATTCAATATATGGAACCTGGAGCCTTGAATTCGAGATCTAGAAACTGAATTTTGAACCTGGAAGTTGTAATCTGAAGTCGGAAATTGAATCGGGATTTTGAATATTGGAATGACCCAAAATCTAAAATTCGGATTGAGAATCCGTATATGGAGTTTGAAGTCTGAGTCTTTTATTTGAGAGTGAAAATATGTTATGATATCAGAGAGTGAGATATTGAAAACTCTAAAAAATCTCAAATCTTCCAAATGACCCATTTTTTTTTTATTTCTTTCAAATCTAATCTTTTTCTATCTTCGAAATCTTTCAAATCTTCCGAATCTTTCATTTTTATTCTTAAATATTCCAAACCTTCCGAATGTTTAAATTCATCCAAATGACAAAAAATCCTCCAAGTCATCCAAGTGCTCGAAATATTACAAATCATAAAAATTTTGAAAAGCTTAAAAACCTTCGAGATCTGCCGGATTTGAAAAATGCCCCAATGAATTATATAACATTCAAATATTGCAAAACTATTCCTATACTATACTTTCAAAAAACTTTTCCGAATCATCCTAGTCATCTAACTTTCCCAAATCTCGCAAAATCTTTCACATCTTTCAAATATTCCATATCATCATATATCTTCGAATTCTTCTAAAAAAAAAAATTTTCTTAAATATTTCAATTTTTTTAAATTAATTAATTAAATATTCTACTGTATTATAACTTAATATAATTCCGCTATTTATAACTCCGCTTATACTGACCTACCACCTGTTATTCCACAACGAAGTTTGGTTTTCATAGAAAAATAATTTGTTAAGCAGTCGAATGTAATGACTACTTTACATGCATAAGTTCATATTTACATAAAAAATGAGTTATTTCACAAAACGCTTCGTATGACATCCGCTTATTATGATCTCTCTTTGATGTCATTATAAACGTATTTAACTGTATTTATTGAATTTTTGAATTAATATTCTATTTCAAATCTTTCTGATATTCGATATCTACAAAATCTTTAAAACTAACTCTCTATTATAACTCTCACAAATCTTAAAAATCCTCAAAATCATCCAAAGCCGTTAAAAATCTATTCCGAATCATCCAAATCATTCAAATCATACAAATCTTATAAATATTCAAAATCCGAATCATTCAATACTTTAAAACATTCGTCGAATTCTTCCAAAAAAAATGTCCTCTTAATATTTCTTTCTTTTAATCTATCAATTCTTTCAGATCTTCAAAATCTTTCTAATCTTTCAAATATTTCACATCTTTCAATTTTCTCTTTTTTACTGACAGAAATTAGAAGTTAGAAGCTTTGAAAAATTTGGAAGGTATAGAATATTTGTGATATATTCGGAGGATTGAAAAAGAAAGATTCGAAACACTCGGAATTTTCCAAATATTTGATAAATTTGAAAGAGTTAGAAAAATGAAAAATTAAACAAAAAAAAATAACTTGGAATATTTGATATGTTTGAAAAATTTGGAAAATGTATGTAATGTAATGTATTTAAACTTCCGATACATTCAATATAGTATAAGAATAGTGTGATTCCTTGTTTTGGTGGCTTAAAGCGGACAAACGATCGCAAAGGGTTAAATCTTAAAAATCTTTCAAACATATAAATTCAAACTTTCTAATCTATCAAATATCTTAAATCTTCTTAGTGTTTCAAATCTTCCGAATATGTTTCAGATGTTTCACACCTTCAAATTTCTTAAAATTTATAGCTTTCCCGAATCTTTAAAAACATCCAAATCTTTCGAATCTTACTAAACGTTTATCAACTCTTTTTAATCTTCAACATCTTCCCAATTTTCAAATCATTTATATTTTTAAATCTTCCAAATCTGTTATATTTTTGAATCTTCAATACACCCAGGTTTTTTACGCGGTTTTTCACGAGGGTTTTTTACGCGGATTTTCGAATTAACGCGGTTTTTTTTACGCGGATTTTCGAATTAACGCGGTTTTTTTTACGCGAATTTTCCAATTAACGCGGTTTTTTTTACGCGGATTTTCCAATTAACGCGGTTTTTTTAACTACTGAAAATGCACAGACCTTTTTTTCTTTACGCGGATTTACCAATTAACGCGATTTTTTTTACGAGGTACGTATCCCCCGCGTAAAAAAAAACCTGGGTGTACTAAAATCTTCCGATTTTTGTTTTAATCTTAAGAATCCACCAAATCTTTTCAGTTCAAATCTTTCAAATACTCCAAAACATCCAAATCAACTTTTCCAATTCTTTAAAATCTTTCAATTCTTCTAACTAACAAATACTCCTTTATTTTCAAATTCTCATATTCCAGTCCTTCAAAACATAGAAAACCTTAAAAAAACAGTAAGCTTTCAATTCAAGTAAAAGTGCAGTCCACCGCGCATGGATTTAATGAGCTATGAGCACATCCAGATGTCGGATGAGCTAAATCTGGCGAATAGGATGGATGTTGCAACTAATCGTGCGATACTTCAATGGTTTTTTGCAATGGTTTTGAGCTGTTTGAGAGGTTGTGATAATATCGACCAAGTGTTTGTTCACTAATCTGTTGGGCTAAAAACTTTACAATTATTAATATTTTGAGTTCAGTTTACTCATTTTTTGTAACAATTTTCATTGTAAATCTGTTGTGCCACGAGAACTTTAGATAATAAGGGGAGATACGTATCCATCTGCCGTGTTCTCATCCTCCGTGAGAGGAGCGTTTGATATTGATCAGTATTAAAATTATGTTTCGTTCGTCGTGGGGCTTCGTACTGTTGTGTACACGCAAAATACTTTTTTTTCCTTTCCAAAACATTCTAAATGATGCTCAGACAATCTTGCTGCTTTGTGTCATTGTAAACAAACAATGCTTCAATTAACATTCTAGTTTGTAGGTATTGGTGACTATCATACATTGTATGATTTTTATATGTGTGTGTGCAAGCGCTGAGCGTGAACGAATGGTTTTGTATTTTTCAAGTGTCAAGTTTCTATAATACCAGTTACATTTTCCGTTGTTTTAGTTGTTTTGATCCATAAATCTGGAAAATGCTAAAGAGAAAAGTGCTCACGGAGAGAGAAGAAGGTCAAATCGATGCCTTTCACGATGAAAATGTTGGTATCAGAGAAATTGCTCGTCGGATTGGACAATCCCATCAAGTAGTGCTCAATTTTTTGACGAATCCTCAAGGATACGGTATGAAGGAGAGAGATCCACGTAAATCGAAGCTCTCTGACCGGGATAAGCGGGAAATAGCTAGAACAGGTTCGAATACCTCAAAATCGCATGTGCAAATGAAGCAATATTTCAGCTACTCAACTGCTCGGGTGACAATTCGTCAAATTTTGGTAAAAAATCATCACATAAAGAGGACTTAAAATGTTAAAACTCCTCATCTAACACCATCTCACATCGGAATACGTCTGAGTTTTGCCAAAGCTGACATGAGCCGACAGTGGGACATGGTATGTTGTGACAAAGAATGTTTCCAAAAGAATACATTCTGTTACATACCATAACGAAAATTTCTTCAATGTATAGGGTACTCTCACTGACGAAAAAAAGTTCACTTTGGATGGTCCTGATGGTTTCAACGGGTACTGGCGTGATTTATGGAAGAAGGAACAGTATTTTTCAACCAGGAATTTTGGTGGAGGCTCGTGCATGGTTTGGGCGGGATTCTGTGCAACCGGAAAAAGCTTCCACATCATTCAAGGATAACATACACGTTCTGGAATCCTTTCTTCCACCTTTTTTGCGTGGATATCGTCACAAAAAAATCACATTCCAGTTACTATTCATACCAGCAAGAAAACTAAGCAATGGATTAAGGACCAAAAACATATTTTTTTTGACTGATCGGCTCGCTCTCCAGACATGAATCCTGTTGAAAATCTTAGGGGAATCCTTGTACGCAGAATCTACACTGAGGAAAAAGAGCTCAAGTTCGCAATTTCGGAAACATGGAAAAATATTGAGAAATCCGTCCAGCAGAATTTGAAATATAGTATTCTAACACGAATTTTCCAGGTTATTAGCCGAAATGACAAGGTTGTCAGTTATTGACATGTAAATCAGCCGATCGTTTTGAATTTTTCATTGATTATACTTATGAATTTTGAAATGGTCTTATAGAAACTGGACAGCTGAAATTATCATATTTAGGCACAATAAATAAACAAAAAACTCTGTTGAACGAAATTGACCATAATATACTTTATTTTAAGCATTCAATAATGTATAAATGTATCTTGTTGAAATTCTAACTGTTTGCGTTGTAACGAAATAGAATCAGGGTGGTCTTATAGAAGTTGGACAGAGTGTAGCGAATTCGGTATCCATTGGACATAACACTTTCTGAAACCCAACATTTTGGCAAAAATGCTGCTCACACTGCCCAACTAAATCTGTTTCAGGCCATCGACGATCTTTCAAAGCCATATTCTGCATTTTTGTCACAATTTCTGGTGTCGATGTTAACTTTTCGGGCGTCCAGCATGTAGTTCGTCTGCAAGATTCGTACGGCCACATGTATAGTCAACTACCCATTTATATTCATTCCTGATTTATTTTTAGATTGAAGGCATCTAAAAAAAAATCAGGAATGAATATGATGATCAATATAGAATCTCTCACGTGTTCATAAAAAAAATAGTGGCAATTCTAGACCACTTCTTAGTTTGATCTTCTTTTGAACAAATCGCAACTCGAATTCAAATAGTGATCCAATGATTCTTCCTCCACACACAGTGTGATATTCTCGAAAAAAATATCTTATAAATTTTATAAATGTTTTGCACTGATTTCCTTTGTATCAAAGTTTTTTTTGTCGTTTTTCAGTTGCCATACCCCAGAGGAACCTACTTCCAGAAGTATAAATCCACCACATACAGTAGCTCGCACAAAAAGAAAACTCCTTTGCATCCAACATCCTGATACATTTGAAAAAGGATGCAGCAGCAGCAGCAAACGGAACACCAAAAGCCACACGGCAATGTATCATGTCATCTTATGCATCCTAATGAATGCAGCAAAAGTGGTAGCGATAGTACCCCAACGAGAGAAAAGAAAAAAAGGGAAAAAAGTGCCCACTATCTTCGGAGTGAGCGGATTTTGTGCAATACAGACCTCGCTTCCTTCCACCTGTTCTGTTCGGGTGCAAAGTGCATATGAAATGCAAATGCACACACACACACACACACACCAACACCAGGGGGGGTGCTCAGTCAGCCGTTGAATATAACCGCAATTTTTCTTCAACTTCACCGCATAATCGGAAGCCGCGAAACTGATGGAGTTGCCCCTAACAGTATCCGAACTCGGGAAAGTGGGAGGATTATATCTGCATAATATAATAAAAATATCATTTCCTCGACCACGCTTTTATTATCTCTCGTTTCTTGCCCGATCCCCTCGCGCTCGAACCGAGCCCCGGTGGAGCGCTCCGGCTTGATGATGTCTTACGAGACGAAGTTCGGCGCAGAGCCTCAAATGGATAAACGAACGCGATAGTGGGAAAATGGATAATTTATAGGGTCATAATGGTTTTGTGCTCGCGAAGCAATAATCTTGAACGCGGGTTTGGATTGGTTAGGGGTATAGTCAATGAAGTTGTAATTTTCTGACGTTTACCCGCAGTGTTTCGTACCATCCGTGTCATGTCTTCTTGGCTAGAAGGATTGTTCCCTGTTCCCGGCTCCAAACAGTTCATTATTTTATGGCTCCCCAAACTCTAACCTAACACCGTTCGTTCGACCTTAGCTGCAGTCGATGTTGTTTTTTTTGCTGCTGCCCTGTTGTAGTGCACCAACTTGATGGTTGCACAAGTCAAAGACTCCGAAGAGCACTTTGCAAAAGTGGGAATAGGCGAAACGAGCGAAAAGTTACAAGTCGCTACACGGACGAGGAAAAATGTTTGGTGATTCTCAACTTTATATGCACAGGCATGGTTCAGCCTTTGCTGCTGCTCTGGGTTGGCTCTGCCGGTAATTGGTGGGAAAATTTCGTAACAGAAGCAGGGAAAATGTTACCACTTGCCACTTATCTTGACGTTCCCCCGGCGAATTTACCGAAACGAGGGGGCCCTCTTGTGAAATGTAAAGTGCAAATAGTTGAGCAAATTCTTTAATTGTATGCTAGAGAAGCGAGACATAGCGGCATGGATAATTGAGTGAAAACAGAAGTTTAAACGCCCCATATGGGTCGGGAGGATGACAGGCAGAGGGATGGCACAATTTGAATTGTTTTTACACCAGTGGAAAGAAATGGGAAGAGTTTCTTTCGCTGGCGACGAAAGCATTGAGTGCAAGTGTTGGTAACGTCAAAGTTTTCTAGGACAACGTGCTTTCACAGTAATTCCCGACATTATTCCGTTCGATGGGCACACAACGCCCCGTGGAACTCCGCCTACGCTCACAGTTCTAACAATACACAAGCACCAGGTTTTCCCGACGGTCGAAGATATCCTGTCGGAAAGTTGAGTGAAACTTCCATCAGATGCACACACACCCACACATGCTGCTGGTGATGATAATGTTGGAAAATAATGTGACAGTAAAAGCTCTCCATCGCTGTACCGTTTCCTGTCGACGGGTCGTTCCCGCCGGTGGATTTAAAGTTGAAAAGTTATGTTCTCGAACGCCACACTCCCTGTGATGGTCCCGGTACGTGCCTCCGGGCAGGTGTCTGTGTGTGTGTGTGTGGTGGCAGGATTCCGATGTCAAGCATAATACCTGTTTTATGGAAAGTGTGCAATACCTATCGGAGAAAGATTATCATGTTTTAACAGCGGTACACGCTTTGAACTTATCGTAAACGGATTCATTGAAGGGATAAAGTATTGCTTGTGAAGTTTGTTGAGTTGAAATTTAAAAAAAAAACCGGGCATAGGATGCTGCTGAGGATGTCGATTGAAAAATACAAAAAAAAATCATTAATAAGTTTCAAATGATTTTTCGAAAAGTTTTGCTACGTTCTTAACCGTCATTTTTCATAGGTAAGTAATGTTGGTGGAAATATCTCCTGATTGAAGAATTCAGATTTCATATTCACAATGCGAATTCGAGATTCTGATTCAGATTTGGATCTACATCAAGTTTTCTAATTGCAGTTTTGGAACAACATATCGTGAATCACAGTCTTCAAATTGGAATCACATACATGTTTCAATTTCCTGAGTACAGTACAAATATTGTTATTATTATAGGATTCCAAATATCCCAAACTTCGGCTTCAAAGTTATCCTACCAGATCCGACTTTGAACAGTTTCAGTTAACTCAAATTTCAAATCCAATATAGAACTCACATACTGTGGAGATTCCGGATTCCACATCTGTATTAAAAAATTGAATTCAAATATCAAAACTCGGTACAGAATTCAGATTTCTTGTTCTTTCTACGGATACTCGATTTTATATACTCGAATCCTGATGGTAGATTCCGATTCCAAACGTCGAACTCAAATTCAAATCCAAAAAAAAAAATTGCCTGAAATCCCGGGTTTCATATTCAAATAACTGAATCTCGAAACCAAATTTCACAAACGGTCTCTAGATTTGATATTATTTATATTCGAATTAGGTTCGGAATCCAAGTTTCACAGATCAATTTCGAATTCTTGCATCCGGACGACAGATCCGAATTCAAGTATTTTGAGTTTCTAACAACTGTCCGAATTTGAGTAGTAGCTTGAAAATACAGATTATAGTGCATAGTGGGTAATCATATTTTTGATTTGGACACAAAATCAAACTTTCACAGATTCTGATTCTCGCCTTCAGACATATATATTGCAGCTAAATTGAGAAAAATAGAAGTTGGGTGTCAAAGAACAAATTGTAGAGCGGTTAGGGAGCTTTAGTATGGTAGATAGAATCAATCAAGTTTATTATGATTTTTTTGGGATAAAATTAATCATAACACCTTCAAAACCACAATCTTCTAAGTTTTCCACCAAATTTAGAGAGTTTCTGGTTGTTTAAGACAAATAGAGCTCTTTACAAAAAGAATTTCAATAATTATGCCATTGTAGAGATTCTAGCATCTACGTAGCAAGATTTTTTTTATCAAATACACTCTGTTCAACTTCTTCAACAACAACTTCAACCAACTTCTATAAGACCACCCTGATTCTATTTCGTTGCAACACAAACAGTTAGAATTTCAATAAGATACATTCATACATTGTAGACTGCTTAGAATAAAGTATATTTAACGTCAATTTCGTTCAAAAGAGTTGTTTGTTTATTTATTGTGCTTAAATATGATAATTTCAGCTGTCCAGTTTCTATAAGACCTCTTCAAAATTCATAAGTATTATTAATTAAATAAAATTCAAAACGATAGGCTAATTTACATGTCAATAATAACCATCCATACAACTGCTCTGCTCTGCAAGAAACATAGGGCTGCTGTTCTATAAATAACCCAACAATGATCAATATCAACTGTCTCCGCTGTCGGGTCTGCTGAACAATGGAAGAACAGATAGAATACCCTTACGCCTAAATGGCTACTACAGTGTAATATACCATAATGTAATGGAACAGAAAACCCTAACGCCTAAATGGCTAATACTACTAATGTGTAATTTACAATTTATAGGAACATAAACATTTGTACATGTGCTCGCTAAAAACCCCGCTCTGTTACAGATAAAATGCTAATGAGCCTAAGAAATAAATAAATGGGATAAAAAAAATAAAAATACACGAGCCTCCACCAGAATTCCTGGTTGAAAAATACTGTCCTTCTTTCATAAATCACGCCAGTACCCGTTGAAACAATAAGAACCATCCAATTGAACTTGTTTTCGTCAGTGAAGATAACCCATACATTGAAGAACTCTTCGTTATGGTATATAGCAAAATGTATTCTTTTGGAAACATTTTTTGTCACAACATATCATGTCCCACTGTCGGTTCATGTGAGTTTTGGCAAAACTCAGACATCTTCCGATGTGAGATGGTGTAAGATGAGGAGTTTTAACCTTTTAAGCCCTCTTTATGAGAGGATTTTTACCAAAATTTGATGAATTGTCACCCGAGCAGTTAAGTAGATGAAATATTGCTTTATTTGCACATGCGATTTTGAGGTATTCGAACCGGTTCTAGCTATTTCCCGCTTATCCCGGTCAGAGAGCTTCGATTTACGTGGAGCTCTCTTCTTCTTACCGTATCATTGAGGATTCGCCGAATAATTGAACGCTATTTGATTGGATCGTCCAATCCGACGAGAAATTTCTCTGATACCAACATTTTCTTGATGAAATGCATCGATTTGTCTCTCTTCTCTCTCCGTGAGGTCTTTTCCCTTCGGCATTTTTCAGATTTAATTGATCAAAAAAACTAAAACAACCGGAAATGTAACTGATCTAATAGAAACTTGACAGTTGAAAATACGAAAACATCCGTTTACGCTCAGCGCTTGCACACACACATGTGATCATGCTGTGTATGGTAGTTACCAATACCTACACACTAGAATATAAATTGAAGCATTGTTTGTTCACAATGACACATAGCGGCAAGATCATCACCTGGTTTTATAGAAGTTGGACGAAGTGTATGATAGCCTCCTGACTTTAACCTGACCTTTTCTGGCTTTAAGAGAATAAATCAAAAATTGAATTCTTCTTTTGCATTCAAAGAGACAATTACAAAAAAAACAAATATATAAAAATTTCATGTCACGATGTTCGTGGTCGAACTTCTCCGGAACGGCTCGACCAATTTTAAGTAATTCATGCACAAAACACTTGGCAAGTATGCGAATAGTAATAATAGTTAAATATATATGATACCACTAGGGAACCAATTACCATAAGTTTGATATCGATTGGAGAAAAATTAATAATTTTTCACCCCCATCACCTATTTTCAATCGCGATTTACGATTTTACGATATATTTACAGTAGTATTTTGGTATAAACAATATCTAAATAATCGATCCGGTTAGTTTTTCAAACAACACGAATTAATTTACGTTATTAAGGAGGTATTCTAGTGTAGAGGCACGCATTTCGGACGTGTTTTGAAGTTCCTAAGAAAATAAACAATGAATATATTTACCATCCATTATATCATCTTTTTTGTGTATCTATCTTTTATCAAAAAAATAAAAACTGAACGGGAAAAAATTTTCATAATTAGAACAGTTACAAGCTGCTGAAGTGAGAGGCTTCAAAAAAAAGTCCTGCCATGGCGTACACGATTCCAGCACTTCTGGTTATCTGAAACAAAAAAAAATCTAACAGATACTGATTCAGTAAAGATGCCGCTATGGCATGAACCTCGGACAAGTCAAAAACATGTTTTTTTGACAAAATGGTGGTCGTTTGAAGAAAAAAATACCGTTTTAACGCCTTTTCTTACGTTTTCCGATTTTTTGCAAATAGTAAAATTTCAAAATACGATTTTTATTGGTTCATGCGATATAGAGATGCATACAGATTGAATCCATATGAATTTTATATAAATCGGTTCAGTAGAACTTGAGATGTCGTGTACGCCAATTTGAAAAAACTAGTTTCGAGAAAAACGCGTTTGAAGGTGATTGTTATGGCCGTAATAGATTAGATACCACATCACTAAAATGACTTTAACTCGGTAAATACTGGGATTTTCGGGATGGTCCTTTCTAGGGTATATTCTTGAATGTTTAAACTTCAGAAATATGAAGAAAATTTTTTAGATTTTTTCATATTTCTACACTGGAATACTGCCTTATGTGACATCCGAACTTTCATCCATAAATGCGCCAATAACCTCAATTAGACCAAAATCGTGCGCATTTCCGGTGAGCTTAAAGCCTTTTTGAATAGCTACAACGAATTTTTCAAATTCATCAAATCGTACATCACCTTACAATGCGGTGACAATCACACTATTGTCATCAATCCTAATGATACACCAGCTAGAGAGCACGTGTGTTGATTCAATGCGCATGTCGTTGAAGACATGCTGGAATCATTGTAGGTGACTGCACAGCGACGCGAATAATTGGGATTCGAATAAGAAACAATAATCTGGAGTTCAACTTTGACACACATCGTTCATACGACGCTCCATCTTTTTATTCAATGGCACTAACGTTCCTAATGTTCCTATCGTTCGCCGCTTCAACATAGAATTACTAGCGAATGATAGGGAGGAAAAGAGCGATCGACTGCTGACAATCAACAGAAGCGACGTGAGGAAAAATACACTCACTTGCGAGACGCTATCATGAGCAACCTCGACACAGTCTGTGTTATTGTCAGGCTGAAACGCATGCATATTATGGCACGAGTGTTCAAACAAAAAAGTGAAGAACTTCATAACAACATTACACCTTGCTGGATATATTCGGATGGATGGCAAATGCGAAGATTACCTCATATGCACATTTATAGTTTGGGTAGTCGACAAATAATTTTAATTTTATTCACAACAACCTCAAATTGCTTTCGAATCTGCCGATGACGGAATATGGATTACTGTTCGATATTGTTAGCTCAAACACGGTTCATGGCCCGGCGGTGATCTAGAACTTTAATCGCGTTACATGGCAGATGGAAAATGTACAAAGCGTTTTCCTAAAAATTCCACCAACGACACGATCGCAAGCCTAGGTTGATGTCCAATACATTCATAATACAATACACAATACAATTCACATCAGCGAAGAAATGCTGATAATTTTTATTTTTTTATATAATGCGTTAATTTTTATAGGCTCAGTTACATGGGTTTTAATGGGTCATATTTTTTTTTGTATATATTAATATATATGCACATTTTTCCTTAATTCTACGGTTAGTGAGTTAAGAAACCGATTACTCGCGGTCGGTTCGAGTTTAGAAGGTTGACATATTTTATTCAGGAACAGGAAGAAATATAAATAGATTGAACAATGTTGATGATTACACAAAATTCGAATACTGATAATGGCGGACAACCATAGTGCTTTATTTGCCACAGCTGAACAAAACATCCAATGCTAATATTAATGTTGAATTCTGCAGTTCGATGAAGAACAATAAATACATTTGCAACTCCGTGAATAAAGGAAGCAATATGGCTGCGTTTCAAATTCAGAATACCAATGTGAATACTCCTCGACTGAATGACAACGACAGAAGAATGCCGATGGCCGGGAACAGTTATAAATTTACCCGTCCATCTTGAAAATGGCAAGCGCATACATTTAACTTCTGAGAGATCAAACATGTCAGATACGTTATTGAAATACATAAAATTAAGAAAAGATATGGTTTGTGTTTTTTTTTATTTTTGTCGACGGGTAATCTGCTTGGCGATCCATTCCTGAGTATGTCAAACACAAGTAGGAACACAGGAGTCACGAACGTTTCACGTTTTCTGTAGGTCGTTTAAATATTTAAACACACTTACAATATATTAGTTATTTAAGTTATTTAGTTATTTAACAACCAACATATTAACTGGAAAGAATTTCTATGACAGAACAACGTTTGCCAGGTCAACTATTATATGTATATAAAACTATTTTAAAAAGGTTTTTTGATTCGATTATATACAATGGAAAAAAAAGGAATACTGTTTATAACCGAGACTAAAATCCGGGTTGTGGAATGTTTAGAAATCCAGATTTCATATCCATATTTTTGTTCCAGAATCCAAATTTTTCATTCCATTTCACTCTTGTTCCATTTTCCCCTTGAAACGTAGATATGAATTCATATTCCACACATATTCTCAACTGCAAATATGAATTCCGGTGGAAGAAAAGAAATTCAGAAGATGGTTTCTACGACACGACCATGTTGTTGTCATAGAATTTTGAATTTTTTTTTCTTTTCGCTTGTGAATTATTGTGGATATCCTTTCGGACCGAAATAAAATCTATGAATTAACTATTTAGTACAAGTTTTTGGTTTTACCATTTGAGTTGCATCGAAGGCCAACTTTCCAACCACAAAAATAAGAACAATAAAGTCGGCATTATGAAACTTTCAAATTAGTGGATTCAAGTAACATTTTAGAAATGAAAAACTCGTAAGTTTGTGGTTTTAAAAATGTTATTTTTGATTCTGTCCAAAAAAATCATAATGAACTTGTCTGTTTCTATCAACCAATCGAGTCTAACCTGTATTGCTTTTTGATTATTTGTTATATATCTTTTTTTTTATATTACTTAGTTTGAGCATACCCAATAAACTGAAGGAACCGACAGAGTTTTTTGTATACAGTCTGAATGTGGAGTTGTGCTGCGTTAATTTGGAATTATATGATTTTTTATAAATAACACGTTGAGTTCCTCGTCAGTTCCTGGAAACTGACAATAAATTATCAGTCTGGTTCGCGTGGATCTTATTGGACCGAGTCTTCAATAACCAAATTGAAAGAGTAATGAAATTCTGTGTTCTCCATATGATTGTTTTTCACGATCACAGTTTTGGATATTAGTAAATCACGCCTATTTTTTCTGACCGCCTCGATTATTTGCTGAGTATATTAGCAAAACATGCGTTAGAGTCTGGCGAAAAAGAATTGAAATAATGATCGCAATAACGCCAAGCAACTTGGCCCCGAAGTAAACATTCGTCACCAATTTTCAAACAACGAAACATCGAAAACAAAACTGTAGTAGTCATCAACAGCGTTGTTTTGAGCTAGTGCGTTAGTGTTATTAAATTGTTTAATAAAATATGGATGAAAAAGATGAAAAGATGCAGTCATAGCAGCACTTCTCGAAAGTTTCGAAATCCTTCGAAATCTACATCCATTCGAAGATAAATGTTACCAAACGAAAAACTGTAGGGACTGATTATTTAACTTTCATTTACTTCTTGGGAAAAACTTAACACGACCGTTTGCTGCTGAGATCTTGAAAATCAGCATCTCGGCCATCGAATGATCCGTGCTGCTCCTTCTCAAGATGTGTTTGTACCTGTGTACCTCCTCGATGTTGTTGCCTAAATTTGAAGTCTACCATTTCCAGAAGGTTTAAAATTCTTTTTCAGATGTGAAAAATCTCTGAAGCAGCGATGGGTATCTCAACAGTCAAAGCAATACTATAAGAAAGGATTGATCGAAGGTTTTCTTAAATTGAAAATTTTGCCTACATTTTGACGTAGGATAACGTCTTTTTTTCACGTTATAGGAATCAAATGAAGGCAGGGGCTAATTGAATTTGCAATTGAATTACAGTTAAACTTCGATATAACGTACATTTCACTTTCAAAATTGTACGTTGCATCGAATTGCACGTTATATCGAAGCATAATAAAGTACTCACAAACGTAGTCTATAATACACGATTGTGTTGCTGTTTTAGTAAAGTTAATGAATAACTTCAATCAGAAGACGAAGCCAGCCTTTTTCATGATGTTTCCCTTCGTACTGTTGATTAATTTCATTTAGAATCCGGAATCACAAAACCAGCTGTATTTCGGGATTGATTGAAGGTACAAAACTTGTTTTAGCATCACAATACAGATAATTCATCGTTCTATCAGAAAACGAATATTGAAACAAAAATTTCCTTTACACTTTGGAAATGTGTACGTTATATCGGGGGAAAATGTACGTTATATGGGGTGACTTTATATCGAGGGTACGTTATATCGAAGCTTCCCTGTAGTTGGCAGAAAAATGTGTTACTCCACAAAACCTTCGAACAAACAGAAACAAATCGTTTTTTATTGTTTACCGATATTTATGTCCACTACATCTACACACTCCAAGAAAAAAGTTTGTTCGTAAAATATTCCAAAACTTGAGAGTTTAAACTTCAGAATGATGTACATCCCATTTTTATGCGTTCATGCTATGTAAAAAAATTATTTACAATGAAAAAAATCGGCAATTACTTTTCGGGCAAAACAAAACGAACGAGACAGTGCTAAATGACAAAAAAAAAGTGCATTGCAATTTTATACATTTTACTCGAAGAATACAATATACACAGCGTGATAATTAAGTTATTTAAATATTATTCGAATTTGTTATTATAAGTAGTTGAAATTTATGAAATGTATATTCAACAAATTTAACTTAAATGCTTTCTAGTAGCAGTAACATTCATTATTCTATTTGTAAAGGGGTTATATTCCCCTTGATTTAACCCAAGGGCCAGCAACGAATGTTCCAGTTCCAATCTATAAACACAAATTATACAACTTGCTACCGAATGTTCATGCCATGACGCGACCTCCCACACACTCCCAAAAAGGAATGTTTGAACCCTGTTACCATCGAAGGCATTGGGAATCATCAGCAATTCGATAACATGTAAGCGGGGATCATAGCTGGCAGCAATTCGAATTCGAAATCATCAATTAACTCGCCATGATTCAAAGCATTCCATCCGTGCCCGATTCCGATCGTCGAACCGGGCGCACTTCAAACGGAAGCATAGTTGCAATCCGCCAAATTCCCAAAAACGTTCTCCGGCTTCATCGCTATCTCGCTCTGCCACGGTTACATATCTGCTGGCAGCAGACGCACATAAATTCGACCGATTGTCGGTAACATATTTTCCACTATCTGTGCTCAATTAGCATTGAAAAACAGGAAAATTAAAATTTCCCTCCCGGCTGAGCGGGGTACCCCCTGCTTCTACAAAAATCCCAAATGTTGGCACTAAATATGCACCGTATCAACACAAACGGTATGGTGTACCTACCTCGACGTTGTGCAGAATGGTTTGGCAATTTTCCACCGGAACGTTATCCCTTATCTCGATGACGACATTTTTGTACGCAGATTTTTCCACATACACCGAGCTGACGGTGGAAGCTGCGGCCCCGACGCCAACTGATACCAGCATCAGCCAGCAGAGCATCGCCGCCAGGCGTTCGACGAAAATACGCAACATTTGTTCGAATTTCACTACCGATAAGAGTTTTGTTTGTTTCGCTTGCAACTCGTATTTCACTCTAATCAAATCGATCACTGCTGGAACATCGTGTGTTCCCCCAATGGCACAAGTATTCAATTCAGCTTAAAAAAAATCACAACGATGACAAATCCAATGTTCAATTCCATTAAGTATGCTGGACAGGACACCGCAACGAATCACTTTCCACATCTGCGCGATTTTTTCACATGGTCATGGGATCCGGTTTACGGGCTGTAATTCGGTTTTATAATCTTTTCTGGAATTGCGGACACCAACTCCTTTTTGTGCACTGGCGCAGAAATTGCACTTGTTAAGCCGCAGGCTTATTTTCAAGCGATCGCTGGTGAGCTAAGCGTTTTTACACAATGTCAAAAAGTTTTTTTTTCTATAAAGCCCTTTTAATTTCTCCTTCGCGCTTCTACTGAGTTCGTCCAGTAGTCGCCTCGCAAATTCAGCACTTCAATTTTCTCTGAACACGCGCAGCACGTGAAAGACACCACGCGATCCGCGAGGCACTGCTTCGAGTTCACGATTCAACCTTCTCTATCACTCGTCCTGTCCCTGGCAGTCAGCCAATTTTTCCGAAGAAGAACCACGCGCTGACTCGAGCTGAACAGCCGAAAGACGAGCAACCAAACGCAACGAATGTCAACTGCGGACTAACTGACGACCGGCAGCAGCATAAACTCCGGGAGCGTCTTCCTTCGTCACACAGCCGCTGGGTTCACTTGGTTCGAACGATATGAGAGCATAAGCGCGGCGGCGAGTGGACAGAGAAAGAATCCGAAAAATAAACCTTTTTCGTGTGGTACGTGTTCATGCCTGCTCGGCTCGTTCGATACAGTGTTCACTCCGATGACCCCCCGCAGGCTGCTGCAGACGGTGCCGAATGAACTGTATAATTTTAAGTCCGTTGGAAACAGGCGTGTGAGGATGAACTGTTTTGTTTTGATTACTCTTTCGCCTGCGGTTGGCTTCACCATGTGGAGTTCACTGTACGGTATGTTGTCACGCAAAAGGAGGCAACATGATTTTGTGACATCGATGAGAATTTATGCTACATGCCGGATGAAGTCATGCGACAAGACGTGTATAACAACTGATTCCAATAAGAAATTATGCATGACACAACACTATCGGATGATGAATGGTTATGCTTCGATGCTTCGTAGCATCGGATGCGCACTGGTTCATTCGTTTATTGATGGATAGCGTTTTCCACTGGGAAGTGATCTTATTAGATGTTGAAAAATTCAACAATCAGCTTGTCGAAGTGCACAATATACAGTGAATCAAATCCGTAATCGTACTCTACCATGCAGATCACTTTTCCCTTCTTTTGAAAGTCGAAAACAAGTTTTTTGAACATTCTATCTAGATAAAACCATAGTGTCATATGAGAGTTTTTTTTTTAATCCCTTTTTGTTTATTTTAGGCTCATTAGCATTTTAGCTGTAACAGAGCCGAATTTCAATCGTGTACATGTCACATGTTTATCATATCTATAATTAGCACATTACACAGTTGCCATGTTTTCGGCGTTAGAGTATTCCCTTCTATACCATTGCATATGGTACACATTTACAGTTTTTTTTTTTTTGAACGGATTATATTATGTAGATTATTTAATTTTTTTTTAAATAATCTTTTTTTAAATTTGTATTGATCTCTATTATGTCTGTCATGATCTTGGTGATGATGGTCTATTTTTATTTTTATTTTGTCGTTCTTATAGTTGTATTAGTTTAAAAAAAAACGGGTGGGTAATGTCGGTGACATAACCGGAGTGACGTAGGACTATACAAAGGGGACAGCTTTTGTTAAATATATATTTTAAATATATTGTTTTATTTTCTTCTCCTACGTGAATACCTACCTATCTACCTGAAAAATGGATTAGTTTACTGTTTACTCTTTATGAATATGTTGATGGTTCTGAAAAGAACCTTTGGTGTTGTGTTTTTGTTATCACTCGATATTCCCATCTTGTTCGGTTAAACCTTCCTGTTTAGCTATTGCGTTTGCCACTCGCCACAGCTTTCACAGTTGGAAAATTTCTTCCCATCCAGCTTGTGACATGTTGTTCAGAAAATTACATTTAATGCGACGTGTCGGAGACACATTGCCACTCACTGAAACTAATTGTTGCCTTGATGAGCGCCGAACCGAAGCTGCTCTGTTCTTGATGCGGGTTTTCTGATTGTCGTGAGCAGCTTTGCAAGCCAACTCGAGCACTCCGACGGCCGAAACTCTATAATCGCTGTTAGGTATACTGGTGCTCCGGCACCAATCCGTTCGGCCTAGTTACCCTTGCGGAGCAATCAGTGAATGCGACCAACAGGGAACTGGAGACTTGCACGGTTCGAGTGAGACTTTGCCTTTCCCTTAACTTATCCTCCTTTGTTACGTCCACGATGCCGATGCCGTACAACCACACGGGTTTACGGTTTGAAAGAAAATAAGATATTTTTTTGGGGTCCGCGTGCTTTATACTCTAGCGGTACACACTCACAGGATAGAGACAAATCGGCAGACTCAGCCAAAGAGGCGAGTCCAACGAGACGAACGAATGAGCGTTAAAAGGGAGCGATGGCAAAAAAATACATTCATTATGATTTGTTCGCTCGTTGGATTCACATGCAGGCTAAAAAGGGTCCTTTTCAGGATCACAAAATTATCTTCAATCTAAAGAGTTTATTGTTTTGTTATCACTCGATATCCCCATCTTGTTCGGCTAAACCTTCCTGTTTAGCGATTTGTTGCCACTCGCCACAGCTTTCACAGTTGGAAAATTTCTTCCCATCCAGCTTTGTGACATGTTGTACAGTAACTTACATTCAATGCGACGTGCCGAAGCGCCACTCAGTGTCGCATTGGAGGCGATTTTAACCTGTAATTGAACATTTGCGATGACAGTGGTACAGTGTCGACTTTCAATGTGAGGTCATAATTTGGATCTCTATGTTTACAAAAATGTCCAACTAAATAAGTCGCATTACATGTCCGTCCAATTAGCTAAATGTCGAACTAATTGTAAATTACTGTACTTTCAATCTGGAAACAATTTAAGAATTGGTGAAAATTGAATAATCTGGAAAGTTCCCAACTATCAATAAGCTCAGAACAACTGCCAAATTCACATACTCATCAGATCCTGGCAAACAAATTATGAAAAAATCAATTTGTGTTTTATTATTATTTTGGATAATGTTTTAGAAAGCATTGAACTGTATTTCCTAAACTCTTTTTTGGAAGGTTTAATGGCCCTGAAAAGCGCCTTGTTTTATGGAATGGTTCCAATTTAGAAAACTTTGTACTCGTGGTTTTAAAAAAAAACCTATTCGAACGCCCTCGATGCCGCCTTGTTCTGGATTTGCCACCAAAGCAGTTTGTATAAAGAACAAACTTTTTTCTTCTGCTACCTGATGCCGTTTTGCGATTGCGTTTGCCACTAGCCACTCGCTGCAACTGCCTGTTGTCTTGATGTCCACCGAACCGAATGTGTTCTGTTCCGAATGCGGGGTTTCTTATCGTCGCGAGCAGCTTTGCCAGCTAACTCGATCACTTCGGCGGCCGAAACTATATAACGCCGGCTAGGTGGACTGGTGCACTGGTACTAACGCGCTCGGCATAGCTACCCTTGCGGGGAACTCCAGATCAACACGGTTCGAGCGGGATTTTGCCTTTCCCTTCACTTTTCCTCCTTTACCATGTCCAGACATGGCTGCTTGGGTTGGTTTGTTGATGTGTTGTGATGCGAACCGATGTGGTGTACGGTTTGGATGAGAATGATCCTTACGGCAGCGGAGCGGCGATTTTTAAGCTGACTGGCTGGCTCGAGAATTACGCATGTGTGAGACTGCGACCAATGTTTCGTTCATTTTTTTCTTTTTCCTTTCCAATCGTGCTTCATTCTATTTCGCTGCTGCTCTGGTTGCCCGTTTTGGTCGGTACGATTTGAGGAGCACAAAATGGACCAATCAAAAATGGGCACATAGTGCATTTTGACAATGCTTGATATTTCACAATTATTCAATTATTTATCTCAAGAAAAATGAAATGTTATTCGTTATGATAGATGCGTAGATATATTTCCTATCAATTGATGCAAAAACTTTTGCGATCTATTGAGAAATGCTCGAGTTATAAGCGTTCAAAATCTTGCATTTTTTCCTACTTGTTCAGTGCCTAGATTTCCATTTCACCCCCTATATCTTCCGGTTAGACGTAGTCCTACGTCAAAAATAAAAGTAGTCTACAAAAGTTTGAGCGTCGCGCGCGAGACACAGATATAAAGGATATTAAATTGAAAGTTTTTTTTAAGTGCCGGTCTAGGAATTTTTCGTAAAGGAAATTTTCTCGATTTCTCTGAATGAGGGTATTCACAGTCAATCTAAAACAAGGCTGGCGGTTGGACTTGTTCTCTGGTGGACCACTTGGCTGCAAGGGCCTCGTCGGGACCGTATCGGCTCTGTGGCGGACATGACTGAGTATTGGCTTTTTTGGACATTGCAATTTTTTCTGTAAATAAAATCAGTTCGTTTTTCATGTTTGCTACACTGATTTCAATGTTGAAAAACAGGAAGTGGGTTATATCTATGGTATAACCGCAAGGGCGACGTAGGACCATCATTGATTTAGAGATCATTTGTTTGAAGTTGAATCTAAATCCATTCTGAATGAATGAATATTTGGGGGACTTCGAAAACGAGAGCGTTACGTTGGAGGCACAAGGTTTTATGCATCCAATATAGGATACGAAAAACCTTGTTCTGAAGAATAATCCTCTGAAGCTTTCCTGCTAACTGTACTTGATTGACAAATCACAAACCCAAATGTATTCTATGGATATTTTATGGATAGAAAACATTAAAATAAACTCTTTCGCTTGAATGTAATTTTCAATTCCAAGGGGAACTGGCAGATTATTTTCCAGCAACGATTAGATATTTCCACATTTTCCTCGATACTGGAAGCCCACCAGTGGTTAATGCTAATTCGATAACCACCTGTTAATAGCACTTGATTGAAACATATTTGGTCACAGTGTTACATGGATAGAAAAAATTCAAATAAACTCTTTCACATGAATGTATTTTTAAATTCCCAGAGGAACTGGCAGATTATTTTCAGTAACGATTAGATATTTCCACATTTTCCTCGATACTGGAAGCCCACCAGTGGTTAATGCTAACTCGATAACCATCTGTTGATAGCACTTGATTGAAACATATTTGGTCACAGTGTTACATGGATAGAAAACATTCACAAAAACTCTTTCACATGAATGTATTTTTAAATTCCCAGAGGAACTGGCAGATTATTTTCCAGAAATGATTAGATCTTTCCGGAACTTTCTCGATGCTGAATGGCATCCAAACGGAAAAAATTCCACGCGTGTATGTGTGTGTAGCGATGTCTTCCCGGGGAACCGTTTGTGGCATCACTCTCCTCCCTTCTGGCCTAAGGTGCACAAACAGGCTCTTGGTGACACCGTTCATCCGCGCTTTCATGATAAACGAAGAGCTTCACCACAACAGCGACAACATGCTCCAATCGCTGTTCAATTAGAACTGAGTGGATTTCCGAGCGGCGCTCGCTTATATACCGATTGGTGATTTCAATAGCCTGTTTTGAAAACAATTTTAAGACTATTGGAACAAGTTTTTGGATCAAAAAGTAACAAGTATAGAACGCGTAGACATTTTATCTTTCGAATGAAGTGTTTGTCATACCATTTCGTTCAGTTGTTTAGGAGCTATTAACGCTCAAAATCTCGGTCTCCGGCGTAACGCTTTCGTTTTCGAAACTTTGATTTTACACCCCGGTATAGAAATGAAAGACGTAGTCCTACGTCAAAAAAATAAATTATCTTTTAGATAACTCGTCTTGCTCAAACCTCTGTAGGGGAAGGAGGCGGGACCATCATCATCATCAGTTGCCATATAGGCGTAAGAGTTTTCGTTCTGTTCTTCCATTATCCAGTTAGACCACCGGACAGCGGAGACAGTTGATATGATCATTGTTGAGTTATTTATAGAACAGCAGCCCGATGTTTCTTGCAGAGCAGAGCAGTTGTATGGATGAATCGATCTTGTTTCGACCGTGGATCGATCTCCATCACTGATGATTGTTGCGTGGACGTAGCTATTCTGTAACAACACAAAGATGGTCAATGAGGGCCCTGAGTTTTGAACTCACGATCGATCGCTTACTAAGCGAACGCGCAACCAATGTGGCTACGGAGACCCCCATATATGAGAGTTAACACTTTGCGAACCGCTCACGAGATTTCTCGTTTTCGCGTTCCTTCTTTACGGACTTGTGTGAAATTTACGGATAAAAGTTTTTGTTTCGTGCAAGTTTCTGTTCAACGTCTTGCTGGATTTAATGAATAATGAATTATTTCAGTTGAAATAAATTGATTGTTTATCAAGTAACAACCTTCAAAATCATGCACATTAGATAGAGAATTGAATCATTCATCTTTCCACATAATTATTTTTTTTGTTGATCATGACGGAGAAAAGTTATAGACTGAAACGTGAGCATGGGTTAATATAGGGAAATATACAGAATTTTGAAAATCAAAAAAAAAATTGTTCGAATAGGGTTATCGAAGTTATTTGATAGACAAATATTTTACCTATCTTCCAGCCACAATTTTATTAATCGGAAAAAGGTCTGAGAAAAGTTGTAGCCCAAGTTGTATGGGAGAAATTATTTATTTTAAAGAAAATTGAAAAAAGTTATTTGAAAGGACCGAAAACACACTCTCGAGATAGTACTCATTCGATAAAGAATATTTTCATTTATTTTGACGTGGGACTACGTCTAACCGGAATATATGGGGGGTAAAATGAAAACCTAAATACAGAACATGCAGGACAAAATGAAAGATTTCGAATGCTTATAACTCGAACATTTCTTACTGGATCGCAAAGATGTTTGCATCAATTTATAGGGAATATTTCTACGCATCTATCGCAACTAACAAAATGTTATTTTTCATTAGATAAACAATTGAATAACTGTAATATATTAGGCGTTATCTAAACACCCTAACTTCCTCGTTTTGATTGGCCCGATTTACGGTTTCCCTAACACAGCCATCAAAACCAAGCAGCCTTGGGGAAATCGGCATTCTAAATACATGAAAGTAGAAGGACTTTTGTTCTCACCGAAAAATGTTCCCTAACACAGACTTCAAAACCAAGCAGCGATGGAGAAATCGGCATTGCAAACACATGGAAGTAGGTGGAGCTTTTGTTCCCACCGAAATGTGTTCCCTAACAGATATTTCTAAACCGAGGTGCCTGGAGGAAATCGGCATTGTGAACTCATACAAGTCGGGAATATTCTTGTTCCAAACCAAGATTTCTGGGGAAATCGACACTGCAAATGAATGCAAACTGCGAGTACTTTTGTCCTCGCTTGCCTTTGTGCAGACTGTAATATGTCTGTCCTAACACGATCTTCTAAACTTAGGAACCTGGAAAAACCGTGCAAACACTAGAAGCGAATGAACTTTCCAGATTCAAGCAAATTCGCGGTTCGAGAAGTACGTACACTTGAGAGATGTAAACTTCAGAGGGAAATGTAAAATAAAATAATCGTTTGATTTTTTTTTTGTCTTTACTAGAGAGATTTTCAGCCTTAGGCTGGTTCATCAAACGTTTGGTAATTCTTCCGTTGTTGGTTGCTTCGTGAAATTTCATATCAATGACCGATCATGTATTGTGAAAAATTTAGCACAAGGGTAAGTGTAAAATGGTATATGGTAGCAGTTGTGTGAAAAATGACTTGATATATGAAACGACTTATCTCAATTTTTATAAATAAAAATCAAGGTGTGTTCCTGCTCGAGAACGGATCGTTTGGTTTAAGCTGTCTGTTGTTGTGTTTATTTTCATCCAAGGAAAGTTTATACGGCGAGAAAAAATGGAAAGGTGAAGAAATATTAGAAAACGTGATTTCGCATATGATCTACATATAGTATTAGGTGTTGTTAGTCCAATTTAAATTCGAATTGGGTTGAATAAATACTCAGAGAGTAAAAATAATAAAAGAAAATTACCTTTTCCATTTCAAATATGTTTTCTCTATATTTAAAGTTACATGTTTTTCCTGATGAGAAAAATTGATAATTGTGCTCGGTATTGGTAATTATCTTATATCACATTGGTGAGTTTTTTTTTAATTCATTCATAACACAAGAGGCATCTCGTCTGGGATCACAGAGGGCGGTTTTCATCATATATCGTTCCACTTCGTTATTTTTTATCTGATACTCACCATCCAACGACTGTTTACCATCCTCTTGTCATCATCACTCGGTAAACACCGGTGGAGTGAACAAACAATACCTAAAAACCAAACAAAACGGCCCTTTTCAGGGCCACCAAATCATTATCAAAGAGTTTAACGATGTAATTCTTCAAACATATCCAAAATCAACAGATAGCCTATCGGAATCCTACGTCAACTATGCGGTCGTGTCTCGGACACAACCCTCCTGTGACTTTTTTATCACAATCACACATACAAATCTTTTTGATATCATATGGATGTTTGCACGTGTCAAATGACCCGTTGTTAGGGCAGATTACATATATTTCTCAGTAAAAAAAATAACAAGAGAGGAGTAAACACTGAAAAATTCATTCGATGTATGTTTTAAGAAAAGTAGCGTAGGCGAATTATATTGTGACAATGTGGTTTGCATGAAAATTTTGACTAAAAGTTGAAAATGGGTCATTTGACCCCTCGTGGTAGGTTTAGAGTTAAATACGAATTATAGTAGTACTGAATATCTAAATCCTCAAAACAAAAATCAGTATTTCAAGATTTTTTTTTAGGAATTTAGATCCTATGGTGAATTGCATAGGGATTCGAAAAATAGTCAAAATTTCTATACAATAGAAATTTTTACTCCCTTTTTACTTTTTAGTTCCTTACCCAGCCAGACCCTTTCCCCCATACAACTCGTGAACGTTTTGGCCAATAACTTTTCTCATACCCTTTTCGGACTAATTAAAATTTGGCTAAAGATAGATAAAATTTTTTTTTATCGAATGAGTACTATCTCGAGAGTGTGTTTTCGGTCCTTACAAATAACTTTTTTCAATTTTCTTTAAAATAATTAATTTCACCCCTACAACTTGGGCTAGAACTTTTCTCAGACCTTTTTCCGATTAATAAAATTGTGGCTGGAAGATAGGTAAAATATTTGTCTATCGAATAACTTCGATAACTCGAACAACTTTTTTTGATTTTCAAAATTCTGTATATTTTCTTATATTGACCGCTCACGCTTTAGTCTATAACTTTCCTCTGTAACGATCAAGATAAAAATGAACTATGTGGACAGGTGAATGATTCAATTCTCTATCTAATGAGCATGATTTCGAAGGTTGTTACTTGATAAACAATCAATTTATTTCAACTGAAATAATTCATTATTCATTAAATCCAGCAAGACGTTGAACAGAAACTTGCACGAAACAAAAACTTTTATCCGCTGAACTTTCATCCGACAACTTCACACATAGAGGCGAATGATCTGCAAACTTTAAAGCCTCTTGCAAATTTGCAAGCAAAGCAAGCAACTTCACACAAGTCAAAGCGTGCGGTCCCAGGCGTATGTCTTACAGATTTTTTCCCGGTCCTTAAAGTGTTAATAGGTTCGCCATCTATTTTCAGAATAATGGTTTGTATTTTTGACGTAGAACTACGTCTTTCAGGAAGGGTGCCAAATCAGAATACAGGTCACGTTTTTATGAAATAAAGTCAACGTTAATAACTACTTTCACTGTGAACGAATTCTCATGATTTGCATACCAATCGAATCGGAAATTCTCTAAGATTTGTTTGAAATGCTATACATTACAATTCGCTAATCTCTAAACGGTTTCAATTCAGAAAAACTGGAAGAACCTTTTTCTCATACATTTATTCTGCGGATTGGTGTGCTAATCCTACCCAAATTTCGAATGCTTATAACTCTTACATTTCTTAACCGATCGGAAAGATGTTTGCATCAATTGATAGGAAATACGCGTCTATCGCAATTAATAAAATATTATTTTCCATGAGATGAACAATTGAATAACTGTAAAATGTCAAGCGTTATTTAAACGCCTTAACTGTCAAGTTTTGATTGGCCCGATTTACGGTTTCCCCAACACAGACTTCAAAATCGATGTACCTGAGGAAATACGCTCTGCGAATATACATGCAAGTCGGGGGTATTTTTGTTTCCACCAAGCTGTGTTTCCCTAACACAGACTTCTAAATCAATGTACCTGGGGGAATCCGCTTTGTAAAAAGATGTAAGTCGGGGGTATTTTTTGCCCACTGAATTGTGTTTCCCTAACACGAACTTCAAAATTAATGTACCTGCAAATATACATGCAATGATGCAAAATATTTTAATTGCACCAACATACAATTTTTTGTGTTCAAAACTACCTGTTCTTCGAATGTTGTTGAAATAGCAGATTTATTTGAAAATTTCTACTTGGTCCCTATAACTACTAGTTCAAAAGAAGTATTTTTGTAGAATCATTGACCACTAGTATTTTCCTTGGCACTCTGAATTTGAATACTACCACTCTAGTACGGGAGATTAGATCACATCCTTCTATTCCGCTATTTACTCCTGCAGACGCTGAATTCTTCTCCCCAGTCTCCTCCACCATCAGGGAATTATTTTTATGCTTCAACCGTAAGTGGTTTAGCATAATCGATGAATTTCGACAAAGTTTAAATTTTGCACTGTTTTTTTTGAAAAAAAATGTTTCCTTTTTCATTAATCGCGATTACTGTGATAATTATTCGATGTATTCATATTTTGATTTTTCATTATTCGATACAAAATTACTCGGATAAAATTGCAGATATTCGATTATTTGAATTAATCGAACGATTAACCGACGTCTCTAGTGTTGAGTACTTTTGCACTCGCTCGTCGTTGTGCAGACCGGAATATATTTCCCTAAAACGTACTTTTAAACTGAGAAGCCAGGGAAAATCGTCATTTCAGATACTAGAGGTGAATGAACTTTCGCGGTTTGAGAACCGTTTGATCGTTTGACAATTCTTCCGTTCACATATTTTGGTGTCCCGGGCATCATGTCAAACGTAAAAGGAGTTCATCAAATTTATTTGTAACGAAGAACATAATCTATTACAAAAATTTCCATGCATTCTAAAATAATATTCGAAGTGGTAAACAAGTGGATTGCATAATATAATTGCGTAGTTCTACGTCGAAAATATGCGGTCGTGTCCTAGTTACAACTCCTTACAATTTTTTTTTTAAATGGCGAATGTATTTGCTAATGTGTGAAAAATGACTCAAACTCATATTCGTACGCTGGTCTCTACTCTATTTCGAAGGCGTTGGTCAATTTCCTAATTCCATAATTAATACGGTATCCCTTGTTCATCTCAACTATCTTTAGCTGTCTTTAGCCTTATCTACGAGTGTGTTGGTGTATTCGGAAGGAATATTCATCAATTTTTTTATTAAGTGGTTTTTAAAATCGTTTTTTTTAGAAATTTAATTTCCTATACAGATAACTTTCTCGGTTTTTTACTGGGATTGATGTCGGAAGATTATGGAGGATGTCAATAACTTTTGAGTAATTGTAATGTAACCATGTGCGTACTTCATATGTCTTGCGCTCTGGGTCATTGTCTTAGCAAAACTTGAATCCTCGATTACATCCCATTTTGTTGACACTTTGCTTCATATTTCCCCTCAGGATGTTCACGTAAACATTCTGATCCAATACACCATCGATGAAAACCAAATTGCTCATACATTGTAACCAAACGTTGGGTTACAATAATGAATTTGGTGGGAAAGCCAACCGTGGGTTTGGACTTTACCGATATTGTACAAAAAAATGTAAAATATTTGTTTGTGCTGTCTTGTCATTTGAGAAATTTACAGTTCATGTCCACATCTTGTGTTTGACTTAATGTTATTTCTCATATGACAATAAAAAAAAAGTAGTATTGGGAGTCTGTGATTAACTGTCGTAGAAAAGATGACGTATGAGTCCAATTTTTGCAATAAACCAAAAAAACAGTTAATCGCAGACCCCCAGGTTGGTGTTTCACAATAGATTATTTTTTCGTTAGTTAGTTTTTTTTGTATTTATTTATTTAGTAGTAGGGAAGAAAGATATTTATTTATTTATTTACTTATTTATATATTTATTTACTTATTTATTTAGTTATCTATCTATTTATTTATTTATTCATTTATTCATCTATTTATTCAATTATTTATTTATTTATACATCCAAAGTTTATTTACAATTGCGTGTTTGGTTTATTCAGTTCATTGTTTATTTATTCAATTATATGCGGAAAGCAAGTGCTAGGTTTAATTGTCCAGGTATAGCATGCTGCCTTAAATGTTTATTTATTAGTCGTGACACCAACCGAAACCAATAGTATTAAGTTGTGTTTGTATTGTCGGAGTAGTCGACGCCTTCTCTGTCATCTCATCGAAAGGGGGACGGCTCGGTGTATGAATTGGAAACGACCCTTAGTGAAAAAATACCAGGGAACCTGAATAGGGTCGAGAGCTTCAATAGGTTGCAAGAATTTCAAAAGACGAGCAAAGAATTTAAAAAGGAAAGAAAAGCGTTGAGAGGAGAAAATTAGCGAGGATCCGGGAGTCTTCGCGAAGATTTGGAACAGCACGGACGCAGTTGTTATCGCTGCTGAAATTTTAAAAGAATCCCGCCACCTAAAAGGGATCCGGTTATCCGTGCTCGTGAGCTAGCATAGCAATTTTGCTAGGCTCTTAATAAGTGGTTCCGGAACCGTGTGTGAAAAAAATCACAAGCCGTCTCAACTCTCTGACCGACTAGTGTCGCCGGCCATCGTGACATCCGGCCGTGCGACGTGAGAAATAAATTTGATCCCCCATCGTCGTGTGACCGTCCCTGAGTCCTGCCGAAGCCGTCCCGTTCCCGCCATCGCCTGTTCCAGCCCTCGAAGAAGAAGACCAACGCAGTGAACGGCCGCAACGAAACCGGTGAGCTCGAGCCATAAAAAAAACCAAAATTTGTAATAAAACAAAAAAAATACATGTATAAAAATTAATTTATTTCTTGAATTGCGTGAATTGTGTGGCCATCCAAACCGCGGTGTCCTTTGTTTGTTAGGTTTTACGTAGCTAGTCTTGTTTTCCACCGACGATAAAAAGTGTTGTAATTGTGCTTTTCCACCATTTTGTTCCGTGTTCCGTGTATCGAGTTATTGTTCGAAGTTTCCCCAGAGATCCCTCAAAAGACGACCCAAGCTGCGTCGAAAGAACCAGCTAAATCAAGTACAAAACTATCAACATGCACCCTCATACCATCCCTCCACCATGTTTAAACGTAACTTTCAGATTTTTTTACGTTTAATTCATCGTTGGTTTCCTCCATACGAAGCGATAACCATCGGAGCCAAAAATATCAAATTAGGACCCATCTATGGGAATAACATCTTACCAGTAAGACATTGATGTCTTTCATGCTGTTTGGAAAATGCAAATTGGAGTTACTGATTTTTTTTTGCTGAGAAACGGTTTGTCTCTCTGTGCCCGGGCATTCAAGCTGCTGTTCCTAGGTACATTACAAACTTTTTGTTTGCTCAACTTGGTTTTTATCGATGGTGTAATGGATCAGAATGTTTACTTGAACACCCTGAAGGAAAATATGAAGCAAAATGTCAACAAAATGTGATGAAATCGAGGATTCAAGTGATGCCAAGGCAATGACCCAGAGCTCAAGACATATAATGTTCGAGCATGGTTGCATTATAATTGCTCAATTTTTTTTTGATCTTCCTCCACAATCTTCCAACATTATCTGTGTAGGAGATTTAGAAACCAATAAATTTCTAAAAATACGATTTTAAAATCCACTTGATGTAAAAATTGATGAATATTCCTTCCGAATACACCAACACACTCGTAGATAATGCTAAATACAGCTAAAGATAGTTGCAATGAACAAGGGATACCATACTTATGATGGAATTTGAGATTTCCACCAGCGTACGAATATGAGTTTCGCTTTCTCGTCTGAAAAGTCGATTTGTAATAAAACTACGGAATTCTATTAAGCATTTCACCTGTTTATCACGGAAATTATTTCAGAATTCATCGAAATTTTTCAAATAACTTTGTAGTCATTTATGTATTTTGTTAATATTTTTACTACTTCAGTAGTAAATATTTCCATTTAAAATTCAAACAATTCATAACTGCCTACGGGCCTGGCCTGGTAAACTGACAGTTAATAATATGGATATCGCTACTAAACGTCGACACTGTGGTTTTACATATTAGATAAAGAACATATGAAATATATAACATACTAGCTAACCCGGCAAACTTCGTTCCGCCCAAAATGGATTTTTTATCAATACCTTCAAACATTCACGTTTTCTTGCTAACCGAACGTTCATTGGTCCAAATGATTGATTTTCTATTTGACCCTTTACAATTTCCTTTCACTATAAATTTTCCTAGTACTTCTACCAAAACTCGTCATTGTAATATAAAATTACTAGCTGACCCGGCAAACGTTGTTCTGCCATAAAAATTATTTCTATTGAATATGTTGATTGTAAAATAAAAAATAACTAATGTATTGTAAGTGTGTTTAAATGTTTTAAAGATCTACACATAATTGAAACGTTCGTTACTCTTTCTTTCATACTTGTGTTTGACATACCGAGGTATAGAGCGCCAAGTCAATGACAAAAATTAAAAAAAAAAAAACACAAAACATTCCTTGTATTCCATTCCCGATGTATTTCATTCACGAATCTGACATGTTTGTTCTCTTGAACGTTAAATGTAAATTGAAAAAAGGAATAAATTTCGTTGTTGCAAATTTGTTGCTCTTCATCGAATGTTTTGCTCAGCTGAGGCGAATATGGCACTACTGAACGGTTTCCCATGTCAATGTCTGCGTTGTTAATTTTTATGAATGATTGTCCGTCATTATCAGTTTTTATTCGTTGATATATTGGACACCCATCTAGGCTTGCGGTCGTGTCGTTGGTGAAATCTTTAAGAAAATGCATTGTACAGTTTCCATCTGCCATGAAAGGCTATAAAAAAAGGCTATGTTTGGGGTAACAATATCGAACAATCACCCATATTTCGTCATTAGCAGACCCGAAAGCAATTTAAATTGTTGAAATTTGAATGAGAATGTTTATTCGATGTTGTTTGAATACTTAGTAGACATAGCCTTGACCCTAACTCAACTATTGTTCTATAAATCTCCTTGCATTTCAGCCAAAATATTATCCAGAGTATAAAATAATTATCAGAGACTATTTTCGTCTGATATTTTCCCTACCTGTAAAGAATTTTACACAGAACACACAATAGCGCCATAGTTCATTTAAAATTTTTGTTTTAAAAGCGTGTTTATTTCACTCGAAAATTCATAACAATTTACGCTTCACAGAAATGGAACACGAAGCTCAATGACGTCTATACGCATTGTGTTTCGAGGTCGGATGACATTCGTTCTCTTTGAAAAACAATCTACGGGTCGATTATTTGAATATTATTTATACCAAAATACTAAAATCGCGATTAAAAATAGGAAATGGAGGTAAACCTTTGAGGTTACATGTGCTTTTATGCCAAATTTATTTTAAAAAAAGAAATAAAAATTATTTAGATTTTTTTGTTTGCATAGGACCACCCTAATCGGTATAAAACATATGGTGATCGGTACCCTAGCGGTATCATATATAGTTTACGTCCTATTCTCATGCCTACCATGTTTTCAGTGCATAACTTCATGAAAATCGGTCGAGCCGTTTCGGAGGAGTTCGACCACGAACATCGTGACACGAGAATTTCATATATATAGATTTTCAGACACAATTCTTGTTCAAGATTTTTCAATCACTTGCAAATAACATGTTTCTCCCTTACATGGAATACATAATTTGATAAAGAAATTATACTAAAATTATGACATCTCAAATATGACGATCGCTTGATTAGTTCTCGGGATATGCAAAAATTTGTGTTTCATTTGTATGACAGCCTCCCCTTAAAGAGAGGAAAGGAGTGTCGCACCACAATTTTTCTTGCCCCTTAAAACCTCCATATGCCAAATTTGGCTCTGTTTACTTGCTTACTTCTCGAGTTATGTGACCTCCCCCTCTTGGAGAGGGGGGATAAGCGTCGAAATACCATAGAAACGTATCGTGCTCTCTAAAACCTCCATATGACAAATTTGGTTCCGTTTGATTGTTTAGTTCTTGAGTTATGCAGAAATTTGTGTTTCTTCTGTATGGCAGAACAAGATCGATTCATCCATACAACTGCTGTGCCCTGCAAGAAACATCAGGCTGCTGTTCTATAAATAACTCAACAATAATCAATCAACTGTCTCCGCTGTTCGGTCTAACTGGATAATGGAAGAACAGAAGGAAAACTCTTACGCCTATAAATGGCTACTGTGTAAATGTGTATCACATGCAATGGCATAGAAGGGAATACTCTAATTCCGAAAAATGGCAACTGTTTCATGTGCCAATTATAGATATGATAAACATGTGACATGTACACGATTAAAATTCGGCTCTGTTACAGCTAAAATGCTCATGAGCCTAAAATGAACAAAAGCGATAAAAAAATAAGAAGTTGGGTGTCAAAGTACAAATTGTGGAGCGGTTAGAGAGCTTCAATTTAATTGATAGAAACAATCTAGTTTAATATATTTTTTTACTATAAAATTGATAATAACATATTAAAAATTTATTATTAACTTTTTAGTTTTTTATTTCCAAAATGTTATAAAAATCCACTAATTCAGATGTTCCACTACTATATCCTGTACAAAATTTTCTCATCTTCAAATGAAAGCAACAAAATCGACTTCCGTAGGGTACTTTTTAATGTAGAGCCAGTTTGAGGCAACAGAGTCCAAAACAAAAAAAAAGTTCTATAACGCTGTCATTGTCAAATATGATCGTCTATCGCCCTCGAGACAATCTGGATAAAATTATCCTTTCATAGGAGAAAGATGCTTTCTGACTTTAAGGAGATGAATCAAAAATCGAATCCTTCTTTTTTTATTCAAGAAACAAAAAATACATGCGAAAGAAAACTTATAAAAAATTTTTTTTTGACTCGATTATATACAAGATTCGATTATATACAGTGAAAAGAAATCTAAAACTGTATATAATCGAGTCCGCACTGTATGTATAACTTGTGAGATTATGAAAGATAAACGAGAATAATTTTTATTTTTATGTAAACTTCAGATAAGTATTAACTAAACAACGTGTTTTAATGTGTTTTTTCATATAAAAATATATGCTATAATTCGTATAATATCTTTCGAAACAGCTCTGTTGGGGGGGGACTCCGGTCTGAAATGTCGAAAAATCGAAATTTTGTTTTTTGCATTTTTGAGAAGCTCATGCCTTTAGGAATGTTGTCCCCAAAGGATTTTTCGATATTTTATTTCGTTGGAAAGTTACGGCCAAAAGTATGAGGTCACCTCAAGGGATATAGTATTGATGTACGAGTTTTTATACACGTTTTTCTCGAAATCATGTTTTTTCAACTGGTGGTATCGATATGTCGAGATCTACTCGACCGATTTGGCTGTTTTTTTTATCAGCATGTAAAACTGAATTATCTAAAGCGCTACATAGCCGTTTTTTGGTATTTCATTTTTTAGATTTATTATGAGTTTCTAAACGGCGATTTTTCCTGAAAAATAACTCATTTTTTACAAAAATGGTCGCAATTTCACGCATCCAGCTGTCAACAGTGTAATAATCATTATTCGTGCACTCAAGAAATGGAAAATACATCTTTTACCTTAAACAATAAACAAAATACCCGAACATCTCAATTTATTCTTAACATCCGAAAAAAAAACAACCTTCTAGACAGCACCCCCCCCCCCTCCTCTCCCCCCTTAAGGCAGTATTCTAGTCTAGAAATTTGAAAAACTTAAAAAAAAATTCTTCATATTTCTGAAGTTGGGGTATTCAAGAATTTACCCTAGAAAGGACGTTTCGAAAATCACATTATTTCCCAGTTATAACCATTTTAGTGATCCGGTAGAAAAAGTGTGAACTGATATATTGTTGCATGAAGTACAAGATTAGTATACTACCTTGCGTGGTTGAGAGCAGACAAACGACCGCAAAGGGTTGAAGCTGTTCTCTGGAAAGACTGCTTTGGGACCAGTAAATCCTCATCACCCGAATACTCGAGGAAATCTATTGGTTAACGAAATTACAGGATCTAACGATAGGAGCAATCGTTTGAAGACGTCCTCCATATTTACCGTTCCACTAAACATCCTAGAGCGGGTTCATGTTCTGCTCAAGGTGGATGATTGCATATCACAGATAGTTCCATTTTTCAAAATTACTTATTTCCGGAAGTATCACACAAGGCATCGCTAAAATCTTTTTTCTCATCACCAACCATACCGCCCCCGAGAGCAAACCATTGATTCTAGATTCAAGAGCGTGTTTCTGAGAAACGGACTTTTCCTGCCATCCAGTGATCCGTCATCAGCTATTAAATTGTGCTCCAAAAGTAGCAGCTTCAACAAACGGGAAGTGAAGAGGAAATGAGAAACATCCCCATACATGAGATTCTTCCCTAAATAGCGCAAACCGCCTCCGTCGAGTCCGAGAATCATTTCGACATCATACATAACCACAAACCTTCCCCCGAGAACGTCGTATCCAAACATCATACCTTCGATCTCGTGGGATGGCCTCGGTTGGTTACCCCGTCATGGAAACAGGGCGGGAATGAGGATAACGCAAATACTGCGCACCATTGGTATGCAAAATATGGAAACTTGATAAAAAGTAAACCTTTGCCTTAGGTCATGGAATAAAATATCCGTTTCGGTGGTGGCTGGTGGATTGAGAGAAGGCGTGGAAGTGGAACGAGTTTTCCTTTCTTTTCCTTTTCCGTAAATAATAACACAGCACCGAAATTAACAGTAACGAACTGGGCGGCCTACGGAACAACTCGGGTGGGCTCGGGGTAATACTCTGTTTTTCTTTTCCAGGGAGTTCTCATTTTCGGACTATTTGATACAATGATCTCTCCGTTCTTCACGTAGATGCTCTGGCTGGTTGATAATTTGGTATATACTCTAAACGCAAAGTGTAAAGTTTGTTCAAGCGGGGAAAATTAGGACGGACCTGCATCGGCTATCAAACTGAGATGATCGGTGAACCCAAAACTGATGGGGCGAATTATCGTTTTCTGATGTTGTTTCCTTTTCGGAGAATTTGTTTCCAAGCAAAACATTGTTCGTGAAATTGCGTGTCGGAATTTGCGAACTGTAGAACTTCAGGCAACGGTTTTGGTGGACTGTCTGTTAATATAAATACAACTTAAATTTCTACGATACATACTTGTGGATAAAATGTGCGCCATCTTTTATATCTTCTCCAAAGCTTCTAGAGTGATGAATCAGCCATGAGATGGAAGTCACTATAACACAGAAAAAAGACATAGCTTCTATTCCTTTTTTTCTTTTTTATTAGATGGCACTATCGATCTTAGTGGCGTCTCGAATATTACGTTATATATGTTAGTTTTAATTAGTACTTAGTTCATTTACTTACAACCGATTTCAATTTATCGGTTAGAGATATGTTAGCGAGTCATAACCAACTTAGAAGTTTCCTAACGATTTATCTTCCGGGAAAAAAAGAATTTAGCTCTGTTAAAAAAAACTGTTGAACGGTGCGCATGTATAAAAAAATACCAGGGCACCACAGTACTGCTGACGTGGATCTATGGAATTCGGAGGGAATATTGTGCTTCAAACTCCGCCATTTCTCGATAGCGCGTAGAGATATTTGTGTTTCTGCGCACCTAATGCAGTAGAGAAAATTATATATTACATTCATTGAAATCAACTATTACACAACTGGAAAATGTGAAGCATTATTTAAATCATGTCAAATCCCGCGTTCTGATTGGTCGCCACGGTGTTGTGTTATTATTATATCGCCACAAGCTCAAGCATCGAACGAAGATATAAATTATGTGACTCTACGACGTTATCTTATTGGGGGCGAATGAATTTCAAAGTTTGAATCCTATTTGTTACAAACAAGAAGAAGAAATCATTATCTTTCAATATCACCCTAGACAGCGGTCAACCAACATCATACATTAGGGGGGTAGTACACTATGAATATCATCAAAAGTATGTGATTTTCGCGATTTTTTTTCAACGAGCAAATAAATTACTATGATTAATCTGATTAATGATTAATCACAGTTTTATTAGGTATATATTACTTAACAAACAAACAAAAATGGTGTCAATTGGACTGTCCCCTGAATAGCCGCAACCGGTTTGTTGAACCCTTGCAGCCAAAACCTTATAAACTGGTGAGAGTTCTACAAGTTTTTCTATTGGACCGGTTTCAACCGATCTTTGTTTCTTTGTTTGTTAATCTTGGATTTATTTCCTGTCATCGTACGTAGGATTTTATCAAAATATTGATTTTCGACGAAATGGCGACATTTCGAAAACCAAATACATGGTCTTCCATTCTCCAAGGAAAAAAATCCCCATTTACTCTGGCCCCGTAATTATGGATGTTTCAATTGAAAGAGTGACACACTTCAGATATCTTGGAATTCTGTTAAACGTAAATCTATCGTGAATGTTTCATATGAATTATCAGGAAACGAATGTATTCATTTCCGTACCACAGAGAGCTCTAACCAATTTTTATTTTGCATGCATTCACTCTCAACTGCAGTATGGTATAATAGTGGGGGGTCATGCATGCAAAACAAGACTAAAGAAGCTTCAATCATTGCAGAATAGATGGTTGAAAATAATACCGTTCCGAATCATATTTCGGACACTTAAGGCATATGATGCAGAAAACATATCTAAACTTTATGCACAGGTATTATTTAGTGGATATCTATATCTATATCTATATAACGGGTGTTAAATAAAAAATGAGAATTTTTTCAATCACATATAAAAAAAAATTGTTTTTTTTTTCATCGATTTCAGTATTTTTTATTAATAACATAATGTATTTTCTTCAAAAAAATGTCAGTGAATGTTTGAGTAAGGGCCGTGGTCTGCTGTTCAACGCAACTTTGTCGCGATGCTCTCACAAGAACGTTGTACGGCACTTACGTCCATTTTCCGGATACAATTCCGGATTCTTGTAGTCAGTTGCTTCGTGTCCTTGGCCCTCCAATTGTTTTTATACACTATGACACTGAGTGAGCCAAAGAAATCCTCTATTGGGCGGCACTGGGGCAAGTTTGTTGGGTTACGATCTTTCGGCACGAACGGTATCTTTTTCTCCTCAAGATACGCCAGCGTCTACTTGGCGTAATGGGAAGATGCCTTGTCCGGCCAGAAGACGTACTTCCTATCCGCGTGATGCTCGTTCAGGAACAGCAGCAGGATTTTATCGAGGCATTCTTCTCGATAGATTTGTTGTTTGATTGCCAGACCGCTCGGCTTAAACCAAGGCTTTGAAATGCCCCGGTCGGAATTGACGATGTACAACATAACCTTTTTTTCAAACTTGTGCTTGAACTTGTATTTCACTTCAGGCGGTGTGGATGACTTGTCGCTGGAGTAGTAATTATCATTTCCTGGAATATGCGTTTTGGACAGCGGAAAATAGCTTTCGTCGTCCAGAACGAAAGACGTCCCGCGGTATTTTTTGGTCATCCACCGACACTGTGATTTAACCGTCTCAATCTGTTCCTCCATGTACTCCGGCGACCTCGTCTTCTTCCTGCAGACGATTCCTTCCATCTTGAGGGTCCGATGGATCAATACGTGGGAGCAGTCATATTTTCGACCGGCGTCACGCGGGCTGGTTGCGTCCTTGTTGTCAAACAGCTTCTTCAACGATGTCTTCCTCTGTTTCGTCATTATCGTCACCGGACGACCACTTCCGACCTTCCACTCTACGTTCAGGGAACCCAGAATACGATATACCGTACTGACAGGTACATTTTCTTCCTTAAAATGTGCCACCGTGAACTTTTTTCCTTGCTGGAAATGCGTTTTGTAGAACCGTACAATGCGTTCGCGGAGCACGTGCTGTTTCGACGCCATCTTTGCTTTGACTAAATTCAAACTAGCAAAACCAAACACGCCTACTGTTTCTAGGGAGCCCAAAGAGAAAAAGAAAATTTTACGCTCTTTATTTGAGTTACTGAAAGGTATTGAAAAAATTCTCATTTTTTATTTAACACCTGTTATATAAAAATGGAGTGATGTCTGTTTGTCTGATTCTCATGGACTCGGAAACTACTGAACCGATCGGCATGAAAATTGGTAGTAGGGGTTTTAGGGGCCGGGGAAGGTTTTCGTGACAGTTTGAGACCCCTCCCCCCTCTCTAAGGGGGTCTGCCATACAAATGAAACACAAAATTTCTAAGTTTCTCGAGAATTAATCAACCAAATGAAACGAAATTTGCCGTGTGGAGGTTTTAGGGTGCAATAAATGATTCTACGATGGTTAGATACCACTCCCCCCTCTCTTAGAGGGGGCTTCCATACAAATGAAACATAAATTTTAGCATTACTCGAGAATTAATCAAGCAAATTAAACCAAATTAGGCATGTGAAGGTTTTAGGATGCAATAAATGTTTTTACGGTAGTGAGACACTCTACCCCCTCACTTAGAGGGGGCTGCCATACAAAAGAAACACAAACTTCTGCATTACTCGAGAATTAATCGAACAAATGAAATGAAAATTGGCATGTGGAGGTTTTAGGGTGCAATAAATGAATCTATGGTGGTTAGATACTCCTCCCCCTCTCTTAAGGAGAAGAGGGGGGTCTGGTTCTGCCATACAAATAAAACACAAATTTTTGCATTACTCGAGAATTAATCAAGCAAATAAAACCAAATTTGGCATGTAACGTAAAGGAGAAACATGTTATTTGCAAGTGGTTGAAAAATCTTGAACGAGAATTGTAACTGAAAATAATCTGATATTATAATGTCGAGTTTTGTCGAAAACGTGGATGTGATAACGAAAAATAAATTTTGGGCGGGAAGAGGTCTGCCGGGTCAGCTAGTTTTTAATAAATTAGTTCAACATGCTTTCAAGCTTTCTACTTTAGTACCTTTTTGATCGAAAACATAATAAAATCATCGAATAAAATGCTTTTCAAATGAAGCAAATAAGAATCAAACTTCGGACACTAAATCAAATTTCGGACAGATTGAATTCAAATTTCGGACACTTCGTCAAACACAAACGATAATGAGTGGTGCTGTTGAATTTTTTCCTACTATGTGATAATTCAAATGTTATTCTCAAATGAAGTGATAGTGAAACCAAGGGATCACTCTAAAGAAGCAATTGTGATATTAAATTTATAGTTATATCATCAGTGCATGAAGCATTTCAAGATATTAGAACAAAGTGTCCGAAATATGATGTTGTCCGAAATATGATTCAGAACGACCCTAATTGTATACTGCCACTTATCGGACTACGCGAATTTCAGACTTGTAAACTTGTACATAGTGTCAAGCCCAGAATTTAGTACGAAATCGAGCAACGACTAGTATAGGTCAGCATCGCATTGATTTTTATGGGTTGTCTCGTTTCAATGTATTACCGTCTGAAATCCGACTTATCACACGCTCTGATATCATAAAAAAAATATAGGAGATTATGTCCAAGACACGACCACTTTGTTGACGTAGAACTACGCTGTTATTTTGGTCAGGTCAATTGTTAAGAACTTCGCATATAATTTTACACAAACACACCCTTATCTCCGCTTTGCGCTATTCTCATTAGAAGTCTTTTCTATCAATATTTCCGATCTCGATTAGCTTAGCTGTCATCCTTGGTGGAGATAGTTTTGCTACTGTCATGCGAAACCAAATCACACACAAAATTCCTGAACAATTTTTTTTCTTGATGAACTGATAATAGTCTAGTTTCACGAATCCCCACACAATTGTGTAGTTCAGAACCATAATGGAATGGCGTCAGTTTGATGTAATGATTTCAATGCCAGAACCATCAGCGAGTAAGTAATTTGATTGCCCAAATCCGAAACAAAGACATGTGATGACGCAAAACAAGGAAAAACAAGCAATGTTCGTTGCTTCGTATCTAGAACGATACTGAAAGTTTGCCTCAGCGAGATCCAATATTTATGCTCCCGGCAAATATTCCCCTTCGTTTTTCCTCTTCTTCTTTTCTTTGTTTACGGTGACTTCAAATCTTTCCCCTTCGTTGATCGCCGATAAGTTGCTCGTTATTGACGACATGGGTAGGGAAGCTTACAAATGGGCAGAACACATGTATGGGAAAATGGAAATGCTTCTAGTTTTCACCGGTTTAACCGTTTACACATCAGAGGATTGTAATACATAGCATAAAAAACAAATCTTAGGGAATTTCCGATTCGTTTAATATGTAAATCACCAAAATCCGTTCGCGGCAAAAATAGTTATTAACGTTAACTTTATTTCATAAAAACGTGATCTGTTTTCTGATTTGGCACCCTTAATGAAATACGTAGTTCTACGTTACAAAAATTGAAGAAACATCTAAATACGAGTACCAGTTCTTCTCATTGTTAATATTTGCTTAACGATTGATATTATATTGTATTGTATTGTATTTGTTTTTCACTGGGGTCCAAACATCGTTCCTTTTATGTTTTTTTCCCGTTCAGCCCTTAGCGTCCCTTTTTCTTCTGTATTATAGTGATTTTCAACTCATTTGGCTGGTTCGTCACTTGTACTTCCATTTTTTGGAAGAATGTCGGGAGTGAGAATTGAACTCGTGACCTTCAGCGTGAGAGGCATGGATGTTACCACTACGCCAGATCGCCAGATAGTGTCCCTTCCTTGGGTGTTTTTTGTTTTGTTTTTTTCATTTAAAAAAAGTTGATGAGTCTGGGCCTAGGGGCACGGACGGGATCTTGACAAAGGACTGTAATTGTGTGTATTAATTGCATTTGAATTGAGTTGTTCATTGTTCAAAAACTGTAATTTTTTCTCTTTTGGTACATCAAATGGAAGCCCTGAAAACCGTTTCCTGTATGAACTTGTATCCTTTAACGGGATGAAATAACGTGGTAGAATGCGGAACCACATTCTGTTCAAAAATGTACACAAAAATACCATTAAGGCAATTACTACCCTTTTCATCTGTTTATTTAATCATGCAGAAAGAGTATCATTTTTAAAAACAAATCTAAACAGTTAATAAATATAAGCCTAAGTCAAATGAATATATGACTACAGAAATATATTATAGTTAAAAATAGCATTTCCTCCTTCGTCGACACGTTGTCCGGAACATTGCTTGTAATAAATTTATAGTCAGGTGATGACCCATTCCAGCGTGACGTGACAATGGATTGACTCACTAAAACAGTTTTTTTCACGTTTTCATGTATAAATCACACGATTTCCAAATGATCAACAATTTTAAAGAGAAATTGAGAAAATTTCCTACAAAAATCTCCAGTTGGAGAATATTTTGCAGTTGAATTCGCTTGTTGCCAGCCCAATACTTTTGTGACGTGACAACACCTGTCTTATTGCGGGTTCCGACTCTTGAACATTAATGTTGTATTTTCAGTTCCGTTTCAAATATACAAATAAACTTTGTTCTATGATTTGTCAATGAAAGATGACCGTAGATTCCTGTATACACAGTTTTTCAAAACAACTCGCAAGAACATGCATTTTGTGACGTGACAACGCGCTCTGTGCGAATAAACAGTCTCCACGAAGCGTTGTCACGTCACACAATTAATAAGTTGTATTATATAAGAATTCCACCGTATTGTAGCAAGCGATATACTATTTTTTTATGTTTTTTTATTACTCTGAATACTTCTTACTTTCCTCTGAGATCTCCCCTTCCAAAAGTCCATCCTATAGGGGAAGGTGGTCCTAACGCAACCAGTGGTCCTGAATCTATCATCCTTTGTATCTCAGGAACGGTGCTCGCTACTGAATTTTCAATAGTGTCAAATAAAGGTGTCATAACGCTGATAATTTGATAATATGGTGACATTTTTCTGGCTCTATTCATTCTAGCGTTCTAGCGCCATTTTACGTTTTCATTCCTTCAAAAACAGAGAAGAAATATATTCGACCTGTGTGCAAAATGAGTTCTATGTTCTTTTAGATTGTGAAACATTGTGCAAGAAGCCAATTTTAATTGTTTAAGGTATCTTCATCAAAATAAGCTGTATAAATTGAATCTACCTGTTACCTGTAATACACGGTATGTCTTTATTTGGGAAAAATCGCAGTGGTCCTAAACCGACCATGTGCATTTGTATGTGCACTTTCTTTGTATAACTCCACACACCTTGCTCTAAGGCTAAGTTCTTTCCACTCAAACATTATCTCCATTACCTCACTTAAATCCTATTTCTCACTATCAAACTTTGTTTTTTGTATTTCTCTTCGCGCACCCATGGATATATGCCAAAACTTCCATTCACGATCGTATTGTGGGATTTCATGCCATTCCCGGTTTTTATATCCGTTTTTAACGAACCGGAAGTCACCATCCTCGATTCCAAAATGGCATCGGAATACGATATTAGATTTCCGCTGGTAGGCCCATATCGTATGGGGTTTCCATATTTTTTGACGTAGAACTACGTCTTTCATTAAGGGTGCCAAATCAGAAAACAGGTCACGTTTTTATGAAATAAAGTTAACGTTAATAACTATTTTTGCCGTGAACGGATTTTGGCGATTTACATAGTAAACGAATCGGAAATTCCCTAAGATTTGTTTAATATGCTATACTTTAGAATCCCCTGGTTTGTAAATGGTTAAAATTCATGAAATCTTTAAGCGCTTCAATTTTGCCATACATTTGTTCTGTCCATTCGTGTGCTTTCCCGAACAGAGCTGTCAATAACGAGCAACTTATCGACGACCAACGGAGGGGAAATCGTAGGATTTAAAGTCTCCGTGAACAAAGGAAAAGTAGAAGAATGAAGGGGAATATTTGCCTAGAGTATAAACAGTGGATCTCGCTGAGGCAAACTTTCATTCGGCATCAAACTGTTGAGCAATCCAGTTAACTTTGCTTTCGCTGCGCTTCGATCTAATATTGGACTCCACCAGTGGTAATCCAACTTGGATATCGTCGTTTGGTTTTTCTGTTCGTTTTTAGCGTTATTCGTATCGTGTATTCTTCTTTCCGCGTCATAAATTGGCTTCGCGTAGTGTGTGATGAGCAAGAAGAAGAGGAAGGCAGGCTCGAGCGCTGCAAAAAACGAACACATTGCCAGGGGCAATAAAATTTCGAGGCTAACGTCATCTAATGATGCACGCGATGGTGCAGTGAAAAGCGCTCGCACTGAACCGAACCTTCGAGTGTGACACCGCATCGAACAACAGCGAAGTAGGCGATTTCGCCGCGTCGGTCGAAAATGTAAACGCCGTTACCCAGGCAGCAACCGAAATCAAGCTCCCCCCGCTGGTGGTGAAGGCGGTCGCTTTTGACAAACTCATCAGCGAATTCGCATCGATGGGTGTTACAGCAGAGTACAAACTGTGTGCCATAATTCAGTCTTTTTCCAAGCAGTTAACATTGTTTGTTTTCCGTCATCATAAGGGCTTCGTTTGTGCCTTTGAGAATGCATCAATGCATTAAACTGACGTTATGGCGAAGCAGGCGTTAAGGTTGTGGGCCAAAAAAATATTTGGGGAATACCAAGCATCTTGAATGTCTTACTGGAATGTTAGAAGTTATTTGGGTTCGCGTGCCAGTCGCAAAACTGCCTTCAACTAGGATTGCATTTGCGCTAATATTGATCATGACGAAGCATTGCTACTGTTTTCGAGGTTGTTATTAATAAAAAGTGTTTATTGCGCTTGTTTAGTCAACAAGAAAGTAAATGTCGTTCTGGAATTTTGTATGTGATTAGGTTTCGCTTGCCGGTAACAAAACTTCCTCCACTAAGGGTGACAGCTGCGCTTCTCTCGAGCATGAGAAAGTAATGCAACTTTTTTCGAGGCCAGTAATATTAACAGAAGCGTTTCTTTCGAGAATAGCGCAAAATGATGAGAAGTGTTTATATTCCTAGTAGTTTCAAGCCACCAATGTATGGCTCTGTATGCATGCTCTGGCGAAAGCTTGTTTGGCGCTTGTTTTACGTTGTACGAACGATGCCTAGAGGTGCGATTTCTTTGAAGCAATACTAAATAACATGTAGCATGATATTTGATACTTGCAAGTGTTGTCATTGTTGTTGTTTCCATGCGGTGCCAAAGATATATTGATGTAGTTATGAGATGTGGAATAATGGTGCTGGTGCAACATGTATATAATCGACTGCAGCCGAGTCTATGTCAATTGCGAAAAAGGCCACCGGAATAGCGTTCGAGGTGAATTTTCAATGCATTGACATGAAATAAATTGCGACATACGATCATCTAGTGTATTGTTTTGCGAGGGCAAGAATGAATCATCAATCAATTATCGTCGAATCAGTTGACCGAATGAAAAAACCATTTCAGAGATTATTCTACTAAGCAGTTGTTTCTAAAATTTCGCAGCATTATAGAATAATATCCGAAGGTATAAACAAGCGACTTATATAAAATAACAGCGTAGTTCTACGTCAACAATGCGGTTGTAACTTGGACACAACCTCCTATAATTTTTTAGCATTCAATACTATCATCAGCAAACCGGAAGTTGAAATAAGATTATATCTTATATTATGGAATCTACGTTTATATATTGTTGATAAAACATAGGAGAAAGATCATTTGTATGTTTCGAAACGGAACTGTAATTAATTAAATTAATCATCATTAATCATTAAATCATTAATGCGTCACAAAAGTGTTTGACTGACAACAAGCCAATCTAACTATAAAATATTCTCCAACTGATGATTCTTGTTGGAAATTTGCTTAATTTTACTATAACATCGTTTAATTTTGTGTATTCATGAAAACGCGAAAAAAAGTGTTTGTAGTGAGTCAAAATGTTGTTACGTCACACTGGAATGGATCGTATACTTTCGTGACGTGACAATAACTTCTGGAGACAGTTGACGCTCCTCTATTTGTGGACCGATCTGAACCAAATTTTGTGGGTTGTTGACCTTCATTGTTTGCTCAGAGAATCCCAAGTATAAAAATGTTTGAACCTATGTACATCTGATAAAGTAAAAAAATGCTCTATTTTTGTGACGTGACAACGCTTCGAAATACCTCTTTTTCAAATGCTTGTTTCTCATAAATTACAAAATGAAACGTAGGTCTACCCACGGCTCTTCAAACAAGAATTTAATCACATTCAATGGTATATAGACATTGAAGTTTGGTTAAGCGTGTGCAGAGATATCTCAAGAAACATAAAAACAGTGAAAACCTGAAATATGTTTAATATAATTATGTAGTTTTTTAAACTCACCTCTCTCAAAGGTTGGTGCATAAAAATTAAATTTGTTACAAAAAATTTATGATATAACTAGTGCTAATTCAAATAACGTTTTAAATTTTCTCCTAAAACTAGATTTGAAATTTGGTTCTCTGTTGTATAACCTCATGGAATGGGTCTGATGTATATTGAGTATCCTAAGGCCATGAGTGCTCTCTTGAGAAGCTCGTGTAGCTGCTGTGGTGGAAAGGAAAGGGAAAGAAGAATGGGCAAGAACATTCAAAGAAGTGCAGCGGGTTTCTTAGGAAGACATATATGGGGAGCATAATATTAATATCGAGACTACTCAAGCTATCATAATTTGATATGCATGAGTATACCCTTTCGATCTTCTAAATCAGCAGCCAGGTAAATTCATTAATTGCATTTTTCACATAATCAAACAACATGCTCGATATTATGACATCCTGGACCACAATTACATAAATTGTTAGTAGCAAGAGCTACACGATAAAAACTTTTATTGAGCACGAATTGATTAGACAACATACAATACAATAACTGATAAATGTCTACGAGGTATGGCTATTAAATAACGAGACTGCGCGCCTGGAGGGCGCCCTAGAGGGGTGGGGTAAAAACGAATAGTGCGTTCGGTAGGTTGAAGTGTCTGCTATAAACGTACGAAAACACGTTTTTGTCACTATAGTAGTTTGCGAGCAGCAGTCGTTTGAATGGAACGTGGTTTGTAGTGCGCGTCGGAAATCATGTATGAGGAAAAACACGAACAACGCACCTGCCCATAACGCGCTGTCGGTGAAGCAATTTTTAGCCGATAAGGACATGCCCCGTACTCGCCAGATCTAGCCCCATGCGACTTTTTTCTATTCCCCAAGACCAAATCCGTGTTGAAAGGTACCCGATTTCAGTCCGTAGAAGAGTCGTAGGAAAACGCGACGCGGCTTTTGAACGCCATCACAAAAGAAGACTTTCAGCACTGCTTCGAACAATGGAAAAAACGTATGGAAAGGTGTATGAGGAGCCAAAGGGAGTATATTGAAGGGGAGCATATCGTTGTACCGTAATTTTTAAAATATAACCCTTTTTCGTAACCAGTCTCGTTATTTATTAGCCAGACCTCGTGTTATCGGTAAATGGAGAATAATTCATAATACGCATTAACTCACATTATGAGCTAACGCCCGGATTTAGGCAAAAATATTACTCGTTGCATCGGAGAGGAAAGCGAGTTACTACAATCGAAAGAAAACATACCCATTTTAATCGTCAAATTGTAAACTGTTTTTACTATATTCACTGTTCATGTTTTAAGCAAAAAAATTTCCTATCTAATGATATATAACACAACATATGTCGCAAAAAAATCTTTGAATAATATGCGTCTGAAAACTCTTACTGAATCGTTACATTTTTCGTAGAGTGACCCATTCCGCGTGTGGATATAATTCTAGCTGCTTCGATATTAAGCATTTTGAAATGTTTAATATAAAAATGGTTATATTTCGGTTTGTGAGTTGTGAGTAGGGTAAAACGGACTGTTTCCAGTGGGAGTGAGATGGACTGTGAAAAGTCTGTTTAATCTATTCCTAAGGAATGTCCTGCGTCTATAAATGGAAATTGAATCGCCAAATTGGACTGTTTAGAATCTGGCTGGAACCAAAAGCAAAATAGTTGAGGGTCTCTCCGTTTATACTGCTGAAAAGCACGATATCATTTCTAGGTGGATTAATTCGATTTTTTCATCATTTAACTGACATTCGTGATGAGTTCAGACTTAGTTGAATGAAATTATGCCTCACGCGATTAATGAACCCCTACGATTCATATATTATAAAACTGTCCATATTACCCCCACCATATGTCCATATTACCCGCATCGAAAATTTTTTTGTACTTTTCGGTTTTAATTTCAGTAAAAAACGTTGAAAAACACTTTTTTGTAAAATATTTGGCCAATTTGGTAGAAGAACAGTATATTGAATTGTAAGAAACTGCATCAATGTTTTGGGATACATGAGTTTCCAAAGATATAATTGAAGTTCTTCTTAACATGTCCGTTTTACCCCCACCTCTCCTACTAATAAAAATGACGCAGGTAATGCCACGTAGTTCCACTGGAATGCTAGTGCCATCCAAGAAGAAGACGAAGAAGTGTCGTTATATATTATTCGTTCGTGAATAAGTTCACAACATATTAACATTCATTTAGAAAAAATGTGAACTGATACATTGTTGCATGAAATATAATATTAGTACAGCAAATATAATGACATCGAAGGGAATGGACAAACGCGTCATATAAGCGAACGTCATACAAAGCGCTTATTTTTTAATTTTGGACATTATAACCGGACATAATTTATCAAAAATGGATCATAACAGGCGACATGTCACTGTAAAGGAAGTTATTATATCCTACTTCTTAACAAAGAATTGTAAACAAAACTGAACTTCGTTGCGTAACTTCGTCATAATAAGCGGTTGATCAATAAAAACGGAGTCATAATAAACGGATTCTACTGTATACTTCTTTGCTGTGGTTGCTGAGAGCAGACAAACGACCGCAAAGGGTTAATACAGATTTCGATACAGATTTTCTGAGAAAAAAACTCAGACAAAAAGTGCTTCCAAGACCAAAAACACAGATTTTATTATGGCACGCCTGTTGTGGAACCTCAATCCATATTATTCAAAACAAAACTAGAGACACGCATTCCCAAGGTAAAGATGTTTTTTCATATATATATATTTTTATCAAGGCTCATATGGCGTTAGCCTGGTGGGGCCGGGAGTTCAATATTTTGACAATTTTTCTTATTATCTATGTTAGTACAAGTGTTTTCATAATTGGGATGTTGCTGTCTCCAATGCTCTGTACGTGTGCCCGACAAGGGATACTTCCTATTGGAATACAGCTGACCATTAATCAGCAACGCTCCCCAGCTCTGTACCCCATATCTAGCGTGGTGCGTCTTCTCGACTCGAGGAATCCAGGATAGAATGGTCACTAGTCGGCACAATCATCGGCTCGTGTAGAGTTGTCATGAGCGGTACAACCTTTGGCTCTTGTTGAATCATCAGTGGACTGCACAACCTTTGGCCCGTGTATCTGTAAAGAGTGTGTGTATGTATTGCCGCGATTAAGTAAAAGTTTATAGATCGGATGGGAGGGATATGAAACAGGGACACAACGAAGGAAACATCATTAAACGTTGACATCGGCGTTTCTGAGAAACAGGTATAGATGAAGCAGAAGATCAGGATCACGGCTACCTAAGATATCCCGGTCTGCCTTTTGCTCTCAGTGCTCTAGAGAGCTGAGAGCGAGCAGCATGGAACCGGATACACGACAAGACAATATGCTCGATGTCGTGGTAGCCATCGCCACAATCACAAAGATTGTTTGCTGCGAGCCCAATGCGATAGAGATGCGCGTTTAGGTTGTAGTGATTGGACATAAGCCGAGATATCACGCGAATGAAATCACGACCTACATTCAATCCCTTAAACCATGCACTCGCCGAGACCTTAGGGATAATCGTGTGTAACCAACGACCGAACTCATCTTCACTCCACATGCGCTGCCAACTAACGAGTGTGTCCTGACGAGGAATGTGAAAAAATTCATTATAGGCAATTTGCCTTTCAAAAAGTGTGCCTTCTGAAGCGCCCACCTTAGCTAGCGAGACCGCTTTCTCATTCCTCGGAATCGAGCAATGAGAGGGAACCCATGCTAAGGTAATCTTGAATAATTTTTCGACCAAAACTCTCAATAGTTGTCTTATTCTTGTTAGGAAATAAGATGACCGTTTATCAACTTTCATTGAGCGGATTGCCTCTATTGAGCTGAGACTGTCTGAAAAAATAAAATAATGGTCGATGGGCAGTGTTTCAATGATTCCTAGAGCATAGTGTTTCGCACCCATTTCAGCGACATACACGGAACAAGGATCTTTGAGTTTGAAAGAGGCACTGGAATTTTCATTGAAGACGCCGGAGCCAGTAAACCCGTTTATGAATGAACCGTCAGTAAAGAACATTTTATCAGATATAACTTTCCCATATTTTTCCGAAAATATCGACGGAATAACATTGGAGCGTAGATGATCTAGGGTTCCATGGATTTTTTGTCGCAGATCAAAAATGATAGAGGAATTGCAAAAGTATGGAAAGCAAACATGGTTGGAGATGCCTGGTGAAGGGTGCACGTCATGGGTAAGGCACTCATGGTATAAATACATAAAGCTTTACTGAGGAGTTAGTTGGAGTAGATTTTCGAAGTTATCAATCACCAATGCATTCATGATCTTGCAACGGATGAGAAATCTGTAAGATTATTCTGTGAACCGCAGAGTACTCCTGCCAAAACTTCGAGACCCATCGTATGTGTCGAATGCAAACACCCCATGGCTATACGCAAACAACTATATTGTGTCCTCTCCAGCTTGAGAATATGAGTCCTGGCAGCTGATCGGAAGGAAAAACTGCCATATTCCAACTCTGATAATATCGTTGTTTTGTACAACTGAATGAGGTCTCCTAAATGGGCACCCCACCATGTTCCGGTTATTGTTAGGAGAAAATTGATTATTTGCTGGCATGATAAAAACGTTAGGAACCTCTAATCTAAACCCCGCCGATATAGAGCTAATTTTATAGTTCCAAATTCTATGTGACTCGAGCTTTATTGCCCAAGTTTTTATTTGATTTTCGTACACTTGTTTTCATTTACGCCTCATCAATACTTATCAAATTATGACTTATAGAATACAATGTAACACGGCATCGATTGCGTTACTCGAGTACAGTGGAATCATCTGTTCTCTTCAAAGTTACATTCAGTGTTCAGCTTGTTTCGAATTACGATTGATTTAACCGTTCCCAGTTAACATTATCAGCTAGGAACCGTAACCACAAAGCATCGGTCAAGCTATGCTGATTAATGGTTTTTCCTGTCATCAACCGTGACAAATGGTCGAGTTATGTTGGTTGCGAGAGTGAGAGAAAGGGGGAAAAAAGGCTGAAACAAGATCAAAAGCCAACCGAGACGATAATAATTAAGCCGCCGCTGGATGTCGAACGGTTGCGAGGCGGGGATCAAGACTCGACTCCGACTGATATTCCGTCCAGCGGATCCGCTCGATAATTCCTACGCCGATTGGTTTCGCAGAAATATAATTATCAATTGATGGATGGATTGGTCGCACAAGTGGTTAATTATTTATCTAGTCATGACACGATGCATGTTTTTTTTTTCGTTCCACTGTTCGCGTAATTTACCGCCGATGCAATTGATGAACGGCGGCGGTAAACAGCTATTGTGGACGATAATTTGATCGAGCAACATGTGTCGCTCAGAAGAGTGTTAAATGAGGCACAATTTTGAGTAAGCTTCCTAGGCAATTATCAGACACTTCTGGGACGTGTTATGTTTTGGCTGCTTATAGTCTGTCTCTGGTGGTCATAAAACGTGAATCCTTTTTTCCTGCCGCCTTCGTGGAAGAACCCTTTTCCTGTACACGACAACTGACCTGAGGTTCGCAGGCAGTCGGGGTGGGAAATAAATTTTATCAACTCCGCTTTGATTGCTACACCATATGGCCGGTCGAATAGCAGTCCCAAGAATTTATGCTACTGTCAAGCGGACCAGCGATGGCGATATGTGTGGTGCCGTAAATGTCAATGAAAGCAGAAAGGCCGAACGTGATCGGTCATATTATTTCGGTCGATTTTTACTGTCTACTGTCGGTCAGAGCCAACCGGTCAGGGCCAAACGATGTCCTGTGGAGGTTTAATGTGCGAAGCGTGCGTTCAAATTTGGCATCCGAGAGGATTAAATTGTATACCATTGGACTTCTCACGCAGAGAGTTTTCCCCTCTAGCTTTCGTACATCACATGTGTATTTTTGTGCAGTCTTTAAAACACAAAAAAGAACACTCTCAGCTGCACAACTGTTATGCCATCCATTCAACTTTCGATATGAACATTCGCATCAATTTTATTATGCGCTTCCACCGTTCCGATTCTAGCCAAAACATCAACAATCCGGAACGCAATACATCTTTTCTCGAAACACGGGTAACCAATTTTCGGTCGGAGATTCACGCACATGCACTTATGAATTAGATGTGTCACCGGATGTACGCTTGGGTATTAATATTTTCCGTAGCGATTTTCTCCCGCCCACACACCTTCTTTTTATGTTTCTGTCATCCACGGGAGCGCTCTTTGGGTGCATCGCACGAAACGGTTGAACGGTTCGAAGAACCTCATCAGTCACCGTTATGCGCGTGCAGTTTTCGCCTATCGGAGAGTATATATTTTGCTGCCGCATCACTGGAACGCTGTCGGTGCACATTTGGGCCGCATACTTTCCGCAGCATAGATCCCGGCATCTGGCACCAGCGTGGCAGAGTACAAAACAGCGAACGAGTAACGATGCATTTGGGATTGAGTCGGATACATACAATGAAATGTATGTTTTGATCAGTGGCAATAATTTGACTTTTGATATAGAGAGATTTTGATGCTTCTTCAAATGTGTGGTCTCCTGTAAAACAGTGTAAAAAAATCGAAACATATTAGGTTGTACGATAAATTTTGTCATTCGATTAGAAAAACACGATTTTCCTGTTAAAGGGCCTGACCGGGTAAGGGAGTAAAAAGTGCCCCCAAACCAAATCACCAGCTGTATGGAAAATATTGTATAGAGTACTAAATAAAACATTTTGGCAGTAGTACCATATATATGAGTCCTCATATGGTACACCATAGGATCTATGGTGAAAAATGCATCTTCTCGTTTTTTTCACGCCAATAATTTATCGATACACCTTAGTTCATCTTAAAAATAAATATCTTCAAACACTTTTTTCATAAAAAAATGTAATTTAAAAAAAAATCCAAATATGCAGTACAAAAAAATTTAATATATTTTCTGGCATTTCGAAATTTTGAAAAAAATATAACTTTGAGACCCACTTTTGTTCTAATTTTTATTTAAATGCGTTCGTATGTAACTTTTTTTTCACATGTGATGCAATTTTTCCTGAATGTTTAAGAGCATTGCGAGACACAAACATAATTTTCATAACATTCACAATATTTTTTTCCTAATTTTTTTTTTTTGCTTTGAGTTTGAGTTTTATTTGAACAATGTATCTTAAATATACTATACAATTCATTTTATCTTCCCCTACCAAATACATTTAAATGCAACGAATTTAATATAAATGAACCTCAGACAGTCATAAGACTGATAAGGAGGTTCTTCCTCAATGTTCAAGTGTGAAAAAGAGAGTTTAAGCGTTTGTAATGTTTAAAGATGTTTCCATTCGACTTATTTATCTATTCAATTGTTTTCCAGGACAAATTTTTTCAAAGTACTTTTGAATGTGTAAATCGAAGAAACATTTTTTAAGCGCATTGGCAGATTATTAAAGTTCATAATTGCGGGATATATACAACCAAATCGAATATAGTTGGTTCTAGGAATAATAGTTCTTAAATTATTTTGATTTCGAGTCTCATAACGATGTGATTCATAGAGTGACTGCAGGTCTATGTTATGCTTTATCAAATTATTTTTTACTTTGTATATAAAAAGGGCCGAATCGTCTGCATTATTTTTTCTTCTTCTTGAAATCGATTATTTTATTGTACTCGTGGTTTTCAATTGTAAGATTTAAACAAAAAATAATAATAATTTGGATGTTTTTAAGTGTTTTTCTCATTAATCCAAATGCTCTTTCCACAAGGACTTTCTTTTTTCTCACAGAGCTCTATCGTACTGCTGACTCCTATGAATTTGGTCAACCATCTAAATCCGATGTAAAGATAATCTCATATTTTCAAAATATGAGGAAAAAAATCTTTGAACAGCGCAATGCTCTAAATATACCGACAAAATTTAGACATATAAAAAACAATATTTAAATAAATATCAGAGCAGTACTGGGTCTCTAAATTCAAAATAAAATAAAAATGTCCAAAGGCCAAAAAAATATTTTTTTCGCGCAATCCTTTTAGAACTTCAAGAAAAAAATTACGCTACATGTGGAAAAAACAACAACAACAATGCATTTAAATAAAACTTAGAGCAAAAGTGGGTCTCAAAGTAATATTTCTTTCAATATGCCTGAAAATATAGATAATTTTCTCTAATATAATTTTCACTCTAAAAATTCTGAAAAAAAAATCACATATACCTAAAATAGACGTAGGAAGAAATTTGAATACAAACTAGAGTAGTACTGAATCTCAGAATAAAAAAAATTTAAATTTAATTTAAAATTAAAATAGAAATTAATTTATTTTTTTTAATATTTGATTTTTTGGTGAAGAAATTGTTTGAAAATATTGATCGATACACCTTAGTAAGATGTGCTTTCAGTATTTTTTTTCCATATTTTTGTCTCAAATCTATTGAGAATGGCGTGAAAAAAACGAGAAGGTGCATTTTTCACCATAGATCCTATTGTGTACCATATAAGGACTCAAATATATGGTACTACTGCCAAATGTTTTATTTAGTATTCTAGACAATATTTTCCATACAGCTGGTGATTTGGTTTGACGGCACTTTTTACTCCCTTACCCAACCAGACCCTTTGGAAATATAAAAAATTTTTTTTGTACCGCGCAACACTGAAAAAAATCTGAAAAAAATCACACATATCTAGAAAAGCCGTAGGAACACATTTGAATATGAATTAGAGTAGTACTGAATCTCTAAATTCCAAAAAAAATATTTTCAAAATTTCAATACTTTTTTTAGTATTTAAATATTTAATAAAAAAAAATATATTGATAATTTTTATTGATACACCGTAGTAAGATGCACATTCCGTTTTTTTCAAATTTCTATCTCGTAGTTTTTGAGGATGGCGTGAAATAAACGAAAAATTACGTTTTTCACTATAAATCCTACGTCAAACCACATAGGGATTCAATTAAACCGCCAAAATTTCTTATTGACGTAGGATTACGTCTTTCGGGAACATATTGGGGTACAAATTGAAAAACGAATATCGATCGCATCGTGAAAAATGTCCAATTTCAAACGCTTATTGCTCAGTCATTTCATGACGGATTGATAAGATTTTTACATCAAAACATTGCGGCACTTTATAACAATTTTTCACCTTGAATAAAATAATATATATCATGTAATTAACTATCGAACAATTGTAAAATCTCAACCCTATCCAAACGGTACTGATTGGTCGAAATTGACGTCATTTCTTTTTCGCCTGCTTCGCTTCTTTCGTTCCCCGATAAGTCAAATATTTGCATGGCGAGCGAGTGGGGGGCGCCTATTTCTCACATACCAACTGATATAAAAGGACGGTAGCATTTTTGGATTTCTCATTCTCGTTCAACGCTCAGATCGGCAAACATCTGGGCTTCTTGTGTGCAGTGCTCTACAAATCAACCAACACCATACGCTGCGGCAAAGGAGAGGAAGCCATCGGCAACCAACGATGGATGCGGTACGGCAAAGGGAGCAAAGAAGAGGAAGCAGCGAAGAGCATCAAATTAAATCTTGTGTGCATTGCTGGTGCGCTCCTCTTCACATCAACAATTGGATGCGGCAAAGGAGGCAGAGGAGCGAAGTGCATTGCATCGCATCGTATCACACCCGCTATCCGTCGTTTAGCTCGTCGTGGTGGTGCCAATCAAACCCTCGCAAATCGACGCACAGAAGCCGATGGCGCCAAAGTCAAAGAAAGTATCAGCGAATCCATAAAAGCTACCGCTCCCAAAACTAAACTGCTACATCCGACTGAAACGCAGCAGATTCCGTACAACCCTTTGAACCATTCCAGTCCTTCTCAGGACTATCGATTTGTTTTGAAACAAAAGAGTTTATTTTACTGTTTTCCACTTACCACAAAAACTATATAAAACCGATCAAAAATACTGTTTAATTTTACATTTTCTACTAACAACTAACATGGAGCGTATCACGTCAAAAACATACGTTTCATCAACCACCTATTACTGGATTTGGCAAAAGAAACGAAGGACATATGCATGCATGTATATAACGGAACGCTCCAGTCATACACAGCCCGTTAGGGACGAATGACCTTTGGGTTAAAGTCCCTTCAAGAACAAGAACTAACGATACACAGCCCATATCAGACAAATGTATGAAGGAATTCTATAAAATAATATTCTGACGTAGGATTACGTCTTTCGGGAAAATATTGGGGTACAAATTGAAAATCGAAAATCGAGCACATCGTGAAAATTGTCCAATTTCAAACGCTTATTGCTAAGTCATTTCATGATGGATTGATGAAATTTTTGCGTCAATCGATGTCGGCACTCCATAACAATTTTTTATATTGAATAAAATAATATATGTAATGAAACTAACTTTCGAACAATTGAAAAATATCAACCCCTAGTCTAACGGAAATATCCACTTCTAATTGGTCGAAATTGCGACAAATGCGGCGGTTCCCTAACAGAGACATCTATACCAAGCTGCCTGGGGGAAATCGACATTGCAAATACATGAAAATAGGGGGAATTATTGTTCCTGCCTAAATGTGTTCCCTAACAGAGAAATCAAAACCAAGCTGCCTGGGTGATATCGACATTGCAAATACATGATAACAGGGGAGCTTTTGTTCCCACCGAAATGTGTTCCCTAACAGAGACATCAAAACCAAGGTGCCCGAGGGAAGTTGGCATTGCAAATATTAGCAAGTCGGGAGTATTTTTATATAGCAAGTAGGGTGAGTGATACTATTAATTCTAGCAAATAAAATTTAAATTTGGAACTTTAATGTTGGTTGCTTCGTGAAATTTCATATCAATGACTGGTCGCGTATTGTGATAAAATTTAGCACGAGTGTAATTGTGAAATTGTATATGGTAGCAGTTGTGTTAAAAATGACTTGATATATGAATCGATTTATTTCAATTTTCATAAATAAAAACCAAGGTGTGTTCCCGCTCGAGAACGGGTCGTTCGGCTTAAGCTGTCTGTTTTGTTGTGTTCATTTTCACCCAAGGGGAGTTCATGCGGCGAGAAAAAAAAATGGAAAAGTGATGAAATATTTGAAAAAGTGATTTCCCATATGCTCTACATATAGTGTTAGGTGTTATCTTATTCCACTTCGGCATCTTCCATCTTATACGCACCACCCAACTACTGTTTACCATACTTCTGTCATCATCACTACACTGGTGGAGTGAACAAACAATATCCAACAACCAAACAAAGTTGCCCTTTTCAGGGCCACCAAATCATTATCAAAGAGTTTAACGATGTAATTCTTCAAACATATCCAAATTCAACAGATAGCCTAACGGAATCCTACGTCAACTATGCGGTCGTGTCTCGGACACAACCCTCCTGTGACTTTTTAATACCCTATACAATATTTGCCATACAGCTGGAGATTTGGTTTGGAGACACTTATTACTCCCTTACTTTAGCCCAAAAACAATGCACGAATTCGCCAAAATTGAGTGATCGATGGGAAAGCCACCAACGAAATACGCCCAAAAACAGTCGTAAATTCACACAAGCTCCCCTTCGGCAGATAATTTATAACAATCAACTTACTTTTTATTATTTCGGATATTGCATTAAAATGCGCCGAACTGTTGCATTGAATTGTATTGAAATAACTCTTCAGTGAGAGATTCGATGGCTTTGAAAAGCGACATGGTTCTAAGGAAGCAGCTGAAGATGGTTGATTCATGAATTCATTCTTGTTCCCACGAGAAAAACCGGCCATATGCAGAGTGATCCAAAAGCCCTCAATCAATAGCTTCTATGTGATGCTTTCTAGAAGCATGGTGTTTTCAGCAAAGTTGATCTTGGGATTCCTGGCCATCATGGGGAGGCTATGGTTTAGTTTACAATAACACCGCTAGAGCGCGGAGTGGTAAGAAAAAAAACTAATAACGAGGAAAAATCCTAAGAAATGCTTTTTGGAAACATGTTGTCTTCATACTGTCTAATACTGTGGATAATAGCGAAGAAATCGATATCATATTGATTTGACTGATATAATTGATTAGGGACCGATACAAGAAGGATTTGCAGTAACTTTAGCGCAACACATGCTACTCATCGCTTACCTAGTTGAAAAAAAAAGTTACAACGTATATACCAAGCCACACTTCATAATAAACATACCACATTGTAAAATGATGATTTTCTAACCTTTTCAGCGTGGAAAGAATACTTGAATCCGGGAAATACGAAGGAAAATTCGGATTTTTCTAACAAATTTAAACGAATTTCATACTAAAAAAAACAAAACATCATCATTTTACTCGCTGCGCCATTTGGTTGTAATTCTAACGTAAATTCGTCAATTTTAAATTTGTTATTTTTGAAACCATCGTAAATACACAAAACTTTAACTTTATAACCATATACTAATGACATTTTATGGTTGAAATAAATCTAAATAGAAATAAAATGAATAATCACCATCGAATCTTGCTTTTCAATGCAATAAATAAAGATATGATGGTGATTATTCATTTTATTTCTATTTAGATTCATTTTATATTCTATTTAGAAGATAGGGCTTTGTATATTTACGATGGTTTCAACACTCGATTGGACCGAAGTCATTGATAATCTTCCAAAATTTTAAGTTTGATAATGCCTACAAGTTATGAATACTGTGGATAATGGTGATGAAATCGATATTATATTGTGTTGGATGATATCATTGACATTGTAAGGGCCGATACGAGAAGGATTTGCAGTATTTTTAGTGCAACACATGCTACTCATCGTTTACCTAGTTGAGAAAAAATAAAGTTATAACACTTATACCAAGCCATTCTGGAAAATATACATACTAAATTGTAAAATGGCGATTTTCTAACCTTTTTAGTATAGAAAGGATACGTTAAACCGGGCAATTTTAAGATAAATTCTGATTTTTCTAAAAAATTCGAACGAATTTCATACTGAAAAAACAAAACATCATCATTTTACTCGCTGCGCCATCTGTTTGTAAATCCAACGTAAATTCGTCAATTTTCCCTGGTCGGAACGGGGTGACCAAAGTTTAGTTCATAATATCACCGCTAGAAAGAAAAAAATCAAAATGAAGAACAATTTATAACTCCTCGGGAATGCTTTCTAGAAACATTGTATCTTCTACAAAGTTGATCCTATGAACCCTGACCATTTAAGGTGAAATTTGACTCTGTAGACGTTAAATAATCATAATAAACTCATAATAATAACTCATAATAAATGAGTTTGATTAATAAACGTATTTGGAAAAAAAACCCTGACCATAACGGGTTGACAATAGATTAGTTCAAAAAATTACCTGTACAGCTGATGTATATTTTTTGGAAAACTTGAGAAGAAAATGTAGAGAAATTTGTACGGAATATTTTTGTATAAATAAAAATACAGCTTAAATTCCGCAATTGGGTCAATAAAATAAAATAGGAGGAATATTTTATGAGTAATTTATTATTATCTACTGATAACATGAATATAAGAATCAACAAAAGATTACTTCAAAAGCGTTTATACTGATTCAGGAAATTCCTTAGGATTCTTCGGCACAGTTGCTCTGTTTGTAGAGCAACCACATGGGAATGTCAACCAATTCCATGGGAACCCAACTTATATGAAAACTTGAGATCTGTCTTAGTCAATTTATTTAGTAATCAGTTGTTTTTCAAAGCTTCAACAATTCGAGATGCATTCAAATCCAAAAGATTTTGTAGCTTTACTTTTACACTCACTTCAGTAATTCGATGGAATCCGGAGACGGATATGCTTTTTCTTTAGCCTCAAGAATTGTGTGATAAGAAGGACAGACGCCAGCATGATGCTTTTTAGAAATGGATCTCAGCAAAATATACTGAGCTTTGCTAAGATCCGCTTCAGAAATTTAAGACACACCTTCTTCAGGGTTCAGTTTTACAGGAAGAATCAGTTCTTCGTAACTCTTAAACGTTCCTAAATGCGTTTTCTGGTATCTCAGGGATAAAAATACGGAAAAAGTTTTGCCACATTGTCTCATAGTTCATAATATTTGGAGTTAAAACGGGATATCTCACTTTGAACGCCTGAAGTTCCCAGACCATATTTTGCGGGACAAACTTCGAGGAGTTTAGCCAACATATGCTCAATCAATTGCTTTTTCTGCTCAGCCCTGGTGAGATTCATTTTTTTCCGATGGAGCTTAAAACTTACCTCCTAGTAACCGAAAATAGCTTAGTTCTGTTTTAAACAAACAATAATATCAATCTTCATCCGTTTTCCTTTTGTTCATTAATCAAAATTACCTGATTTGGTCAACAAATAAAACCCTAGCCTAACCCTAACCCTAAAACACTAAACAGAAACCTTATCTTCAAGAATTATTTTTTTCCGTTCTTCAGTTTTCCGGAAAATGATAAAAAATCGAAAGATCGCCAAACAAAAACTTTGGCCAAAATTTACATTTTTCATCCTGTAGGAGGTTCAATTCAATGTTTCTTTTTCCCTACATCACAATGTGTGTTCCTTCATCAAAGTAAAACTTTAGAAAATTTAACATTGTTTTGCATTTTATAAGGTTTTGTATTTAGGTTAGGTTAGGTTATGTACTTTTCGCACATAGCTGCTTCAAACCGATTTTTTGCCAAATAACGTTATACAAAATTGAATGAAATTGATTGTAAGTGGTAGCTAAGCTATCTTTTGATGCCGGAACCATATGGTTACCTTCCAAAGCCATGAAAAATGATCAAAGCTGTTCGATTTTTCGAACGCTTGGCATAAAATGTGTTGATTTAAATACAAAAGAACATCTTGAACGTTTTTAGAGCCCGGGAATCGGCGGGGATAGTATTTTTCATTTTCTATCAAAAATAAATTGTCAGCTAACTTAAGATGATGCCTTTTACCTCTCCCTATCTCAATGTATTTAATCTCAAATGAGTAATCGAATCGAGGCTATAAGAATGGTAATTCGATGAAATTGACACTTTGTTTGGATTTTTTATCGCATTTGAATGCATATCATAACACTTAGAAAGACGTTCCCAATATTGCTTTTACTTTTACTTTTACTTTTACTTTTTTCAAAATTACAAGTTAACTTTTTCAAAAAACGAATTTTGTATAACAATATTCGTAATTTTAATTTCATGATGTATTTTTATGATGATAAAATACAATAAAAACAGTTTCTGGTGGTAACTGCTTAGTACTACTACATTTAGACAAGGTCTTTTCCGGCTTTTCTCAGTTTCGTACCACTGTGATATGTCGAAATTCGTGTGCTCATCCTTATATTATACTTACTTATTCCTAAACTTATACTATACTATACTTATTATATAAGTATTTATAACTGAAACAAGATAAAAAAAATTAATGGATGAAAATCGGTAATCGGTAATGAATTAGAGAGACTTTAAACTCTGAGAGTTCATTTGTCTCTAGTGGATGAAAAGTTTAATGGTTTCCTTACATACCAATTGTATGATCCTTTTTGTTTTGTTTGAGATGACTGTTTAGCGGGGAAGAAAAAACAATCACCAGTGATGCCAATTTGTTTTTTTCACTATTCCGTATTTTTGACCAATGGGACTATAGGTAAGGACAAGGCGCCTAGAAGTATATCCTAAGGTGGGCCAACTTGCTAAAACCACTCTTCAGCCATCTTGGAAGTCTACTATGTTTTGTTTGTAAACAAAACACAATACGCTAGTGCCGAAGCTTGCTCGTGATCAGTTTGTCTCTTTCACGCTACAAGCAAATAATTCCCCTTCTGCTTTCTTTCGTACTGTTTTCATATACCGCTCCCCTAACCAACTTAGTGACGAAACGGCCTCACCTAGTACCATAGACCCGTCTTGGGTAAGGAGAGGGTAAGACGGAGATGTCACAGCGTTTTTGTCCACTCTAGGTCAATATCTTTTTCATCGATTTTAATCTGGGTGGTTCGACCCATATGTTCTGAAAAGTGAGATGTCAATCCAATTGGAATTCATATCTTCAATTGAAATTCGCGGCACCGAACGGTATCAAGCGACATCGAACTTCGTGTTCCATTATTGTGAAGCGGAAATGGTAATGGAATTTCTGGATTGGGATAAAAATAGAGAATGAAAAGCTTTATTATATCGAATATGTATTATATGTAGTATACTCTACACATTTAAACGCTTACAGAATAACATTGTCAGATTGTTGAACCACGGTTCAAAAAAGAGCCACGGTTCAAAAAAGGGTCGCTTTTGAACAGAGTTTCGGCTCAAAAAAGAGCCGCTGTTCAAAAGAGTCTCGGCTCAAAAAAGAGCCGCGATTCAAGAGTCTCAGCTCAAAAAAGAGTCGCAGTTAAAAAAAGAGCCGCTCAAATGAGCCAGCTCGTTTCAATAAACAAGCGGCTCTGAGCCACTCACAGAAATGAACCGTTTTGCCCACCTCCATGCTGTACATCCTTCATCATAAATGGTGTGGTACCAATTTCATACATATCAGGGCGAGGTACAGTATTCGGGCAACCTGAAAAGGCTATTGGGATAATTTCTATAATGCAATGATCTACAAAATAAGTTAAGATTCTTGAGGTGGCCGTACACTGTTTGCCCGGAGGTCAAATATTTGTTATTTTTTGACAGATAAGGTTTGATTTGATATCTGTACAAACACTATTTTGTTTGCCACTCTTCAATTTTCAACAGTAGTAAACAATATCAAACACCGAACATGGAAAAAATCAACTGAAATATTCAAGGTAACCTAACCATGTACCGACAGGTTCGAAGAACAGACTGAAAAAATATTTTAGGCATCCAATAATTGAATATTTGCTTGCCGTGTTTTGCGTAGAATATATTTGATCAGTACACGTTGACCAAATTTTATCTGTCAATAAGAGTCAAATATTTGGCTTTGGTCAAACAGTGTATGAGCACCCTTGGCGTCGTGAACTTTTTTACATATTCAAATGCACGACGGCGGATATGCATTGTCAACCAGATAAAATATTTAATGATCATTCCGATCGCGAACGTTTCACTTTTTACATAATCGAACACGCGATGGCGGAGAATATCCGTGTGCAGTCTGAGAAGGCTACAGAAAAACACTCCGACAAAAAAATCCTACCTTTGGGTCAAACCACTTAGTTTAGCCGGAAAATAATTATTAACGCTCAAAGGAGGAATCGATTCCTCCTCGGAAAGCATTCGATAATAGAGCTGCTGCTTCCCTCAAACAATGCGGCTTCGTTCAGACCGACTGCAAAAAAGAAATGGAATTTGGAGAGAAGAGCATAATGCATAGGCGTGTGGGCGTGACAATCCTTATCTCTCGTCGCAACAACAACTAAATAGCTCGTGCGGAGGCCAGCCTACATACGGGTTTGTGTGGCATCAATTGCCTGATTTCAAAGCTATTCCTAAGCTTTCGGGTCAATAATTAACAATCGTATAACTCTCGAACATTTTGTCTTTCGGACGGAGTGATTATCATACCACTCCGTTCAGCCGGCGAAGAGGTATTAACGTTCAAAACCTTGCACTCCAAGCGTCACTCTTTCGTTTTCGAAACTCCGAACATACAGAAATGAAAGACAAAGTCCTACGTCAAAAAATTGTATCTACGAAACTGCTTCGATCACATCGCTACTTATTTTTTTCATTTTAAAATATTATTACAAGCAATCGTTACAGACCATTGCACTGAAAACCAGAAAAGCTTTTTCACGATTTTTTTCATAAGAAATTTATTATCTTCAATAGCTTTTGTATTTCTGCGAAAACATAAATCTGAATGAACAAATAAACAAAGATCTTTATATTTTGCGTTAAATAACAGAAATCGGTCCAGCGGTTGATAATTTTAGATTTTTTTTTGTGAAATTACCGTATGAAAGAAACGAAGAAAAGTTGAAAATACTCAAAATTTCATAATATTTTGAGCCAAAATGATTTCCCCAAAATTTGTGGAACGCAAATATCTCCAAGTTTATTTCGATGGAAATTTAAAAAGCAAAACAGATTAGAACTGTGCAATCAACCGTGCTATGAATATAAGGTGTTGGATTTAATTGAACACGAAGAATGTTTTATCTATGATCTAATTCGAGGAGGCGTTGGCGTTCTGGCGTTGTGGTTGACTTTCGTACCTCTTACACTAAAGGCCACGAGTTCAATTCTGGCTCACGACATTCTTCCTCCGGAATGGAAGTACAGGGCGTGCTCGATTATATACAGTCCCCGATTTTTTTCACTGTATTTTTTCGTGTTTCCTTAGGCTTGTGTCAATGTCACTTCGAAAACAAATGCAACATTGAACTGTTCTTACTTTCATGTTTCGAACTAGGGCATTCCAAACAAAAGCATTCATAGTTTGTCGTACGTCATTAAAAGAAAATTGAACATGTTGGCTCATTAAATTTTCATTGAAAATGTAACAATTGCATCGTTTGTAGTCGTGAAAACATCTAAATCATAAGGAGAAAGAAATTGAACAAGCATATCTGAGAATAATTTACAACTGCTGACTCTCAAATGTGCATACCTAAAATCATCAGGAATGTTACGCACATTAAATCAATAGCTAATAAATACTTTACGACAGTTGTTAAATTTTTTGTAACAAATGAATAACACCAACATGTACTGTCGTCTCTGTTTCATTTATTATCCAAACTTATTTCACCAGACAGAATGGATCTTTTGTTCGGAAGAGAAAGGAAGAATCGAGGAATTTGGTTCCTCCGAAATGGGTCCATCGTAAAAACTCCCCGGCAATTATTGAGTTTTAATCGTTCCACCATGTCCACTATCGGACTGTCGTTGGGTAGTATAGTTTTTTTTCCAATTTATGCCACATTGTGTCCGATAAAACTCGGCTGCGGATACGTAATAAAACATGAACGATCTCGGAAAAGCAGACCAGTGGATAGCTGAGAAAAATACCAAACGACAGCCAATCGGTTATGGTCAGTCAATGCTGCAAGTGCGGAGAAGTAGAAAAAAAACACAAAACAATAAATGGACCAGTCGATACTGCAGCAGAAACTAGAAGCCGACAGCCAGCAGCAAGCAGCAGTAATCAGTAGCAGCTGCTATGCACACACAAGCTTCAAAACGGGTTACCGTCTTGTAAAGAATGAAAAATGAGCCATGATTTTTATTGTACTTCGCCATCGACTTACCATCCGCTGGGGCTAATGGATTTAAACTGCAGTGCAAACTAGCAGGTTGCGCCGTTCCGCCAGGGACGGGTCGAAAACAGATCGGTCGGCGAAGAAGAGCTCCACGCAGCGATTGGAACTGACAGGCATCTAATGGAATGTTTCTTGTCAATTATATCCCCAAACATAAATCAATGATGATGTTCTCTGGTAATCGCCACCAGTTGTCACTGGCAAACTCGGTTCGGAAAACGCTCTTGAGGACTGCTGGTTTATGTGTGTCAAGGAAATGAAAACAATTTCCATTTGTTTTGGCAAGCATAAATAAATTTATAAAAAAGCCTATGATGGAAAACATGGGTGTCAAGATGTGAAAAATGGGACTACTTTTAAGAATGAATGGACATTTGTTATGTCAATGGAAGAGGGAAATCTAATTACATAAACGTTTTTGGAGTGTCCTCTTTGCTGGTGATAGCAGACTCATAATTTCATTGAAATCGGGTAAATGTTTTCCATCTCAACGTTACTTGGCCTACACAATAATAATAACTAGGGGCAGAATTTTCTCAAAAAGGCCTCATTCAGATAGCTTACCATCAACATGAATGCACAGTCAAAAGTGCAATGAAGTACAAAATCATTTACTGCTGTTTTTGATAATTGGGTAAATTGGCATAAATTCCTCAAATCCGGAAAGTCATGGCATGGTTTAATGAATTCTGGTCTGGTCAGCTTGTTTACCAAATCAAAACCCTGTCAAGAACTTATAAAGAATGAACGTATGACTAGCAAATGCAGCTTACAATCAGTATGCGTGATTTGAGGAGCTTAAACGAGAAGTATCCTCTGCGTAGAACGAGATACACCCTAAAACATGGCGCAGCTTGATCGAAACCACGCCGAATGGGTTATTTGATATCCCCTTCTCGCTGATTGTCAGCCCCAACGGTGTGTGAAATAAACTTCATTTCGGAACTCACTTCCTCCGTGGGGGAAGTAAAATACGAATTGACCTGCCAGTCGGTGCCATCCAGGGCGAGATAGGTCCCGTCGTTCATCATCATCGCCACGTCGAGATTCGCCTTATTCAACCGTTGCCGCTGCATCATTGCCGCATCTCCGAAACCAGTGGACGCGACTTCCGCTTCCTGCCAGGTATGACCATGTTCGCCAGGTACTTTTCACTCTTTGGCCGGTTGCACCGACCTCCCGGCCGAGCACACGCAGCGATGTAGCCACTTTTTTCTCTATATCTATATTCCTCTCCAGCATCCTTTGGAACTTCTTGTCGCTCAGGGTCGTCGGTCGTCCGGAACCGGGCTTTCTTTCGATGCTCTGATTGTTGTCCAATAGTGCAAAGATGTTGTAGATGCCGGAACGGGCGTATCCGGTGTCCACAAAGTGCCGCACGATGTCCATTTTCAACATGACGGAGTATCGTTCTTTGAACGCGCACACTTCTGAACGGAGCTTCACTGTTTTTGCCATCACGGTTAGAGTTCGACTGATAAAGCTACCAAATTTCTGTCATACAAAAGAAACAAACATTTCTGCAAAACTACAGATCTAATCAAGAAGATAGAACGAAATTTGACATGTGAAGATTTCAGGGGGGAATAAATGTTTTTATGGTGGTTTGACAATCCTTCCCCTCTCTAAAGAGGGGCTGCCATATAAATGAAACGCAAACTTCTGCATAACTCAAAAACTAATCAAGCAGACGGAACCAAATTTGGCATGTGTAGATTTTAGGAGGCAATGAATGTTTCTGTGGTGGTTCGACAATCGTCCTTCCTCTCTAAGTAAGGGTGGGGGATCGCACGATCCATAAAGTTGTATTTATTTAGGCTCGAGCCTATTGATAATTTTGGGTATACAAAAACCGTCTGTATCATTGATCGCTGCATCTCCCCCTACTCAACGATTTTTAGGGGAAACTAGGAGAGTTTTTTTTTCCTCAAATTGATTGTAAGGCTAACCTTCTCATGAGGTACTATAATGTTAGATGTGTGATTTAATATAATCTTGTTTGTCTTAATATTTATCTACGTTTCGTTACTATGAGCAAGTTCATGAGTCCAATCGCAGAACTGCACTCTAAAATCTCCATATGCCTAATTTGCTTGATTAATTCTCAAGTAATGCAGAAATTTGTGTTTCATTCGTATGGCAGCCCCCCTTTAGAGAGGGAAGTGGAAAGTCTAACCATCACCCCAAAACCTCAATACGCCTAATTTGGTTCCATTTGCTTGATTAGTTCTCGAGTAATGCAGAAATTTGCGTTTCATTTGTATGGCAGCCTCCCCTACGAGAAGGGGGAGGAGTATCTAACCACCATAGAATCATTTATTGCACACTAAAACCTCCACATGCCAAATTTCGTTCCATTTGGTTGATTAATGCTCGAGTAATGCAGAAATTTGTGTTTAATTTGTATGGCGGCCCCCCTTAGAGAGAGGGGTGGAGAGTCTAACCACCATAAAAACATTTATTGCTTCCTAAAACCTCAATATGTCAAATTTCGGTTCATTTGCGTGATTATTTCCCGAGTAATATCGAAATTTGTGTTTAATTTGTATGACAGCCCCCCTTCAGAAAGGGGGAGGGGTGGTAATGTTGTTTTCTATCACAAAACATTAGACCCGCATTTTGACGTAGGACTACGTCTTTCATTTCTATACCGGGGTGTAAAACCAAAGTTTCGAGAACGAAAGCGTTACGCTGGAGACCGAGATTTTGAGTGTTAATAGCTCTTAAACAACTGAACGAAATGGTATGATAAACACTTCATTCGAAAGATAAAATGTCTACGCGTTATATACTTGTTACTTTTCCATCCAAAAACTTGTTTCAATAGCCTTAAAATTGATTTCAAAACAGGCTATTGAAATCACCAATCGGTATATAAGCGAGCGCCGCTCGTAAACCCACTCAGTTATGATTGAACAGCGATTGGATCATGTTGTCGCTGTTGTTGTGAAGCTAATTTCGTTTATCATGAAAGCGCTGATGAACGGTGTCACCAAGAGATTTTCGCTAAATGCTCCTTTCAGTTCGGCCTGTAAAAACTTTTCTGTACTCTAATCCATCAAATTTGGAGCCCTGAAAAGGGCCGTTGATTATATGCTAAGCTAATATAGCACGCTCTCCTCGGATACGATGGGCCAGCTGGATGTCCTTGGGCATGATGTGACGCGTTTTGCATGGATAGCACACAAGTTGGTGTCTTCTAATAAGCCTCCTGCAGCGTCATAACCGCGGAACTTTGGAAGCGCAAGTCGGTTTTGAAGTCCTGAGCAATTCCACGATCCAAATGCTGCAAAGGTAGCTTGCGGATCAGCAATTCGGTCGATATCTGATAGCGACGAATTTCATGCGAAGTTCCCGGTCGATAGCGATGTGGCTTCTCCACCTATCCTGCTACTGGTGCGCTTATCCGAGCTGACTTCGTGTGCCTTACCACCGAATGACTAACGAGCTGTCTGCGAAAGACTAACGAGCTCGAGTCCTCACGGTGCGAGAGTAGAGTAAGAAATGAACGAAAGCAGGAAGGAAGGTATTGAATTAGAGAGACTTTAAACTCTGAGAGTTCATTCGTCTCTTGCCCTTGAGGGCGGGAAATTTAACTAAAGGAAAACTAAGAAAAACTATTGCAAAATTCGTTATTCTCGCTCGACTCAGTCCTAGTAACCGCTATGGACGTATGTCGTATCGCCGCACCCTACACGGCTCTGGGGCCAAAAACACAACCAAACAAATGGAGCAGGGAAAAAGCCCCTTTCAGTGTGCTTGACGAGCTTGCTTCTAAAAAGGGCGTAAAAAACCTGCTCATCTTTTGCTGAAATTAGAAGAGAAAACAAACGTAGTTTTATCAGTATAGGTAGATTTAGTAATTTGACATTAGATCTGATCGAATAAACCTGTATCCTTTAGGAACTCGATGGTCCTTTTTTGCTCGACGGCGTCGTCCGATAGTGCTGTCCTTATGGTGTCTGCAACCTGAAACTTTATTCTTGAAGCATTAAATTTAGGGCATGTGATTAATATGTGTTCCATCGTGAGTCTTCGCCATCAATCCCACTGAGTGAAATGGAGGACAACTCCCGGCCTTTAGAGAAAATATAATATTAGACTAGGAACCGCCGCTCACCCTACCATCTCAAAAATAAGGTGAGAGTCGGTTTCCGGTCCTACGATTATGAAAGTTATTTAAAGAAATAATCCGATTAAATATAATATGAATAAGTGAAAGCCTGAAGACCGCCCTCCGTCCCATCCCTCTTGAATAAGGCGGAAGGTGACTCCAGGTCTTTCGATTTATGAATTATTTTATGAAAAGTTTGGTAAATAGTATCAAGAGATCGAGGGCTGGAGCCGCCGTCCATTCTATCTCCCTCAGAAATAAGGTGGACGGCAACTCCGGGCCGTTCGGTTTAACTAAAATAATGTTGATTGATATAAAAATGCTGCAGATTAAAGGTTAAAATTATGTAATAGAAGTAATAATTTATTTGTTTTTATTATTACCCTTTGGAGGGCTGGAAACTTTCCTGGTGTGTGTGTTATTTGTGTTAGTGTTATTTTTATTTGGAGTGGAGTGGTTTAGAGTGTTAGCATGTGATTGTTGATTGTTGTTATGTGGGTGTTTATTGTTGGTGTGTGTGTGTTGTTTCTTCCATTTATTTGATTTGTTTGTTCGTTCCTTGTCCGTTTCCGTTGGACTTCTTTGGTTTGCTTGTTTTCCTCATCAGAAGACTTATGTTCTTCAGAAGATATTCCTTTGTTCGATATTTTCCTTTTATTTTTATTCCTAATTTCAATGTATTCCATTGGATTATCTGATTCCTCTTCGGTTTGCATGTCCTGTCTATCCTCTTCAGATTCTATATTCTTTGGTTCCTCCATTTCTTCTTCTGATTCTTCGGAATCTTCTTCAGATTCATCTATCGAGCTTTCCGTTTCATTGCCTGAAGTAATGGATTGGCTATTATCCTGATTGGGTCTAGCGGAATTACATTGGCATTTGCATTGAGTGCAGCCATCTACTGTTGTTTGAATGGTATTAAGTCTGTCCTGCAGCACACTGGAATAGGTTATTCCATTGTTCTGGAGGTCATACTTTTTCCTAGCTTCGTTGTGAGATATTCCCTCATCTACTCTTATTCTGGTTATGTTGTTTTCTCTTACCCATATTGGGCACGTCCTGTTGGATGAGGTATGATCACCCTTACAGTTGACGCAAAATTCAGGGGATTTACAAATTTTGTTTCCGGAAATATTTATTTTGTGTTCTTTTCCACAGTTTTTGCAGAGTGGAGTATTTCGTCTGCACCGTTTTGTTGTGTGCCCAAAGCGGTAACACTTAAAACATTGCATGGAGTTCTCCAAAATTTATATATTCAGGAACAACAGTTCCACGAATGGTCAGAATTAATGTTGGTGTGGCTATAATCAAATCATTTTCTTTCCTGGTGATACGCTTTACCTCGATCACTTTTTGATCGGCTAGTTCTTTTAACAATTCGTCTTCCTTTAAATCTAGAACTTCACGACAGGTGACAACGCATTTGCGTTGATTTAGAGTCGGATGGTGAATAATTTCTATTGGGGTGTCATCAATTAGCTTGTTAATTGAGAGTAAATTTTCGATAACATCCTTTTCTCTTACTGAGAGTACATATTGAATTCGGTTTTTATCGTCTCGTTGTGGTCTTGCACTTTCTAAGGATCCTGCCTTGGCAACTGTCTTGCTTACAAGAAAGGGGTTCGAGGGGAGGGTATCTTCCCCTGTGGCCCGTAATAGAAGAATTTCAAGATCACCACTCAGTGGGTCAGCCCAAAATGGACTGGTCCGTTGGGTTGGTCTTCCACGGTAACGGTTTGTAGCCCGGCCTCCTGGAGGTCCGGAACTACTGGAAGCCATTTTTGTTGCCTAGCTACACCCAGGTGTAGCCGGCGAAAAAGTCGTAAAATATTCACTAACCAAAGTAGACTATACGACGTGCGACGGGTGACGAAAACGGCGGAGGACAGTAACGGCGGGGGACAATGCCAACGCAGTTACAAGAACAAACACCGAAATCACTTGGCGGAAAAACACTGTTTTTTTTTTTAAAAAAAACACTTGGAAAAAATCACTTTTAAATGTCTGTTAAATTAAAATAATTTGGGATATGTAGTAAAAATTTTTTTAACCTATACCCTTTGGGCGTCCTATCACTCACTAACTCCTGGTATTAAGAAAGGTTTGGTCACTCACCGATCGTGTTGAAGAACCACTCCTAGTACACCACCAAATGGTAGTGGGGTAGCGGGGAAGGGACCGGATACCGCCGACGGCAGGGCAATCGCCGCAGCGGTTCGAAGCGACGAAGCGAAGAAAACCTCTTTTCACACCTCCTGAGCTGCTGATGATTGATGAGTAGAAATTGCGCCAAAATCGCGCGTCACTGGCAGGAAAAACGTAGCTGATGAGACGGGCACAAACAGCGGGACACGCAGGGGGCAGTGAAAACTGCCGAACAAAGTGGCCAATCCGACCGAACCAACTTCCTGAATGGCCGTTGGGGGCTTCTCGGCTGCTTCCTCCTTTCCTGGTATCCGGACAACTGTTGCTGAAAAAAACGCTATATTTAGGACCGAAATCAGCTTTGAAAAAAGCTATACATTCGGTTGTAGGAGAAAACTTCTATAGTTATTATTCTCTTTTAGAATGGCGCTAAAAACATAACCGTTGCGGTCGAGTGTCAGTAGCACCATTGGAACGAAAGCAAAGGAAGCGTCATTTTATAAACCATAAAAGTATAGAATCTAAATCCCACCCTTATTATATTCGTGAGTATACAGTAAGCTTATACAATTACAATAAAGAGGGTGGGGTTTACATTCGATTCTTTTATGTTTTATGAAACGACACTTCCCTTGCTTTCGTTCATTTCTTACTCTACTCTCGCACCGTGAGGACTCGTTTCATCGGGACTAAGCAGACAGCTCGTTAGTCTTTCGGTGGTAAGGCACCACGAAAGCAGCTCGGATAAGCGCATCAGCCGCAGGAAGCGTGAAGAAGCCACATCGCTATCGACCGGGAACTTCGCATGAAATTCGTCGCTATCAGAAGTCGACCGAATTGCTGATCCGCAAGCTACCTTTGCAGCATTTGGTTCGTGGAATTGCTCAGGACTTCAAAACCGACTTGCGCTTCCAAAGTTCCGCGGTTATGACGCTGCAGGAGGCTTATTAGAAGACACCAACTTGTGTGCTATCCATGCAAAACGCGTCACATCATGCCCAAGGACATCCAGCTGGCCCATCGTATCCGAGGAGAGCGTGCTATATTAGCTTAGCATATAATCAACGGCCCTTTTCAGGGCTCCAAATTTGATGGATTAGAGTACAGAAAAGTTTTTTACAGGCCGAACTGAAAGGAGCATTTAGCGAAAATCGTGGTTTCGATAATAATTCGTTACCGATAGGTGCCATGGATATGGATTTCCTTATGAAGAATATGAAATACATGACATGATGTAGTGAATATCGAAGAATCATATCGAAGAAATCACTTTGATGAAACTGTTTACCGTTTGTCGTTTTTAATTGTTGGGAAAGGGCATTATTTCTGCTGACTAAATTCCAAGAAAAAATCCATTCCTTCTTTAAGCGTGATTCATTCTGCTTCGGATCAACGGAACAGTATGATAATCATTTCATACAAAAGATAAAATGTCAAGAGTTATATGATTGCTATTTATTGAGTCGAAAAATTGTTTCAATAGCTTAATGATAGCTTCGAAAACAGGTTATTGCAATCATTCGTATCCGTATGTAGCGCGCCCGCTAGGAAACCCATTAATCTTATTGGAATGTGAGATGGGGAAGCTCATACTTACGTCTATGCATTATGCTGTACACTACAGACTTTTTTTCTCCGTACTGATTAAGAAGCCGACCGAACTATCGGTCGACAAGTCAGTCTGCAGTCGGCGGGGGCTCTTAATTTCGTTTTTGCAGGCCGAACCGAAAAAATTTCAGTCGAGTTAACTCTTTTTTACAGTAATGCTTTTTAATCCGGACACTTTGCATTACATTCAATATCATACCACAGCCATAACATTTTTTTCATGTTGAATTTATGCGATTAATAGTTGCTAATATAGTTACTGATAGTTTCTTGATAGTTACTTATCAATCGCATTAATTCAACATGCAGAAAATGTTGTGGCTGCGGTATGGTATTAAATGTAACGCAAAGTATCCGGATTCAAATACATTACTGTATACTTACTTCGATGTTATTCGTTTCTCTCTCAGGGTAAGCAACGAATATAATAAGGGTGGGGTTTAGATTCTATACTTTTATGGTTTATAAAATGACGCTTCCTTTGCTTTCGTTCATTTCTTACTCTACTCTCGCACCGTGACGACTCGTTTGTTTGGGACCAAGCAGATAGCAGGTTAGTCTTTCAGTGGTAAGGCACACGAAAGCAGCTCGGATAAGCGCACCAGCCGCAGGATAGGTGAAGAAGCCACATCGCTATCGACCGGGAAGTTTGCGTGAAATTCATCGCTATCGGAAGTCGACCGAATTGCTGATCCGCAAGCTACCTTTACAGCTTTTGGATCGTGGAATTGCTCAGGACTTCAAAACCGACTTGCGCTTCCAAAGTTCCGCGGTTATGACGCTGCAGGAGGCTTATTCGAAGATACAAATTTGTGTGCTATCCACGCAAAACGCGTCACATCATGCCCAAGGACATTCAGCTGGCCTATCGAATCCAAGGAGAGGGTGCTATATTAGCTTAGCATATAATCATCGGCCCTTTTCAGGGCTCCAAATTTGATGGATTAGAGTTTAGAAAAGTTTTTTGCATGCCAAACTGAAACGAGAATTTTCGTTTGGATGCCATACAGCATCGAGAAAATTCCGGAAAGATCTAATCGTTGCTGAAAAATAATCTGCCAGTTCCCTGGGAATTGAAGAATACATCCATGCGAAAGAGTTTATTTCAATGTTTTCTAATTATATGGCGAACACAGCGACCAAATACATTTGATTTCCTAATTTTTCAATCAAGTGTAATTAGCTGGAAAGCTTCTGAAGATTATTCTTCAGAATGAGTTTTTTGTATCCAATATTGGATGCATAAAACCTTGAGTCTCCAACGTAACACTCTCGTTTTTGAAGTCACCCAAATATTTATTTATTCATTCATTCAGGATGGATTTAGATTCAACTTCAAACAAATGATCTCTAAATCAACGATAGTCCTACGTCACCCTTGCGGTTATATCATAGATATAACCCACTTCCTGTTTTTTTTATTTTTTTATTAGGGTGCCCATTTCCATTTAAGGTTGGTCCGAAAAAACATTTTTTTCACTTTTTCTAAAAAATGACTTTTTTGAAAAATCCATAATTTTTGAGTCACTGAACCGATTTAGATAATCGACATATCGAATTGAAGCTAATGACATAGTCTTTTATTAAAAAATATTTGATTTGCGAAAAAAAGAATTTTATTTTAGTAATTATTGATTGTAGTCGTTTTTTTATTGTTTTCTTGGCTTTGGACTAGAGGGCGCTATATTTTTTTATATTTTTTCTTGAAAGCTGATGATTTTTTACATAACATATCTCGATATCTAAGATGCTATTTTTTTCGTTTTTGAGTTATGATTTTTCGAAAGATGTTTGTTTTGTTTTGTAATATGTTATCATTATCATTTATTGTTTTCTGTTGTTCTGATATTATTCAGGATATTTTTTTTTATAAATGTGTGTATCTGTATAAAAGTGCTTTCTTCGTTTACTATAATATATGTACAGTGACGTCTCGATTATATCACTGGGAAAATTTTTTTTTTATCCCATTTATTTATTTATTAGGCTCATTAGCATTTTAGCTGTAACAGAGCCGGGTTTTAATCGTGTACATGTACATATGTTTATGTTTCTATGAACTGTTAATTACACAGTAGTTAGTAGTAGCTATTTAGGCGTTAAGTTTTCTGTTCCATTACATTATGGTAAATTACACAGTAGTAGCCATTTCGGCGTAAGGGTATTCTTTCTGTTCTTCCATTGTTCAGCAGACCGAACAGCGGAGACAGTTGATATTGATCATTGTTGGGTTATTTATAGAATAGCAGCCCGATGTTTCTTGCAGAGCAGAGCAGTTGTATGGATGAATCGATCTAATTTCGACCGTGGATCGATCTCCATCGCTGATGATGTTTGCGTGGACGTAGTTATTCTATAACAACACAAAGATAGTTAATTGAGGGTCCTGAGTTTGAACTCACGACCGATCGCTTAGTAAGCGAACGCGTAACCAAGTGGCTACGAAGACCCCCCTGGGCGTTTTTGTCACTCTCGAATTTATCACTGGAAATGTTTCGCTTTTATCACGTTTTTAGAAAAATGAGGAATTATATGAAAAGTTCAATATGCCGTTAAATTATTGAACAAAAAATGACATTTAAGCAGAAAATATATTTCTAGCATTCATGTCGCCTATCGTGATTAACCGTATTCATGGAAAAATTTCTTACTGATGGATTTGTAGCGTATGCCACATATTTCTTTGAAAGCTTGTAAGTATATTATTTTCATCAAAATCAAAAACGATGAATAATTCTGAGCAACTTTCGTTTCGAGTGTGTGAAATGAGATGTTCGACCTATGCTGTTTCCCAGTTTGGGCCGTGGAAGAGATATATCATATTTTTTGACGTAGGACTACGTCTAACCGGAAGATATAGGGGGTGAAATGAAAATCTAGGCACTGAACAAGTAGGAAAAAATGCAAGATTTGGAACGCTTATAACTCGAACATTTCTCAATAGATCGCAAAGGTGTTTGCATCAATTGATAGGAAATATATCTACGCATCTATCATAATGAATCACATTTCATTTTTCTTGAGATAAATAATTGAATAATTGTGGAATATCAAGCATTGTCCAAATGCACTATGTGCCCATTTTTGATTGGTCCATTTTGTGCTCCTCAAATCGTACCAACCAAAACGGGCAACCAGAGCAGCAGCGAAATACAATGAAGCACGATTGGAAAGGAAAAAGAAAAAAATTAACGAAACATTGATCGCAGTCTCACACATGCGTAATTCTCGAGCCAACCAATCAGCTTAAAAATCCCCGCTCCGCTGCCGTAACGATCATTCTCATCCAAACCGTACACCACATCGTTTCGCACCACACCACATCAACAAACCAACACAAGCAGCTATGTCTGGACATGGCAAAGGAGGAAAAGTGAAGAGAAAGGCAAAATCCCGCTCGGACCGTGTTGGTCTTCAGTTCCCCGTAGGTGCCACCTAGCAGCCGTTATATAGTTTCGGCCGCCGAAGTGATCGAGTTGGCTGGCAAAGCTGCTCGCGACGATAAGAAAACCCGCATTCAGAACAGAACACATTCGGTTCGGTGGACATCAAGACAACAGGCGGTTTCAACGTGTGGCGAGTGGCAAACGCAATCGCAAAATGGCAGCAGGTAGCAGAAGAAAAAAGTTTGTTCTTTATACAAACTGCTTTGGTGGCAAATCCAGAACAATGCGGCATCGAGGGCGTTCGAAATGTTTTTTTTTTCAAAATCACGAGTACTAAGTTTTCTAAATTGGAACCATTCCATAAAACACGGCGCTTATCAGGGCCATTAAACCATTCAAAAAAGAGTTAACGAAATACAGTTCAATGCATTCTAAAATAATATCCAAAATAATAACAAAACACAAATTGATTTTTTCATAATTTGTTTGCCAGGATATGATGAGTATGTGAATTTGGAAGTTGTTCTGAGCTTATTGATGGTTGCGGACTTTCCCGATTATTCAATTTTCACCAATTCTTAAATTTCTTCCAGATTGAAAGTACAGTAACTTACATTTAGTTCGACATTTAGCTAATTGGACGGACATGTAATTCGACATATTTAGTTGGACATTTTTGTAAACATAGAGTTTGGGGTCCAAATTATGACCCCATATTGAAAGTCGACATTGTACCAATGTCATCGCAAATTTTCAATTACAGGTTAAAATCGCCTCCAATGCGACACTGAGTGGTGCTTCGGCACGTCGCATTATATATAATTTACTGTACAAGATGTCACAAGCTGGATGGGAAGAAATTTTCCAACTGTGAAAGCTGTGGCAATCGCTAAATAGGAAGGTTTAGCCGAACAAGATGGGGATATCGAGTGATAACAAAACAATAAACTCTTTAGATTAAAGATAATTTTGTGATCCTGAAAAGGACCTTTTTTAGCCTGCATCTGAATCCAACGAGCGAACAAATCGTAATGAATGTATTTTTTTTGCCGTCGCTGCCTTTTAACGCTCATTCGTTCGTCTCGTTGGACTCGCCCTTTTGCCTGAGTCTGCCGATTTGCCTCTATCCTGTGAGCGTGTACCGCTAGGGTGCAAAATGCGCGGACCCCAAAAAAAACATATCTTATCTAGAGGCGAATGAACTGAAAAGTTTAAACCCTCTTAAAGCCAAAAAGAAGAAGAAGAAGAAAAATATCTCATTTTCTTTCAAACCGTAAACCAGTGTCATTCAGCTCGCGCAGTCCGAAGACATCGGTCGCAAATTTGTTCGCGTCTATCATATAGTGGAGATTATACCGTTATCAGTGGCTGGTGAAGTTATTTCGCCCTAACGGGGTTCTCTTTATTGCGCGAGTGAGAAGAGCAGCAATCACAACCAGCGTGAGGAAGAAGTTCTCCACCGCGGGCGCGGTGCGTGTGCCGTATCATCGCTGTGTGTGCTTTATCATCGTCATCGATTCCATCATCGTGTGGTGGTGCGATTTACCGTTGCAGCTGTACCGAGCGATTGCCACGCGGTTCGATTGGGACACCGTTTCATTTCATTCGCATTGGTGTGCGATTTAGGTATAATATATATATATATATTAGGTTTAGGAAGATAGAAGAATTCAAAATTATTTTATTTCATATCTGCCGTAATGGCAGAAGGTCAAGTTGAAATGGAGATTGAAACTACTGTTTCCTCCTCACTAGCTACAACGGGGGCTGGGAAGTCGCTCAAACGCGTTCCCCCCTCAGAAGATGTCTCTTCAGAGAAAGAGTTAATTAGCCTCAACAAGCCCCCCTCAAGAAAATTGGCAAACTTTTCCTCTTCGCCCCCTCCATCTCCCGCTTCCGTTCAACTCCCGAACTTGCCTCCCAGTCCTACTGATCCCACTCCCGCTCAACAATCGACCTCGTCCTCCCCCTCAGTTGTTTCCTCTCCTCGTGTCAAGGTCTATCCAGACGATGCACCTGGAGCTGGTCCATGGGTTGTTTTTTTCCGGCCCAAACCTAAAGGAAAATCTATTAATGTCATTCAGGTTTCGAAAGATCTGGCAAGATTTTATTCCTCCGTGGTCGAAATCTCTAAGGTTAGGCCGAACAAACTGCGTGTTGTCGTGAGTGATCGGAAACACGCAAATGCAATTGTGATCGACGAGAGGTTCACCCTAGAGTATCGTGTCTACGTGCCCTCCCATGACGTAGAAATCTCGGGGGTGGTAACTGAAACGGGTCTGACGTGCCAATTGATAAAAGAAGGAGTTGGTAAATTCAAAAGACTCCCTTTGGTGGGCGTTAAAATTTTGGACAGTCGCCAACTAGGTAAAGTATCCCAAGAAGAGGGAAAAACGAAATTCACGCCGTCAGACTCGTTTCGAGTAACTTTTGCTGGTTCGGCCCTCCCTGACTACGTCATGGTGGACAAATTGAGACTGCCTGTGCGACTCTTCGTGCCAAAGCCCATGACTTGCAACAAATGCAAGTCAGTTGGTCACACTTCAGATTATTGTGCCAACAAGGAGCGCTGTGCAACTTGCGGAGAGCAACATGTGGGGGAATCCTGCAGTGCGACTGAGCATAAGTGTCCATATTGCGGGGGATCCCCACACGTGCTCTCAGCTTGTGAAACTTACAAGAGTCGCTGGGAGAAACAGAAGCGCTCTTTGAAGGAACGCTCAAAACGCACTTTTGCGGATATTTTAAAGGGCGCTTCTCCACTTGCCCAACAACAATCAATCAACACTCAAAATGTCTTCGCCACGTTGCCCGTTGACGAAATGGAAGCGGACACAGCTAACGGGGGCACACCGTTCATTTTCCAAGGGAATCCCCGGCGCAAAAATGTGACCACTCCCAAAGTTCAAGGACAAGCCCCACCGGTTATACCCCCTGTTAGCATGTCTAAAAAATCGAGTGCAGCGGACAAGCAAAATCAGGTTCCTCCTGGTTTCCGTGGGAATAATTCACCTTCGAATGGCCCAGCACTCGAGGGGACATCAAAAACCCCAACTGTCCCTGTTTTTCCGTCTAGTTCAACTTCCCAATCGGGATTTATAAAGTTGACTGACCTTATGGATCAAATCTTCACGTGTTTTAACGTTTCCGACTCCATCAGAACCATTGTCATCTCAATGCTTCCAGTGTTAAAGACAATTTTGCAGCAATTGATGCAAACATGGCCCCTTCTTGCAATGATTATCTCTCTTGATGTCTAATTTAAATAGAGAGGTCGGAGATATCACTGTTTTACAGTGGAATTGTCGTAGTCTTATCCCTAAATTGGATACTTTCAAATTTCTAATTCATAAATTCAATTGTGATGTTTTTGCTCTGTCCGAAACCTGGCTCTCTTCTCAAAATGATCTCTCTTTCCACGATTTTAATATAATACGCTTGGACCGCGATGACAGATACGGAGGGGTACTATTGGGGATTAATAAGTGCCACCCATTTTTTAGAATTGAACTTCCACCTATTGGAGGGATCGAAGTTGTTGCTTGTCATGCAAACATCAGAGGCAAAGACCTCTGTATTGTCAGTTTGTATTGGCCTCCGAGAGCTGCGGTTAGCCGCAAGCAACTTGTTGACATGTGCTCACTCCTTCCTGAGCCACGATTGATCTTGGGAGACTTCAACTCTCACGGAACTGCCTGGGGGGAACAGTACGACGACAATCGTTCATCGTTGATATATGACCTTTGTAACAGCTTCAATATGACCGTTTTGAACACTGGGGAAACAACACGTGTACCTAAACCTCCTGCTAACCCAAGTGCTCTTGACCTCTCGCTTTGCTCGAATTCACTATCGTTAGATTGCAAGTGGAATGTAATCCAGGACCCCAACGGTAGTGATCACTTGCCAATCAAAATTTCCATCACCATTGGGTCGAATTCTTCTGAATCTATAAACATGGCATATGACCTCACAAGACACATTGACTGGAAAAAATATGCGGACGCGATTGCTCTAGCCATCAATTCCAGAGATGGTTTGCCTCCATTGGAGGAGTATAACTTCATTTCTCGTTTGATATATGACAGCGCGGTTCGCGCTCAAACGAAACCCATCCCAGGCTCCACTATTCGTCGAAGGCCTCCCAATCCATGGTGGGATAGCCAATGTTCCAAGCTTTATCAGGATAAATCGAACGCATTTAAAGCTTTTCGAAAACGTGGAACCATTGAGAATTTTCAAACGTATTTGGACCTTGAAAATCAATTTAAAAACTTGATCAAAGGGAAAAAGCGTGCTTATTGGCGAACTTTCGTGGGAGGTTTGTCACGAGAAACGTCAATGAAAAAATTATGGAAAGTGGCTCGAAACATGAGAAATCGCTCTTCATCGAATGAAAGCGAAGAATATTCACATCGATGGATTTTTAAATTTGCACGGAAAGTTTGTCCCGATTCCGTTCCTGTGCAAAAAATTGTTCGAGATATACCACAAGATAGGTGCGATCTTGATTCCGAGTTTTCGATGGTAGAATTCTCTCTTGCTCTCCTTTCTTGTAACAATTCGGCTCCAGGAACAGATAGAATTAAGTTCAACTTGCTGAAAAACCTCCCTGATGTGGCGAAACATCGCTTGTTGAATTTATTCAATCAGTTTCTGGAGCATAATGTTGTTCCAGATGATTGGAGACAAGTGCGAATTATAGCTATTCAAAAACCCGGAAAACCCGCGTCCGACTTCAATTCGTACCGCCCAATAGCAATGCTGTCTTGTATACGGAAATTGTTGGAGAAAATGATCTTGTTTCGCCTTGATCGTTGGGTTGAAACGAATGGCTTACTCTCAGATACACAATATGGGTTCCGCAGGGGCAAGGGGACGAATGATTGTCTTGCGTTGCTTTCTTCAGAAATTCAAATGGCTTACGCCGAAAAAAAACAAATGGCTTCAGTATTCTTGGACATAAAGGGGGCATTTGATTCTGTTTCAATAGAGGTTTTGTCAGACAAATTACACTTTCGGGGTCTACCGCCTCTATTGAATAATATGTTATATAACTTGCTTTGTGAGAAACATTTGAATTTTTCTCATGGAGATTCGGCAGTAAGTCGGGTCTCTTACATGGGCCTCCCTCAGGGCTCATGTTTAAGCCCCCTTTTGTACAACTTCTATGTAAGCGACATTGACAATTGCCTTACACAAAATTGCAGCTTAAGACAACTTGCAGATGATGGAGTAGTGTCTGTCGTAGGATCAAAAGAATCCGACCTGCAAGAACCCTTACAAGATACATTGAACAATTTTTCAACCTGGGCCATTGGGCTAGGGATCGAATTCTCCACGGAGAAAACAGAGATGGTGGTTTTTTCTAGGAAGCATAGACCAGCAAAACCAAAGCTTCAACTTTTGGGTAAACCAATCACTCATGCTATGTCATTCAAGTATCTTGGGGTCTGGTTCGACTCCAAATGTACTTGGGGGGCCCATATTAGGTATCTGAGTAAAAAATGCCAACAAAGAATAAACTTTCTCCGTACAATTACCGGCACCTGGTGGGGAGCCCATCCAGAAGATCTTATAATGTTGTATCGAACAACTATTCTCTCAGTGATGGAGTATGGCAGTTTCTGTTTTCAATCAGCTGCCAAAACACACCTCATTAAACTCGAGCGAATTCAGTATCTTTGCCTCCGTATCGCGTTGGGATGTATGCCCTCAACGCATACCATGAGTCTCGAGGTTTTGGCAGGCCTACTCCCACTAAAAGATCGCTTCAATTTATTATCTCTTCGGTTCTTCATCCGGTGTAAGGTCATGAACCCATTGGTGATCGGAAATTTTGAGCAGCTGATCGGGCTAAATTTTCATTCTGGATTCATGACTTCATATCATGAATTCATCTCCATGCAGGTTGATCCTTCTTCGTATATTCCCAACCGTGTTTGTTTTCCTGACTACATCAATTCCTCTGTACATTTTGATCTGTTCATGAAGGAGAAAATCCATGGAATTCCAGATTATCATCGATCGGGGATTGTTCCTACGATCTTCAATGCAAAATATGGGCGTATCAATTGTGATAATATGTACTTTACTGATGGGTCCTCTATGAATGAGTCCACAGGATTTGGAGTGTTCAACGAATTTTTTAGCACCTCCCACAGTCTTCAGAATCCTTGCTCAGTGTATATTGCTGAATTGGCAGCGATACATTGGGCGCTGGACAGCGTCGCCTCACGACCTGTTGAACACTATTACATTGTAACGGATAGTCTTAGCTCTGTCGAAGCTATCCGTTCAGTGAGGCCGGAAAAGCACTCGCCGTACTTCCTTGAGAGAATACGAGAAAATTTGAGTGCTTTAACCAGACGCTGTTATGTCATTACCTTTGTCTGGGTCCCCTCACATTGCTCAATTCCGGGTAATGAGAGGGCTGACTCATTGGCAAAGGTAGGTGCAATTGAAGGCGATATTTATCAGCGTCAAATCGCCTTCAATGAATTTTATTCTTTAGTCCGTAAAAATACCATCGTTAAATGGCAACGTAAGTGGAACGAAGATGAATTGGGCCGGTGGCTTCACTCGATTATCCCTAAGGTTAGCCTCAAACCATGGTTCAAAAGTCTGGACTTGAGTCGGGACTTTATTCGCACCTTCTCTCGACTCATGTCCAATCACTGTTCGTTAGACGCGCTACTCTTTCGTTTTAATCTTGCCGATGGCAATATCTGTGCTTGTGGCCAAGGTTACCACGACATCGAACACGTTGTTTGGTCGTGCGAGGTGTATCTTGTTGCCAGATCGAATTTAGAAAACTCTCTTCGGGCCAGAGGAAGACAGCCCAATGTGCCGGTGAGAGATGTGTTGGCTCGGTTAGACCTTGATTACATGTCCCAAATATATGTCTTCCTAAAAGCTATCGATCTTCGTGTGTGATTGTCCTTATATCCTTATATTTTCCTTTTCCTTTTCCTTCGCGAGAAATTAAATCCCTTCTTACTAACAATAGAATAAGGTGAAATGTAAATACATGTTAGATGTAAGATAGGCTTAAGAATTGAGTATGATGAATGTGAGTGCGAATGTGAGTGTGAACATTGTCAACATATCCTTATATCCCTTCCTTTTCCTGAAAAAAATGTCACCCTTCTAAACTCGAGCAAACCGCGAGTAATCGGTTCTCTACTTCATTAACACTAGAATTAATGAAAAATGAATATATATACTTGTAACAATACAGATAGGAGTTTGGCTCCTTTAAACTTATGTAACTGAGCCTGTAAAAATAAACGATTTAATAAAAAAAAAAAAAATAAACCAGTGTGGTTGTACGGCATCTTTTCACATTGCATCGCATCACATCAACAAAGCAACACAATGGTTTCCGAATCAAAAGTGGCTTCAAATTACAACACATTGTAAGCAGGATGGCATTAACGAATTTTCTCGGTAGCAAGAACTGCTTTCTTTGGTTGATAACTGATGTTGAAAATAAACTGACGTTACATCTGCATTGTATAAAAACATTACTAAGGAGCAACATGATGAGCTATGTATTTCCTGCTGCTCTGTTCTTATTTTATTTTATTTTTTAATCCGAAGGTCATCCGTCCCTGTATTTACTGTTGGTTTTTCAGAACGCTTATAGCTCGTTTATTTCTCGACAGATCGTAGAGTTCGTCTCCAAAATCTCAGTTCTTTTTCATTTTTATTTACTTTGTTTGCGGAGATACAAATCTTACAATTCATTCGTCTCCGAAACCACAAATTAAGGTACGGTAATGTGCTCAATCGTGAAATATATGATAGTGAATGAGTTGATGACCACCTATGCATTCCCTATCACAGCCATCATTTTGATTGTACGAAATAGATAAAACCGCTTGTGCACCTTTATTCTTCAGCACAAATGTTCAAGCCATATGCAAAAATGCACATTTCAAATGGAAGTCCCGATAATGGGCTATGGTTTCAGATATGAGACTACAATCAGTTTATTTAGAATGCACAATATACAGATATATTGTTTTTATTAGATTTCCAATGCTTTAATTAAAATTCCTGAAGCTATACCCAGACAACCAAGTGACCTTTGCTGAACTATGAGATTGCAGCCGGATCCTTTTAATTCTAACCATAATCGGCTCCTCCGCTTCAACCGGATCAGTTCGTGTCAGTTCTAATCATACAAAAGCTCATATCTGCCGTTCTACGGATAGTTGTCCCATGGTACTTTTTGAAAATTTTCACCTTTCTTCATTAAACGATGTTTTTATGCCTAATCTTCTGGAAAAACACAAAAAAGTTATTGTTTGTTCCCAGCTTTAAAAAAAACAACACCAAGCACAATTGTCCCATGTTTTTTTAAATTTTTATTTTTTAAAAGAGACTTTTAGCCTCCTGGGCTGGTTCGTCTCTAAATTGTCCCATGTTGATATTTTAGGCACAACTGTCCCGCCATATATTTTTTGTAGATCCATCTATTATATATATATAAATGGAGTGATGTCTGTCTGTCTGTCTGATTCTTATAGACTCGGAAACTACTGAACCGATCGACATGAAAATTGGTATGTAGGGGTTTTTGGGGCCGGGGAAGGTTTTCGTGATATTTTGAGACCCCTCCCCCCTCTCTAAGGGGGGGCTGCCATACAAATGAAACACAAATTTCTGCATTACTCGGAAATTAACCAAGCAAACGAAACCAAAGTTGGCATGTGAAAGTTTTAGGGTGCAATAAATGTTTCTATGATGGTTAGACAGTCCTTCCCCCACTCAAAGGTGGGGCTGCCATACAAATGAAACACAAATTTCTGCATTACTCGAGAATTAATCAAGCAAATGAAACCAAATTTGGCATGTGGAGGTTTTAGGTTGCAATAAATGTTTCTATGGAGATAAGATACTCCTTCCCCCTCTCTTAGAGGGGGCTGCCATACAAATGAAACACAATTTTTTGCATTACTCGGAAATTAATCAATCAAACGAAACCAAAGTTGGCATGTGAAAGTTTTGGGGTGCAATAAATGTTTCTATGATGGTTAGACAGTCCTTCCCCCCACTCAAAGGGGGGGGCTGCCATACAAATGAAACACAAATTTCTGCATTACTCGAGAATTAATCAAGCAAATGAAACCAAATTTGGCATGTGGAGGTTTTAGGATGCAATAAATGTTTCTATGGTGTTAAGATACTCCTTCCCCCTCTCTTAGAGGGGGCTGCCGTACAAATGAAACACAAATTTTTGCATTACCCGAGAATTAATCAAGCAAATTAAACCAAATTAGGCATATGGAAACTTTAGGGTGTAATGAATGTTTCTATGGTGGTTTGATACCCCTCCCCCCTCTCTTAGGGGTGGCTGCCATACAAATAAAACACAAATTTCTGCATTACTCGAGAATTAATCAAGTAAATGGGCGGGTTAGCTAGTAATAAATAAATAGGTTTAAGTACAAGAGTTCAATTCCACGCTTTCAGCAGGACTAATGCACTCATTTTTGGTTCGGAAGAACAAACTAATTCTCAAAAAAATTTAAAAAATGTTTAACAGAACACATTTTGAATGATTTACATTCATAATTAATTGACACATGTATGCTACTTGCGATCCTGCCAACGCTAATAGTATTTGCGTTCCACAACTCATATTCCGCAAATCACAACGCCGCTATTTCTGGTTTGAGGCTGCTATCGAATTTGATTTGTTTTTGTTACCGATCAAAATTCGCAGCCAATCGAGTTTTCCCTCCTGTTGCGAGTGGTCATCGTGCGCTCAATATTTTACATAATTAATGGTGGGCTGGTTAATTGAATTTGGTTTAGGCTCGTAGGAGAGAAAAACAGCACACAACCTAGCCATGCTGCGGAAGTCGAACCCACTGCGACACTGTAAATGATTTAGTGGATGTTGGATCATCTCTCCATGTCAGGGATGAATTCGGTTACGTGATGTGCTGAAATTTTTGGTTGACTACAAGATGATCATTAAAAGACAAACCTGATAACATCCGTCAAAATGTAAGGATAGCATTGAGTATCATATACCGTGCCAAAATTTAGTACATAAAGCTTGTAGCTTGTTGCGAGTTGTTTCCTTCCGGCCCACCCTCACACGGCTGGAGTAAACGGGAAAATCGACGAACGAGTGTACACCATGTATCGACAACTCTTGGTTTATATTGAAATCTCGTGCCTCGATTTTGCTACGTTTCTGGATGGCGCCGCCAGTCAGTCGATTTGGCAGGAGCAAATATTGGCAGCACTCGGGATTCAAGTTTGGCTCCCCCCGAGTGTATCGATTTGCCATAATCCAGTCAGGTATATCAAGGAACCATTGTTTCTAGCCGCCAGCTGGCGGATGTTGCGCTTGGCGGAACATTTATTTATGTTGACAGAAGCTGAAGTTTTGGTATTTGCCGCGGGAGACAAAGATTGGCTGTATTTTATGAAATAATTTTCTGCTGAACAAACAAAGGAGAAGGTAGCATCGAAAACGATGGCCTGGGTAACGGGCTGTACCGTTTTGTCTCATATTCCGAACACTTAAGCACTGATGGCCATTGAACAGTGTCTCATTACTCAAAATGGCACTCTTTCGCGAAATTAATTTGGTTATTGGATGCAATAGAGACTCCTTTTTCATTTGACTACAATAAAATTTATTTACAAATACATATTCATGTTGAAAAACTAAAAATATGTTAAACAAATTCCGAACACCAATTTTGTCACTGCCTCATATTCCGAACACTTTTGTCTCAAATTTCGAACAGCAAAAATGCATTTTTTTTAAATCATAACTTTTAAACTACTGGACCGATTCATATGATCGATATATAAAATTAAAGTCAATTAGCTAGTCTTTTTTTTTGAAAAATGTTTTGCTGGCAAAAAAAATGGATTTTGCTTTTGAAATTATTGATTGTATTTGTTTCATATAGTTTACATGGTTTCGGGACCAAGGGTGCTATATCGGTATCGATAACTGTAAATGATGTTAAAATGAAGTTTATAACCCAAAAAATGTTAGGGTTTTGATTATTAAATTATTTATAACATAAAAGTTCAGTAAATTCACATTTAAAAATGAAGTGGTGGCAATTTCAATCATGCATAGAAACTTGATTCATATTCCGAACACTAATTAAATGAAGATTTCTGCATAAAATATCATTTTATTTTATCCATTTATTGTAAATTCTTACCATTTCCAGCACTTAACATGGAAACAACAAACAAAATAGTTGAGAAAACTACAAAAACTGGAAAATTAACGATGCTTGTTTTTTTACAGAATTTGTTACGCAAACATTTCATCATTGGTTTTGACTGTCACTTTTTTGCAAATATATATTTTGGGTGTTAAATGAAACATATATAATGTATTGTAAACGAGTTTGGATGTTTCAATGATCTATAAAATTAATCGAATGTGATCAACAAAACAGAACGAATTAAAAGAATTGAACGAAAATTTGTATAATGTATTTGTAAAAATAATATATTTTTGTCGTAAAGTAGAAAAATGAAATTAAAAAAAATCAATATCAATTTCGCTCGATTGTTGTCTCGGTGGAAAAACCGCGCATGCCAATTTCAAGTTGGACGGTTAGATTCAAAACTGTTTATGAAATGGGAACAACGATACGTCAGACAACTTCATTGGAACTGATGTACCTGTCTGTTTTGTAGCGCAATTTTTCGTCGTTTTCATTCAATAGAGTATTCACATCGGTATTCTGAATATAAAATACAGACATATTTAATCCATATTCAACGGACACAGTCTTTTTTTTCTATGAATTTCCTTGCATTTCTAACAAAACTTTATCTATAATATTAGGCTGTCAAAAAAGTCCTGCGGTATTTCCGCGAGGTGTCGTTGTAAGCGCGTAGTTCTAGTTAATTACGATTTTATTACTATATAAACATTAAAAAAATATTTATTTATACTTTCTACACTTCACTAATCCTACACAAGTTCTAATTGCTTCTCGCTGGTGATGTTTTGTTTTTGTCTTCCTCGGTACCGGCAGGTATCTCTGGAACTGATGGCAAATGTTTTGGCTGGCATTGATTCGTTGGTACTGGGTGCGTTGATGGATTTATCCATAATTGGATGTTGTGGCTGGTGGTTTGGTGTTAACTAGTTGTATTCATTGTATCGAGTCATAGCTTGTTGGAAAGGTATTTTTGCGCGCTATAATATAGTCCTTGACAGTTTTTTGTTTGGTTAAGTCGTTCGTCAGTTGTAGTGTCGCAAATATGGAGCAAAATAAAGAGAAAATCCGACATATTTTACAGTACTACTATGACAAAGGCAAAAATGCATCTCAAGCTGCCAATAAAATTTGTGCAGTCTATGAACTCGATACAGTTTCCATTTCCACCGCACAACGATGGTTTCAACGTTTTCGTTCTGGTGTAGAGGTCGTCGAAGATGCGCCACGCTCCGGAAGGCCTGTCGTCGAAAACTGCGACAAAATCGCTGAATTAGCCGAGAAAGACCGGCATAGTAGCAGCCGTAGCATCGGCCAAGAGATGGGGATAAGTCATCAAACCGTTATTAACCATTTGAAGAAGCTTGGATTCACAAAGAAGCTCGATGAATGGGTGCCACACACGTTGACGCAAAAAAACATCTTCGACCGTATCGACGCATGTGAATCGCTGCTGAATCGCAACAAAATCGACCCGTTTCTGAAGCGGACGGTGACTGGCGATGAAAAGTGGGTCACTTACGACAACGTGAAGCGCAAACGGTCGTGGTCGAAGCCCGCTGAAGCGGCTCAGACGGTGGCCAAGCCCTCATTAACGGCCAGGAAGGTTCTGCTGTGTGTTTGGTGGGATTGTCAAGGAATAATCTATTATGAGCTGCTTCCCTATTGCCAAACGCTCAATTCGGACCTGTACTGCCAACAACTGGACCGCTTGAAGGTAGCACTCATGAAGAAGAGGCCATCTTTGATAAACAGAGGCCGCATTGTCTTCCATCAGGACAACGCCAGGCCACACACTTCTTTGGTGACGCGCCAGAAGCTCCGGGAGCTCGGATGGGAGGTTCTTTTGCATCCGCCGTATAGTCCGGACCTTGCACCAAGTGACTACCTGTTTTTGTCCATGGGGAACGAGCTAGGTAGTCAGAAGTTAGCCACAAAAGAGGCCTGTGAAAATTTGCTATCCGAGTTTTTTGCCAATAAGGAAGCGAGCTTCTATAACATATTATAAATTATAGGAAGCCTATACTTCAAAAAATGTCTGTGTTTTCATTATTCAATTATTTACAACATAAAAGTTTAGTAAATTTACATTTAAAAATGAAGTGTTCGGAATTTGAGACTGTTCGGAATATGAGGCTAAACGGTATGTTTTGATATTCCTGATCGGCATAATGAAAAATTCACTATGGCGATTTGCGTTTCATTTGGACAATGATGGGAGAGGCTATTTTAGGAAATTTGTTTTGCATTACACTAGATACTCCATTCCACTGATGCGATCATTTCAGAGCAATTTATTAGGTCACAACTCCTTCTCTCATCCCGCTGCTCGATAACAACTAATGCACTAATTCCGGTTATAAGTTGCCTCTAGCATAACCAAAATTGATTGAAACTCTTCAATCAAAACCTCAAGCCTCGATCAGAAGAGGGATTAATTTTAATGAGTTCAGGTTCCATAGTAACCCACTCCGGCCACCAACAACTGTGGGGCTGGGGTGTTCGTCAGTGTAATTTCATTTCGTTCCAATAACATGGCACAATAATTAATTTACCTCCCAACCGAGAGAACAGAGAGATGATTTCAACATTTTAATTCCCGCATTGTTTGGGAACGCTATTCGTTCAATCAAGCTGGTCCCGGGAGCGGGAAGTATCCGGCAATTTTATGTTTTCGAATCGTTCGCAAACGCAATCTCCACTTGATGCCAAATAGCCAAACGTCATTAGTTTCGATTGGTTAAGTTACCGATTGCCCAACTGTTGGCGGCTACTAATTTCTCGTTCATTTCCAAAATGGCACCCCTTCCAGCATGGTATTAAATCTCGCTAAATGGTCGATTCGTTTCGAAAATCAACCAACAATCGTTTGGATGCACCATCTTTCGATTCGATTCGGATGCGGAAGGCAAGTTGCGAAAGCTATTTTCCACACTCCACACTGCTGATTTGGTCTATCCATAACTATCAAGTGTCTTCCTTCTCCGGCTTTCCATCTGTTCAATCGAATATGCGTTCGAGTCCACAATTACAAGCTTCCCGTCACGCTGTCGCACAAATGGCGTGGGCGGAGGGAGTCGGGGGACGATTCGATCTAAACCGAAATTTCTCCAGTTTGCTGAGAACGGTTGTCGAACACGAGACGAGACAGATCCGCGGAGCGGAAGGGAGCCGGGTTTAATTAAGTTTGAAATTTGCTCCCAAAATCAATTTGATTTTAATAGAGAACCTTTTTAGCGTACTTAAATTGATTCCCGTCTTTTATTTTCAAGCACTTTAATGGAGAGTGTTTTCGATGGGTTGGATGTCATCGCGAGCGCCGCAGATCTTTCGGACCGACGCTTCCGGAAGGGTTCCAACGTTTGCCAAAGTTTGCCTTTCGATCGGAGCGAAGTGTAGACGCGTAATTAAATATGAAACGGAATTCTGAAAATTGAAATAAAAACGCAAAATCGCTTGAGTTCCCTCGGGCGCATTTGTATGTGGCGACAGATGTAATCATTCGAGTAATGTTAATGGAGAATGAAACAAAAGAATAAACACAAAATTATTCGGATACGTAAATATTGTTTAAGGGAAGTAATGCGTTTATTTTGTTTATTCAATCTATCTATACATTCATTCCATGCCAAAACGATATAGTGGTTCTCAGATTTTCGTGAAAATTGGTAGTTTTGTTCTTTATCGCAAAACATTAGACCCGTATTTTTTTATTTTTTTCAGTAGAGTGAACATTTCCATTTTAGGGTTGTCCGAAAAATCAACTTTTTCCTCTTTTTTCCAAAAATTACTCTTTCAAAAAATTCACAACTTCCGAACTACTAAACCGATTCAGATAATCGACATCTCAAATTGAAGCCAATCACCTAGTACATCTGCAGAAAATTCGAATTCTGTTCTCATTATTATTGATTGCATTCGATTTTTATTGTTTTCATAGTCTCGGGACCAAAGGCACTATATTTTGTTATATTTTTTTCTGAAAAGCAGAGGATTTTTAACATAACATGTGTCGAAACCAGAGAGTCGTTTTTTTTCGTTTTTGACTTTTGAAAAATGATTTTTGATCATCGGTTAACTTTGAACAACCACAACTCAAAAACGAATAAAACGCCTCTCTGATTTCGATAAATGTTATGTGAAAAATCCTCAGACTAGGAAAACAATAAAGAAACAAATACAATCAATAATGACCAGAACATAATTCGTATTTTTTGCAGATATGCTAGGTGATTGGCTTTAATTTGATATGTCAAATATCTGAATCGGTCTAGTAGCCCAAAAGTTATGAATTTTGGAAAAAAGTCATTTTTGGAATAAAAATAGAAAAAAGTTGGTTTTTCGGACAATTATAAAATGGAAATGGTCACACTACTGAAAAAATAAAAAATACGGGTCTAATGTTTTGCTATAAAGAACAAAACTACCACTTTTCACGCAAATCTGAGAACCAATATATCCTTCCTCGAGTTCTGCTCTTATCAACACATCCGGCGATCCTTTTTTTTTGTATAGATAGAAGAAGATATAGGAATGCGTTTCATCACATTAAAATCCATTTCCAGTTTCGAACAAAGATCAATTCCGCTAGCGGAACAGCACTTGTAACTATGTAATTGTAGAACATATGGGAATTTGATTTTCCGAATTTTCCCTTTTTCCTTCAGAGTTTTCCGAAAATTTCCAATAATCATGTTTGGTTGGAATATTTTTGGTTGAAATATGTGTAATATTTTAATGGAACCCCCTCTCCATTCCTGAGGAGAGAGGGGTGTCACACCGTTATAGAAACATTTCTCATACCCTAGAACCCTCACAGAGAGCTGGAGGACTGCCTAACCACCATTACTCATTTGTATGGCAGCCAACCCCCCCCCCCCCTCTGGAGAGTCTAACCACCATAGAAATATTTATTGCACCCTAAAACCTCAATATACCTGATTTGGCTTCATTTGCTTGAATAATTCTCAAGTAATGCAGAAATTTGTGTTTCATTTGTATGGCAGCCCCCCTCCCCCTTAGAGAAGGGGGTGGAGGGTCTAACCACAATAGAAATGTTTCTTGCCCCCTAAAACCTCCACATGCCAAATTTGATTTCATTTGCAGGATTAATTCTCGAATAATGCAGAAATTTTTGTTTCATTTGTATGGCAGCCCCCCATAGAGAGGGGGGTGGAGTGTCTAACCACCATAGGAACATTTATTGCACTTTAGAACCTCAATATGCCTAATTTGGTTTCATTTGCTTGAATAATTCTCGAGTAATGCAGAAACTTGTTTCATTTGTGTGGCAGTCCTCGCTCAGAGAGGGGGGTGCGGGGGGGGGGGGGGGTGGAAAGTCTAACCTCCATAGAAACATTTGAAGCGTAGTGACGTCTCTCAAAAATCGAAAAATTCCTCTACTAACGAAAATGTCGTTATCATCCCCGTAATCGGCTCATGATGACCAAACGATGAACGATGCGGGAGCGGTTGCAAAGTTCACCATCTGGAGTAAGTTAGGTGCATCAATTTCACCACAAATTAGTTTTGCAACCTAAGTGGCTTGTTGTATACGTCTACGTCGCTCAAGCGTATCCAGATTCAGCAATCGACATCTAGCTGGATATGGCGGTAGGTTCCGCGGATCACGCCAAGGCAGATGCCTGAGTGCTCTACGGATGAAGCATTTCTGAATTCGTTCAATCCTATTGCTCCACATGTGCTGGTAAGGGTTCCATACTACAGGTGCAGTTTCAAGAATTGGCCGAACAAGAGAGCAGCAAAGCGACTTCAGGCAGTAGGGATCAGTAAAGTCCCTAGAATTTTTTGAAATAAACCCAAGCTGACGATTGGCTTTAGTTATCAGCGTATAACGGTGTGCGTCCAAAGTGAGTTTAGGGTCGAGCGCTACGCCCAAGTCGTTGACCTGACTGACTCTCTCCAAGAAGTAATCATCGATCGTGTAGTCGAATATAATTGGCTGTCTTTTTCGATAGAAGCTCATAATCACACATTTAGTGATGCTGATGGTAAGTTTATTCAGGCGACACCTACACACAAACTGATCAAGCAAGCTCTGCAACCGATTTTGATGGTTAGATATAGTTTTAAGTCGTCTGCGTAGATCGATACTCAGCCGGATGCTAGAATAAGCGATACATCGTTATAAAAGATCGCGAACAGCAGCGGTCCTAGTTTGCTGCCTTGCGGAACTCCAGAAGAAACAGCAAACGGAGATGAGGTGTGAGACTGAAGTTTGACACGGAGCGTTCTTCCAGAAAGGTATGACCTCAACTAGTTCATGAATCCTTTAGAGGCACCAAGACGCGAAAGTTTTCTCAGTAGGATCCGGTGGTCAATTCGATCGAAAGCGGCTTTTATGTCGGTGTAGATAGCATCAACCTGAGCACGTTCCTCTAGGCGATTGACACAAAACGATGAAAACTCGAGAAGATTGGTGCTAACCGAGCGTCCTGGCATAAAACCATGTTGTATTGGTAAGATATAGCTCCTGACTTCGAAGAAGACAACTTCGTTTACGATCAGCTCAAATAGCTTAGATGCAGCAGATAAGCTGGTTATGCCACGATAGTTAGTCACGACACACTTGTCTCCCTTTTTGAAGACCGGAAACATAAAGGAGTGCTTCCACACGTCAGGAAAAATCCCTTGATCTAGCGAAGCTAGATACGGGAGAGTGGTAAAGCCAAAGCTGTAGCACAGCGGCAAAAAACTATTGCTGGAATGCCATCTGGACCAGGAACTGTTGAACGTTTCAACTTTTTTACACCCTTCTCAACCATCTGTGGAGTAACAGCGAATGACCGCAAGTCTGTTAAACCCTCCGGGACGTTAGCTGCAGCCCTCTAGGCTTTGGATAGGGTGGCTACATCGGCTACAAACACTGAAGCAAAGTGTTTTGAAAACAAATCACACGTTTCAGGAACAGAAGACGGTTCTCGATCGCCCAAAAACATCTTAGACGGGATATCTGCAGTTTTCCGCTTGGAATTGACAAAATTCCAGAAACTTCTTGGATTCCTACGCAAGTTCGTCTGAACACGGAGCACGTACGATTTGTAGAGAGTAGCGTTAAGACTGCGATATGCATTGCTAGCAAGTTGAAAGTGGTGCTTGGTTTCAACAGTTCGTCGACGTCGCAATTTGCGTTGCCAGGAATTTTTGTCGCGCCGTAGGACGCGAAGGAGTGGAGTGCTCCAAGCTGGAGACATAGAGGGTTTTTTTTCGTGGAGTATTTGTTACGAGCCAGCCGCAAAAAAAATCACAAAAACGCGTCGCCATGTCATTTACGTCCTGACCAAGGACCAGTGCTGAAAATATGCACATTCACGACATTCAAATTCGGCGAATTTCTGCCTTCCTTGTATTGATAACCTACTGCTCAAGCAAGAGTCGATAAATATGGAACAACATTATCAATGAACCCCAGTGGAATGAACATCAACATCAGCTTGCCATGAAGTTCATTTTTCATTTGCATCTTCTTTTTCGTCATGGTATTCGTAAGGTCGAAAATGAAGATCATTAAGTGTTAGTGAAAATCAAAGCATAAAATTCAGCGTCACCAATTGAGAGTAAAACCGATTAATGGTAAAGGATGGCAATTCATCACACAAAATTCTTGTTTTTGGCGACTTTGGCAATGTAATGTATAGAATAACTCTGGCTACGTTTCATGAATCTACTCACGATTGCCCGGAAATGACATACACCACCATTTATATGTGCAATGGGTGACACGTTTTCAATGAAAATTCACTGCAAGCGATGAAGATCAACTTTTTTTTTATCTGTATTATAGTGATTTTCAACGCATTAGGCTGGTTCGTCACTTTTACTTCCATTTTTGGAAGAATGTCGGGAGTGAGAATTGAACTCGTGACCTTTAGCGTGAGAGGCATAAGATCAACTTAACGTTCGTGATAATCATCTGAAATTATTGACAGTAATGGAAGTGCCTGAATGCAGGCTTTTCGAAATTCGTTCATGCTGTTTTCGATCAATATACCAGACAAAGTTCACGCGTCTCGACTCTTGTGTTATACTCATTATGCCAGATATGGAGTTGAGTTTTAACAGAAGAGAATTCACCCGACACTGGGAAAAATCTAATTCCTCCATTCGTGAATAAATTTTGATAATTTATGGCACTGCCAAGGACACTCCAATCGTAGCTACACAGAAACTCATTGAATACAGCGAAATCAATTTTAGAGTTGTTCAACGGTCTTTCAGCCCCGTCTCGATCCTCAGCAGCCGGCACTACTCCACCTGTAGCTGGTAACGATAGTATTAATGGAGGATGGTGCAGATCCACCGCTAACGTGGTGATACGGATTCGCTGATAGTTATGTTGATGTCGGGAGCACAGAACACTAGATCCAATGTGCGGCCGCGAGAGTTGCGAATGAAGTTACGCTGCTGGAGATCTCCATCCACTAGAACAGCACTCGCCGCGGAGGTCAAAGCGGGATTCAGGTCAACAACAGAATCGGCATTCGGTTCCCACGCAATATGAGGCTGATTGTAGTCACCACATATTAGGATTGTGTCATCAGAAGACGCACGGTCACACAGCTTTCGCACGGAAGCCAAATGGGCATCATAAACCCCCACGTCACGACTGCGGTCGGGAGGAATGTAAACTGCGCAGTGACATCTTTTTTCCACGTATGTTAGTAGAGACACAAATCTGTTCCAAGGAACCTCCATTTCTCGTTTGAACCGCTACCGCAGTGAAACGACGAGCTACTGCAATGAGTACTCCACCAAATCTGGACTTTAAACTGTTACGGTCGCAGCGAAAAACGTCAAAACCAGCTCCAAATAGCTGCAGGGAGTTGATACCCTCTTCAAGTCCGGTTTCGTTCAACATGATGACGTCGTAATTGCAATCCCCAACTGCCAAATAGAGATCGTTATATTTTGTCCTCAGGCCGCGTACGTTTTGGTAGTATAACCATTTAACATTAGTCGTCGTGTTGTCGCTCCCGCTAAAAACCAAAGGCCGATCAGGTCGTGAATGATTCTCAATAGAAATATACTCGCCTAGGGTGGCACGTTGTGTTTAATTTGTATGGCAGCCCCCCCTTAGAAGTCTATAAAAATCAGACAGACAGAATTCCATTTATATATATATATATATATATATATATATATATATATATATAATTTTGATAATTTATGGCACTGCCAAGGACACTCCAATCGTAGCTACACAGAAACTCATTGAATACAGCGAAATCAATTTTAGAGTCGTTCAACGGTCTTTCAGCCCATCAGTTTTTTTCATATATATATATATATATATATATATATATATATATATATATATATATATAGATTAGGGTGCCCATGAATGTATGGGAAAAATCGACCCTAAAATTTCAAAAAGTTACCCTATACAAAATACCTAAGGGAGAGTGGCGCAAAGCGGTCAAAGAAAGAAAATAGAAAAATCACCCAAGGGGGGAGAAAAGGAAATCGGGGTTTTCGAAAAAAAAATTTGATGCCAAATGTCTTAAAATAGCATGAAACGTCAAGATCTAGTGTCATCTCGAAAAATTGTTTTTTTTTTGTCAAAAATCGGCACTCTGGGACTTATGTATGGTTTGGGATGCCAATAAAAATAGTTTTCTCGATTTTTCATTCGGAACTTGCTACGAAATGTTGATTTGCACGATAATATACCCTATACAACATATTAGCTCATGCGGACTTCATTTACTGGTGTCGCAGACGTTAAAATTCAAAATTTGAGTTTTTTGAAAACTGAAAAATCTACGGAAATCGGGGTTTTTAAAAAAATTGTTTGGAGCCAAATGTCTTTAAATTGCATGACACGTCAAGATTTACAGTTATCTCAAACTTCGAGTGCTTTGAGGCACCCCTGAATTATGTCCGATTGAGCTGAAATTTTGCACAGATCATTTTTTGTGCCAATAAACAAAATGTAGATGGTTGGTTTTTGTAATTTGACATGATCATTTTCGCTGCCACCCTAATATCACAAAAACTCACAAAAACCAACCGTGGTGGAATGTAGAGCTTCGTAACCTTCGAAATCATTTACGCAAAGCAAGGAAACGTTTCTTCTAATGCAGGAGTGAGCAACAAAAAACTGAAATGCGTGAAGCTGAGGCCCAATACAACTCTCTGAACGCAGTATGTTTTCGCGACTACATTCATTGCATCGAAGATAATGTGAAGGCGGACCCAAAAACTTTTTCGGAACTACGTTAACGATCGGAAAACAACGAAAGGTATACCTCAAAACATGCGTTACCGGGGTATTACTGCCAGCACGTCACGGGATTCAGCGAATATTATTTTATTTATTTTCGTCCTTCTTTCAAAGTGTGTCAAGTAATAACTCACCACCGTTGACTGAAAGATACCTGAACAGTATTCCACAGTTCGATGTGAACGTACCTCGAATGCATTTCTCAACACACGATGTCCTGCTCAAGCTACAATCTATCGACGGATCAAAAGGACCTGGGCCAGATAAATTACCGCCATTCCTCATCAAACAGTGTGCAAGCTATCTCGCTTTTCCAGTGAGCATGTTGTTCAACCGTTCTCTTAGTGAGAAATTCTTTCCCACTATTTGGAAACTCGCATCCATCACATCATCTCCATTCTGAGCTGTTTGCCGAAGGTCTTCGAAGGAATGGTACACGATGTGCTCTACCAGGCTACGAAATGCATAAGTTCTGACAATCAACATGGTTTTATGAAAAAACGTTCGACTACAACCAATTTGCTTAGCTTCGTATCGACTCTGGTAGACAAAATGGAGAAACGGCAGCGAGTCGACGCCGTGTATGTTGACTTTGCCAAAGCTTTGGACAAAGTGCCACGCTTACTAGCTGTTGAAAAGTACAAAAAAATAGGACTTCTGGAGTGGCTGACACCATGGATTCTATCTTATCTTACTGGGCGCAGTCTCTCGGTCAAAATTGGTGATTCCTTCTCTGCCCCGTTTCAGATACATTCCGGAGTATTTTTCCCTGTTGGGTGTGAATCACTGCGTCCATTATTTTGAGCTATTGTGGTATACCCCTTTTTTATACTACACTTCAAGCTTATCTACTTATTGATGAAGGGGTTTTTAGCTTTTTTGTAGCTACAGTCTCCTTAGTCTTTGGCCGCCATACAAGTGAGGCATAGGTTATCCTAAACCGCACAATTGCAGTGTAAACCCACATAACTATTTTTGGTTGAGGGCCCATGTTCTTCCGATCATTTTAGAGCATGCCCATAGAGCTGAGTTGGCCTTGCTGATTATTGAATCTAAGTGCGCGTTCCAGTTTAATTTAGCATCTAAGATTACACCTAGATATTTCACTGAAGCGCTGCTTTTTATTTCCTCTCCCCCAAGATGCAGAGACTGCAGATGCAGTTTTTTTTGGTGAACGGAATACTTGTTGTTTTTGGGGGATTTATGCTCAGACCTTCTGTGATACACCAAGATTGTGTAAAGTTTAAGGCCATCTGCATTCTGCTCGATAACACGTCGTCAAACTTGCCTCGTACCATTATGACTAGATCATCGGCAAAGCCCACAACTTCGAATCTTTTTACCTCTAAACTTATCAGAAGGTCGTCAACTACAAGTGACCAAAGGAGGGGTGATAAAACCCCTCCTTATGGGCAACCTTTCGTGGCAATCACATATGTTGACGAACCGCCCAGCTCCGAGGTGATTCGTCTATGTGTGAGCATGCCCTGGATCCATTTGACTATGCAGTTATCGAAGCGTCTTTTTCTCATCGCTTGTGTCATTGATAGATAAGAAGCATTATCAAAGGCACCTTCGATGTCAAGAAACGCGCATAGAGCGGTTTCTTTTGACGAGAGAGATTTTTCAATTTTTGTTACAATCGTGTGTAGCGCTGTTACTTTGGATTTGCCTAATTGGTAGGCAAACTGGTATTCAGATAATGGGCATTTGGACATGAAAACAGACTTTATGTATTCATACAATACTTTTTCCATAGTTTTCAGCAGTATTGATGATAAACTAATTGGTCTGAATGCCTTTGGGAGTGATTTGTCATGATTCCCCGCTTTTGGAATAAAAACTACTTTAACAATTCTCCAATTCTCTTCGTAGCCACTTGGTTACGCGTTCGCTTACCAAGCGATCGATCGTGAGTTCAAACTCAGGGCCCTCAATTAACCATCTTTGTGTTGTTTTAGAATTACTACGTCCACGCAACCATCATCAGCGATAGAAACCGATCCTCGGTGGAACAAAGATCGATTCATCTAACAACTGCTCCGCTCAGCAGGAAACATCGGGCTGCTGTTCTATAAATAACCCAACAATGATCAATATCAACTGTCTCCGCTGTCCGGTCTGCTGAACAATGGAAGAACAGAAAGAATACCCTTACGCCTAAATGGCTACTACTGTGTAATTGACCATAATGTAATGGAACAGAAAACTTAACGCCTAAATGGCTACTACTAACTACTGTGTAATTCACAATTTATGGAAACATAAACATATGTACATGTACACGATTAAACCCGGCTCTGTTACAGCTAAATGCTAATGAGCCTAATAAATAAATAAATAGGATTAAAAAAAAAGTCTCCATATCGAAGGAATGTGCTCTAGTATCAGACTTGCCTTAAAAATCTCGCTTAGAGGTGGAATTAGTTTTGATTCTCCATTTTGAATCAGGGCTGGAAAATTCCGGAGTACCTCAGAGCAGTATTTTGGGGCCGGGATGGAAGTCAATGTCAACAAATGTTGCGTAATTTCATTCAGTCGCTCACGAACACCGATTGTCTTCGACTATAAAATGGCGACGACAAGTTTGAAGCGTACGAGTGTCGTACAGGATCTGGGGATTCTCGTAGACAGTAAACTACGGTTTGTGGAACACATCGCCTCAGCCACTGCGAAAGCATATTCCATGCTAGGCTTCTTGAAACGAAACACGAAATGCTTTGGCGATATATATTGTTTGAAAACACTGTACTGCTCTTTGGCGCGTAGTGTGTTGGAATACGGGGTACAAGTCTGGGCCCCGTTCCATGTGGTCCACATAAATCGGATAGAGCGAGTCCAAAAGCTTTTTATCCGTTATGCTCTTAGGAATCTCAACTGGAGAGATAGAACGAATCTGGCTGATTTACCTGCCAACATTAGCAATGAGACGCGCACTTCTTCAGCGATTACTCGTCTTTGATGTCCTGACTAATCACATTGACTGTGCTAACTTATTGGCAAAACTTCGCTTCAACACACCTCCTCGAGTGACGAGTCAATCAGATTTTTTCCGACGATCGAGCCGCCGCACCACCGTTTGAATTGATTTGAATTCCTGTTGAAATAGTCAGGCAATGTGCATCATGCGAAAGACGAAACGGGGTTTTCATCCAAAGAATGATATGTCAGAGTTGTCTTCATCATCCCAAGCATCACTGCCGGTATAAGGTGGCAGTGCAAAGAGCTACACTTTGATAGTTTTCATCCACTGCAATGGTATTACAACCACGATAGTTCTTCGCTTCAGAGAACCAAACAGATCTGATCTGTATCTCTTCAGCACCGGTTCTGACATTCTAATTGCAAAACAAGTCTATGTTTTCAACTCGTCGAGTATATATTCAACTTCACTAGTGGAATGCATCATTAATCGTAATTCTTAAATGAGTCTGAAGTTTTCATTTTCAAGGCTCATGTAAACCCCTTTTATAGTTTGTATACAGTGAGAGACATTTGTTTAGCCGCACTTGAAAAAAAATGAGTGGGTTATATCTATGATATAACCGCAAGGTTCACGTGGAACTACCTTAGCTTAGCAATCATTCGTTTGTATTGATTAAATTCTTGATTGAATGAAACAGTTTCCAAATTCAATTGAGTTCAATATATTTGCTCTGTGAGTGAAAAAAATGAACAAATGCCGTATAAAGTCAATTCATTTATTGTGATTGATTGTTCTTCGTTACAAGTAAATTTAATGACGGACATTTTACGTTTGGTATGATGACTAGAACAAAATATATGTACGGAAGAATTATCAAACGTTTGATGAACCAGCCTAAGGCTGAAAATCTTTCCAATAAAAATTATTAAACGATTATTTTATTTTACATTTCCCTCTGAAGTTTACATCCCAAAAGTGTACATACTTCTCGAATCTCGAATTTGCTTGAAACTGGGAAGTTCATTCGCTTCTAGTGGCTGCACGATTTTCCCAGGTTCCTAAGTTTAGAAGATCATGTTAGGACAGACATATTCCACTCTGCACAAAGGCAAGCGAGGACAAAAGTACTCGCAGTTTGCATTTATTTTCAGAGCCGATTTCCCCAGAAACCTCGGTTTTGAAGTCTGTGTTAGGGAAACACATTTCAATCGGAACAAAAATACTCCCGATTTGTATGAATTCGCAATGCAGATTTCCCCACGCTTCATGGATTTGAAGTCTGTGTTAGGGAAACATATTCCAGTCGGAACAAAAATACTCCCGACTTGCATGAATTTGAAATACCGATTTCTCCAGGCACCTTGGTTTAGAAATCTCTATTAGGGAACACATTTCGGTGGGAACAAAAGCTCCCCCTACTTTCGTGTGTTCTTTTTCTTCTTTTTGGCTTTAAGAGGGTTTAAACTTTTCAGTTCACTCGCCTCTAGGCTCTTTCGTGTGTTTGCAATGCCGATTTCGCTGCTTGGTTTTAAAGTCTGTGTTAGGAAACATTTTTCGATGAGAACAAAAGTCCCCCTACTTTCATGTATTTGCAATGCCGATTTCCCCAAGGCTGCTTGGTTTTGATGGCTGTGTTAGGGAAACCGTAAATCGGGCCAATCAAAACGATGCAGTTAGGGCGTTTAGATAACGCCTAATATTTTACAGTTATTCAATTGTGTATCTAATGAAAAACAACATTTTGTTAGTTGCGATAGATGCGTAGAAATATTCCCTATCAAGTGATGCAAACATCTCTCCTATCCAGTACGAAATGTTCGAGCTATAAGCATTCGAAATCTTTCATTTTTTCCTGCATGTTCTGTGTTTAGGTTTTCATTTTACCCTCCATATATTCCGGTTAGACGTAGTCCCACGTTAAAACTTGAAACACTTACAAAACAACTAGGAATGTTCATTTTATCGGGATACTTATTTGCTGTAGTGATAGTATATTTAAGTCACTTTTATTGAAAGGACGTGCGTCACAATCACACACACACAAGGCGGCATCGGTGGCTATAAACATTCACGCGTCATTTTTTCCCGAGACATACGTTTAGCCGCAGGGCATAAAAATCGAGTTTTCGCATAATCACCAAGCCTTTATCTGTGTTTTTTGAAAAAAATACTTGGGAATGTTCAATTTACAAGATAAATATTAGATGTGCAACGTAAGAAGTGATTTACGTAAAATTTAAAAGAATGGCGAGAGGTATTCTATTGACGGAAGAGGGGCGGAAAATAATAAAGATATTCAGTGAACAAAAGTTTTCTAATCGCTCGATCGTAACAAAAATTGGTCGATCTGAGAAAGTGGCACCGAATTTCTCTAAATAGTGCAAGAAATATGGGATATAACGACCAACAAATCGGACCATCAAAGTTACTTTGCGTCTTAAAGGTCGAATAAGACACGAAGCAACCAGGAAACGATGTCCTGCCCATACATGAGGGCAGAATCAGTTGTTCCAGTAACGAAGAGGCATATTGCGCGCATTTTGAATGAGTCACCAAACATCATGTGGCAGAAACTTCAAGGGAAGCCGAAACTGACCGCCCATAAGTAGAACCATCTCATTTTCGCCCGGCAATACATGGAATGGAAACTAGAATGGAGAAATGTAGTATTTTCAAGTCAACGGTATGTCGTGAGATCGAAGCGAAACTTTTGGGGGCGGAAGGTCGACAGTGTGGGGAGCCGTTTCCTATCACAGCAAGCTTCTCATTTGCTTCATTTTCACCCGAATGAACTCCGAAAAGTATCTTCAATTACTGGAGGGCGTTTTGATTGGCCATATTGAGAATAACGCTACCGAGGATGTCGTTTTTTCAGCAGGATTATGCATAGATCCACGTTTCCAAGCAATTGAAGGCATGGTTTGCCGAGAAGGACATTCCGCTTCTTGAATGACCTGCTGGCAGTCGATTGCAATCCCATAGAAAACCTTTGGAGAATCTTGGCCGAGATGGTCTATGCAAACGGATGACAATTTGACAACATTTCCAGTCTCAAGGCAGTAATTCAGGAATGTTGGCTATAATCAATATGACAACACTTTAAAAGCTGTCTGACTCGATGCCAAATCGAGTTTTCAAAGTGATCCGAAATGGAGGTGGACATACTAAATATTAGCTACCGATTGGACTCGAAATTTGCCGCACAAATATTCTTTTATTGAAATTTTAGGATGCGGCTAAACGAATGTCCACCCTGATTCCACATATTTGAATTACTTAGAAAACAAAAAGTGAATTTATACTATTCTTTAGAATAAATTCGATGAAAATAAACAATAATCGTCTTTTTTGAGCAAAACTGTAAAAAGAATTGACTTATTTTTAAAAATATTGAGGAAAAATAGGGTGCGGCTAAACGAATGTCTACCACTGTATTATTGATATTGAGGATATCTCAGCCAAATGTGATTCGTGACTTGTTTGGTTGATTTCTGGCTATACACAAGTATGGCAAAGCTGTCGCAAACATTTCCATAACAGCTCTATCCCGTTATTTGAAAATCGAATCATTTTTGAAGCTGAACAAAACAAAATCGGTACAATATAAGTCAGAGGCACACATTGAGATGAGGAAAAACGCAGGATGTTATTGACAAAATAACTTTACTTCTTCGCTTTGAAAAATGTATACTTATGCAAATGGATGTTTGGTACAAAATTTCGTATTAGAAATTTGCACAATTCGATTACACATATTCAGACAGACCTTACCTTCTAGTGGAGCGCTCTGTAGGTTTTTTTCCACGGTCAATAGAACATCGATAACCTCAATAGAAAAAAAATCTATAATTTTGTAACGTCATTTTATTAGAACTCATTCACTTGAATATAATGGATGCAATGATGCATCAGCAAACAACCAACGATTATCTTTTTACTTTCGTATGCCAGATTATTTGTTCGAACAAACCACAAACAAAAAGACTTTCATCGAGAACGAATTTCTTCCATAACAATTCCAATCTATCCAACGGATAACCCTTCACAGCACGTGTAATTACGGTTTACAACTTCCAGCTCTTCGCACAAGGATAAGACAAACTCGTTTCGGACATTTCCCATCACTATATTGTCCAGCCGAGTTGTTTCCGTTATGCCTTCCTGCTCAGCATGATTACTGTCCGGCGACAGCAGAATAGGCCGTACACCAAATGGCCATCTATTTCGAGTCATCAGCAAACATGTTTTGGCACTTGGACGAGGACCGGATTTGAATTGCTTCCAAGTAACCGTAATTTAATATTCTCCGCATGCACCAGGATGCACCGCTGAGAGAAAAAAAAAACGTGACTCTAGCCCACTTAACGCATATCGGAAGCGAGCCAGGAAGAAATGCAATTTATCATTTTTCTCCTATCGACTATTAGACCGAAAATAGATGCCGGCGTACCATCCGACGATGAGGAGTTGTAAATATACTTCCGAATGTGCTCTCGGTGCTAACTACTTCCTCACGCCGGATTCGGTGGGAAACCTTTCGAGGGAATGCATTTTCCGGGAAGCACGAAGTGTAGCCCAAGTGCCAGGAAAGAGAAAGTTTTTCCACGCTCCGAAAAGGATGCTCGGTGGGATGAAATACACCATGTGGGCGAGTTGGGAAAAAAATCGGAAAATCTCCACCTCAGCAGATTGTTATTCTTGACGTAGATCTGGATTGCAAGCTCTTCCTCCTCCTTCTCGTCCAGCTTCAGCTGAATCTCGGCATTGAATGGGGAAAGGTACGCTGAAGTATTTTTGTTTTCTTAATACCTTTCTGTTGATTTCCCCGGAAAGTGAGCACAAGCGTAAATGATGGTTTCTTTGTTCATGCTGTCGAAAAGTTGCACAATGAGTTGCACTTGTTGAGGAATGTTGCTGTAGGGATGCGAGGAAGCATTCGATGGGTTCTAATTTTTCAACAAGGTTGCTGGAATAATCTGAGAATTGTCTTTTGTTACTAAATGGGCTAAACTCAACCAAAGACTGTAATTGGACGTTAACAGTCTTCCTAGGTGGGAACTAGGTCAAGACTAGAGGTTAGCATCTTTGGAACAATCAAATCACAAATAGGAGAGATAAGCTGAAGGTTTGAATCGTCCGCATTATTAGACTAATATTGTTTCCATATATGCAATAAAGGGTGAGTCGATAAGTATTGCGACACTTTAGATTGATTGGTAAATAAACTATAGTTATCGAAATAAACCCAAATTTATTATCGTAATTCATTCTCAAAACTTTTTTCCAGTGTCAGATGAATTCTCTTCTGTTGGAACTAGGATTGGGCGATCTTTATAAAAAGATCGATCTTATCGAATCGATTTTCCAAACGGCTTAGGGATCGATCCATTGATTAAATCGGTACTAAAGAATCGATCTTTGCTGAATCAATCTTTACCGAATCGATTTTGGAAAAATTAAAAGCTTTTTTCGAATATGCTTGCTCTATATGAATGTCGTCTTTTCTTTGAACAGGGAATACAAATTTAATATTTTTATTTAACTATCAAAAGCATTTTGTTTTGTTTCTCAGCAGGAAGGCCATAGCCTAACTAAATAAATTAATTGAAAAAGCATAATTAAAAATTCAACTAAATAAATTTACGTTTTACTAAATAAATTATTAATTGAAAAAGCATGATTAAAAATTCAACAACCGCCCAAAACTCAGCTGACAATAACAGCCAATCGTGCCACAGATCATTTAGTCGAAGCAGATTCTTAATGTTGGCGCCAGATCCAGAAATTATCTTTCGCCTGATGTCAACATCAGGTTCAGTGATCCTATGCGCAATCGTTTACAGTTCATCCCCTCAATAGCTGCCACTAGTTCCGTCTCTGTCAGCATTTGAACAGAAGTAAATCGTAGGAGAAGCAATCCAAATGTTGACATTATATTGAAAAAAAAGTTAGGTAATTTGATGAGATAAAAAAAATCGATGTATACTAGAAAATAAATTTACCAAAAGATCGGAAAGATCGAAAGCAAAAAAATCGATTTTCTCGATTTTATCGAGTACAAAAGATAGATCCAAAATCGGAAATCGGAATGGGAAAGATCGATCTTCTAAGAATCGATCCGAGATCCCCCAATCCTAGTTGGAACACAACATCATACACTGAGGGGTGCAAACAAATTTAGACCCCCATTTGAAATCAAAGTACATATTGAATGAAAATAATTGATTGATCATCTTTAACTACTCAATACACGCAGTTCTTACTCTTACTCGGCCAGTATTAAAATTGCTTCAATATATCCAAGAAAATCTCATTATTATAATAGAAAATCATTATCAGAGAAAAAACCCTTGTAGAAAACTTGATACACTATTAAATAGAATATTCATTCTGAACGGAAAAATGAATATTCGTTCATAATTTTGATTCATAACCGTTGTTCATTTCTTCCTAATCTTCAATGGTTCATTTGGTGATATTGATCACGTTAAATCAATAAATTCGATTTAAATAAAAGATGGAAGAAAGAAATGTTGTAAACTTACCGTCTATATAGTCTATACAGTTATACGTACATAAATATTCAGCACTGGAAGTTTCCTGCTCATTTTCTGGATATGTGGAGAAAAAAAAGTTTAACGAATGTCCTGATCAGTGTTGAAAAAACTCATCTTCGCTAAGCTCTAATGCATAGGTTTTCGGGCTAGGATGCATCGAAAACCTATATATTCCAAGCGGAAATCAAAATGACAGATCCAGACAACCCACGGCTTACAGAGACAAGGCTAGCTACTCCGGATCAGTCATTTTTTAGTGACGTCATCTGAGTCGTTGATGTAAACAATGTGTTCTTATTTTTTATTTTTCGTGCTTTGTAAGTTTGTGCGTTGATAATATAGTTGATTATATTTAACACCATGAATAATTTGATAAAACATTTATCCACAAAGAACATAATTCTCGGTTTTTCGGAAAGCGAAAGAATCTTTTTTTTGGCCCGATAATGTAATTTTCATAATTTATACACCCGCTCACAGCGCATTGAACCATTTTCGATTTTTCATTTCAGGAACATTTACGCGTAAGTCGGAAAACAAAATACAACTGGCGACTGTTTACACTGACAATTCGGATGACGTCATCAAAAAAAAATGTTTACTCGCTAAAGAACTAGCCTTGTCTCTGTAAGCCGTGCAGACAACCAGTGAATATGAGCAAATGAACTTTTGCTCTTCAATCTGTTTTGAACTTTATTTTTTCTCCCAGTGTCATTTTCATCTTGATTATTTAAGAGGCTAGAATTGAATTTCATTTTAGCCAAATGAATATCAGCTGTTGTTTACTTTTAACCTGAGGCAGCAATGTGCGGTTGATTTTTATATACGCCGTTGTTACCGTCTCACCTAACAAAATCATGCGCGATTTCTTGCAAAGTCGTTTCATCAAACTCTGGCGTTTTTGTTTTCTAAATGGTCCAGCCTGACTAATTTTTTTATTTATGAATTTTGAATTAAAATCAATGCCAGAACGAATATCGTTCCGAATGTGATGAATATAAATTTGTTGCCTCTGATATTCAAAGTATAAATAAAAGCGAACTTATGAACCCCACTCAATGCCGCATTCATTCATTATAGCAAATTTGTTCATACATCAGTGATATGAACAAAATGAACACGTTTGTTATTGTCATCAATATAATAAGGGCAGTGTGTTTGAAACTGAAAAAAAGTCATTTACACTGAAATAAAATCATATTCGTTACTCGTGAATATTTGTTGATATTCTAAGACACTGGTCCTGATTGAACCAATGGACAACGGAAAAACGATAAACATAAGTTGAAATGAACTGATCTATTATGTCGTCAGATGCTCAACTTTACGATTGCAAAAAACATTTAAGCAAACAGTTGACTTATCGACATCCCTACATGACAACCATTATAGCCGTTCCCACTATAGGAAGACTCTTATAAAACATTGATGGATTGATGACATTTTTGCGTCAATCGATTTCGTCACTCCATAACAATTTTTTATATTGAATAAAATAATATATGTCAACTATCGAGCAATTGAAAAATCTCAACCCCTATCCTAACGGGAATACTTTTTTTTGGTTGGTTGAAATTGACGACACATGTGGCGGTTCCCTAACAGAGACATCTAAACCAAACAGCCTGGGGGAAATCGGCGTTGCAAATACATGAAAGAAGGGGGAGTTTTTGCTCCCACCGAAATGTTTTCCCTAACAGAGTCGGGGGCATTTTTATATTCCAAGTTGGGTGAGGGGTACGATTAATTCTAGCAAATAAAATTTAAATTTGGAACTTTAGTGTTGGTTGCTTCGTGAAATTTCATATCCATGACCGATCGTGTATTGTGAAAAATTTAGTTCAAGTGTAAGTGTAAAATTGTTGTGTTAAAAATCATTTGATATATGAAACGATTTATTTAAATTTTCATAAATAAAAACCAATGTGTGTTCCCGCTCGAGAACGGGTCGTTCGGTTTAAGCTGTCTATTTTGTTGTGTTCATTTTCAATCAAGAAAAGTTTATACGGCGAGAAAAATTGGAAAAGTGAAGAAATATTAGAAAAAGTGAATCCCATATCTATATATATATAAATGGATTTCTGTCTGTCTGTCTGTCTGATTCTTATGGACTCGTAAACTACTGAACCGATCGACGTGAAAATTGGTATGTAGGGTTTTTTTGGGCCGTGGAAGGTTTTCATGATAGTTTGAGACACCAGGTGCTGCCATACAAATGAAACACAAATTTCTACATTACTAGAGAATTATTCAAGCAAATGCAATCAAATTAGACATCTGGAGGTTTAAGGGTGCAATAAATGATTCTATGGTGGTTAGATACTCCTCCCCCTCTCTTAGGGGTGCTGCCATACAAATGAAACACAAATTTCTTCATTATTCGAGAATTAATCAAGCAAATGAAACCAAATTAGGTATATGGAGGTTTAAAGGTGCAATAAATGTTTCTATGGTGGTAAGACACTCCACCACCTTCTCTAAGGAGGGGCTGTCATACAAATGAAACACAAATTTCTGCATAACTCGAGAACTAATCAAGCAAATTGAGCCATATTTGGCATGTGGAGGTTTTAGGGGACACGAAACGTTTCTATGGTGGTTCGACACATCTACCTCCAAATGGAGGCGAATATGACACCCCTTCAGGAATGGAGAGGGGGTCCCATAAAAATAATGCTCATATTTCAACCAAACATGACAATTGAAAATTTTCGGAAAACTGAAGGAAAATAAGAAAATTCGAAAAATTCAATTACAATCATTCAATTACATATTGACAAGCGTTTTTACCCCATTTGATGTTTACGGTAACGAAATTGATCTTCGTTCGAAAGTGAAAAGGGATTTTAATGTGATAAAACGCACTCTCATATCGTCTTCTATCTATATAAATAAAAATGGATCGCTGAAAACGTGGATTGAGTTGAATAAACATTCAGAAACTAAAAATTATAAAAGAAAATTACCTTTTCCATTTCAAATTTGTTTCCTCTATATTAAAAAACGTGTTTTTACTGATGTGAAAAATTGATAATTGTGTTCGGTATTGCTAATTAATTATTATAAATTAGTGAGTCTTTTTTCTTTTTTTTATCCATACATAACACAGGAGGCATCTCGTCTAGGATCACAGAGGGTGGTTTTCATCATATCTCTTTCCACTTCAGCATCTTTTATTTGATACGCACCATCCAAAGACAGTTTACCATCCTTCTGTCATTATCACACGGTAAACACTGGTGGAGTGTACAAACAATAAAGAACAACCAAACAAAACGGCTCTTTTAAGGGCCACCAAATCATTATCAAAGAGTTTACCGATGTTATTTTTCCAATATATCAAAAATCAACAGATAGCCTAACGGAATCCTACGTCAACTATGTGGTCGTGTCTCGGACACAACCCTCCTGTGACTTTTTTCTCAATTTCTCAACAATCAATTTTTTGCAGCATAATAGTTTTCCGACAAATACCTGATTTTAGATCATCCCTCCTCGGCAGCGAGAGAACATCAATCTAATTCTTATTGTTTATTAATGTAATTTTGTAATTTTGTTTCATGTAATTTTAAACATGAACCTGAAATAAATTAAGATAACTTATCAAATATCCGAGTAGAATACCCGTCATTACCTCTTTGCAAAGTCCGAGAGCATATGATTGTTAGTTATTGACCCGAAAACGTGTTTCAACAGCTTAAAAATTGCTTTGAATAAAATAAGTGGGTTATATCTATGATATAATCGCAAGGTTGACGTGGGACTACCTTAGCTTAGCAATTATTTGATGGTATTGATTAAATTCTTGATTGAATGTAACAATTTCCGAATTTAATTGAATTCAATATATTTGCTTTGTGAGTAAAAATTAATGACAGTCCTTTTACGTTTGGTATGATGATTAGGACAAAATATGTGAATGGGAAAATTATTAAACGATTATTTTATTTTACATTTCCCTCTGAAGTTTGCATCTCTGAAGTGTACGTACTTCTCGAAACGCGAATTTGCTTGAAACTTGAAAGTTCATTCGTCTCTAGTGTATGCATGTTTTTCCCAGGTTCCTAAGTTTAGAAGACCGTCTGATGGAAACATATTCTAGTCTGCACAAAGGCAAGCGAGTACAAAAGTACTCGCAGTTTCCTTTTATTTGCAAAACCGATTTCCCCAGACACCTTGGTTTTAAAGGTTGTGTTAGGGAATCACATTTCGGTCGGAAGAAAAATATCCCCGACTTGAATGAATTTGCAATGCCAATTTCCTCACGCTCCATGGATTAGAAGTCTGTGTTAGGGAAACACATTTTAGTCGAAACCAAAATAACCCCAACTTGCATGAATTTGCAATGCCGATTTCCTCCAGGCACCAAGGTTTTGAAATCTCTGTTAGGGAACACATTTCTGTGGGATCAAGAGCTCCCTAAACTTTCACGTATTTTCAAAGCCGATTTCTCCAACGCTGCTTGGTTTTGAAGTCTGTGTTAGGGAACACATTCCGGTGAGAACAAAAATCCCCACACTTTTATGTATTTGGAATGTTGATTTCCCCAAGGCTGCTTGGTTTTGATGGCTGTGTTGGGGAAGCTGTAAATCGGGCCAATCAAAACGAGGTAGTTAGGGCGTTTAGATAACTCTCAACATTTTACAGTTATTCAATTGTTTATCTAATGAAGAATAACACTTTATTAATTGCGATAGATGCGTAGAAATATTCCCTACCAATTGATGCAAACATCTTTCCGATCCAGTAAGAAATGTTCCAGTTATAAGCATTCGAAATCTTTCATTTTTTTCCTGCATGTTCTGTGTTTAGGTTTTCATTTTACCCCTCATATATTCCTGTTAGACGTGCTCCCGTGGCCGAGTGGTTAGCGTCAAACCTAACATGCCGGAGGTTCGGGTTCGATTCCCGTTCTGGTCGGGGAAATTTTTCTTCAAAGAAATTTCCTCTGACTTGCACTGTGGTCACGCGTATTCTAGAGCTTGCCACTCAGAATGCATTCAAGGCGTGTTATTTGGCATAGAAATCTCAACTAAGTACTAATGAAAATGACGCAAGTAATGCTACGTTGAGACGGCGGAGTTCCTCTAGGAACGTTAGTGCCATATAAGAAGAAGAAGAAGAATATTCCTGTTAGACGTAGTCCCACGTCAAAACAGGTTATTGAAATCACACAAATCTGTATATAAACGAATACCCGCTCGGAAACCCACTCAGCTATGATTGCGCAGCGGTTGATGGGCGATCGCTGGAATCGGTGTGTTTGCATTGTAAATATATGCAAGGTGCAGGTATTTTGTACAAACATTCATTTTTGCACTCCGGAATGTTTGCGACCTCCGAAAGCGGTATAAACACAACGCTTTGGCTCGGTCAAGACTGTACTGGAAGATATCCAGTACTTGTTTTCAGATCAATGAACTTCAACGTGTACCGTTTAACAAAATGTTCATAACAATTTGTTGCGATAACGTCGTGAACGTCGATTGAACAATATGCGTTCAACTGTTCAACTTACATGTCAAAATCTAAAGTGAGTGCCTGAAGTTCATCAAATCGAGCAAATTTGCGGTTCAAGAAGTACGTACTCTTACGAGATGCAATACCTTCAGAAGGACAAAGTAAAATACATTGATCGTTTAGCCATTCTTGCGTTCACATATGCTGGAAGACCACGATCAATTAATAAAATGAACCAGACATCATGTCATAACACACACACATAGGCAGACAATCGGATATCCCCGTTCGGGATATCTTAGGTAGCCGGGATCCTGATCTTCTGCTTCATCTATACCTATTCCTCAGAAACGCCGATGTCAACGTTTAATGATGTTTCCTTCGTTGTGTCCCCGTTTCATATCCCTCCTATCCGATCGATAAACTTTTACTTAGTCCCGGCAATACATACACACACTCTTAACAGACACACGGGCCAAAGGTTGTGCAGTCCACTGATCATTCAACAAGAGCCAAAGGTTGTACCGCTCATGACAACTCTACACGAGCTGATGATTGTGCCGACTAGTGACCATTCTATCCTGGATTCCTCGAGTCGAGAAGACGTACCACGCTAGATATGGGGTACAGACCTGGGGGGCGTTGCTGATTAATGGTCAGCTGCATCCCAATAGGAAGTATCCCGTGTCGGGCACACGTACAGAGCATCGAAGACTGCAACATACCAATTATGAGAACACTTGTAATACTAACCTCGAGCCAACCGCGAGTAATCGGTTACATATTACTAACATAGTTGTAAGACAAAAATTGTCAAAATATTGGACTCCCGGCCCCGTCAGGCTAATGCCACATGTGCCTTAATAAAATATATATTTTGGAAAAAAAAATCATGTCATAACATAGAACGTAATCTACGAATCTTGATACATTCAATCACTAGTTTAATCATTAATTTAATCAATACACTCAAATGATTACTAAGCCAACGGTAGTACTACGTCAACCTTGCGGTTATTTCTTAGATATAACCCATTTATAGTTTTTTCTCACAAAATTGAACTTAGAGAAAAAACTAACTAAAACATTTGGCCCTATTATAGAAATCGAGGCGATAAGAATTTTGCTCGTTAGCTCTATTTTACTATCATAGATACCGAGAAAGTCGATAGCATCGAGCGAGTGAATCGGCACAACTGTCATAATTTTTCGAGCAGTTTGTTTTGATTTGATTGTTGCTTTGGTCGTATGTTTTGATTCGTTCGTTTGTTTTGACCAGTATTTGTTTTCCGGTGCGGCCAGAACAGTCTATACAACGTAAGTGTTCAATCCAGAATCATTCATATTCATCATGTTAAGATTTGCAGTGCAGAATTTACTTCCAGCGCATATTTCAGTGGCTGGAAATGAGTGAACAGAAAAAAACAATTTACTACCAGTTTGAACAGCACATTGCTCGAGGCTCGTAGACATTGCTCGGGGCTTTCGTCGAGGCGGTTCAAATAGAATCCCGGTGAAGGAAAAGTGGGGGGAATTCAGTGAGACATCCTATGCGTCTTGGCTCAGAATGGCAGAAAATAAGTGTTTCTTCTATGTTACAAACAGTAAGTTACCCTTATTCGACATACCGAGGCACCACTCAGTGTCGCATTAGAGGCGATTTTGGCCTGTGATTGGACATTCTCGATGACAGTGATACAGTGTCAACCCTCAATCTAGGGCCATAATTTGGTCCCAAACTCGATGTTCACAAAAATGTCCAATTAGAGGTGACAATGTCCAATTATTCGTGTCGCATTACAGGTCTGCCCAATTAGCTAGATGTCGATATATATTAGAATGATGTAATTTGTAAAAAATGATGTAGTTTTAAAATTGATTTTCACAGTTTTTTTTTTCAAATAAAACAGATATTCTAGACTCTGAACCTTTATATGGAATGTCTCTTATACTTCACATACTTTATCACCAATTCCTCAAAGAATGTTACTACGCAAATTGGCGTAATATATCATAGAGCAGTGAATGGACATCTGATTGAACCTTGTCCATACATGCTAGTCCTAAGCTCTAATCACTCGTTATTTCATGCTAGGATGAATTAAAAGATTGCATACAAAAAATTGTTTTGCTAAAAAAAGTGAAATTCATACGTGGCTGTCGTTTTTATTACACACTAGCTGACCCGGCAAACTTCGTCATGCCCAACATTTGTTTTTTTGTTATCAATACCTTCAAACATTCACGTTTTCTTATTATGAGCAAGTTCATGGGTCCAATCGCAGAACTGTTCATTGATTGATCTTCTTATCAACACCGTTGAATTTACCTTTTACTATAAAAATCCTAGTATTTCTAACAAAACTCATCATTATAATATCAGATTATTATCAGACACAATTTTCGTTCAAGATTGTTCAACCACTTGCAAATAACATTTTTCTCCGTTACATGGAATAAATGTTTTATATGGAAAATATGATAGAATAAAGACGTCCCCCGTAATTTGTGTTTCATTTGTATGGCAGCCCCCCCTTAGAGAGGAGGGGGGTGTTGAACCACCACAGAAACATTTATTATACCCTAAAACCTCTATATGCTTAATTTGGTTCTATTAGCTTCATTAGTTCTCTAGTCATGCAGAAATTTCTGTTACATTTCTATGGCAGAACCCTTTCCCCCCCTCAGATAGGTGAGAGGAGTGTTGAACCGCTTTAGAAATGTTTCTTGCCCCCTAAAACCTCCGCATGCCGAATTGATTGATTAGTTCTTGAATTATGCAGAAATGTATGTTTCATTTGTATGACAGTCCCCCTCAGAGAGAGAGAGAGAGAGAGAGAGAGAGAGAGAGGAGTGTGTATTCATCATGGAAACGTTTCGGTTCCCCTAAAACATTCGCATGACAAATGTGGCTCCATTTGCTTGATTATTTTTCGATTTATGCTGAAATTTGTCTTTCATTTGTATGACAGCTCCTCCTTAGAGAGAGGGTGGAGAGTCTAACTACTATAGAAACATTTATTGCCTCCTAAAATCTCCATATGCCTAATTTGGTTTCATTTGCTTGATTAATTCTCGAGTAATGCAGAAATTTGTGTTTCATTTGTATGGCGATCGGTTCAGTAGTTTCCGAGTCCATAAGAATCAGACAGACATACAGACAGACAGAAATCCATTTATATATATATACTAGCTGACCCGGCAAACGTTGTTCTGCCATAAAAATTATTTCTAGTGAATATGTTGATTGTAAAATAAAAAATAACTAATGTATTGTAAGTGTGTTTAAATGTTTTAAAGATCTACACATAATTGAAACGTTCGTTACTCTCCTTTCATACTTGTGTTTGACATACCGCGGTATAAAGCGCTAAGTCGATGACAAAAATTAAAAAAAAAACTCAAAACATTCCGTGTATTCCATTCCCGATGTATTTCATTCCCGAATCTGACATGTTTGTTCTTCTGAACGTTAATGTAAATTGAAAAAAGGAATAAATTTCGTTGTTGCAAATTTGTTGCTCTTCATCGAATGTTTTCCTCAGCTGAGGCGAATATGGCACTACTGAACGGTTTTCTATGTCAATGTCTGCGTTGTTAATTTTTATGAATGATTGTCCGTCATTATCAGTTTTTATTCGTTGATATATTGAACACCCATCTAGGCTTGTGGTCGTGTCGTTAGTGAAATCTTTAAGAAAATGCATTGTACAGTTTCCATCGACCATGCAAAGCTATAAAAAAGACTATGTTTGTGGTAACAATATCGAACAATCACCCATATTTCGTCATAAGCAGACCCGAAAGCAATTTAAATTATTGAAATTTGAACAAAAATGTTTATTCGATGTTTTTTGAATACTTAGTAGACATAGCCTTGACCCTAACTCAACGATTGTTCTATAAATCTCTTTGCATTTCAGCCAAAATATTATACAGAATATAAAATAATTATCAGAGACTATTTTCGTCCGATATTTTCCCTACCTGTAAAGAATGTGTTATTCTGTTACACAGAACACACAATAGAGACATAGCATTTAAAATTTTTGATTTAAAAGCGTGTTTATTTCACTCGAAAATTCATAACAATTTACGCTTCACAGAAATGGAACACGAAGCTCAATGACGTTTATACGCATTGCGTTTCAAGGTCGGATGACATTCTTTCTCTTTGAAAAACAATCTACGGGTCGATTATTTGAATATTATTTATACCAAAATACTGAAATCGCGATTAAATATAGGAAATGGAGGTAAAGCTTTGAGGTTATATATACTTTTATGCCAAATTTATAAAAAAAAGAAATAAAAATTATTTAGATTTTTTTTGCATAGGACCACCCTAATCGGTATAAAACATATGGTGATCGGTACCCTAGCGGTGTCATATATAGTTTACGTCTTATTCTCATGCCTACCAAGTTTTCAGTGCATAACTTCATGAAAATCGGTCGAGCCGTTTCGGAGGAGTTCGACCACGCACATCGTGACACAAGAATTTTATATATATAGATAGATGAAACAATGCGTAACTTACGCCTATTGAGCTGCATTCGTTGAGGAAATATCAATTTTTTTCCAAAACATAACCATATTAACATTTTTGGAAATACAGATATTTGAAATTGTCATAGCAGATGTCTCAAAAAAAGATTTGGCATCTTTTCTATAGTGCTTTGTGAAACATTTCAAACCCGTTTCAAAATATTTCAGCACCACCGCTGACATTCGAGCAAGAGTAACGAATCGAGCTGTTTTTCTCGATTTCTAGAATTCCAGATTCTACTCGGTGTGGTAGTGATAGTGATTGTATCGAATCATCGATTCGATTTCTATAATAGGGCCCATTATTACCATTTTTGTGTTCTAATTCAGAATGCGCCTGAGCTGGGCCCATAAGAAATGTCGAACAAACAAATGCTCCTCCTGGAAATTATTTAACCCATTAACGATTGAGCTGTAAAAATTATTTTTTTAATCAAAGCCGTTTGTGTAATTTTGATTAATGGTGTTCAGAAAACCCAACCTTCAAGAATTATTTTCTCCCGTGCTTTAGTCTTCCGGAAAATGACAAAAAAAAAATAGAAAAATCTTCAAACAAAAAAAATGCTAAGACCTACATTTTTGATCCTGTAGGAGGTTTATTCCAACGGTTTTTCTGCTACATTACAATGAGTTTTCTTTTATCAAAGTAATGCTGTAGAAAAGTTTACATAGTTTTGCATTTTATTGGGTTTTGTTTTTTGTTAGGTTAGGCTATGCACATACCGCACATGGTTGCTTTAAGCCAAATTTATTGCCCAGTAAAGTTATACAAAATTGAATGAAATTGATAGAAAATGGTAGCTAATAAACTAACCTTTAATTTGATGCCACAGCCTTACTTGCTTTTCAAAACCAAGAGAAATTATCAAAGTTGCTGTTCAATTTTTCGAACGATTGGCCTAATATGGGTTAAAATAAACGATTCAAGTTTATTAACAGTGACTAATAATTTCTTTTCTGATTACTTTTTCGATCGATGCAACATGGTCTGGTTGGCCAGCACTTCTCCAATTTTGATGAAGTCAAAAATTGAATCGATTCGTGGTTAGGGATCCGTGAATTGTCAGGAAGATGGTAAAAAGTTGTGACTAGCGATGGGCAACACTTTGAATATTAAATTTGTAACCATTTTTGCAGAATGAAGCATTAATTTTTTGAAAAAAAAAAACGAAGAAACTTACCGGTACTGCTATTAGAATATACATTTTTTATGATATATGGAACCAAAGTACATATAATAAGAAGGTTGTCTACTCCCTGCTTTGTTCAAGTGTAGTAAGCAAAGAAAAAAGCAAAAAAAATGTAATAAACCATCAATCGAATCCATATAAATTCAAACATTTTTTTGTTTTTTAAATTCTAACACAAGAACTGTCTCAAAATATGTTTCTAAATTATGCAATAGCAGTTTACTTAATCAGTAGTTTAAAACAGCAAAATTATCGCATCTGTACTATAAAAATAATAATACAAATATGTGGAGAGGTTATATCGAAGCAGTGTCGTTCCCGTTCCCGATCCAAGGAGCGAATGTATGGAATAGCTGAAAATATTTCCGATTAGTTTTTCTCATTCGAAATTATTCTGTTTCGGCATCGCGGGACGTAGTATTTCAACATTTTGCTGAAGTAAGCAAAAACTGTTCAGTATGAAATCGATAAAAAAAAATCACATAAAACTTTACTTTCAGTGAAAAAGCGGTACACTACGGTGTTTATCGTCGGCTCGACTTGAAATTTTGACACTTTTTATGATTTTTAGAACTTTTAAAATCGAGAAATCAGAACGTCGAACAAATTAAGGATTTTTTCTTAATAACTTCGTTGTGTGTGTAACACATGCGCTCTCCGTGTGTACACACAGGAAATATCCCTTACCTTCTATTCTATATACTTTGATATGGAACAACAACATCTTATTGGAAAAAAATTATCCTCGAATTTAAACAAAAAACAAGTCGGATTGCATGATCTTGAGTGTTGAACAGCGAGTTCGCGGATAGAAAATGAATGATGTTTTCGGAAAGCAACTGCCAAATTTATTTGATTTGACTGGCGGTAGAATCACAGGGAAAGGGGCTTACTATTCAACGTTTTGCTTGTATTCAAATTATATTCCACTGTTACTCTGGTTGCTTCTTTCGGTCGGAACCATTTGAGGAGCACAAATTGGACCAATCAATACCTGACACATTGCGCGTTTGGATAATGCAAGCCTATATTTTGCCAACCCCGAAACGAATAACCATAAATGTACGAAAAAAACAAATTATTAGGTTTAAAAATTGTGTCGATGAACGTATTAAAGAATTAAAATTGAAGAACTACAAAAGATAACAATTTTTACAATACAATTTTTACAATTTTTCTTTTAATCTTACGTTTATTGGACGTTCTATAAAAATACTTCGATGCCCTAACCGTAACCTTAGCCATGAGGGTTCAGCATGTTCTTCAGCTCCTTCGTGGCCTTGGTGATCAGCTGCTTCTTCGTTTTGGCTACGAAATTATTACTGTAGATCCTTCGTTTGAGGTTCGCCCAAACATATTCTATCAGTCACAACTGGGGGACCTTGGCAACCTTCGGTACAACGTTTATCTTCAGCCGGTCCATCTCCTCCAAAAGTCTCTTGGCGACTCTCAGTCATTACACACATTCAGTAATTATTATGAATTTGTTTCGATGCTCATCTATCAAAATAAGTTAAATTGTAAAATTGCTAGTCTTACGAACGATGTTAAATGAATAAAATGTGAAATGGAAAGCTCTTGTATTGCTTGAGAGTTCTTTTGTAAAAAAAGCATTCATTGTTATTTTCAATCGAAACCAAAAGTTTTCTACACAAACACTCAAAATGTTAACATGAAACTGCTTCAGCCCAAGCTTACATCTTGTAAAACAATCCGTGTTCGTTTGTAAGCCGAACCGTTTGTATGATAAAGTGCAGTGGCGTACACCGTGCCACAAAGAATCCATATTCATTAATATTTTCCCCATAAACTAGACCGCGATTGGATGTTTTGCCAACTACCAGAATGTATAAGATTAGACCAACAGCAACCGAAGCCGCATTCCGGCTGCCACGGGAAGTAAACTCTTCAGTGGATTTATCGTGAGAAAAATTGAATGTTTGCACGGATTCATGGCGGAGGCAGAGCAATACACACAACTTTACACGTTTTCCTGACAGATAAAAAACAACTACAGGAAGATAGGCGACAAGGGTAAATAACTGTCTGTATTTCTAAGCGGGCGAGCAGAGGATTCGAAGTCCACACGGTACACACAGCAACGAAATCGTCTCCACCGTGCTAAATATTTCATCCCGAGATAAAGTCGATTTTCTTCAGCACCAGAAGCGTATGCTCAGGGGCACACTACATATATGAACTCCGAGGACAGACAGGACAACCCTAAAATTATGAAACTTCGTCCGGAATTTATGGCACACAGAAGGTTTGCCACAATAGGTATGATTTAGATTATTAGCTTTTGACCCATTCCAATGCGAGGGGACAACGGTTCGACTCACGGCAAACATGATTATGCACATTTTCATGAATAAATCAGATGAGTTATAAAAAAAAACTCAAAGGCTTTATTCTTGAATTGAGAAATTTCACTACATCAAAAATTGAAGACAACAGTTGAAGAACATTGGTATGGTTTGAATTGATTAGTTGATATATAAATGAATGATATATATTTATGATTGCTCGTATATTTATTCTAACTTATTTTTAATATGATAGCATTGTTTTTGACCATGACCTGTTTTCATAAATATTTATTTATAATGAAACCAGATGATATCGAAGCAGTTTTAATACAGCTCAAAAATGTAAATTTAAAAAGATGAGACTAGCGAAAGTTTAGACGACACGTCAAACATATTATGGTGAATGAAATACAGGGACGTTGCCCAAAGCGCTCTCAGGTGTGGAGGCAACAGTTTGCATCCAATTGAAATTCTTGATCCTGGGAACAGATTTTCAGTTTCATTCGTTTATGTTTGGTTAAGGAATATTAAAATCGATATGGTAAACATACATGGTTCTCAAAAAAATCTCAGCTTCACAGATTGATTATTTTATTTTGGGTGGTTCACCAGTGTTTACCTTTATCCTATTTTCAGGTTATACTGCTAAAAAAGTGTAAACTTTTATCCGATAGTTCAAACCATAATTCGATGCAAAATCGATAAAATCAGACAATTTCTCATATATATAACGACACTACAGTTGCCAGAGAACCCAGGACCCCATAGGAGACCACGGTTAGGTGTACAAGTCCTACACTTAACTGTGGTGCGATACTAACATGGTCGGAAATGGAAATAGAAATGGAAATGTACTTATGGATTCATGAAAATAAAGTAAACGCAACTGTTGCGAGCTCCTTGCAATGATCATCTCTCTTGATGTCTAATTCAAATAGATAGGTCAGAGATATCACTGTTTTACAGTGCAATTTTCGTAGTCTTATCCCTAAATTGGATACATTCAAATTTTCAATTCATAACATCAGTTGTGATGTTTTTTCTCTGTCCGAAACTTGGCTTTTTCGCGATATGATCTCTCTTTCCACGATTTTAATATTATACGCTTGGACCGTGATGACAGATACGGGAATGATGGTACTATTGGGGATCAAAAAGTGCCACCTATTTTTTCGAATTGACCTTCCACCTATTGGAGGGATCGAATCTATTGCTTGTCATGCAAACATCAAAGGCAAACACCTCTGTATTGTCAGCTTATATTGGCCTCCGAGAGCTGCAGTTAGCCGCAAGCAACTCATTGACATGTGCTCACTCCTTCCTGAGCCGCGATTGATCTAGGGAGATCTCAAGGAACGGCCTGTGGAGAACAGTATGACGACAATTGTTCATTGTTGATATATTACCTTTGTAAAAGCTCCAATATGACCGTTTTGAACACTGGGGAAATAACACGTGTACCTAAACCTCCTGCTAACCCAAGTGCTCTTGACCTACCGCTTTGCTCGAATTCTCTATCGTTAGATTGCAAGTGGAATGTAATCCAGGATCCCAACGGTAGTAATCACTTGCCAATCAAAATTTCCATCACCACTGGGTCGAATTCTTCTGAATCTATAAACATGACATATGACCTCACAAGACACATTGACTGGAAAAAAAAATATGCGGACGCGATTGCTCTAGCCATCAATTCTAGAGATGGTTTACCTCCATTGGAGGAGTATAACTTCCTTTCTCGTTTGAACTATGGTTCGCGCTCAAACGAAACCCATCCTAGGTTCCCCTATTTCCCGTATTCTAAACTTTATGTAGAAAATTCTAAACTTTATGTACAAAAATCGAATGCAATTAAAGCTTTTCGGAAACGTGGAACCCCTGAATATTTTCAAACGTATTTAGCCCTTGAGAATCAGTTCAAATATTTGATCAAAGGGAAAAAACGTGCTTATTGGCGAAATTTCGTGGGAGGTTTGTCACGAGAAACGTCAATGAAAAAAATATGGAAAGTGGTTCGAAACATGAGAAATCGCTCTTCAACGAATGAAAGCAAAGAATATTCACATCAATGGATTTTCTATTTTGCACGGAAGGTTCGTCCTGATTCCGCTCCTATGCAAAAAAATGCTCGAGATATACCACAAGATAGTTGCGATCTTGATTCCGAGTTTTCGTTGGTAGAATTCTCTCTTGCTCTCCTTTCATGTAACAATTCTGCTCCGGGATCGGATAGAATTAAGTTTAACTGGCTGAAAAACTTCCCTAACGTCGTGAAAAATCGTTTGTTGAATTTACTCAACCGATTTCTGGAGCATAATATTGTTCCAGATGATTGGAGACAAGTACGAGTTATAGCTATTCAAAAACCCAGAAAGCCCGCGTGCGACTTCAACTTGTACCGCCCAATAGCAATGCTGTCATGTATACGGAAATTAGTGGAGAAAATGATCTTGTTTCGCCTTGATCGATGGGTTGAAACGAATGGCCTACTCTCAGATACACAATATGGGTTCCGCATGGGCAAGGAGACGAATGATTGTCTTGCGTTACTTTCTTCAGACATTCAAATGGCTTACGCAAAAAAAAATAAATGGTTTCAGTATTCTTGGACATAAAGGAGGCCTTTGATTCAGTTTCAATAGAGATCCTGTCAGACAAACTCTATTCTGTTATACAGTGATAGACATTCGTTTAGCGGCACTTGAAAAAAAAACTTGAAACACTTACAAAACAACTAGGAATGTTATTTTTATCAGGATACTTATTTGCTGTAGTGATAGTATATTTATGTCACTTTTATTGAAAGGACGTGCGTCACAATCACACACACACAAGGCGGCATCGGTGGATATAAACATTCAAACGTCGTTTTTTCCCGAGACATACGTATAGCCTCAGGGCATAAAAATCGAGTTTTCGCATAATCACCAACCTTTATCTGTGTTTTAGGAAAAATACTTGGGAATGTTCAATTTACAAGATAAATATTAGACGTGCAACGTAAGAAGTTGGTCAGATTAGTGATTTACGTAGAATTTAAAGGAATGGCGAAAGGTATTATTTGACGGAAGAGGGGCGGAAAATAATAAAGATATTCAGTGAACAAAAGTTTTCTAATCGTTCGATCGTAACAAAAATTGGTCTATCTGAGAAAGTGGTACGGAATTTCTATAAATAATGCCAGAACTATGGGATATATCGACCAACAAATGGGAACACCAAAGTTACTTTGCGTCTTGAAGGTCGAATAAGACACAAAGCAACCAGGAAACGATGTCCAGTTCATACATTAAGGCAGAATCGGTTGTTCCAGTAACGAAGAGGCATATTGCGCGCATCTTGAATGAGTCACCAAACATCATATGGAAGAAACCTCAAGGGAAGCCGAAACTGACCGCCACCCATAAACAGAACCATCTCATTTTCGCCAGGCAATACATGGAATGGAAACTAGAATGGAGAAAATTTGTATTTTCCGACGAAAAAAGTTTAATTTGGATGGTCCGGACTGTTACAGTTGCTATTGGTACAATTTAAGTCAACGGCATGTCGTGAGATCGAAGCGAAACTTTGGGGGCGGAATTTTGACAGTGTGGGGAGCCGTTTCCTATCACAGCAAGCTTCTCATTTGTTTCATTTTTCGTTATTTCAGCAGGATTATGCATAGATCCACGTTTCCAAGCAATCGAAGGCATGGTTTGCCGAGAAGGACATTTCGCTTCTTGAATGACCTGCTGGCAGTCGATTGCAATCCCACAGAGAACCTATGGAGAATTTTGGCCGAGATGGTCTATGCAAACGGATGACAATTTGATAACATTTCCAGTCTCAAGGCAGTAATTCAGGAATGTTGGCTATAATCAATATGGCAACACTTTAAAAGCTGTCTGACTCGATGCCAAATCGAGTTTTCAAAGTGATCCGAAATGGAGGTGGACATACTAAATATTAGCTACCGATTGGACTCGAAATTTGCCGCACAAATTTTCTTTTATTGAAATTTTAGGATGCGGCTAAACGAATGTCCACCCTGATTCCACACATTTGAATTACTTAGAAAACAAAAAGTGAATTTATACTTTTTTTAGAATGAATTCGATGAAAATAAGCAATAATCGTCTTTTATGAGCAAAACTGTACAAAGAATTGACTTATTTTTAAAAATATTGAGGAAAAAAAGGGTGCGACTAAACGAATGTCTACCACTGTAACATGATCGGCATGTGCTTATGGATTTATAAAAAATAATATAAGGGCCCCCGCACACTGCAGACTTTTTTTCAGCCGATAGTTTGGTCGGGTTCGGTTGCTAGTGCTCACACCGAGCCAACCAAACAGTAAGGTTGGGGAAGAGTGCGCAGACTAGACAAACAATCAGTCGACTATTCCCGAACGATTTAACCCGCGATGACAGCTGTACAGTGCGACCTTTTAGTTCGGGCCATTATTTGGGTCCCAAACTCGAAAGTGTAATGTCTATCAGATTAGAATGTACGAAGCCAGTTTTAAAATGTTAAAATTTGAATGAAAATTTTTACATCATGTTATTTACTTACTCAAAACACGTGTTCCGAACACTTATTTTACCATTTGTCTATACATCTTCGATATTTTCACTGAAACTATTCATTATAAGATATTTATATATGAGATTCGTTATCCGCCTGCAAAAAAAGTGTTTTCAATTTACATTGAATACTGGTTTGATACGGAGAAGTAAATTTTCATTCTGAAAGTGTGTTCATTCCGCCTGAAAATCAATTATTATCTTTGACGCCCCGAATCCGCAAGACGAAGCTCAATATCGTCAACACGAATACTCAGTTTGTGTTTAACTGTTGAAGCTAGCGATCGCACAATGACAAAATTATCCAGAAAAATTATTATTGCTCTCATACAGTGGAAAATTCTACACAATGCATTCCAAATTGTTCGATTTTCGGCTTCTATCGCATTAGTATAACCAGCTTCAATGAACTAGTCATGCTAAATGGACCAGCTATGGTGAAGGAGGATACCAATTTAACATGTTCGTCGCCCAAAGCGACTTTTCTGAGTTTCTTGCGTAGCCCAACTTGCGGATCAATTATTATTAAATGAAGATCGAACTTAGTTTGTAGACAACTTTTACACGATCTAGCAATATTTTATTTAATTTGAAGGTGAATTGATAACAATAACACATGTCAAAGTCATACTATATGGGTTTTGCAAAAAGCTGCCATACAAACCATCCGCACTATAAATTAATAAAAAGTATATTATGGACATTATAATAATATGGTTATAATTTTATTATTTTTCTACATATCCTATAGTTACGCTTAGGTGCCTATTCTATAAAATTCCTTTTGAAAATCCTATTCAATTTGAACGAGGGAAGTGTCACCCATATGTGGGTGACGGGGCGACGAAAGGGTTAAGAATTTCTATACCTGTGGAGGAGAGATTGAGTGTTACAATAAGGTAAGATAAATCACAAATACTTTTCAACTATTTTTATAAGCATTAAAAAAACAAAGTTGAATATTTTGGGAAATGAGGTTATTTACAAATCGTATGTTTGCGAATCATCTAAAAAATTTGAACAAAAAGACTGGGATGTATGGTTGAAGTTTTCTGGTAATGAAATATTTTGAGTGGTTGTCGGGGGAAAATTGGGTGATGCTATAAGTGTGGCCTCTGTATAAACATGTTATTGTTGATGTGGTGTTATGTTGTTAGTCCTTCGATTAAAAGTGGACAAGGGTTGCTGTATTATGTTGTATTTATAATTTGGCTGAGAAATAGACTCAACGCACCTAGCTAGTCTTATCTGTTTGAAAACGTTAAGAATACTTATTTTAGCATTAAGTTTTTCTACTGCAGTTAAATTTTGAAGTGAAAGGACTAGTGACAAAGCAAAGTTTGCATCTTCATCAGCATTATTCTCATTTAATGCTTTTAATAATGCCTCATCCAACTCCGTATGTTTTGATGCATTAGGTCTCTTGCTCTGCTGACGAATACGGGTAGAAGTGGTTGGGCCAGCTTCAACATCATCCTCAACATGTTACAATTTTCGAGATTATGCCGACCAAATGCACGACAGGCTACCGTAGATTATGAAATCACATTATAAAATTAAAATATATGTCATTATTAAAGTAAAACGTGGTTTAGCTTTGATTACGTGGCAATAAACATTTTCCTGAGAATTGCCCTCCTCCAGGTTGCCTTCAGTATACCGATTTCCCATGCATGGAAGTACAAATAATAACTGTTCAAAGTAGACATATTTACGCCTCTTGATCGCAGCTTGTCCCGACTTAGTTTTCTTTTGTGCGTTAAATTCTCGACGAAAGCAAGTCCTTAAATTAGCCCATTTATTTTGCACATCGTGACCTGAAAAAAAAATGAAGATAAAATTACTTTTATAATTCACAGATATTTAGCTACCGGAGCTAGTTTCAATACATTATCTTTAGATTATCTGATGGGAACTTCCACAATACGAGATATTACTTAAACTTCATGTGAACAAATATGGAATATGCTTCAACCATTGTACATGTCAACCAAACAAGAAGGTGATTGGATTAAAATCGCAGATGAATTCTATAGTCGCACAAATTTTCCTAACGTGATGGGAGCAATAGATGACAAACATATCCGGATGATACAACCAGAACACTTTGGTTCCTCATATTTCAACTACAAAATGTTCTTTTCCTGCGTGTTGATGGCTTGGACAGACGCAGATTATAAATTCAAATATATTGACGTTGGTTCTTATGAAGCAGCTAGTGATTCGGAAATATTTAAAACATAAGAAATGGGTAAACGACTTTCCGAAAACCGATTAAACATTATAAACAAACCCTCAACAGTTGCCTAATGATGATTATGGAGATGTTATTTCATTCTCTGTCGTAGGGGTTGAGGCGTTTGGACTTGGAAATCAAAATGCAAAAGAAATTTGAACTACACCAAACGAATTTTCAGTTACAGACATACACGAGCTCGACGGATGGTTGAGTGTACTTTTGGGATTCTTGCTAACAAATTACGTATTTTTCACCGACCAATTGATGTCAATATCAATTTTTGTGTTCGGATTATTAAAGCTTGCTGCATTCTGCATTATTATGGGAGGCACAATTCCCTGTCAATATAACAAAGTGTAATAATGTAAATAATTAATGTAATAACCAATGTTGTTATTATTCAGTTCTACGTAAATAAGACAAAAATTCACATAAGTCGTTACGAACGTTTATTTGCTCTGTCCTCGGCACTAACATGACTATCCAACAATAACTGCTTCGCAAATTTCCTCCCACTTTTTTTCTTGATATTTACGTCGGAATATTCTTTTAATATTTTTTTTTATAAAGAGCAGGTCTTTCCTCGACTTCTTTAATTAGGTCTAAAATGGACGTATCAACAATCAAAGATTGTAAATTCGACGATTCCATTACGGAAAAATATGCACGGCACTGATGTCTGGAAATGAAAATAATGAAGGCATGGCACAACTGTCAGATGCCGATGCTCAACGAACATAGACGTTTACCAGGTATGATATAAAGGTCCACGCGTTAGTATTAATCAATAACGTGCAAAATTGTCTGAATTTGTGAGGAATTTTAAATAACATTTTAGTTCACTTTGTCTTCGAGTTCAATTTTGTGAAGAAAAAACGGGTTATAAGAACAAATTTCACGAATTTGTTAGAGTTTCTGGACGAAAACTACACGCTATTTTGTGTCCACAGATTAAAAGTTGTCATCAGATGTCGACACTGTACAACTGTCATCACAAATCAGCCGATAATAATCGTCATGTCTGCGATAAGACAAGATGAGACAACTGGCTTCTTATTCTTCTTCGTCGTACAAAAACGAAGCCATGACATAAAGATGCCAGAGTTGCCAAATATATAAATATTACGATTTTTTAATTTCTGTTTTTATGAATCGTAACATTTGGTTGGTGCGAATTTAATGATTTTGCATACTTTCCTCGACAGAACAGAACAAAATTCATAGCTTTTTACACCATTAAAACAAGTCAGCGGGAAAGAACATGTCAGTAGTGTAACAATTGGTATCAACTATCTCTTTTTTTCATATTTACGAGCTAGTGCTAACAACTCTGCCATCTGCATAGTGAATGATGAGACTTTCCATTTCTTCTTAGCAATTGGAATTGTATTCCGAAATATGAAATCGCATTAGGGACCTAACGAAGCTAAATTGACAAATGAGTGTTTTGCCGTTCACAATGAAGTAATTGTGAAAAAAAACACATACATAAACTTGCATATAATTCCTTCACATTTCCTTTAAACTAAATATCGTAATATTCATCAATTTCACCATTTCTAAATTCAATACAAATCCAACGCTATTTATTTTTATTGGCAACACTGAAAAAATCGGCTTTGTTTACAAAGCTTATCGAAATCAGCCAATCAGAAATCAGAACGACTGACAGAAATTTGGTCCGTAAAAGATCTTATCTTAGTGTCTGCGTATGCCGTAGTACACCAATACTGATTGACCAGTTGGCAGATAGTGTGCTGACCGAATAGTTTGATTGCAATCGGGAAGCCTATCAAACTTTTTTATCGCCCGGTACCGAATCGTTGTAGTGTGCGCATATGCATTTCACTCCATACTGATTAAGTCGTCCAACCAGTCTATCGGCCGACAAAAGTCTGCCGTCTGCGGGGCTCAAAATGTAACTGTTGCGAGTGAACCCCGTTGGGTCGATGAGGTAGGCGAAATGTCGAAACTGGGTGACAGTGACATAAATGACAGTGCGAACAGAATTAAAATAGACAAACAATCAGACGTACAAAACACAAGCTAAAGAACATACAATAGGCAGACGTGAAAAACTATATTTGAATGTGGAATTTATAAACCTCACTATTAAAAATACGAATTGCATTAATTACTAGATAAGGGACAGAAATGTGAGTCATAAATTAAAACTACATTGAATTATAGAAAAAATAAAATTGAATAATTTGAAAAATTTCAGCTTGAAGCACACATAAAAAACGTGTTTTCTCTTGAGATTGTCCATAATCTCCCGTGGAAATTCCGTGTGTTTCCTCAGTAACATTTGGAATAATTACGCACATCCATATATTGCTCTTTTCAAATCGTTCTAAAACCAATTCGACCGGAAAACAATACGAAAATTTGACAATTACCAGCTCATTTTTACGTGTAGCCCAAAACTGATCGATTTGCATTTGCGGTTATTTTAAAACCCTTTTAAAATCAATTTTCCCTTGTCATCACATCTGAACAGTTCATTAAAATAACTGGAGGAAGCCGCCGAGGTAACTGCTCTGTGGGGGTTCGATTTCAGGCAATTGAAAATGTCATAACAGTCATTATATTCGGTTATTATGATTCGCCAGAAAAGCCCCAAAAAACACCGCCTCACGGCGAATCTACCTAGCGTTGCTCATTATCCGCCGCAGGGGCTGATCGGCACCATGCCTATCATCACCGCCTATTCCGCTCCGTGATACGCTCCATCGAATCAGAAGCACCGGCCACTTCCATGTGAAACGCGGTATACATGTGTATGGTTATTATAGCATTCGCCCGCAAAGTTAATTGAAATGTTATTCAATAATGTGTGCGAAAATCACTCCGAAAATGATTCTTGCGTCATCGAGAGATGGCTATCGAAAGTATGCTCGCGTGTTTGGTGCGTGCGTTTCCATTTGGTGTTCCGAGGAATGACTAAAATATCATTTGCTTTCGCCACCAGTGATGGTTTTCACATGATAGGAACTGAAAAATCTACACTGTGTGAAAAGATATTGTCATTTTTAGATCACTAGCTCCAAATGGGTGGAAATCGCTCAAAGTCTCAACTAGTGAATAACACAATTATCTCGAACGATGCGCAGTAAATGTTAATAAACGATCAACAATTGACAATTATCGTCCCAGACGATGTCTCTGTAAATTGGTTAATTCGACTGTTTCGTAGGGCGGTCGATGATCGCGTTTTCCCACCAGTTTTTCCATAAATGGCGAAACAAAAGTGGAGCCCAAGAGTGAGCAGAAGAAACATAACAAAGAACCATAATTGTGATAATTCGATTTTAATCGGCTGATATAAAATTGATTTTATTTGCCCTCTGGCATCGGCCCACTCGTGCCCATGATTTTGTATTTTTTTTCCTCTATTACTCCCATCATCCATTGAAGGCGGCAGAGGCTAAGGCGTCGGTGGCGTTAACGTCCTTCAACGATTCTCATAAGCGATGGAAATGATTCATTTATTTTGAAATTGCTCTTTTTCATGCTTTGTTTTCATATCTCATTTCTGAGCATTTCCAAGAAGCGTAAATTCGATTCTTGGCAGAGGCAGTTGCGAATGACATGGATGAATTTGGTGTCTCGTCTGAACGGAATTGATTTTTTATTTGGCGTTCCAATGTTTGCCGCCTTCAGTTGATAAAATCGATACAAAGTCAGCGTTCATCAGTAGCCTTGTGTTGTGTGGCAGCTCGTGTTATTGTTCAAATGTTCATTTCAACGGAAAGTCGTAGCGTTAGGCGCTATAATTGAAATAAAAACCGCAAACATATGTTTTAATAAAAAAGTAAAAAATACTTTTTAAGTTAAACGGTTTGATGTACTAAAAGCTAGAAAATAATTAGGCAAGTAGCAGTTAGTAGTTATCACATCCCTTCCTTCATTAATAAGGGGCAACGATAAGACTAAAATAAAATCGTGGGCATATGCTGAAACAACTAACTGTGGATAATGGAAATCCGACGTTTCCCACGATTTTATTTTAGTCTTATCGTTGCCACAGATTAATGAAGGAAGGGGTGTGATAAGTACTAACTGCTACTTGCCTAATTATTTTCTAGCTTTTAGTACATTATCGGTATGATTACAATAAAAACATTCAACTTTTTTTAATTTTTATTTCTTACCTAATTTTCTTCGGAATATTTTGATGGTGTACTGTATTCTGTTAGTCAAATCATTTCATTCGATACCGATATTGAGGGGATAACAAAAAAAACATACACCTTTTTGAATTTATGGTGTTCATAATGTAGTGTGTTCTTCAAGTCAAGCCATTCAGCCATTTTTTAGGGGCGACCAAATTGAATTTCTAATTTTTATTAATGTGGGACAACCCTACAAACACACAAACATACACATTTGAATTGTTCATAAATAGCTGTGAACTACTGGTCAAGCCCCTTCACTTGCTACCCATTTTGATGGGGTTTGAGAAAATATGTAATTCGCCATTTTGTGGTGGCGGCCAGTTTGTATTTTCATTTTTTTATAAATAACTGTGTTTTACTAGTCAAACCCTTTAATTTGATACCCATATTGATGGGGTTTTGAGAAAATATGTAATCCGCCATTTTGTGGTGGCGGCCATTTTGGATTTGCATTTCTCATGTATAACTGTATTCTACTAGGGTTATGAGAAAAGATGTAATCCGTCATTTTGTAGTGGCGGCCATTTTGGATTTACATTTTTCATAAATAACTGTGTTCTACTAGTCAGTCCCTTTCTTTTGATACCCATATTCATGGGGTTTTGAGAAATTATGTAATTCGCCATTTTGTGGTGGTGGCCATTTTGGATTTGCATTCCTCATGAATATCTGTGTTCTACTAGTCAAGCCCTTTCATTTGATACCCATATTGATGGGGTTTGGGAAAAAAACCCATATTGATTGGGTTTTAAGAAAATATATAACCGCCATTTTGTAGCGGCCGCCATGTTGGATTTTTAAATTCATGAAATACGCAGTTTTAAAATGACTGCAGAGACAAATTTGTGTTCCAAATTTCAGATCAATCGGTCAACAGGAAGGGGTTCAAATTTCTATTAACGTGGTAAAGCGCTACAAACAAACATGTTACAAACATACATACATACAAATTACAGGACAAGCTAAATAAAACCGTTTAAAAAACAAGAGTAGTTAGACTAACATTTTTGGTGCGGCCTTTTTAGATTTGCAATTTTTCATAAGTAACTGTGTTCTACTATACAAGCCCTTTCATTCAATATCCGGGTTTTCAATAAGAGTGCTACAATTTTTTTTAAATAAAACAAAAACGGCTTTGGATATCAATGAAATTCATTATTCATGTGAAAGTACATTTTATGTATGGAATTCGATTTCTTTTGCATGGCCACCACAGGCACGCTTGCAGAAGTTCAGACGCTGAACCCAATTTTCGACGGTTTTCAAGCATAAATCGGCCGATACTGCTGCAATTTCACGTTCAATATTCGTACGAAGTTCATCAATCGTCGCTGGCTTGTTGGCATAGACCATAGACTTGTCGTACACTGAGAGGAAAATTTAGTAAATATGACGAATTTTGACGTAGGACTACGTCTAACCGGAAGATATAGGGGGTGAAATGGAAATCTAGGCACTGAACAAGTAGGAAAAAATGCAAGATTTGGAACGTTTATAACTCGAGCATTTCTCAATAGATCGCAAAGGTTTCTGCATCAATTGATAGGAAATATATCTACGCATCTATCATAACGAATAACATTTCATTTTTCTTGAGATAAATAATTGAATAATTGTGAAATATCAAGCATTGTCCAAATGCACTATGTGCCCATTTTTGATTGGTCCATTTTGTGCTCCTCAAATCGTACCGACCAAAACGGGCAACCAGAGCAGCAGCGAAATAGAATGAAGCACGATTGGAAAGGAAAAAGAAAAAAAAAGAACGAAACATTGGTCGCAGTCTCACACATGCGTAATTCTCGAGCCAGCCAGTCAGCTTAAAAAACCCCGCTCCGCTGCCGTAACGATCATTCTCATTCAAACCGTACACCACATCAGTTCGCATCACAAAACATCAACAAACCAAACCAAGCAGCCAAATCTGGACATGGCAAAGGAGGAAAAATTAAGGGAAAGGCAAAACCCGCTCGAATCGTGTCGGTCTGGAGTTCCCCGCAAGGGTAGCTAGGCCGAGCGCATTAGTACCAGTGCACCAGTCCACCAAGCCGGCGTTATATAGTTTCGGCCGCCGAAGTGATCGAGTTAGCTGCCAAAGCTGCTCGCGCCGAAAACAAAACCCGCATTCGGAACAGAACACATTCGGTTCGGTGGACATCAAGTCAACAGGCAGTTGCAGCGAGTGGCAAACGCAATCGCAAAACGGCAGCTGGTAGCAGAAGAAAATAGTTTGTTCTTTATACAATCTGCTTTGGTGGCAAATCCAGAACAAGGCGGCATCGAGGGCGTTCGAAATGTTTTTTTTTCAAAACCACGAGTACAAAGTTTTCTAAATTGGAACCATTCCATAAAACAAGGCGCTTATCAGGGCCATTAAACCTTTCAAAAAAGAGTTTACGAAATATAGTTCAATGCTTTCTAAAATAATATCCAAAATAATAATAAAAAACAATTTGATTTTTTCATAATTTGTTTGCCAGGATCTGCTGAGTATGTGAATTTGGCAGTTGTTCTGAGCTTATTGATAGTTGGGGACTTTCCTGATTATTCAATTTACACCAATTCTTAAATTGTTTCCAGATTGAAAGTACAGTAATTTACAATTAGTTCGACATTTAGCTAATTGGACGGACATGTAATGCGACATAATTAGTTGGACATTTTTGTAAACATAGAGATCCAAATTATGACCCCACATTGAAAGTCGACACTGTACCACTGTCTTCGCAAATGTTCAATTACAGGTTAAAATCGTTTCCAATGCGACACTGAGTGGTGCTTCGGCACGTCGCATTGAATGTAATTTACTGTACAACATGTCACAAAGCTGGATGGGAAGAAATTTTCCAACTGTGAAAGCTGTGGCGAGTGGCAACAAATCGCTAAACAGGAAGGTTTAGCCGAACAAGATGGGGATATCGAGTGATAACAAAACAATAAACTCTTTAGAATGAAGATAATTTTGTGATCCTGAAAAGGACCCTTTTTAGCCTGCATGTGAATCCAACGAGCGAACAAATCATAATGAATGTATTTTTTTGCCATCGCTGCCTTTTAACGCTCATTCGTTCGTCTCGTTGGACTCGTCCCTTTGGCTGAGTCTGCCGATTTGTCTCTATCCTGTGAGCGTGTACCGCTAGAGTATAAAGCGCGCGGATCCAAAAAAAATATCTCATTTTCTTTCAAACCGTAAACCAGTGTGGTTGTACGGCATCGTTTAGCATCGCATCGCATCACATCATAAAAAGAAAACAAGCAGCAACGTGGACGTGTTGACGTAACAAAGGAGGACAAGTTAAGGGAAAGGCAAAGTCTCACTCGAACCGTGCATGTTTCCAGTTCCCTGTTGGTCGCATTCATTGATTGCTCCGCAAGGGTAACTAGGCCGAACGGATTGGTGGCGGAGCACCAGTATACCTAACAGCGGTTATAGAGTTTCGACCGTCGGAGTGCTCGAGTTGGCTTGCAAAGCTGCTCACGACAATCAGAAAACACGCATCAAGAACAGAGCAGCTTCGGTTCGGCGCTCGTCAAGGCAACAACTAGTTTCAGCGAGTGGCAAACGCAATCGCAAAACGGCAGCAGGTAGAAGAAAGAAAAAGTTTGTTTATACAGACCGCTTTGGTGGCAAAACCAGCCACCGTAAAACACGGCGCTTTACAGGGCCATTAAACCATTCAAAAAAGAGTTATTAAAAGTTTTTCACAATACCAATGCATTCTAAAGTGACATAATATGACATATAATATAAACTGTTTTGTTTTGTTTATGCTTGTTCTTGAACTGGTTGGGGTTTTTTAAATTGATCATTCAGTTTTCACAAACCCATGTACAGTTTCCGAATTAAAAGTGGCTTCAAATTACAACACATTGTATGCAGGATGGCATTAACGAATTTTCTCGGTAGCAAGAACTGCTTTCTTTGGTTGACTGACTGACGTTACATCTGCATTGTATAGGAAAATAACTAAGGAGCAACATGATGAGCTATGTATTTCCTGCTGCTCTGTTCTTATTTTAAGTTCTTATAGTTCGTTTATTTTTCAACAGATCGTCTCCAAAACCTCAGTTCTTTTTTATTTTTATTTACTTTGTTTACGGATACTACAAATCTTACAATTCATTCGTCTCTGAAACCACAGTTTAAGGTACGGTAATGTGCTCAATAATGAAATATATGATAGTGAATGAGTTGATGACTACCTATGCATTCCCTATCACAGCCATCATTTTGATTGTACGATATATGCATACGCCGAAAGATGCCCGGCGTTGAGCATTTAATAAGTACAAAGCCTTTAGAAAAAAATCAAGAATCAAGTTTGTAAAAAAAAAAAACGCAGAAACACAACACCAAAGGTTCTTTTCAGACCCCCCAACATGTTCATAAAAAGTAAACAGTAAAGTAATTCATTTTTCAGGTAGATAGGTAGGTAGAAGAAAATAAAACAATATAATTAAAATATATATTTAGCAAAAGCTGTCCCCTTTGTATAGTCCTACGTCACTCCGGTTATGTCCCCGACATTACCCACCCGTCTTTTTTTTGGTACATGTTACCAATTCTCTAGTCATTTTCTACCCTACTAATCATTGGTACATGTTACAAAAAAAGAATGGTAGGCACATATGTCAAACAAACTACAAATTGTTGGTCTAACATCGGTGCAATAACAGTGAAAATTTTGCTTCATATTTGTGAGAGGTAATCATCAGGGATAATGACAATATTTTTTGATAATTATTTTTAATTTAAAAAATTGTATTTGATTGCGTTTAATTCTACATACTTAGAATACATTATACTAATAACTTATTCTATAAACAACATCAATAATTCTCGTTGGAATCATTCTATAAACTGCGTACAAGAGGCAAATTTTAATCGCAGCTTCAACCACCTCAATTTGATGAGCATTTCCAAAGCAAGTTCCCGAGCAAGTTCCCGTTCCTGTTCCTGCTGTATCGCTCTGATTTGCATTAGCTGATTAGCAGCTGATTAGCAGAGTGACGGTAGAATTAGCACGTTTCATCCGTATTTTGTTCTCTCATGTCCCTATGAAGAAAAGAAATACATATGTTAATGATATTGAATATGCAATAAATTATGTATGTTCACCTTAATTTTTTTACGGTCAATGATGTGTTGAAGAAAGATTCCAATCTTAGCGACAAACTCGCCGTTACCTTCAATCCCATAGCTTGGATGGTTTTTGGTACACAAGTATTACAAGTCTGGGATCATGCCAGCTGTAAAGACAAGGTAAAAGGTCAATAGTGTTGTAATGTATAGAATATAACTGATGTTTATCCTTGGCGGGAATATGAAAATAGTTTCCCGACCGAGGTGACTGATGTAATGATGTAAAAAAACGAATACTTATCTCCGATTTGTTTATTATGAATGATTGTACTGCATATAATTTTAATGCCAACTAAAAAAGAAAAAAATTGTATTAGGTCAATTATGTTAATATGGATCAAAATTTCTTGTGATATTTTCCCCGCCGAAAATATGAAAACAAATTCTCGGGGGAGATGAATACATAATTGAATTCAATAAAAACAAAGTGCTTACCTCCGAATCGCTTCGTCTCCAAAAGACAAATGGCGATTGCAAAGTGCGCACATCACAGTTGTTAGGTATGACAATCAAAACAAACTTACTAATGGTATGATGTAAAATATACGAATTCCTGGTAGGAACATTCATTGCGTCTGACATCTTTTTTACGCAATTTTTGTAATATTTACAAAAAATGTGTATATTTTACCAATGTTTTTGCTACTAAAGATTTGGTAGCTGCTTTTACTAAACTATTTCTCCAGTGTAGCCTCACTGGAAATAGTCGGCGTCAAATCGCACGACCGAGGCGGCCACTTGACTGGGCCAATTCGTGAGATAACACGCTCACCAAACTTGGTTTTCAATAAATCGATTGTTAAATTCGCTGTGTGGCTTGTGGCGCCATCCTGTTGAAACCACATATTGTCCAAGTCCATATAATCCAATTCGGGCCAAAACTATTCGGTTATCATTGAACGGTAGCGATTCCCATTCACAGTAACGTGCCGGTCTTGATAATCACGGAAGAAGTCAGGCCCAATGACGCCTCCGGACCATAAACCGCACAAACCGTATTTTTTCGGAATGCAATGCTGACTCATGGAGTACTTGTGGATTGCTGCCTGACCAATAAAGCATATTTTGCTTATTGACGAAGCCATTCAGCCAGAAAAGAACCTCATTACTGTAGATGATTTTTCGATGAAAATCCGGATCATTTTCCAGTTGTTGCTCAGCCCAATTCACGAACACACGACGCTTCTGGTAGTCAAGCGGCTTCAGATCTTGCGTCAATTTGATCTTGTAATGGTGTAGGCCAAGATCTTTTCACAAAATTCGCCACAACGACGTCACAGAGACGCCCAACACTTGAGAACGACGTGTGGGAGACTGATTTCGGTCTTCCAAAATTGATGCGCTAGCGGCAGCAATATTCTCGTCACTAAATTGGACGGAGCGCTCTTAAAGTTGAGGCCATTGACTCCGAATTTTGGTAGTAAATTTTAATAATCTCGACTCGTTGTTGGATCGTATATCTTTTCATTATGAAATGGCAAAGCTTACTGAAGAGAAATGTCAAGAGAGCGGGAAAAAATATGGCGTCGTTTGCTGTCCCTATCGGTCTACTTTTGTAGCGTCCGTATTGAAATACCCGTTACCTATGTTGATGGGGTTTTGGAAAAAATATTAAAATTCTCATTTTATGGTGGTGGTCATTTTGGTTTGCATATTTCATAAATAAATGTATTCTACTAGTCAAGACCTTTCTTTCGATAACCATATTGATGGGGTTTGAGAAAGTATGTAGCTCGCCATTTTTGTCGCGGCCGCCATCTTGAATTTTCAATATCAGGTAATAAAGTTGTGTTCCAAATTCCAGATCAATCGGTCAACAGCAAGGGGGTCAAATTTCTATTAATGTGATAAACATACAAGCATACAAACTTACGAAGTTACAAACATAAGAGGGTCGTTCAAAAAATAAGTTTCAGTGCCTCAGAAATCGCGGAAAATTAAGTTAGGACAAAAAACAAGGTGATTTTCGTAATCTACGTTTTATTTTCTATTTTTATACATAATCGGCGTAACGTTCGAGGCCTTTTTTTGACGTGGGACTACGTCTAACCGGAGTATATGGGGGGTAGAATGAAAACCTAAACGCAGAACATGCAGGAAAAATGAAAGATTCCAAATGCTTATAACTCAAACATTTCTTACTATATCGGAAAGATATTTGCATCAATTGATAGGGAATATTTCTACGCGTCTATCGCAATTAATAAAATGTTGTTTATCATTAGATAAACAATTGAATAACTGTAAAATGTTAAGCGTTATCTAAACGCCCAAACTGTTTTGATTGGCCCGATTCACGGTTTCCCCAATACAGCCATCATAACCAAGCAGCCTTGGGGAAATCGGCAATGCAAATACATCAAAGTGTGGGGTATTTTTGTTCCGACTGAAATGTGTTTCCCTAACACAGACTTTAATTCCAAGGAGCGTGGGGAAATTGGCATTGCAAATTCAAACAAGTCGGGGGCATTTTTGTTCCGACTTTCCCCATCACAGACACAGAACCAATGAGTCTGGGGGAATTGGCATTGCAAATTCATGCAGGTCGGGGGTATTTTTGTTCCGACTGAAATGTGTTTGCCTAACACAGACTTAAAAACCAAGGTGTCTGGGGAAATCGGTTTTGCAAATAAATGCAAACTGCGAGTACTTTTATACTCGGCTTGCATTTGTGCATGCTAGAATATGTTTCTTGAACACGGTATAAGTTGAAGTTGTGGATTCACGCAAGCCGGGGATACTTCTGCACCCGCATGTTTTTTTGCACTCCGAAAAGTGTTTTCCTAACACAGATTACAAAAACGGGTACGAACACAACGCTTTGGCTCGGTTATTCAAGAATGCATTGAAGGATATAACTCCATATCTTCTACTCACTGAATTTCTGGCACTGTTTACCCGAAGTTCATCAAATCAAACAAATTCGCGGTTCGAGAAGTACGTACACTTGAGAGATGCAACTTCAGAGGGAAATGTAAAATAAAGTATTCGTTTGATAATTTAATTCGTTCACATATTTTGTCCTAGGTATCATACCAAACGTAAAATGATTTGTAACGAAGAACATAATCTATTACAATGCATGAATTGACCTTACATGGAATTTATTCAATCTCTTTACTCACAAAGCAAATATATTGAATTTGATTGAATTCGGAAATTGTTTCATTCAATCAAAAATTTAATCAATACAAACAAATGATTGCTAAGCTAAGCTAGTCCCACGTCAACTTTGCGGTTATATCATAGATATAACCCACCCATTTTTTTCATAGCGTGGCACGAGTTTTTCTCTTTCGAGCGCGAAGTGCGTAGCGTCCAACTTTTTGAAGTACGATGTAACTGCGTCACGAATTTCTTCAGTGTCGAATCGTTGACTGCCGAACGCCTGTTTCATCACCGTACTATTGTGAAGTTTTGAACCGATAATGCGCGGCGTTTTTTGTCCTATCTTTATTTTTCTGCGATTTCTGAGGCACTGAAACTTATTTTTTGAACGATTCATACATACAAACGGTTGAAGCTAAATAAAACCGTTTAATAAAATCCCGTTCAATAATAATTCAAAATAGCTTTCTCGTGACGAATAAAGGGAGAACTATAACAGGGATAGTTTGAACTCAAAAAGTATTCGCCAGAGTAAAGATATGATTTTGAGAACGGACAATTTTGGAATGTAGTGAGAGATTATGAGAGAAATCAGGTGATGTATGAGAATATTGCTAAAATTTTCTCCACATAAATCAGTACAAATAACTTAGTGATTGATTTTTTAAGCCGCGTGTATCCGAGGGTCTGAGTTGCATGAAATCAGAGGCTATGAGTTCATACACATTTTACAAGTATGATTAAATACTCCACAGCTTCATCGCGATAAAAGAAAACAATCTCTGAATAAATAGAAGCTTTCTATGAGATTTTTTTTCTCCGTGCATATTTCCAAATGAAGTCAGGGGAACCGAGTGCACAGCGGGGCGACGTCATACAAATGCTGGTCAAATAAATAAATAAATACCCAAAAATGAGTTTTAGATGCATGTTTTCAGGAAAGTTTACACCTATTTTTGGTATTTTGATGTGGGTAACTAAACATCTCCGCCACGCTCTTAGAGACGTCAGTTAATCGTTAATGTCATTATGAGTCGAAACACACGTCAAAAATGAACAAGTTTGTTGTCCCACCCAGTGCTGATAAATTTGCTGGTTTGAGGGAAAAATTAAATTGTCAGTAATTTTCTGAAACCATAAGAATAATAAACACAAAAGCAAGCTACATTGTTGTAGGAAATAAAAATGCTGATCGATCAAAATTGTTCTCGGATTTTGTTTGTGAGTTTTTGAAGAATTGAAGGTGGGAAGGAGACTGTGGCTCGAACGATATCCCCCGAAAACAAATCATATTTTTACACAAGTGAGCTCATCTCGAAATCCCGAGACGAGTTGAGGACATAGCAGAAAAACTGTTTTCAAGTTTGCTGACTTTGAATTTTATTCATTGGCGATGGATAAGAGTACAAATATTTCTGATACAGCTCAACTAGTTAAACTAGGTTGTTCCAAAAGTTCTTACCCTTAATGACCAATCGCGCCCTAAGGACCTGGCACCAGTCTTCAGAATGCAACTCGGTGCTGATGCGCAACAAGATTTTTGTACCCAGTTGAGCTCCCACTCCTAGCGCACCCATGCGCTCTGGCGAATGAGCACGCTCCGAAACACAGATAAAATGTTTGGTTGTTAGCGCCGTTCTTACGCAGAGATTTGCGCCCAGTGTTAAGCTGAGTTTTACGCTGAAATTTGCGCCGTGCTTGCGCCGTATTTCTATACTGAGCTCTTGAAACTGGATTGCTCTCTCTGTTGAGATATTTTTCTTCACACAAGCGTATACGGTTCAAATGGAGGCGCGCTGTTGTTTTTGACGTAGGATTACGTCTTTCGGGAACATATTGGGGTACAAATTGAAAAACGAATATCGATGGCATCGTGAAAAATGTCCAATTTCAAACGCTTATTGCTCAGTCATTTCATGACGGATTGATGAGATTTCTACATCAAAACATTGCGGCACTCTATAACAATTTTTCACCTTGACTAAAATAATATATATCATGTAATTAACTATCGAACAATTGAAAAATCTCAACCTCTATCCAAACGGTACTGATTGGTCGAAATTGACGTCATTTCTTTTTCTCCTGCTTCGCTTCTTTCGTTCCCCGATAAGTCAAATATTTGCATGACGAGCGAGTGGGGGTCGCGTATTTCTCACATACCAACTGATATAAAAGGACGGTAGCATTTTTGGATTTCTCATTCTCGTTCAACGCTCAGATCGGCAAACATCTGGGCTTCTAGTGTGCAATGCTCTACAAATCAACCAACACCATACGGTGCGGCAAAAGAGAGGAAGCCATCGGCAACCAACGATGGATGCGGTGCGGCAAAGGGTGCAAAGAAGAGGAAGCAGCGGAGAGCATCGAATTAAATCTAGTGTGCATTGCTGGTGCGCTCCTCTTCACATCAACAATTGAATGCGGCAAAGGAGGCAGAGGAGCGAAGTGCATTGCATCGCATCGTATTACACCCGCTATCCGTCGTTTAGTTCGTCGTGATGATGCCAATCAAACCCTCGCAAATCGACGCACAGAAGCCGATGGCGCCAAAGTCAAGGAAAGCATCAGCGAATCCGTAAAAGCTACCGCTCCCAAAACTAAACTGCTACATCCGACTGAAACGCAGCAGATTTCGTACAACCCATTTAACCATTCCAGTCCTTCTCAGGACTATCAATTTGTTTTGAAACAAAAGAGTATATTTTTCTGTTTTCCACTTACCACAAAAACTATATAAAACCGATCAAAAATACTGTTTATTTTTACATTTTCTACTAACAACTAACATGGAAGGTATCACATCAAAAACATACGTTTCATCAACCACCTTTTACTGGATTTGGCAAAAGAAGCGAAGGACATATGCATGCATGTATATAACGGAACGCTCCAGTCATACACAGCCCGTTAGGGACGAATGACCTTTGGGTTAAAGTCCCTTCAAAAACAAGAACGAACGATACACAGCCCGTATCAGCCAAATGCATGAAGGAATTCTATAAAATAATATTTTTGCGGTGTCTTTGCGCCATCTACACGGGCGAGTAGCACCATATTAGCAAAAAATTTCGAAATTCGTGACATCTGGTAGCAATATTTTTCTTCTTTTGAATTATAGAGACTTTAAACTTTACGTTCATTCGTCTCTAGCCCTGAGAAGGGCCCTTGCGAAGAAAACTAGTTCATACTCTTTCTCGACCTACCTTTCGAAAGACATTTTCATTGTCGCTCAGCACCTCTCAGTAAACGAGTCTGCTTTCGGCGGCACCAAGCGACGCCAGGAGCAATATTCATTTAAGGAGGCAGATTAATCTCCCATCGAACTAGCAGGCCCAAAGACAGTTTTGAATTGATAAATTTTTTTTTTTTATTTTGATTTTTGACGGCTCTTTTCAGAGCCACCAAATCATTATCAAAGAGTTTAACAATATAGTTTCTCAAACGTATCCAAAATCAGCATTTGGCAGATAGCCTAACGTAATCCTACGTCAACTATGTGGTCGTGTCTCAGACACAACCCTCCTGTGACTTTTATGCTTTGCTTAGAACGAACGAAGACAAAGCGAGCGCTAGAATTTGATGTGTATGTGTGTGTGTGTGTGAGTATAGAATGAGACGCGCATCACACAAGTGAGAAGAAATGTTTAGTATCTGAGTTTTGCGCCGTGTACATTTTGCGCTGTCGTGCTTATGTATTTTGTGCTTTTCGCACCAAGATAGAATACGAGTTTTCTTTGAGCGCGAGCTGATGAAAATTAAACTCAAGCGCAGCGCTGCGTTTGTTTTCTGAAGACTGTCTGGCACCATGCTGAATAGCATATTCATCATCACCATGATGCTTTTTACGCAGAAGAGATGCTTCATCATGCGCGGGTTGCTGTACCTGGTCACTGTTTATACACTCGCACGGAGAAACTACGCTCATCATGCGCTATCGTACGCAGGCTGACGGTGCTCCGCTCAGCTTCCACCACTCGGTGGCCGCTTCACATGCACCCATCATGTATTGAACGTACAGAACCCACAACACACATATGTGTAAAAACTTTTGCAGCATGATATCTTCCGGGGAATATCCAAGGATTTATAAGTAACAAAGGAATTGACCTGCCTTTTTCCATGAAAGGAACAAAAAAGGCATTGATATCTTCAACAAACTGCGTAAAGTTCATTAGAAATTCGATCTATCGTTGAAGAAAATGTCCGGCGCAGTTGATGATGGAGCTTCTGTTATGTGTGGTAAGTTGATATTGGCTTTTTACCTGAGAAAAAACAGGAAGTGGATTATATCTATGGTATAACCGCAAGGGTGACGTAAGACTATCGTTGATTTAGAGATCATTTGTTTGAAGTTGAATCAAAATCCATTCTGAATGAATGAATAAATGAATATTTGGGGGACTTCGAAAACGAGAGCGTTACGTTGGAGGCACAAGGTTTTTTGCATCCAATATAGGATACGAAAAACCTTGTTCAGAAGAATAATCTTCAGAAGCTTTCCTGCTAACTGCACTTGATTGACAAATCACAAACCCAAATGTATTATATGGATATTTTATGGATAGAAAACATTAAAATAAACTCTTTCGCTTGAATGTAATTTTCAATTCCAAGGGGAACTGGCAGATAATTTTCCGGATCTTTCTCGATGCTGAATGGCATCCAAACGGAAAGAATCCCGCGCGTGTATGTGTGTGTGTAGCGGCTGCTTCGAGATCTTCCCGGGGAACCTTTTGTGGCACCACTCTCTTCCTGATGGATTCCCTTTTGGCCTAAGGTGCACAAACAGGCTCTTGGTGACACCGTTCATCCGCGCTTTCATGATAAACGAAGAGCTTCACCACAACAGCGACAACATGCTCCAATCGCTGTTCAATTAGAACTGAGTGGATTTCCGAGCGGCGCTCGCTTATATACCGATTGGTGATTTCAATAGCCTGTTTTGAAAGCAATTTTAAGACTATTGAAACAAGTTTTTGGATCAAAAAGTAACAAGTATAGAACGCGTAGACATTTTATCTTTCGAATGAAGTGTTTATCATACCATTTCGTTCAGTTGTTTAGGAGCTATTAACGCTCAAAATCTCGGTCTCCGGCGTAACGCTTTCGTTTTCGAAACTTTGATTTTACACCCCGGTATAGAAATGAAAGACGTAGTCCTACGTCAAAAACAAAGGTGCTATTGAAAAAAGAAGTTTCGGAGCAAATGATGCAGTATCGCTGCATCATACAGGAGAATCTCTGCACCAAAATGGAGGTTTCAAGGATGCCATGGGAGATTTTGTCAAAACCGCCAATTACATCAGAACGTATACATTGAATCCCTGTGTTTCATGAGCTTTTCTTGCAGATGTGGACGCACAGTATGGCGATTTTCAATATTTACTGAGCTACGATGGCTTAGTAGAGGAAGAGTATTGCAACGAGCTTTTGCCCTTCGGGGAAACGGAATTCATATAAAGTAAAGAAACTCGATTGAGAATTTCGAACACGAGGAGTGGATGGCAGTTCTAGTTTCACAGACAGACGATCACAAGCCATCTGAACGATTTGACCTTCGACCTGCAAGGTAGAGGTAAATTGTTTCACAACATACTCAAAACATCAAAACATTCGTAAGCAAACTTATGTTCGGAAAACCTGGCCATGAAGACTGATTCTTCTTGATTACTTGTGGACTTCAAAGCACATAAAAAAATTCAAAAATGTTTTCACCCCTTTTAGTTTGAATGATGAACGTGCGCTTGAAAACATGCGGATGAATCTCATTGATTTGATAACAATAAGCTCTCTGAATTCCTACACCAATTTTATTTCCAGAAGCGCGATTCTTCGAGCAAAGTAAACACTTTTTTTATTGCTACTTTGTTTGGATCCACATACATTTTTGAGCAATTGATTTCCGCCAAAAAGGAATCCACTCCGATTTCCGGTGATTTTCGGTTCTCGAAAAACTCAAATGTTTACGTCTGCGACACTAGTAAATGGAGCCCGATTGAGCTAATACTTTGCATTGGGTATATTATCGTGCAAATCAACATTACGCAGCAATTTCCGAATGAAAAATCAAGATAACTATTTTTATTGGTACCATAAACCATACGTTTTATTCGTATTCTGAAAAAAACGATCCAGAGTGTCGATTTTTGACAATTGACTGCTTTTGAATATAATCAACATTTTTTTTACAAAAAGTATTTTTCAATGTTTTTTGCTGAAATCAAAACAGACTGAAATGTAGAATATCTTTTTTAAAGCGAATGGTGAGGACATATAGTAAGGGAATATGGACAGGTTTAAAATAAACGAAACGTAGAAGTTTATCGCTCGCGAAAGAAATAATTCCGCTCTCTCTCATGGTTGGTCTGTCAGGCAACTGAAATAGAACTAACAGAAAAAACGAGCGACAAAAGAGTTGAATACTCATAGTGATCTCAACATTTCACTGTCCATTTCAACCCCAACCCCTAAGTCCCACACTGCTGTTTTTTTCTCTTTTATTAAAGCATCGTTCGAATATTCATGCGAAAATTGGCAATAGGAAATAGTTGAATGGTGTGCGGTAGCAGCTTCACCAGATTCGTTGGTAATGTTAGATACACTACGAATGGTAGCGGAACGCTTTGGAAGATCCAAGGAGCGAATGTATGGGATAGCTGGGAACATCTTCGATTAGTTTATCTCATCTCAATTTATAAAAAAAAACACACTTACCTCCAGTACGAAGACGTCTTCTTTGTTGATTATCGGTTAAACAGTATCCCCAAAAGATCAACAATTTATTGGTCGGAAAACGGAGGAAAGTTATCCGGCTTTCTTCAAAACTTTCAGTTCTGCTACTATTCAAAATTATTCGGCTCCGGGATCGCGGACGTGGCACTTCGACATTTTGCTGAAGTAAACAAAAACTGTTCAGTATGAAATCGATAAAAAATCACATAAAACATTACCTGCAGTGAAAATGCTGTACACTTTTGTGTTTATCGTCGGCTCGACTTGCGATTTTGTCACTTTTTATGATTTTTAGAACTTTTAAAATATTGAATAAACTTCAGAACTGCGAACAAATTTCGTTGTGTATGTAACACATGCTCTCTCCGTTTGTACACACAGGAAATTTCCCATACCTTCTATTCTACGTGCATTGAGATTAGCCAAGAGAGTGTAAAAAATATGATGAGTAGTAATCGAAAATATTTTCGAGATTTCATCAAAACAAAACGGAATATTTTGTTAGCTATTTTCCTTTAAAGTGCAACAAATCGTTGAGTACATACTCAATATTTTCTTTAATTAACATAGTTACGAGAAGGATTCTTCGGCATAAGCTTCGAGTAACCGGTCATGTGCTGTGAGCGTCTCCGTTAAAGCATTGTTTTCGGTTATCGTTGGCTGTTATTTTTTTTTTATCGCCCGGGTGTGCTTTTTTCGCGCGTTTTCGAACTGTTCGAGATATCGTAAAACGCAGTGTGAACTCGGAATTAGTGAGAAAAGCAGAATCATCAAAGCCTGGCAAGGCCAGACGGCTTTCAGTTTTCGCCGATTTGTCGCCATCGCAATCGAAGTCGGACATCGGTGCTCAGTTGCACGCACACAATACCAGCGCGATTCGCTGTTCACTTACAGCAGTGTGAAGGAGAGCATCACTTCTTAGTGGTGTGTGATAGTGCCGAGCGCTCAAGCGCTCCGATTGAGAAGCAAGCAGCGGTTGCCAGTTCATCAGCACTGAGTGCATTGTGGTGAATAGAAATAAATAAGATATAAGATTTTTTTTTTATTTTTTTTTTTAATTATTATTATTATTAAAACAAAATATTAGATTATAAGTACCAATTACAGAATGGCAAAAGGAGGGGGAGGATCTCCAGATATGGAGATCTCTGATGATGACTCCCCTCTGGTTGAAAAAACAAATAAAGGAACAGCGAAGACACTTAATCGCGTTCCTACATCAGAGGATGTTTCGTCCGGGGACGAGTCTGCTAACTCTAGCAAGCCCCCCTCTAAAAAACCTGCAAATATCTCCTCTCCAACCCCCCTCGCTCCTACCCCAGCTCAGATTTCGCCTCCCCATCCTGTTGTCCCCGATCCCCTTCAATCCTCGTCATCTCCTTCTCCTCCTGTTGTCTTCTCTCCACGTGTCAAGGTCTATCCTGAAGATGCACCTGGAACTGGTCCGTGGGTTGTTTTCTTCAGGCCTAAGCCAAACGGAAAAGCACTTAATGTTATTCAGATCATGAAAGATCTGGCAAGATACTCCTCCGTGACAGAAATTACGGAGGTTAGACCGACCAAACTGCGTGTTGTCGTGGCTGATCGGAAAGACGCAAACGGTATTGTCGTCGACCAGAGGTTTACCCTGGAATATCGTGTCTACGTGCCTTCCCATGACGTAGAAATCTCGGGGGTGATAACCGAAACGGGTCTGACGTGCAAATCAATTATGGAAGGAGATGGCAGATTTAAAAAGCTGCCTTTGATTAAGGTTAAAATCTTAGAATGCCGACAACTCGGCAAAGTCTCCCAGGAAGGGAAAGAATCGAAATTTACGCCGTCCGACTCGTTTAGAGTCACTTTTGCTGGCTCCGCCCTCCCTGACTACGTTATGGTGGACAAATTGAGGCTACCGCTGCGACTCTTCGTGCCAAAGCCCATGACTTGCCTGAAATGCAAGTCAGTTGGTCACACAGCAGCTTACTGCGCCAACAAGGAGCGCTGTGCCACTTGCGGAGAGCAACATGTGGACAAATCCTGCAGTGCGATTGAGCAAAAGTGTCCATATTGCGGAGGAAATCCGCACGTGCTCTCGGCTTGTGAAACTTACAAGAGTCGCTGGGAGAAGCAGAAGCGCTCTTTAAAGGAACGCTCGAAGCGCACTTTTGCGGAAATTTTGAAGGGCGCTTCTCCATTGGCCCAACAGCAACAACCTTTAACCGCAAACAATGTCTTCGCTTCGCTGCCAGTTGACGAAATGGAAGCGGATACAGCTAACGAGGGCACACCGTACATCTTCCAAGGGAATCCCCGGCGCAAAAATGTGACCACTCCCAAAGTTCAAGGACAAGCCCCTCCGGTTATACCCTCTGTAAGCATGCCTAAAAAATCGAGTGCAGCGGACAAGCAAAATCAGGTTCCTCCTGGCTTCCGTGGGAATAATTCACCTTCGAACGACCCAGCACTCGAAGGGACATCAAAAACCCCAACTGTCCCTATTTTACCGTCCAGTTCAACTTCCCAATCGGGATTTATAAAGTTGACTGACCTTGTGGCTCAAATCTTCACATGCTTTAATGTTTCCGACTCCATCAGAACCATTGTCATATCAATGCTTCCAGTATTAAAGACAATTTTGCAACAATTGATGCAAACATGGCCCCTCCTTGCAATGATTATCTCTCTTGATGTCTAATTCAAATAGAGAGGTCGGAGATATCACTGTTTTACAGTGGAATTGTCGTAGTCTTATCCCTAAATTGGATACATTCAAATTTTTAATTCATAACTTCAATTGTGATGTTTTTGCTCTGTCCGCTTGGCTTTCTTCGCGAGATGATCTCTCTTTCCACGATTTTAATATTATACGCTTGGACCGTGATGACAGATACGGAGGGGTGCTATTGGGGATCAATAAGTGCCACTCATTTTTTCGAATTGACCATCCACCTATTGGAGGGATTGAAGCTGTTGCTTGTCATGCAAACATCAGAGGAAAAGGCCTCTGTATTGTCAGCTTGTATTAGCCTCCGAGAGCTGCGGTTAGCCGCAAGCAACTTGTTGACATGAGTTAATCTTAAACACTAAACTTTACTTAAAAAAAACAATTTCTTCTTTTCGAGCACACGATGTGCATCTATTCACTATTCAAATTTAACTCTAACCTTACATTCATTGTCCCTGCTTATATATATATCAATGATTTGTGTTTACAACATCTTGAATGTGGGAATGTTTATTCATGGCATCAGCGCGATGTTGATATCGATTCTTGTGAACGGTTGATTGTTTATTCTTGGTCTCCGGGTGGTCCGATAAGTTGTGATTGTTGATGATGATGCAGCTGGATGGTGATTCGGATGTTTATATTCCGCTTATCGGCTATGCGGTCTCGATTTGTGCTAACTGTGCTAACTCCTCCCCTCTTGATTGCTTTGTCCTCAAAGTTTACTTTTGGATGGTGCGTAATGGTGTTGGTGCATCAAAGAATGCTTGAAGTTGTTTTTTTTCTTTCGTCTGATAATTCCTCTGTGTTGTTGGTGTCAGGTTTAATTTCCGTTGTTTTTGGTGGCTCATTTATTAGGATGGTCTCAGCGTTTTTGTCGAAGTGGACTGTTATGTTGGCCTTTTGTTTACGTCTGGAAAGGAATCGAAGAATTGCAAATGTGCTTGCGATTAGAATTATTGTTGATAGTCCAAATGATCCAAAGATATTGAGTTTCCAACTCAAGGAATGATTTTGCAGGTTTAATAGTTCCAATTTTTCGCGATGTTCAAGGGTTAAATTCTGAAGGTATTCCACAGGTGGTGCGTCTATGATATGAATTTCGTTAACACGAAGTCCAGTGGTAGGATCATATGTTTTTGCAGGAATAGTTGTTTCATAATTGGAATATTGTTCGCCGTTGATATGAAGATTGCATTGGCTGAATTGTATTAAAAACGATCCATATAGGGGTTGACTGGAATTGGTACAATTTGATGAGACTTCTGCACCAGCGTCATTGATCAAAATTGTTGCATCGTTGATTCGTTTTACGAGTCCCTTTGAATATACCTTTTCAAAGGTGCAATTTGAATGTTTCCCTGTAGTAAGTTTATATATGCATTCATTTGCATGTTCTATTTGAGAATTATCGCATAAGAAATAGTCATCTTGCTCTTCACAAGGTTGATTTAATTCGTAAACATTTGTTTGATTTCTGATAATGTAATTTTTGTTCAATAAAATGCGTTTCATTGACTTGATTATTGAGTC